>NC_142146.1:40244364-40869364 GCF_024610735.1 Ursus americanus
TGTTTTTCATAGTGGCTGTACCAATTTATATTCCTATTAACAGTGCACATCCTTGTCAACACTTACACCTTTTGACTTTTTCATAATAGCTGTCCTAACAGTCGTGAGGTGATATCTCACTGTGATTTTGATTTTCATGTCTCTAATGATGAGTGATCTTGAACATCTTTTCACATACCTGTTCTGTGTATGTCCTATTTGGAAAAAAGGCTCAAGTCCTTCACCCATTTTTTAATCAGGTTATTTGTTTTTGCTATTGAGTTGTGTGAGTTTTTTATATACTTTGGATATTAGTCCCTCATCAGATATATGATTTGAAATATGGTCTCCTATCCCATAGGTTGCCTTTTCATTTTGTTGATTGTTTCTTTTGCTATGCAGAAATCTTTTAGTTTATTTTCGCTTTTGTTACTTGAGCTTTTGGTGTTAAACCCAGAAAATCATTGCTAAGACCAATAGCAAGGAGATTTCTTCTAGGAATTTTATGCTTTCAGACCTTATATTTAAGTTTTTAAACATTCTTGAGCTCATTTTTTAGTGTATGGTGTAAGATAAGGTTCCAATTTCATTCTTTTGCATGTGGCTATCTAGTTTTCTCAGCACCATTTATTTGAAATATTGTCCATTCTCCATTGTGTATTCTTGGTGTCTTTGTCATGAGTTTCTTTCTAGGCTCTCCATTCTGGTCCATTGGTTTATTGTAGCATAATTTGAAATCAGAAAGCATGATACTTCCAGCTTTGGTCTTCTTGTTCAAGATTGCTCGGCTATCTGTTTTTTGTTTGTTTGTTTATTTGTTTTTGTGGTTGTACAAATTTTAGCATTGTTTTTTCTATTTCTTTGAAAAATGCTATTGGAATTTTGATATAGACTGTACTGAATCTGTAGATTTCTTTGGGTAGTATGGACATTTTAAAAATGTCTTCCAGGGGCGCCTGGGTGGCTCAGTTGTTAAGTGTCTGCCTTCGGATCAAGGCGTGATCCCGGTGTTCTGAGATCGAGCCCCATGTCGGGCTCCTACGCTGGGAGCCTGCTTCTTCCTCTCCCACTCCCCCTGCTTGTGTTCCCTCTCTCGCTGGCTGTCTCTCTCTCTGTCAAATAAATAAATAAAATCTTAAAAAAAATATTCTTCCAATCCATGAACATGAGATATAATTCTTTCATCAGTGTTTCATAGTTTTCAGTGTAAGATCTCTTACCTCCTTAATTAAATTTATTCCTAAATTTGTGGGTGTGTGCGTACTTGGTGCTGTTGTAAATTGAATTGTTTTCTTATTTTTTTCAGATAGCTTATTGTTAGTTTATAGAAACAAAAGTGATTTTTGTATGCTGATTCTATGTCCTGCAACTTTACTGAGTTGATTTAACAGTTTGAAAAAAAAAAAAATTGGTGGAATCTTTAGGATTCTCTATATTTAAGGTCATATCATTTACAAAAAGGGTGCCTTTTATTTATTTTTCTTGCCTAATCTAGCTAGGATTCCAGTATTATGTTGTACAGAAGTAGCAAAAGTGTGCACTCTTGTCTTCCTCCTCATCTTAAAAGCTTTTCCTTTTTCACTATTGAGTATGATGTTAGCTATGGGCTGGTCATATATGGTCTTTTTTATGTTGAGGTACATTCCTTCTATACCTGATTTGTTGAGAGTTTTATTTTGTCAGATCTTTTCTGCACCTATTAAGATGATAATATGTCTTTTATCTAAACTTCATTCTGTTAATAGGGTGTATCACATTTATTGATTTCTGTATATTGAACCATCCTTGCTTCGCAGAGACAAATTCCACTAATCATGGTATATAATCCTTTTCATGTGCTGCTGAATTCAGCTTCCTAGTATTTTAATGAAGATTTTTATATCTGTGTTCATGAGAGATATTGGTCTGTAGCCTTCTTTTCATGTAATATCTTTGGTTTTGGTATTAGGATAATGCTGGTTTCATAACAGCAGTTAGGAAGTTTTCCCTCTGCTTCTGTCTTCTGAAAGAGATTGTAAAGAATTTGTATGATTTCTTTCTTAAATGTTTGGTAGAATTTACCAGTGAATCTGTCTAGGCCTAGTGCTTTCTGGAAGGTTATTAATTATTGACTCTATTTCTTTAATAGAAATAAGTTTATTTAGACAGTTTCTTCCTGTGTGAGTTTCACAGGTGTTGTTTTTCAAGGAATTGGTCAATTTCATCTAGACTAGCAAATTTGTGGGTATAGAGTTATTCATAATAATCCTTAACTATCCTTTAATGTTCATGGAATCTGTAATGATGTCCTTTCTTTCATTTCTGATATTAGTCATTGTCTTTTTTCTCTGTTTTTTCTTAGCCTGGTTAGAGGCTTATTGATTTTATTTAACTTTTCAATGAAATAGTTTTTGGTTTTGTTGAATATCTCTATTGATTGCTTCTTTTTACTTCATCAATTTCTACTCTAATTTTTATTCTTTTCTTCTGCTTACTTTGGTTTTAATTCTCTCTCTCTCTCTCTTTTTTTTTTTTTTAGTTTCTTGAGATGGGAGCTTAGATGATTGATTTTAGGTCTTTCTTCATTTCTGTTCTTTATATTTCTTTCCTTTACACCATGATAAACTCATTGCAAGTTGAAAATGCATTTAATACAACCAATATACTGAACATCATAGCTTAGCCTTGCCTATCTTAAACATGTTCAGGATATTTATTATATTAGCTTATAGTCAGGCAAAATCATCTAAAACAAAGGCTATTTTATAATGAAGTCTTGAATAGCTCATGTAGGTTATTGAATACTGTATTGAATGGTTGTATGGGTACAGAATGACTGTAAGTGTATCAGTTGTTTCCCTTCATGACCTTGTGGGTTGCTGAGAGCTGTGGTTCCCTGCTGCTGCCCAGCATCACAATAGAGTATCCTACAGTGTATCCCTAACCTGAATAATGATCAAAATTCAAAATTTGAAGAATGGTTTCTACTTCATGTGTATTGCTTTTGCACTATTGTAAAGTTGAGAAATTATAAGTTAAACTATCATAAGTTGGGGATCATCTATGAATTCAGTGCTATACATTTCCTTCTAAACACTGCTTTTGCTGCATATCACAAATTTTTATAAATTGTATTTTCATTTATTTCAAAATAATTTTTAATTTCTCTGGACTTTCTTTTTTGACCCATGCATTGTTTAGAAATGTATTGTATAATCTCCAATTATTTGGGGGATTTTTCCAGGTACATTTTTGTTATTGATCTCTAGTTAATTCCATTGGGGGTTAAGAACAGAAACATTGTATGATTTCTATTTTTTTTTTTTTAATTTTACTAAGGTGTGTTATATACCCAGAATGTTGTCTATCTTGGTGAATGGAAATGTGAGCTTTGGAAGAATGTGCGTTCTCTTGTTGGACAAAGTAGTCTGTAGATGTCAATTATACTCAGTTGATTGATGGTGTTGTTGAGTTCAATTATGTCCTCACTGATTTTCTGCCTGCTGGATCTATCCATTTCTGATTCAGGGGTGTTGAAGTCTCCAAATATAATGGTGGATTCATTTATTTCTCTTTGTACTTTTATCAGTTTCTGCCGTAGGTATGTTGGTATTCTATTGTTAGACATATGTTAAGGATTGTTACATCTTCTTGGAGAATTGACACATTTATCATTATGTAGTGCCCCTCTTTATTCTTAATAACTTCCTTCATCTGAAGTCTACTTTGTCCAAAATTAGTATAGCTACTCATACTTTCTTTTGAATTTTGTTATCATGGTATATTTTTCTCCATCCATTTACTTTTAATCTATATGTGTTTTATATTTACAGTGGGTTTCTTGTAGACAACATTTAGTTGGATCTTGGTTTTTGACCCACACTGATAATCTCTATTTTTAATTGCTGCATTTAGAACCTTGTTGTTCAAAGTGATTATTGATAATGCTGGATTAATATCTACTATATTTGTTACTGTTTTCTGTTTGTCACCTTTTTTTTTTTTTTTGCCACCCTTATTCTTTGTTTCTATTTTTGTCTTCCACTCTTTTTTTTTAACTTTTGTGATTTCAGTTGAGTGTATTATTCCATTGTCTCTCCTTCCTTAGCATATCGATTATCTTTTTATTTTTTTACTGAATGGTTACCCTAGATTTTGCAATATACATTTACAATTGACCAGTCCATTGTCAAATAACACTATTCTGCTTCACAGGTATTGCAAGTATGATAATAATCCTAATTCCTCTCTTCTGTCTATCATAACACTGCTGACATTTTTTCATATACATAAGAATACATAATCAAATACATTGTTAGTATAATTATTTCAACAAATTGTTATATGTTAAATAAATTAAGAATAAAAACCAAAAATTTTTATTTTACATTTACATTTCTATTTCAGTGCCCTTCCTTCTTTATGTAGATCCAAGTTTCTGACCCATATCATTTTCCTTCACTCTAAAGAACTTCTTTTAACATTTCTTGCAAGGCAAGGCTACTAGCAACAAATTTCTCAATTTTTTTTTTTTAATCTGAGAAATTATTTCTTCTTCACTTTTGAAGAGTAATTTCCAAGGTACTTAATTCTAAGTTGTTGAGTTTTTGTTTCTTTGTTTGTTTTACTCCTTTTCACACTTTAAACATTTCACTCTACTCTCTCATTGCTTACATGTTTTCTGAGAATAAATCAGATGTAATTTTTATCTTTGTTCCTATGTAGACAAGTTGCTTTTTTCTCCTCCTCTGGCTTCTTTCAGAATTTTTCTTTATTTTTGATTTTATAAAGTTTGGAAAGGATATGCCAAGGTGTAGTGTTTTTGTTTTTGTTTTTAAGTTTTGGAGGTGTCCATTGAGATATCCTCAGGTTTAGAGATTCTTTCCTTAGCTGTGTCTGGTCTACTAATAAGCTCATCAAAGGCATTCTTCCTTTCTGTTAAAGTGTTTTTAATGTCTAGCCTTTCTTCTTGATCCTTCCTGAGAATTTCTGTCTCTCTGTTTACATTGTCCATCTGTTTTTACATGCTGTCTACTTTATCAATTAGAACCAGGCATACTAATCACAATTTTTAAAAAAATCATAATAATTCCAACATCCCTGCCATATCTGAGTATGGTTCTGCTGCTTGCTCTGTCTCTTCAAACTGTGTTTTTTATTTGTTTGCCTGTTAGTATTCCTTGCAATTTTTTTCTTGATAGCCAGACATGATGTACTAAGTAGAAGGATCTGCTATAAATAGGCCTTTAATGATGTGGTGATAGGGTGCGGGGGGGGGGGGAGGGGAAAATATTCTACAGTTGCATGGTTAGGTCTCAGTCATTTAATGAGTCTGTCTGCCCTTGGACTGTGAACTTTATTGCATTTCTCATTCCTCCCCCTTATCCTTCACTCAGGTGAGACAAGATGTCTAGAGTGGGCTTGAGGTGGGTATTTTCATTCCCTTAGTCATTTAGGCTCTGGTAAAACCCCAGTAGATTAGACCTGAGTACAGACTAAGGAAAACAGAATGCTCCAATGTATTTAAAAATGGTTCCTTTTCCTCTGCTCCTGCTGAAGGCATGAGGGGATTTTTTTCCCCTGATACTCACTGTGAGGACCTTCTAGAACTCCAGGGGGTAAAACTCACAAAAGTGTGTAGGTCCCCTAATGATGAGTCCCCCTAAAGTTTTCATATCTCAGATGTGTCTCAGACAAGCCTCTGACAATTCATAAACTGCAATTCAGTTTTCCCTACCCTTGGCACTGTTTCCCATGGAGGTTTCAGTTAGAGGGTTTCTGTTCTCCAAAGTTGTGATTTTCTGTATTTGCTTGTTGGTTTCTCCAGTTTTAGGGACAGGACTTTGTGCTGTGACTTCCATTCTCTGACAGATGTAGGGAGAGTTGTTGATTTTTCAGTTTGTTCAGCTTTTACGTGTTCTTAAGATGTAGTTAGGAGCTTCTAAGCTTCTTACATGCCAAAAAAGAAACTATAAGTCCTTTAAGGACATATTCTTCCCCAGAGTTACTTTAAGTTTTTAGACCAGCCTGCTTGCCCCCAACTGGTATCCACCTTAGGCATCTGTGATGACAAACGATTGATTGCTGCTGATTATTTTTGGCAAATGCCCTGGAGATGGGACATTTTTCACAGAGTGTGCTCTGAATCAAAATTAAAGACATGCTCTGGGAATGAGATTTTTCCAGGGAGCTGCCAGGCAGGTATAATAGTAACCATCCTGTGGGGATAAAGTTTTGGGGAGGTCCAAACCCATTCCTCCCTCTGTAGTGTCTACGAGTCTGTTGTTTCCCATAGCTACCATTGTTGTAAAACTGTTTTCAAGGGTACCGAGGAGCTGGGGTACAAGGGATAGGAATGGAACTAGTTTAAAATGCCATGGACTTCACTGTTTCTACCATTGCATACATCATTTATCTCCATTTCTTAAATAAACACTTTGTGGATTATTGCAGACTGGTTAAATTCCACAATTCTGAAAGTAATAATTGTGAAAAGTTTTCCAGTGTTCTCATTGCTTTTACAAGGAGTAGATTTCAGAGGTTCTTAATTTGGCATACAAAGTGCTTCTCATCAGCAATGTGTATTTACATGACCAAAGTTAAGTCCTGAAAGTTAACACATGGCATAATGCACTATTTGTAAAGTTAAAACAACAACAACAACTAAGATTACAAAAAACGGTTGGAATATATACTATATAAAAGGGAATACAGGAAACAATAATAATGGGAATTGGGATAATGGTCATCCTGGACAGGGAGGGTAGGGAGAGGGGATGGTGTTCATACATGAAGGAGAGTATATCATGAAAAAAAAATGTATGTTTACCTCCCTGATTCCAAGTAGAAATGAAGGGAGAAGTAAATATCTTTTTAGCTTAAGACAATTTCAAAATTAGCAACAAATGAATCAAAAGCCAAACCAACCAACAAGTGGTCAACTTCAGTTCTTCTAAATTGTAGTTCACTTATATATATATTATACATATATTCACATATAATCTGAAGTACATATTTTCCATAAATTTACATATTATCCATACACTCACATAGAGGAGGTTATGTGTATAGTCTTCAAAAACAGCATCAGACATTCTGCATAATACTTTATCAACTGCTTTTTTTAAAGATTTTATTTATTTGTCAGAGAGAGAGAGAGAGAAACAAGCAGAGGGAGTGTCAGGCAGAGGGAGAAGCAGGCTCCCCACAGAGCAAGTTTCCCCATGTGAGACTCTATCCCAGGACCCTGGGATCATGACCTGAGCCAGACAGACACTTAACCAACTAAGTCACCCAGGCGTCCATATCAACTGCTTTTTAGTATGTGTGGGATAAAGGGTCACAAATTTTTTTTTTTAAAGATTTTATTTATTTATTCGACAGAGATAGAGACAGCCAGCGAGAGAGGGAACACAAGCAGGGGGAGTGGGAGAGGAAGAAGCAGGCTCATAGCAGAGGAGCCTGATGTGGGGCTCAATCCCAGAACGCTGGGATCACGCCCTGAGCTGAAGGCAGGTGCTTAACCGCTGTGCCACCCAGGCGCCCGAGGGGTCACAAATTAAATTGAATGTATATGTGTCCTGTTTTCAGATTCAACTCTGCAGTAGAAATTAAGAAACAATCTGTTAAATTTTTTTTATAATAATTTTTTATTTTGTTATGTTAGTCACCATAGAGTATAACCCTAGTTTCTGATGTAGTGTTCCATGATTCATTATTTGCGTATAACACCCAGTGCACCATGCAATACGTGCCCTCCTTAATACCCATTACCGGCCTATCCCAATCCCCTGGCCCCCTCCCCTCTGAAGCCCTCAGTTTGTTTCCCAGAGTCCACAGTCTCTCATGGTTCATTCGCCCTTCCGTAACCCCTCCTTCATTCTTGCCTTCCTTCTCCTACTGATCTTCCTATTTCTTATGTTCCGTAAATGAGTGAAGCCATGATAATTGTCTTTCTCTGCTTGACTTATTTCACTTAGCATAATCTCCACCAGTCCCGTCCATGTTGCTGCAAATGTTGCATAATCATTCTTTCTGATGGCTGAGTAATATTCCATTGTATAAATTGACCACATCTTCTTAATCCAGTCATCTGCTGAAGGACATCTCGGCTCCTTCCACAATTTAGCTATTGTGGACAATGCTATGAACATTAGGGTGCATATGGTCCTTCTCTTCACTACGTCTGTATCTTTGGGGTAAATACCCAGTAGTGAAATTGCTGGATCATAGGGTAGCTCAATTTTTAACTTTTTAAGGGACCTCCACACTGTTTTCCAAAGTGGCTGCACCACTTGCATTCCCACCAACAGTGTAAGAGGGATCCCCTTTCTCCACATCCTCTCCAACATTTGTTATTTCCTGCCTTGTCCATTTTTGCCATTCTAACTGGCTTAAGGTGGTATCTCAAGGTGGTTTTCATTTGAATTTCCCTGATGGCTAATGATTTTGAACATTTTTTCATGTGTCTGTTAGCCATTTGTATATCTTCATTGGAAAAGTGTCTGTTCATATCTTCTGCCCATTTTTTGATTTGATTATTCGTTTCTCGTGTATTGAGTTTGAGAAGTTCTTTGTAGATCTTGGACACTAGTCTTTTATCCGTAGCATCATTTGAAAATATCTTCTCCCATTCCATGGGCTGCCTCTTAGGTTTTTTTTGACTGTTTCCTTGGCTGTGCAGAAGCTTTTTATCTTGATAAAGTCCCACAAGTTCATTTTTTTCTTTTGTTTCTCTTGCCTTTGGAGATGTGTCATGAAAAAAGTTGCCGTGGCCGATGACAAAGAGGTTGCAGCCGATGTCTCCTCTAGGATTTTGATGGATTCCTGTCTCACATCAAGGTCTTTCATCCGTTTGGAGTTTATCTTTGTGTATGGTGTGAAAGAGTGGTCAAGTTTCATTCTTTTGATGTAGCTGTCCAATTTTCCCAGTACCATTTATTGAAGAGACTGTCTTTTTTCCACTGGATGTTTTTTCCTGCTTTGTCAAAGATTAGTTGCCCAAAGAGGCGAGGGTCCATTTCTGGGTTTTCTATTCTGTTCCATTGGTCCATGTGTCTGTTTTTGTGCAGTCTGTTAAAATTTTAAAGAAAAACTATTCTTTTACTCTTTTTTAAGGAATTTGAATCACTATATTGTATAGCTTAAACTAATATAACACTGTATGTTAATTTCATGAATTAAAAAAGATAGGGGCGCCTGGGTGGTGCAGGCGTTAAGCGTCTGCCTTTGGCTCAGGGCGTGATCCCAGCGTTCTGGGATCGAGCCCCACATCAGGCTTTTCCGCTGGGAGCTTGCTTCTTCCTCTCCCACTCCCCCTGCTTGTGTTCCCTCTCTCGCTGGCTGTCTCTGTCAAATAAATAAATAAAATCTTTAAAAAAATAAAATAAAATAAAAAAGATAATCGGTAAAAAAAGGGAATTATCCTTTGAATGTTGCCACTCTGAACTACATTTTTATGGTTACTTCAAAAAAAGATGATTACCTCTTTTAGGTTACGCAAACTACTTAGGAAAGTTAGTCAATGAAGCAGTAAAAATGTAGCACTTGCTTTAATAAATATAAAATCTGACTCTAACTGGTGCTGATTTGCATGCATCATCATCCTCTGCTCAAAATATACCTGTCTATAACCATAACTTTGTAGCAGATATATGCATTTAGGTTTGCTCAGTCTAACCACTTACAGTGCTTCACTTATGAATTTGGCCTGGGAATTTGTTGTAACATAGTAGTTTCAGAAAGACTGAATTTAGTAGAAAACACTTAAGTCTCCTAACCCCACTTACCAACATTTTTCAATTCTCAATTTTCTGCCCCATTTTTCTTTATCTCGTTGACATTGAGCTAAAAACTTATAGAGCACTCACTCATCAATCAATCATTAAATACATAAATAAAACTTTAGAAGGTTATTAGAGGAGTTCTTACCCTTATCAGATTTGAAGACTGTGATGTCAAATGTTTATAAAAGGAAAAATTAGTCCTCATAAATCTTTCCAGGTGGGTGTTTGTATAACCAGGAAATCAGTAGGAATTTAAACTTTCTCACTTACTCAATGATAAATGTTTATATCAATAGTATAGTAAACATTTCCAACAAGAATAGGAGAAAGAAAACACCAAAGGACTAAGGGGTTAGAAAACGTTGCAAGACCCATGTGCTGTTATTTCTTTTAATTTTCTGCCTCATTAACATCTCAGATGGGGATATGCTGAGTGTGCAGAAGTTGTGCTCCTTTATTATTAAATGCTTCACTGCAAGCCAGTTCTTTATTGTCCTCAGAGGGTGTGTGTATTATCCATATTGTGTTCATGTGTGTGTATGTACTCGTATATATAATATATGTATATATATACACACACACACACACACACACACACACACACACACACATATCTGTATATATAAAATGTTTTATAGATACCCATAAATTTTTATCTCCATAGTGTATTTGAGCCATTGTAAAAAGAATAAAACTATTAGGTCTGGGATGATAAACTAAACATTTGATGATTTTGTTTGTGAAGTGCTTTTATTTAGTATAAAAATAACTATATTCCAAGATATTTCATACCTAAAAATGTGTGCTATTAAATTTTCTATAATATATTGGAAAGTAAGGAAAAAAGAACCAAGGATATATGAGGAAGAGTTTATTCCAGTTGCACTTCTAGCATTGAATATTTGGTATTATGGGAAAGTCATTTAGATTTTCTCATTCTTAAATTCACTGATGAATAAGTATTAAAAATATCGTTTTCAAGATCATCTTCAGTGTTTTCTTCTCAACTCCTCATTTTATCACATTTTTTTTACAAGTCTTCTGTTGTTTTATAATGATCTATTTACATTCTGCCTCACTGAGCAGAATGCAAATTCCTGGAAAACAGTCTTTAACTTCTGTCACACTTATTAGTGAATTCTAAGTTCATTTGCAGCTTTAAAACTACATGAAAATTCATTTTGTCATTTTTCTTAATGATTTAAATACATAATTTATACTTTAATAAGTATTTAGCAAATTAATATATTTATTAACATGACAGAGTAAGACTACGTGTCCTTTGAAATTATGATATGCTGTCTAAAAAGGCTTTACTCATATCTGTAGACTTATGCAAAGCTATATTTTTTTACATAAAGTTATTTTTGTGCACATGTGTCTTTTTGTTGATTTTTCTCTTTAAAACGTTAGTCAAGTGTACATACTTACACCTTAGCGAAAGTAAATCACTCAATATCTAGTTAGGATCTTAAGCCATTAGCATGAGGAGAACTGAATATATGTATGTACATAAGTATAATATTGGAATTACAAAGTCTAAAAGATGTGGCACTTGAAAATTTGTCACATGCTACATTAAAAATCATTACTTTGCTAAAGCAACCTATATGGCTTTACATTTGAAGCTGTGATCATTTTCCTTCTCTATATCGTACTGTACAATGTACTGTCTTTTCTTTCTTTTCTGTCTGTCTCTATCAGTCTTTCTGGCTGCTGACTATTTCCTTTAGAATGGTGGAGCTAATATCATTCAGTTTGAATAACGGACTAGATTAGTTTAAGCTTCAGAGACTATATACAGCCAGCATGAGGTGTTAGAGCCTGAGGGTGGTGAAGAAAGTAGTCACACTGGAAGACAGCCAACACAGAGTAGTTCAGTCAGAGCTGAATAAAGAGGAAATACAGCCCAATGTAGGACATCAGAGCTCAAGCTGGTTGAGGAGGATGTTCATGGTGGGGGACATCTGGCATGTCATGTCAAAGCCCAAGAAGATGGAAGAGGTGTCTTTACAGAAGAGCAGAGCACTGTGTGGTATCAGAGCCTAAGCAGGGAGTGGAGAGTGTCTGCCTGGGAGGGCTGCCTGGCATGAGGTATTGAAGGCTGAGCAGGCTGAGGAATATCCGTTAAATGGTGGGGTAGTGACAATAGCCTGTGGTGGAATTTCTTAGCCCAAGTGAGATAAAGAGGGCATCTATGTGAAGGAAGAGGCAGAGGAGTTTAGTAGGGATCAGGCATTGTTCTCTTCCAGGAAGTTGAACAAATAAGTAAATGCATGAAGAATAATAGGTGCCAGTTTCCTCGTTGTCAAAGATGGGAATTAAAATGTGGAAAGAGATAAAATTAGCATCAACTGTGGTGTTGGACTAAACTGGAAGCCTGTGAGCAAACTCATGGTTTTCAATAGATACATATATAATAAAACATAGGTGTACATATATTTATGTATATGAATAAAATATATGTATATATGTGTATGTTTTGTGTGTGTGTGTGTGTGTGTGTGTGTGTGTACGCATGCATTTGTGCATGCACATGTGCATCTCTAGCTCTGCTTAGTAGCAGGGACACCGCATAGCAATAATCATATCTAGAAAATAGATCTTGGGGTGCCTGGGTGGCTCAGTCAGTTAAGCATCTGCCTTCAACTCAGCTCATGATCCTGGGGTCCTGGGATCAAGCCCCACATTGGGCTCCCTGCTCGCGGGAGTGCCTGTTTCTCCCTCCCCCTCTGCCATTCCCCTTGCTTGTGCTTCTCTCTCTCTCTGTCAAATAAATAAATACAATCTTAAAAAAAAAAAGAAGAAGAAAAGAAAATAGATTTTGTCTTAAATATTCCCTACTAATGAATCAGTGCTCACTGGAAAAGTGGCTCATTCCCAGGGGAAGGATAATACAAGACGAGCCTAGAATATCATGTCGTGCCAGAAAATAAGGAGCTCAAAGACTGATGGTAACATATCAAAATGATAATAAATGCCACTTGCAAATCTATAACCATTCGACCATCAAAATAAATATTGATAGGATCAGATTATAATCCATTGAATAAAATAGGAACAAGTAAAATATGAGTCGATACTGAAATTAATCAGTTAATTAGTTAATTGAAACTTCAGTAAATGTATTAGTTTTCTATGCTGTGTTGCAAATTACCACAAATGTAGCAGCTTTTAAGCAACATAAATGTATTATCTCACTGTTTCCAGGCTCAGGAGTTGAGCACAGGATGACTAGGTTCTCTGCAAGGCTGCAATTAAGGTGTTAGTCAGACTGCAATCAAAGTTAGTAAGGGCTGGGTTTCTCATTTGGATGTTCAAGTGGGGAAGAGTCTGCTTCCAAACTTACTCAGGTTGTTGGAAGAATTCATTTCCTGATGGCTGTAGAAGTGTTGGCTTAGTGTTCCCTGAGGCCAGCCACGGAGAGCAGGACTCCAGAATGAGTCAGCCAGCAACACAAAGTCATATATATTAAAACAAACAAACAAACAAACAAATATGATCATGGGAATGACATTCCATCACTTTTGTCACATTCTGATTAGAAGCAAGTCACAGTTTTTTTCCTATAGAGGAGACTGTATGAAGACATGAATGGCAAAAAGTGGGAATCATAAGGATGACCATAGGTTGTGTTTGCCATATGACAAACAGAATAGAGTTGACCCTTGAACAACACAGGGATTAGGGGCTCTGACCCCTCCCCCGTGCAGTCAAAAGTCCATGTATAGCTTTTGATTCCCCAAAAACTTAACTACTCATAGCCTGCTATTGACCAGACAGCCTCATCAATAATATAAGCACACTATCTTGTACCTTATATGTATTATATACTTCATTCTTACAATAAAGTAAGCTAGAGAAAAAATATTTAAAAAATCATACAGAAGAGAGAATACATTTACAGTGCTGTACTGTATTTATTGAAAAACTCCACATATAAGTGGAGCCACATATAAGTATAAGCAGTTCAGACCTGTGTTGTTCCAGGGTCAACTGTATTTACACAGCTCAAAGTACCATTCTACAAATGATTTCTTAATTAGAAACTGAAAAAAGGAGTAACATTACAGTAGATGAAACCTGTTACAGACTCCAGTGATCAAGTGATCAAAGTGAATCCACACTATCTTGCAACAAACTGAAATTGTATGACAGCTTATATGCTACAATGACAAGAACATAGGATCACTTCTATAATTTTTTTCTGCCAGTGAGGTATAATCTGAATTTAATCGGGAAGAAGCACCAGGCAAGCCCAAATGAAGGATATTCTAAAAATATGTGCCCTGTAATCTTCAAAAGTGTCCGAGTCATGAAAGTCAAGGCAGTTGTTCCAGACTAACGGTGGCTAAAGACAGCTAAATGAATCACATAATTCTGAGCTAAAACCCATTGCTACAAAGAACATTTTTATTCAAGGTGGCAAAACTTGAAAGGGGTCTGAGAATGACTTTAGATTATTGTATCCATTTTAATTTGCTTATTTTGATGGGTCTATAATGGCTATGTTGGAGAATGTCCTTGTTTGTTGAACATACATGCCTTTAAACATAATAAATATGTTGCCAGTTTCAAAGAGAGTGAAATAATATCTAGTGTTCCTGACTTAGTTATTGTTTGTGCCTCCCCGTGAGAATTTCATGGGATTGGCATTACAGAAAACACACTTTGGTAAATGCTAATGTATAAATAAATTAAATGCTCCTTAGGCAATTATACCAAGCCGTTGTAATTTACCCATTTATCAGTTCTCAACCTCATTACTCCAACAATTATTTTTTTTTTCTTATTTAACAAATTATTTAGCAAAGGCACCCTATAATATATATTTACCTTTTAATCTTAGACATTTTATTTGTGAAAGAGCAACTGTGTATAAAGAAGAAAATAAAATTTATTAGAAATCCCACCCACCAGAGACCCTGACTATAACATTTTGTTGTCTTTCTTTTCATTAACCTCCTTCACTTCCCCAAGTACCTGTATCTGTCTTGTACTTTTTATCATTAATTTTATGCTGTATATGTTATACTCTAGCAATTTTTTACCTGGCATTTTATTATAAGTATATTCATTAATTATTAGATATTCTTTAAAATTTAATTATGATGGCAAAAATGTATGTGGAAATTCTATCATTAGTTTCCCCATTCTGCTAGTATAGCAAATTGAGGGTGTTTTCAGAGTTTGTCTATTAAGAACAATTATGAGATGAAAACTTTTAAAAATTCTGTGTGTATCTTTGATTTTTTTGTAGAAGGATAATGTAGAAATAAATTTCCTGAATAAAAATACATGAATACTTTAATGGTTTTAGATACCCAATGCCAAATGGAAAACAATAAAAGTGATAAAACAATTATTCTTACATAGACTTTATTTTAGAGGAGTTTTGGGTTCATAACAAAAATGCACAGAAAGTTCATTGAGTTCCCAACCGTCCCCCCACCCCCTTCTGCTACAGACACAGCCTCTCTTACCACCAAATCTTCCACCCAGGTAGTACATTTCTTATAATCAGTGAACCAGTGTTGACACTTCATTGTCACCCAAAGTCCATTGTTTCCTGTAAGGTTGCTCTTGTACTTTCAATGGGTTTTGGCAAATGTATAATGCCATGTATCCATCATTATAGTATCATACAGAATAGTTTCACTGCCCTAAAAATCCATCCCTTGTGCTCTACCTCTTCCCCTCTCCCTCCTCCTAAGCCTCTGAAAACCACTTATCTTTTTAGTGTCTCTATATCTTTTACTTTTCCTGGATGTCATAGAGTTGAAACAATATTTTTTTAAGTGCATCAGAACTTTACAAGCAAGCTTGTTACCTCACGCTTGACAATCTTTTTAGTGTCAAAAATACTGACCAATTTAATCACTGTTAAGATTTTATTTTATTTTATTGTTTAGTTTCAGCCTCACTCTTGTTATTTGTGTTTGGCTAGTCTAGCAGACACTTGCTTTCCCACAATCTACCCATGAATTTGTAATAAAATCCAAATATTTTTGTCATGCTCTGTATAGCTTCCCGTGAAGTTACCCCACCCAATTCTTCACTCCTATATCACTCTCCTGTTTTCCTAATGTCCGCTACCATTTATCCCCTTTCTCACCATTTATTTAACCCACAAATACTCCCTAAGTACCTACTATGTGTTAGGCATTTTTCTAGACATTAGGAGGTAAACAGATCAAACAGATGGGCTGCATCCTTTTCCTCAACAAGCCAAACACATTGCCACTTCAGGGCATTAATATGTGCTTTTCTCTTTAGCTGCAAAGCTTTTCCCTACTCCCTTATATCTTTAGGATGGTAGCTCAGATGTCACTTCCAAAGATTTGGCTCAGAAAAATACCTGATTACGATTCTTAAAAACAATCCCCTCTCATCAGAGTTATTCTTTATCTTATTATCTCTGAGTTTCTTAATATTTCTTATATTTGTTTGCTTGTATATGGAGAAATACTGATGAAGTTACAATTTACTCATGGCTATAAAATTCTCAGTTCAGCCTAATATAAAAACTTCTCTTTCCATTTCCTATTAATTGTCTCTCTAGCGCTTAGCATTATGCCTGGCACATCTTGAGTAAGTGAGTGAGTGAATGACTGATTGGAGGAAGGAAGGAAGGAAGGAAGGAAGGAAGGAAGGAAGGAAGGAAGGAAGGGAGGAAGGGAGGAAGGGAGGGAGGGAGGGAGGAAGGAAGGAATAATTGAGATAAAGGTAAGATTCAGCTAAAACATAAAATGAATAATTTTTTACTCCTAAGTTGGAAGGACCAGAAGAAGGGAAAGTGTCATAGAGTTGCTTGCTCTTGAGCTGACTCTTGAGAAAGATGAGTAGAGTTCATCAGGTAGACCTGGAGTAGAGAGAGTTCCCATCAGAGAAAGCAGAGTGAACAAAGTTTGGAGATTTGGAAGAACATGCTTCATGGAGACTAAGAATAGTCTGACTGAAGAGGGGAGATTAGGGTAGACCTAAGAACAGATGAATGTGGAGAAATAAAGCAATTCAGAGTTCATTTAAGGTTTACGGTTCAGCAGTCACAACCTAATTATCATTATCCAAGCATTATCTGCCTTTTCACATTATTATTACTCTGGATAATCCCAATTCATGGTCAAAGTTAAAGCTTTCTTGGTACTGCCTCTGGGATCTTTCCTGACTCTTTCAGGTAAAGCTTATCACAACCCTTTCTGTGCTATTTTAGTACAGAACTTGTCTATAACGGGAGTCAGATGCAGTATTTACCAGAAGAAGTGGTCTTTCCTGAGCTTTTTGGAAAACATAAACGCTAGACTGGTGTGTGCTTTATTTGTGCTTTTCTGGTAATTAGCACAGTTCTTGGTGGTCGACAAAAAATGTTAGAGACATTTCCTTCTCAATTCCCCCAATGTTACCTTCCAACTTGTGTTAGCCTACGCAATCCCGCCTAATATAATAAATGATCCATCAGAAGCAAATTTAAGTATTGCCAACAGACAATGAAAATTTGAGATGCTTTAAACTTGTATAAATAAGGGGCAGTGATGTTGGTGAAAATATCGAAGAAGAAAATATTACTCCCAATAATTACTATTAAAGCATCTTTTAGAACAGAGAAAGTGGGACGCCTGGGTGGCTCAGTCAATTAAGTGTCTGCCTTTGGCTCAGGTCATGATCGCAGGGATCCCAGGGAGTCCCGCATCAGACCACTTGCTCAGCAGTTCGCCTGCTTCTCTCTGCCTGCTCTGTGTGCTGCTCCCCCTGCTTGCGCTCTCTCTCTCTCCCTGTCTCTGACAAATAAATAAATGAAATCTTTAAAAAAATAAATAAAACAGAGAAAGTGAGGGAAATTGAAATAAATAAAACATAAAGTCTTTATTTTGTTGTTGAGTTTTATAGTAATGCTTCAATTCTTGCTTATTCCTTCTCGTAGTTGAAACTTAGATAATTAAAGTGTGTTTCCCGAGGGAGAGATTTTCATAAACCAGGGCATCATGCTAAATAGTTGCACATGGTTGCATATTTTGGGGCTGTTTAATTTGACATATTTCAACATTGTTGGATTGAAGCTTTAGCTAATTTTTGCTACTGTTTTTTCCTTCTTTTGCTTCTGAGAATGCAGATTAATCCAGTTTTATTCAGACTGATTAGAGTTGTTAAATAAGTTACCCATAGCAGACTCTGTGAAATAAATCTAGTAATGCAATTCTCAATGGACTGTAAAAAGCTGTTATTAGTTAATTATCAAGACACTTTTGAGTGATATTAAATTATCCCATTTGTCTTCTGATTATTATTCTGGTGTCATGTAAAATTGTAAGATGTGTGAAGAATGTCCTGTTAAATACTAAATTTCCAACATGAGTGATTTTTACAACCCCAAATTCAAGTTTTTACTCCTCAAATTTTAAGAAGTTCATCTTTGACACTTTTTCCTTATAATTCTTTACTTCATGGACAACTATGTATTTGATATTAAGGTGGAATTTTTTCAGTCATTAGATTTCACTAAAGATATGTTAAAGTTAGTTCAGCTAACTAAGCCACCATTTATAAATCCAAACCTGGAGATTAGCCCATCTTCTCTGCACTAATGTACAGTGATTGGCAGTTTTGCTCACCTTACTGGCCAGGTCAGCTGTGCCTGCCTTGACAAAGCAAGTGAACAGTTAATTCCCCAACAAACAGATGTTCGGTTGCTTTAATCAATATGACACACATACTCATTTTGTGGTGTGGCTTTTAATATATAAAATCGGAACATTGTGTATCTCATAGTTGTTGTCAGGATAAAATGAGCTCCTTGGCGTTTAGAATGTGTTCAGGAGGTATTACCATAGTAGTATTACAAGATCTTACGGGTTAGTCCTGGGTGGGCTTTGTCAGATGAGCGTTAATGAAGGTTCCAGATACAGCAGGATGTTCAGATAAAATCGAGACAAAAAGTTTCTCCTGGATTTGTGAATATGAAAGTCCTTAGTCTCCATTGTGTTTTTATCCTTGGGTTCTTGCTTTAAGGTAGAATGGCATTCTTTAAAACCACAAGTATTTTCTACTTATTGTGTGCTGACTAAAGAGTAAATCATTACTTCTCCTACCTGGTAACCCACATGAAGTGAATCTTTTTGGTACCAACCATTCAGTTAATGTAATGCTTCTAGGATTTTCTTCTTTTAAACTTATTCTATTAAGAAAAAAAATCCTTTAAGGTAGCTTTAAGGTAGAATGGCATTCTTTAAAACCACAAGTATTTTCTACTTATTGTGTGCTGACTAAAGAGTAAGTCATTACTTCTCCTACCTGGTAACCCACATGAAGTGAATCTTTTTGGTACCAACCATTCAGTTAATGTAATGCTTCTAGGATTTTCTTCTTTTAAACTTATTCTATTAAAAAAAAAAATCCACTCAAGGTATGTGAGTTGTTTCTAGAGGGAATTCTGCACTTAGTACCTCTTAATGCTCTTGAAATGATTCACAATTCAGGACTGCAGTCATCCCTAATCTCTATATTTCTCTTTCCTTGGCTTGAATATCATGTTCTCTCAGGCAGGTCATTCAAGAAAGAAGACATATTAAGAAATGAGGGGAAAAAAGTAATAATAACATAATTATCTGTGCTTTCCAGGAAAGCCCAATTAACAATTAAAGGATGTGTTGAAATAGGCTTTATCAGAAATTATGTATTTGTTCTCTATTTATTCCTACAGTGTTGTTACACAGTTCATTGCTCAAATTTAGCAGAAAGCTAAAAGATAACTCAAATAAACGTTGTTTTAAACAGCTTTAACATTCTTCTGAATAACAAGTCAACAGCAAAAAATGACTGAGTTTAATTGCTTAATGCTTCTTGGATGAAGAGGTATTTTAATAGGTTCATTAGGAACTATAAAGGAAAACTCAGCTTTTCCTCCTTCTGTTTAGGGAAAAACCAGTTCTCCTCCTATGAGTTTCTTCCCTGTGAGTGTCTCCTTTACTTTTACACAGAACTCCACTTCTGTCACTTCTGGCCACCAAATCTGTTGACGTTTTTCCTCACAACAGGCTGTTCTCTGCAATACCAGCTAGATGTTCTATCAGTTAACTCAGTTGTGACACCATCTCTAGAGATGGTGTCAGGTGTCAGATCCAACAGTTTACAAGCTCAATCCCATAAGACTGCTTTCCACCACATTTCAGATGCCAACTGCAAATGGTAAGTGCCTAGATTACATATAACTTCCCTCTGATTTGGCTGCCCCCTCCTTGGATCTGATTAATTTGCTAGAGTGGCTCACAGAGTGGCTCCGGGATGTGCTTACTTACATTGACCAGTTTATTAAAAGATATGGTAAAGGGTACAGATGAACAGCCAGATGAAGAGATCCATAACGGAGAGGCCTGGATGGGTCCTGAATGCAGGAGCTTCTGTCCCCCTGGAGTTGGGATGCATCACTCTCCTGGTATGAATATCTTCGCCGTCCTGAAAGCTCTCCAAACCCCATACTTTGGGATTTTGTGGAGGCTTCATTTATCGCATAGGCATGAACAATCATTAACTTCATCTTCAGCCCTTCTTCCTTCTCAGGAGATTGATGGGTTAGGGGACTGCTGAACATTCTAAACTTCTCATTATGGCCTGATTTTTCTGGTGACCAATCCCCATCCCGGAGTCATCCAGAAGCCCATCCCGAGTTGTCTAATTAGAACAAGAGATGATCCTCATGCTCTTATCACTTAGAAATTGCAAGGGTTTTAGGAGCCCTGTGCCAGGAACCTGGGGCAGAGATCAATATATATATATATATATATATATATATATATATATATATATATATATATATATATATATATATATATATTCTAGTACCTCAAAGGAACAGTCTAAAATGGTTTGAACATGTCATTAATCTTTAGGACTAAAAAATCTTAATGAACAAAGAAGAAGAAAAAAAAACCTCCTACAGTAATGAGTAGGAATCAAGGTTCAGAGTTTGCAAAAAAGATGTATTTTTTGTAAGCATTAGCATATCTAAGCTATATTTTATTCTCATTTTCTCACAGTTATTTAAAATTAATGTAGTTTATATAAGTTAAGAGTATGTCTGAGTTGTGAGAAAATTTTACAAGGAATTTAATCAGATGGCAGAATTTTAGAAAAGGCTCGTATCAACTGATTTAATCTGCTAGGATATTGGAGTATCGTTTCAAAATGAGAATACCACAGTGATGAAGTTGATAATGATAATGATAAAGTTCAAAGATTGACTAAATGGACTCTGTATTTATATAACTCACAGTCAGATATAGTTTTTTAAAACTTTACTCCAGTAAACTAATAATTATCCATTATGAAAAATTGTTCTTACTAATCTTAGAACAGTGAATTGACCCATTATCATTTTATGGAAATCATAAATTTGTAAACATAAATTATTTTCCAAGTAGTAATTATTTTAACATACAGAAAAACTATGAGGAAGTAATGAAGGTGAGATTTTACAGAAAATGATAAATATCTTCTCCATTGAAGGAACAGATTGTACTCCTATGACAGTAAACCTGAGGGAGAATGCATAGATTGAGTATTTAAGTACTTAATAATTGTCAACTACTTTTGTCACTAATGTATTATTTTATATATTTATATATCTCTAGGTTTATATGTTCAAGAAGTTGAAAATCTAATTTGGATTTAGAATTCATGCAAAAGAAAATATGTAGTATATATCTTTTGCTACTTACACACACACACACACACACACACACAGAGCTATGTTACTGCAACTCAGTGTTATAGGCCTTTAGAAAAGGAAGAGATTAATGTTTTCTAGATAAACCAATCAAGAAATAAGCAGGAAGGTACTTTCCTTGGAACACATAAGAAAGCTACAACTTTGAGAGAAAGTGACTTGCCGAGTTGCAAAACTACTCTCAGAAGATAAGCTCATGCCTTGTCAGTGCTGTGTTTTTTTTATGGGCATACATTTGGCATTTGAGTGTGATAATTCTTTCTTAGTGCACTGGCCCACTCATTGCATCTATTATATATCTATGCCACTTGCTCACTAAACAGCATTCCCAAATGCCCCATACATTTCCAAATGCCCCTTGGGGGACATGCCAACTCCTATTGAGAACCCTTTTAATACATGAATTCATTTAATTATTGGAAATAAAGATTTGTGACAGAACTTTAAGATATGTAAGATACTCCTGACCAACTAAGAATTTACTATTATGGTGATGATTATTTAGTTTTTCTGCTGGTATTCCTACAAAATGCTTAATGAAAATTACAAATAGAACTTTTTCACCAAGCTATAGATAGGGTTGGCAAATAGATTAAATACTGTTGCACTACAGGAAATTTTAATATATGATTAAACTCTATTAGTTCCCTTTGCTGTTTCCTAAGCACTTTTTTTACTCCATGTATCGACATGTGTTACTTTAACAGTAACATTTTTTGACTTGATTATAATCCAGTAACGTTCTAAATTCGTCCACATTCTTCCAGCAATTTATCTTACACTTGTTCCTTAGGTTCTTTTTTTTTTTTTCTTCCTTTCCTTTTCTTTTCCTTTTTTTTTTTTTTTTTAAGATCTTAATTATTTATTGGACAGAGCGAGAACACACAGCAGGAGGAGCAGCAGAGGGAGAGGGAGAAGCAGGCTCCCTGCTGAGCAAGGAGCCAGCTGTGGAGCTGGATCCCAGGACCCTGGGATCATGTCTGAGCCAAAGACAGATGCTTAACCAACTGAGCCACCCAGGTGCCCCAGTTCCACAGGTTCTTAATAAATACCTTTGGAAGTGACTTGAATACAGGGATTTTAATATGCTGCACCAAGGAAGGCTGGACATCTGAAGAAGTCAGGGACCTCTCACCAGACAAAGGAAGACACATTTTTTGTAGTGTTTGTGAGAAGGGCAGAATTTAGATAAAATTTAAATGTAGCAGTACATATCAGGCTCAAATATATATTCTCTCAGAGACTTTTAAACTACAAATTCTCACTCAACTTGAAAATAATAAACTTTCAAAGATAAAGCTGGATTGAAAGTCATTTGAAACACATTTTAATCAGGGATTACAAACTCAAAACCTATGTGCCTTCACTGGCCAGCTTACATGGGTAAAATACACAAATGGAGCTGGCTAGGGATTTTGAACTCCAGAACACTTGCCTTCTCTTCTTGATTCCATCATCCAGGAGAGTAGCCTTCATGTGGCCACACCAGGCCTTCCAGTTTTTCAAATAAATTACAAATTTAGATGTTTGTATGAAAGGCATCAATTTTTAAGGATTTTTATTTATTTTTTTGTCAGAGAGAGAGAGCAGGGGAAGTGGCATCACAAGCAGGGGAAGTGGCAGGCAGAGGGAGAAGCAGGCTCCCTGCTGAGCAAGGAGCCCAATGCTAGACTTGATCCCAGGATCCTGGGATTATGACCTGAGCCAAAGACAGATGCTTAACTGACTGAGCCACCCAGGCATCCCGAGAAGCATCAATTTTTAAATGTTACAAATTAATTAAAATATTTTATAAGCACAGTATGAGTTTTTTAAAAAATGCATCTATTGGATTTTATAATTTGTTAAAACTTTTACTAATTTATAGTAGGATAACATAAAAAAATCTACACATTAAAAGGAGGACTGTATTGGAAAATTCCAAAACAGTTGTAGTGGAATAAACTGTAATGAATCATTCCAAGAATAAAGAGAGCTCCCAATTCTGAGTTTTCCTGTGTGGAATATTTAAAATTCCTCTTGCATTTAATATGCTAAATATCACAAATATTATATTTATGAGAGTAACAAAGGGAACTGATAAGCAATTATAGTTCATTGTTCATAATGGAAAATGACTATTGTTGAAATGAATTGAGTAGGAAGCAACAAATTATTAGTACAAAATGGCAAAGCCTATTCCTGACTCAATAGAGTGCATTTCTGCTTAAATAACAAATGGCTCCAATGTCTTTAAAAACATGATAACCACATAGATGTAATTTGAGAGATTAAGTTCATTTTTTTAATGAAAATTGTTTCTCTACAATCAGATACCATTAGGAAGGAAAAACTTTATAGAAAGTTATTAAAGATTATCTTAAGTTTAGCTAACCGTATGTCTTATCTCTTACCAATCTCTGTTTTACCAAAAAAAAAAAAAAAACTATTACTGAATTTTGACTAGGTTATTGGGTGAGATCTTTTTAATGAAAATAGAATGATGGTGTGATTTTCTCTACCCTTGAGGCCATCCCCTGCCAAATCATTTTATATAAACTAAACATTTTGAGGGTACATACATACAGACATGAACATATGGTCAATTGTTGTGGTAATAATGCTTAAATATATCACTTCTACAACTGAAAGAAACCATGTAATTAAGACATGCTATAATTCAAATTAGATTCAGAACCTACATCCCAGAGAACAGAATTATTACTGCTGGAGGGACCATTAAAGTTTATTTCCACTAGTCCCAGTGTTTAAATTGAGGAAATTGAGTCCCAGAAAATGTTCCCCTTAAAATTATGTGTGATCTTTGAATCACCAAGTCCAATGACCTGTGCTCTCTTACTTCTTGCTTGATCTTTCAGCTGAATCTGACCTTCCTGAGGTTCTCATATTTGGCTTGTACCAACTGCTTTTTCTTGTCCTCTTTCTCAATTTTTCTCCATCTTCTGTTTCCCTGCCAGTGCCATTATGTGCTGATGTTGCCCAAAGTTCTGCTTTATATTGCTCTCCTTTTATTGTGCCCATGTCCTGGCCGATGACAGCTATTTTTATTGCTTCAGTTATAACCAATACCTATTTTTCTAGCCTATGATCTTTATGGTGAACCTCAAATCCACATTACCATTCTTCATCTGCAAAGACTTTGTTTTTCTTCATGATTTTATATCATCTTGGAAGATTTGACAGCTTATTAACCTTGATGGGTATTCTGTCTCTATTTTTACCCTAATCCAATATGCCCTTAGTATTCAGTTGTCTTCTAAATAGATCTAATTATTTCAGCCCCACTTTTTGTGGCACTCTTTTCAAATGACTCATGTTTTCAAGATCAACTCTTTCTGCTTTACTTCCCCAGCCCAGGGCCCCTGAAGTATTTCCCATTCCTCAAACATGTGTATGTGTGATGCATCCTGAGACAACACTTGCCTTGGTCTGGAATTCCTTCTACTTCTTTAGTAGAATCTCTCTTCTTGTAATTTACACAAGTGTTACAAAAGAGGAAACCAAAGTAATCTGTCCTAGGGAGAGATACAGGTCACCTTTCCAAGGAATCCCTCCACTCCTCCTAGATACAAGGTTCTCTAATCGGTAATTAAAATGCCCAGTCCCTTGGAGTAGGCAAAACTCTTGGTTTAATGCTGTCTTATTTCTTCTATTATCCACAGCCTGTCACAAATAGGGAACTGATAGAAGAATGGGGACATATGTGGATTTTTCTTTTCTTTCTTTCTTTCTTTTTTTTTTTTTTTTTAAATCACCGCATAGACCCGTCAGTTTTTGTCCATCCTATCCGGAGTGCTTACTATGGCTTCAGATCCCTCAGGCCAGGTGATAGAGCTTGGGAAGTGTGAAAGGAGAGGAGATAGGAAGTTGTTATGACTCTCTTGTGATCTGGAGTCATAATCTCTAGGTCTGGCTGGTGATTAGAGCTGGCTCTAGTAGGTGTTTTCTTTAGAGATCTCCTTTCACTGGACTCTTTCACCTAGATGAAAGCATTTCTACTCTGGCTCATCATTTACACAGTATATAGCCCATAGGAATTTGGCAATACGTTTAGCTTCTCTCTGATGATGCCCCTATGACTCTCTAGGCCATTTGGACCTAAAATGACTCCATGATGGCTTTGTCTCATGCTTGGCCACATCTGGTCCCTAAGGAATAACCATCCCCAAATCTCTTGGTGACAGGGGCCAATCCACTTTGTCCTTCAACTATAGGGACACATATTGGGTTCTCCCAGGGGATCCATTTAAGTGCCTCTCGCCTGGTTTGATGTGAGGAGCATTCTTTTTATATATCAGTTACTCCCTCAAAAACTCCCTTCACAAATAGCCTTCTCTCTCTACTCTTTGGAAATACTTACAGATGCAGTATAGGTAAGGTTTAAGAATTGTCTAACTTGTTCCTATCTGCCCATTTCCCACTGGCCCTCGAGAGCCACAACTCATTTGCATATGCAATATTATTGTGAAGTCTCAGCTAGAACTTTCATTTTACCTACATGTTTCACATGTACTGACAGACAAGGTCATGGAACTCCATCTCCTGAGTGTAAAATGAAATCAAATTGGAAATGCTAGGTTTAAAATGAGAGTTCCAGAAGATGGAGAGGCATCATCGGAGATTCCCACATATTTCCCTAGGGTGAACTGGTCACCATATGTGAATCTCAATTTGAGGCTTGTGTCTGGAAGTTTTCAATAATAGGCAGATACTAGCAGGTATCCTAAACTCAAAGAACTAAAATCGGAAGATGCGAATACAGGCATATGTTGGAGATATAGCCAGTTTGGTTCCAGACCACCATAATAAAGCAAATATTGTAATAAAATGAATCAGATGAGTTTTTGGTTATCCAGTGCATATAAAAATTATGGTTACACAATACTGTAGTCTGTTGAGTGTGTAATATATCTAAAAATCCCGGGGTGCCTGGATGGCTCAGTCATTAAGCGTCGGCCTTTGGTTCAGGACGTGATCTCAGGGTCCTGGGATCGAACCCCACATTGGGCTCTCTGCTCTGCTGGGAGCCTGCTTCATCTTCTCCCACTCCCCCTGATTCCCTCTCTTGCTGGCTGTCTCTCTCTGTCAAATAAGTAAATAAAATCTTTAAAAAAAATCTATCTTAACTAGAAAATACTTTATTGCTAAAAACTGCTAGCCATCACATAGATTTTTAGTGAATCATAATCACTGATCACAGATCACTATAACGAATATAATAATAATGCAGGAGTTTGAGATAGTGTGAGACTTACCAAAATGTAACACAGACACGGAATGAGCAAATGCTGTTGGAAAAATGGCACCAAGAGACTTGTTCATCGTGGGGTTACCATAACCCTTCACTTTGTAAAGAAATACAGTATCTGCAAAGTGCAATACAGTGAAGGACCATAAAACAAGGTGTGCTTGAATAAATACCTGTAAGGCACGGTGTAGCTGGAGGAGAGCTGAAGAGAGCTGCAGAGAGCCGAAGCTGCCTCACTGGTGAGCTGTGCCTTAGACCCTGCGCCTGCCTTTTCCTCACCTCACTTCCTCACAGGCGAGGCTGACTTCGTAGCTTCTGGCTCTGCAGCCACCCCCCAAGAGAAGGCTGAGGGAAAAGAAAAGGGAAAGGAAGAGCCCATGCTTTGTTACTTTTCTTTTTAAATTTTGAGTAATTTTAGACTTAACAAGCAATCTCAAAAATTCTAGGTAGAGTTCCCATATACCCTTAGTTAGCTAGCTTCTCCTTAGACACCATCTTCTGTATCTATAGAATGTTTATCAAAACTACAAAATTAGCCCTAGTGAAATATATTAACTGCAGAATGTATTTGGATTCTATCAGTGTGCCCACTAACATCTCATTTCTTTTCCAAGATGTAGTTCAGGATCCCAGATTGCATTTACTTGTCATGTCTCCTTAGCTTCCTCCAGTCTGAGTTCTGTCCACATCTTTAAAGACCTTGATATTATTGAAGAACACTAATTAGTTATTTTGCAGACTGTCTCTCAGTTTGGGTTTGCCTGATAATTTCTTATGACTACACTGAGATAATGAGCTGTTGAGAAGAATACAAAAAAAGATATGTTCCCTTCTAGTGTATCATATCAGGGGTTATATAACATACCTATGTATTACTGGAGGTGCTAATCACTTGGTGAAGGTGGGAGCTGCCAACATTCTTCACGGTAATTTTTCTATTTCTCTTTTTATAATTGCTAAATATATTACAGGACATATTGAGCCTAAATAAATATCTTGTTTCTGCTTTAATTCTCTCCTCCTAATTTCAACATTGGTGGGATCTTGCCTTTAGCAATTATTATTGTCATATTCTAGTGGTATTTTTTCCGTGTCTTTAATTTCTTCTGTATTTATTAATTGGACTTGTATAAAGAAGAATTGTTATTATTTATCTATTTACTCAGTTATTCTATTAGTACTGATTCTTGGGTAATTATTTTATTCTTTGGTATATAGCCCAAAACAGTGGCTCTTTATTTTGTTGCTTGGGTGATTGCCACTTTGACCATGGGGAGCTCTTCACATTGGCTCCTGTGATCTTTGGATATGCCTCTGTACTTTTTTTTTTTTTTTTAAAGTCCTTCCTTACTTTCTGGCACCAGGAAATCAGAAGATGCGCCAGATTTATCTTGTATTATTCATACCCCCACCATGGAATCAACTTCTCCAAAGAGCCTTGGCACTTATTACTAGAGAACAGTATATAGAAACCAAGATCATGAGCTCTGGATTTTCTCATTTCTAATGGAGGGTTACTGCTTCCAGCCACTCATAGTAGACAGAGCTGTTATACACGCAGGCAAACATACAATAAGAAAACTCACGGATATACACACCTAAGTTTATTTCTCTACGTATTTCTCCACCTCTCTATCGGACTCTGTATTGATTCTTCAACGACAGCTGGCATCAAAGGGTTAATTCTAGCCCTCTTCATTTCTTTATATCTTTAAAAAAGTTTTGACAATAAAAACCTGGCTCTCATTATCTGTAATACCTTAATTTATTTATTCAAACTTAATATTCAAGTACAGTAGTTACGGAATTCCTAATATACTCTTGTAAGAACAAATTTGGTAACTGTAATGTATTTGTATAAACTTCTTTTTGTCTTAGCTTTACGTTGTCCTGACAAAGCACTATTTTCCAAAGTTAGTTAGATTAGCTCCTTTCTTCTTCATACTTTTCAGGATGGTTAGGTGATTGATTTTGTCAATTAGATTCATTTATAAAGGTCCACATACCACCTTATTGCCTTATACTATTTTTTTTTGAAAGGGGTTTACTTTACTAAAAAAAAAGTAGACTTAAAAAAAATAATCTCCACACTCAATGTGGGTCTTGAACTCATGACCCTGAGGTCAAGAGTTGCATGCTCTTCCAACTGAGCCAGCCAGGCGCCCCTCCATATACCTTTTTTTTTTTTTTTGTATACATATAGCAGAATTCATTTTTTGTGGTGTACGGTTCTATGGATTTTGACAAATGCATATAGTTATGTATTCACTACCGCAGCTCCACACAAAACAAATGTTCCATCATTCCAAACGTCCCCCCTGAGTTACCCTTCATAAACAAACCTTCCCCCCACCCAGTGGATCAGCAAGTGCTTTTCTGTTTTTCTCCTAATTGTTCTGTCTTTTCCATAATGACATATTAATCAAATCTTGCAATATGTAGCCATTTGGATTTGCTTCTTTTCCTTAACAAGATGCATTTATGTTTCATTTAATGTTGTTGTATTCATTGATAGTTCATTCTGTATTATTGAGCAGAATTCTTTTGTATGGGTGTATCACAGTGTGCTTATCTATTTAGCAGTTAAAACACTTTGATGTGTTTGGCAATTATGAATAAACTTACTGTAAACATTGACATATGGGTTTTTATGTGACGGTAAATTTTCATTTCTCTTGGTTTAAAAACCCAGGAGTGTAATGCTGGGTCATAAACTAAGTGAAAACTGTTCAAAAAACTGGCAAAGTATTTTTCAAAGTGGCTATGATTTTGCATTCCTACCACAAATGTATGAGCGTTCCAATTGCTCTGCGTCCTCACAAGTACCTGCTATTGCTAGTTTTTTTTTTTTTAACATCCTAGTGGGTGTATAGCAATATCTCATTATAGCTTAAATTTTTATTTCCTACATAACCAAAGATATTAAACATCCTTTCGTGTGTATGCATGTATATTGGCATTCATATATCTTCTTTCGTAAAGTATCTTTTGAGAGCTTTCGCCTATTTTTTAAAAAGGTTTTTTTAATCATTAAGTTTTTAATTATTTTCTTCTTTTCTAATTGTTGAATTTTGTGAGTTCCTTATAATTTCTGGGTACAATTTATTTACCGTATATAATATACAAACATTTACTCCCAATCTGTGGAATGTCTTTTTCACTTGCTGATCAATATCTTTCACACAGCAAAAGTTTGTATTTTTAATAAGTCCAATTTCCCGATTTTTTTCTTTCACAGATTGCATTCTTAGTGTTGTGTTCAGAAGCTCTTTATGTAAGCCAAGATCAGGTGAGTTTCCTTCCACAAGCTTTATGGCTTTATGTTTTACGTTTAAGGTCTATTACCTATTTTGAGGTGATTTTTGTATACTGTACAATGGGTCCAGATTCATTTTTCTTGACTATAGATGTCCAGTTGTTCCAGCACCATTTGTAAAAAAACTGTCCTTTTCTTTCAATTGTCTTTGCACATTGATAAAAAATTGGTTGACTGTTACTATATGTGTATATATGTGTATGTTTTCTGAATTCTCTATCCTGTTACATTGATCTACATTGATCAGGAAGTGGAATCCTTCAACTTTGTTCTTTTTCAAAATTATATTAGCTGTTTTAGTGTTTTGCTTTTCTATAAAAATCTTAGAATCTTCTGTTAATATCTATAACACCCCACTGGAACTTTGATTAGGACTGTGTTGAATCTATAGATCAAATTGGGTAGAGTTGGCCTCTTGATAATAATTAATTAGTTAAATAATTAAACCTTAATTTTCATATCTGAGCCTCCAGTCTATGATCCTAATATCTTTTCCCATTAATTTACGTATCTTTTGATTTCTTCCTCAATGGCTCATCACTTTAGAGTACAGATTCCGCAGATAATTTGTTAGAATTATATCTTGGCATTTCTTGCTTTTACTTTCTTCCTTCCTTCCCTTCTGTACTGATTTGTTAGGAGAAAAAAAATCACAGAGTAGGTGGCTTAAATAACAGAAATTTATTCTCTCACAGTTCTGAGGCTAAGTGTCCAAGGTCAAAGCTACCAGCAAGTTTAGCTTATTCTGAGGCCTCTTCTTGTCTTTCAGATGGCTGTCTTCTCCCTCTGCCTTCACAGGACGTTTCCTCTGTGAGCACACTTCCCTGGTGTCTACCTCTGTGTCTTAATGGTCTCTTTTTATAAGAACAACCATCACATTGGATTAGGAACCACCCTAACAACCTCATTTTAACTTAATAACCTCTTTAGAGTCCCTAACACCAAGTACAGTCTCATCCTGAAGTACTGGGAGTTAGGGATTCAACATATGAATTTTTGGAATGACATGATTCAGCCAGGACAACTTTGCCTGCCTTCTTGCCTTCCTTCCTTCATTTCTTCACCCACAACCCTTTGGTGCTATGATAAATGGTATTGTGTTTTTTTGTTTGTTTTTTGCTTGTTTGTTTGTTTTTGTTTTTTAAAGAAGATTTAAAGTCCAATTGTTTGTTGTTAATATTTGGAATTCCATCGATTTTTTATGACACTTTACATACCAAATGATATGACTGTTGCCCACCTTCTCCATTAGTGCTTAAACTTATTAATTATAGTTACGAAGTTTCTTATCAGATTCTTTGAATCTGTATCATATCTGAGTCTCATTCTTATGATGATTTTGTTTCTTCAAACTCTGTTTTTTCTTGCATTTTTTGTGCCTCATAATTTTTGGATGAAAGACATTTTTTTTGTGGGTTAGCAGAGACTGAGATAATTCTCCTTTCCAGATATGTGTATACTTTTCCTTCTATAGACCTTTAGAACAGGGTTTCATTTAATATATTTAGGGTTGGACTAGGTTTGATATTATTGTTGCTATGGTTACTATCATTGTATATCAGATTTTAAGTTTCTGTAGAGATTAGCTTATGTTTAGAATGGAGGATGGTTTACCAAAGAAATGTCTGTTTGACTCTGAGGCGTAGATCTTCCATCTATGCTGCACCTTAACGAGAGCCTCTGTGCATGTTGTTCCTGTCCTGCCATTCTGTCAGCGCTATTCTGCTGTCACTTGTCATTTGTTGCTTGTTGGCTTGTGGTGGGGTGTGCTCATTGCTTCTCTGACTAAGCCTCAGTCTTGGACATGCACTGTGTCACTGGGTCTAAGCCATGTGGTGCTCTCGGTTCCTTTGTCCCTTTCTCAGTACGACTGTAGGCTCAGCACATAGTACTGCCTCTCACCCAGAAGTAGGATTGTTTTCCCAATCTTTGTCCCAGCTGTAATGAAATTTTACTAGTGCCCTAAGGACAGCAGTTCTTCTTGTCCTTCCCACAGATTAAAACTTGTGTCCTATAGTGTAGACAGAATATTTTATGAGTTGAATCGTGTCCCTCCAGAAACATGTTGGAGTCCTAACTCCTGTTATTTCAAAATGTGACATTATTTGGTGATAGGATCTTTACAGAAGTAAACAAAAATTCAGATGAGTTCATTAGAATAGAGCCTGATTCAACATGACTCATGTCCTTTTAAAAATGGAAAAATTGAGACACAGAGACAGAGATGCACAAAGGGAGAATCTCATGTGAACACAAAGGCAAAATTGGGGTGGTGTGTCTATAGGCCAAGGAATGCCAAAGTTGCCAGCAAACTAGCAGAAGCTAAGAGATGGGCACAAAAGACATTCTGCTTCATAGTCAACAGAAGGAATCAACCAACTGAGACTTTGATCTCAGACTTCACCTCCAGAACTGTGAGAAAAACAATTTCTGTTGTTTAAGCCTTTTCATTGGCGGTGCTTTGCTCTGACAGTCCTAGCAAACTAATGCAGTGGAGAGGGATCTTTGTGGAATTTCTCTCCCTCTTACCTAGCTGTTGCTCTCTTCCCATAGGGTTGCCTCCTTTCCCGGGCCTGTTTCCCATCTTTTCTGTGAGCACCTGGTGCCACTGATAGAATAAGAACCTGCAAAAAGGTATGGATTCCTCAATTCCTTGGCCTCATAGAGGTTTCACACTGTTCCACAGTCTGCACTCAGTCTTTACCCATTTGTCAGCTGTTCTAGCAGAACTCTTCTTACCAGCGTCCAGCTTCATCACCCGAGGTGCCTGCTGGCTGTGTGCATGTTCCTAGTCCTGAGATTTGGGGCCAGTTTTTTTTTGCTGGCAATTTGAATGGTTCAAAACAAGTTATACATTTCAAATTAATTCAGCTTGTTTTTATTGTAAGGTGGGAAGCAGTGCTCATTCTAGATTTCTATATTATTAGGCAGAAGCTGGAAGCCCCATCTCTTTTGTAGTGGCAGATAAATCATATACCCAGTGGACTTTTGAGGGTCATATTTTGTTGTCTATGCTTATGTGTCGCTTTTATTTTATTTTGTCTTGCATCACGCTGTGCTGTAATGTTCATTGTGCTCTATGTGAAATAATCCTTTTCAATTCAAAGTTTAGAAAATGCACATCATCAATATTTGTTTTTTTCTTCATCTCTATTTCTTTTCTCACATCTTCTTCAGATTCCATACGTTTGCTTTGTTTTGCTACAATGTATGTTTTCTTTTTTTTTTTTTTTTCTGAAAGAATGTCTAGCAATTGAATTTTGTAAGTTCTTGAACTTCTGAGCCAGTATTTATTTTGGTTAAATTTAATTGATACTTTACCAGAGGGAAACGATCTTACATGCAAAATAATCTCTAAGAGCTTTATAAACTACACTGTTTACCAGTAACATATATGTTTAAAGATAACAATGTTTGATGTTATTCTGATCTTTTTAAAAATCTCATGACTGGGGCGCCTGGGGGGTGCTGTTGGTTGAGTGTCCAACTATTGGTTTTAGCTGGGGTTGTGGTCCCGGGGCTGAGTGATGGAGCCCTGCATTGGGCTCTGTGCTCAATATGTAGTCTGCTGGGAATCTCTCTCCCTCTCCCACTACCCTCCCCTGCTGTACTCTCTCTCTCTCAAATAAATAAGTAAAATCTTAAAAAATATATTTAAAAATCTCATGAGTGGGGGTGCCTGGGTGGCACAGTGGTTGAGCGTCTGCCTTCGGCTCAGGGCGTGATCCTGGCGTTATGGGATCGAGCCCCACATCGGGCTCCTCCTCTAATGAGCCTGCTTCTTCCTCTCCCACTCCCCCTGCTTGTCTGTCAAATAAATAAATAAAGTCTTTAAAAAAAAAATCTCATGACCGAGGAGTGCCTGGGTGACTCAGTTGGTTAAGTGTTTGACTCTCGATCTCAGCTCAGTTCTTAATCTCAGGGTCATGAATTCAGTCCCTGCATTGGGCTTGGTGTGAGGCCTACTTAAGAAAAAAAAAATCTGACTTTTTTTTTTTTTTTTTTACTTCTTTGGAAATTTCAATTTGCAGTTTGTAATCCTGAAACTCTGCAAAAGTTTGAACCAATCTCTGAATAATCTATGAATTTTATTGTCAGAAGAATAAATCATTGTCTGCCCATGGTCTCATTTATAAGAAATCAAAATTAAAAATTAAAAGAATAATTTTTACTTATTTTATCTACTGTAGATTTTTGCCTCTTTTCAAAAATTCTGTAGCAGTCACTATTTTTCAAAGCAATATTTTATTAAAGCACTATTATATATTAACATGTGTGACATTTTCCACCTTAGTTTATAGTTAGTTTTAAGGTAAACCTAAGTTTTATTTTTATTGTAGTATGGAATGTAAGAATTCCATGCTATTAATACTTCACAATGTCATTAAAGTTTCATTTAAAGGCCAATTTTAATACATTTTCAAAAAGAGTATTCCACTATATCCACATCGTATATGTTGGTAGGCTCCCAATAACCAGATGTTTGTTCATTTCAAATAGAATTTCTACAGTTACAACCAAAATACAGAGAAAAAAGTCCCTTTTATTCTAGTTACTTAGGCAAAATTTTTCAATTTTTTCCAATATATCCGTTAATAATATAGGATTTTGACTAGCATTTGAATTCTGAAGTAGCATTTGCCCATATTTTCTATTTATTAGTGGTCATGTGTCATTGAAGGTTCCCTGCAATATACCTAGAGCCCCAGTTCCATTGCATTCCTTAGGATTGAATACATATCTCTGGCTCATATTCTGTGAGAACAATTTGAAACTTCAAAGGTGCTAAAATACTTCGTAGTCAATTTTCACATTAGAGTCCTTCAGAAGAAAACATGGCCTCACCATCTTGTAATTAGCTCTGTTTACTGGGATTGGGAATTTTAGTGATTTTCTTTACTATGGACTGCTGTTCCGTGGTGAATGCTCCTATTCCTCTTCTTGGCTCTTTTCAATCATTGTATTAATAGAAAATGAGCAAGTAGTTTATTTTAGATGAATATAGTAATTGAAAATGGAAATGAAGAAAGTTATTCATGCTTAAGTTTCTACATGGCATTAATCTTAAAGATTTGGAATGTTGGGTACAGGAACTAAAAATAGTCATAGGAAAATGCCAGCACTGTTGGGTGGTTGACAGTGAGAGATTTAGATGGGTTAGCAATGTGGTTGCATTGCCCTTTGATCTAATGTAAAATGTGCAAACATTCGGCTTCTGAGGTCAGAATGCAAACTTCCACAGCGGATTTAAAATCAAATCGTTTTGGTTAAGAGAATACATTTATTCTTGAGTATGGTTTATCTTTGGCCTTTGCTCTATATAATCCGTCTTTATTCTTTGAGCATTTATTTTTGCTATTCATTCTGCCAAGAATTTTGTTATTTCATTACATTTTCACAGCCATAACAGGAAGACATTATTATCCCTATTTTTTTAGCTGAAGAAATGGATGCTCAGAAACATTCAGGTAACTTTCCTCATAGATAGTACTTGTTGGAATCAGTTATACAAACCTGTATCTTTCACTCAGAAAGATCTGAGCTCTTTTTTACTGCTTATGTTGTGTATCTGTCACTCTTATTTTCTTGTGTCCTAAAATTTATAAGGCAACTCTTATTCTGAAAGAAAAATGGGCTATTTCTGTGCTCATTTAAAACATTTTATTAAATATGAGGGACCATTCTCATACATAAACCAGGGCTTCTCAACCTCAATGCTGTTGACTTTTTGAGCTGGATAGTTCTTTTGGGGGGTGGGGCTCTCCTTTGTATTGCGTGTATTTTATGATGTTCAGCAGTATTGCTGTCCTCTAGCCACTGGATGCTAATAGCATCTCCACAGTTGTGATAACCAAAAATGACTCCAGTAATTTCCAAATTCCTCTGGAAGAAAACCATTCAGGGTTGAGATAGGTTAACATAGTATATATCTGTTTGCTAAGGCAGGATTTCTTTTCTCTTATTTAAAATACTTTTTAAACATTTTTAAACATTTACTCAGAATATATCATTTCCTGATGGCAATTTGAGGAGGTGATAAAAGTGGGAAAGGTGAAGGAAATAGGATAGTTGAGTACTTCGAAGCATTGTATAAGATATTGTGCTATTTTTATTTACATCAATTATGTCTTTTTATAACCAAACAATCCTATGAAATATAAGTTAAATCGTTATCATTTTACAAATAATATGTTAAATACCTACCCAATCAAACAAATATTCAACCATGGACTTGTGATTCAAATTCATAGTTTTTGTTTGCACTAAGAGTGTGACATTCCTAGTGATAATTTTTAATCTCTTCATAAATAAATATGTGGAAATATATGTTTGAATATACTCATCCCATCCACTGCACTGTCAAACAACTTATTTTCAAGAATTAGCTAATATCATCTGACAGTTGTTATCTTTTCACTGTATTTCCTTCAGCATTTATATTTTTATATCGCTTATCAAAAATCTTGCCTCTCATTGGCTTGAAGGGATTTCTTTTACTTGACAGTGTATTTCTGGTGTTCATTCCTTAAAAAAAGAAAATCCCTAAGCCAAAAATCATTGCTTTGCCTCACCCCTGTGGTATCCTTCAAGATGATATTTATAATGTTGGAAAATTACTTAGATGATAATAAAAATAAATAGTTTTCTTCAAAACACTATGTACTCCTTTAAAGAACTATCAATAAAAAGACTATTAAGACACAGGCTAATGCTTATGACATTGGAGTATTTGATAGATGTAAAGTATAAATGATTATTTACTTTGTATAGTTAAGGTCCATTTTTCTCTTCCAATTGAGTATATAATAGAGAATTCTTTGAAAAAGAAATAATGAAAACCTGCTCTTGACTAAATACATTTTAAAATAGCTTCACTCATGTTACTGGAAAGGAAAATGCATGTTTGTTGGATTGTCCTCGTTGGGAGACAAACAAACTGTACTTCCTTATATTTAAAACAGTTGCAGTTTTGATTTAGCCACGATTCACCATCTGCTTCATGCAAAGTGATATCAGCCCTGCAGCTGAGATAAGCAGTTTATGATATCAAATAGAGAAATGGAGAGGAACCATCACTCTCTGTCAGAAAGTAGAGTTAGGCAAACCAATTTCCATACATTACATTTCCCACTAGCGTTTTTATGTTTCTAACTTCCAACTTACATTGGAGCGCTGACACCGAGCACATTTTTCCTGCTTATCGCTCACTCGCATTGAGGAAGTCCAAAGCCCACAACTGTATTTCTATTTGACATTTGCTGAACATTGACATATGATACCCATATCGAGTGACAATGAGGCACAAAGGAAACATCAATTTGTTTAGGAAAATCTTTAGTTTTTCTGTCTGTGCTATGAATTGAAGGCATTTACTGGATTTTCCATTATTTTTAGAAAAAATACTCAGAATAATTATACTGGTTATTGTTAATCTTGTGCAGGGACCATGTCTTACTTAGCTAAACGCATCAAAAAAACTAATGCAGTAATTGATGTCAGTTTGGAAAATCTTGGGAAAAAAAAAGTTCAACATAATTATTTGTATCTGTAATTTTTCATTAACTGGAATTCAGTGACTGCAATGAGCATAGTAACTTCACTGACAGATTATGTTTTTTTGACACTTAAAAATTATCTAATCTGATTCCCAGAGCATAATAAATAGATGTATTTTCTCATATACCTATTAAATGTCAGGAAGAATGGCAGATGTTTTAAAAGGATTATCTTTTTAAAGCCTTGAACCAGTTCTGTGATAGTTCTTCTTTACAGAGAAAACTGTGGTTTGAGAGACTAATTTATCCAAGACCACACAGCTATTAAACACTGAGTTGAGGTAAAACCCATCTGTTATATTTCATAAATGATCCACTTCGATTCCTCAATATTACCATGTCTATGGGTTCCATTACCAAGAAATGGATGTTATTTTTTAATCTGGTTAATTATAGAACAGGTGTTTTATGAAATTATAGCCATATAATGTTCTTTACTGAAGTAAAGATGTGCTCTTCCCTTCCCTTTTCCTTTTGTTGTTTATTTTTTTATTTTTAGATTTGATTAGCGTAGTAATAATGTACATGCTTCATAATATGTCTGTCTTAAAACACGTGTAAGGAGCAGTCCCGTGCCTCAAACCTCCTCATCAGGTTCCTGCTTTTCAGAAGTAAATATATTTTATATTGTTAGCCAATACTTTTGGTATTTACATTCATATGTCTAGCACATGATTATTCTGCTACTTAGCTTTGATTTTTGATTTTAGATATTATCTGTTGATTTTCTATGAAAAAATAAGAGACCTTGACTTTCTTCACTGCACCACTCAAACACATACACTTTTCCTCTCATACTCTCTTACTATAGTTATACCATAATTTTGGCCTTTATAAATATTCAGTGTTAGTGTTATTATAACTATGTAAATATTGTTTACGGCTCAGTCACCTGTGTACTATAATTAAGTTCCATTCCTAGTAATAGTTCCCCCCCCCCGGAGTATCAATAGTTGCTAATATTTTGTTTGAACAGTTTTATGAATTATCCATTTTATATAGTCTTCCAATCATCTGACACAATTAATGTGTCTAATTGATCTTATCTAATCAAACAGAATCCTCTTTCCTTCTCTAAAATGGACTTGGCCTTTAGGCCTGCTAAGGAGCACTTGTCCCAGGACTCCCTTTACCATCGCCTCAAAGAATGCTCTTCCTCTCCTTTCCATGTGGATTCTCCTGTCTGTTTCCAGGATCCAATGTGGCTTTGTTTCTGTTTACTCTTTCATGTTGTGTAACATATTCTACATTTTTCTGAGGATGGATAGATGGAAATTAAATGTTTGAGTCATTGGGTAAATTAATATATAAACATGTATTTTACCTTCACAAGCTCAGCTTCTTTATCACTTCAGGGACCACTGAGAAGTCCAAGAGGCTTCTCAGCGAGTATTAAGTAAAGTCATCTTCTGCACCTTCTAGGCAAACGATACTGAAAATTAAAACCACAATCTAATTTTAAGGGTTGCCAAGCCACAAAAGAGACTTATGAATAGACTGAACACCCCTCCTCTGCCAAATTATGGATCCGATAGGGAAAGAGTGACACTCTGAGCCCTTTTGTCCCTTTGTGTGGACATGTTTGAGAATCTCCAGTTCCTAAACATTCCAGGCTAATAGGCAATTCTCCCTCCTAGTTAGAGAAAAGCATTTTCCTCTTAGAGATAATACAGAGACTTCAGTTCAAGAAAGTGACTCATAAGTTTATGATTTTCTACTTCAAAGAGGGTACCTGTCACCTCCCAAAGAGTAACCAAAGAGAAGTCACAGCACAACCTGAGCAAGGGGAATGTAGTTTCTTCTTCAGATTCGATCCCAGGACCCTGGGATCATGACCTGAGCCGAAGGCAGATGCTTAACCAACTGAGCCACCCAGGCGCCCCAAGAAGAACTCAAATTAAATTTCATTCAATAAGGGAATATAAAATAAATCACATATTTAAGAAGAATGGGGATGGTGCATTACATTCCAGGGCTGAGAGGAAGACTATCCTATATGGACTAGCTGCCATATATGATACTACAGTGAAGCCACTGTTAAAGCCATCAAAAATCAGCTTGTCACAACCACCTCTCTAGCTATTGGATATGGGAGCTTAGCTGAGACCAGTCTGCTCCAAACAAGAAGACTCATCCAGCTGCTTGGCTGAAAGCCAGCCAACCCTCCAAAGAAGAGTCACTTAGATGACTGACAGCTGACTACAGACATACGAATGATCCTAGCGAAGAACTGCCCCAGCTGGGTCCAGACCAAATTGCAGATCCACAAAATTATAAGCCAAATAAATGGCTGTTGTAAGTCACTAAATTTTGGGATAATCTATTATATAGAAAATGCTAACCGATAGAGAAATTGGTCCATAGAGTGGGAGTGCTGCCATAACAAAAACCTTGAACATGTGGCATTGCCTTGAGGAGGCTGGAAAAGTGGTGAGGAAATTATAAAACATTCTAGCAAAATAGCATATAAACTGGAAGTGCCTCCTTAGAGCTGTTAGAATGGCTATGTATATGCCTAGGAATTTATACATTTTTCCAGGTTATCTAATTTGTTGGCATGTAAGTATCCATAGTAGTTTCTTACAATCTTTTATATTTCTGTGTTATCAGTTGCAATGTCTGCTCTTTCATTTATAATTTCATTTATTTGAGAATTGTCTCTTTTATAATTAACCTAAAGGTTTGCCAATTTTTTTATCTTCTCAAAAACCAACTTTTAGGTTTATTAATATTTTCATTGTTTTTTGGTCTCTAATGTTTTTCTTTTCTGATCTAAATTATTTCCTTATTTCAGCTAATTTTAGGTTTAGCTTGTACTTCTTTTTCTAGTTCCTTGAGGTATAAAGTTAATTAGAAATCTTTCTTTTTTCTTAATGTAGACATTTATCACTATAAACTTCGCCTTAAAACTGCTTTTGCTGCATCTTGTAAGTTTTGGTATGTTGTGTTTCTAGTTTTATTTATCTCAAGATATTTTTAAGCCTGCCTTCCTTCCTTCCTTCCTTCCTTCCTTCCTTCCTTCCTTCCTTCCTTCCTTTTCTTTCTTTTCTTTCCTTTCTTTCTTTCCCATTAGGTTATACAGGAGTGTGTGATTTAATTTTCACATATTTATGAATTTCTTCAATTTTCTTCCTTTTATTGATTTCTAGTTTCATACCATTGTGGTTTGAAAAGATACATGATATGAATTCATGATATGAATACTTATGTATTCTCTTCTCCCTTACTGACAGAACCTCAATTTTGTTGGTTCAGTTTTGTTAGACAACAAAGTCCCCAGCTACAAAACTAATTTTCTCAGCCTCCCTTAAGCCAGGAGATGACTGTTAGACACAGTTCTGGTCAATGCACTGCAATTAGAAATTATTTGGTATTATTTACATGAAAGCTCCTTGGAAAGAGGGCACACTTGCCTGGCACTTCTCTTTGTTTTCTGCTTTTTGTTTCCTTCCTGTCAGGAAATTATTTGTGATCTTTGAAACTGAGTCAATTTCTATTTGCATCTACTAGAAGAGGTCTAGAGAATCACAAATCCTTAGGTTTGTATATTTTTGATTCACTGATTAAATGCTTAAGATGAGCTATTTGTGGAAAGGATAACGCCCTACTAGGCTAAATTAATACTATTTTTTTTGTTATATACGTTTCTGTTATAGAGAATAATATGGAATAACATATTTAGCTCTTAAAATAGGCAGGAATCAAGGGCTTACTTCTATATACTGATTAACATAACTGTTTTTCTACTGAGCCATTATATAATGAAAATCAAGTATAAATGCAATAATTGACTTGAAGATATTATAAGCCTTAATGTAAAAAACTCAGAAAAACTGAAATTCATTATTAGAATTTGTTGCATTTTTCGAAATGCTTAAGTATATTGATTATAGAAGAAGAAAGTCAAAGTGAACACTAATGAATATTTCCCCCAAAGAATGACTATGTTAAACTTTAGTCTGGATTTTAAAAGAGGCTTGCACATAAATAGCAGAAGATAAATGTAATTAAAAAGGCATCCTCTTACAAATAAGTCTGCTATCTATCTGCTTGTTGTTTTGTTTTACATAGAAAATGCTTGTGAAATTATCACAAATCCATGTTGTAAGATGACAATGGAAAAATTACAATAAATAGAATGTATTTGCAATTGAAAGAGTAAATAAAATTAGAAGAAACACACAGCAGAATCTCCTACTTCTTTAAGTTATTATAATTTATGCAACATAATAATGAAAATATTGAGTGTGCAATCATTAGGCAAGAAGGGGAAGTAATAGAACTAACTGTACAATCAAGTACATAATTAATAAAAGAATTAAAAGGAGAAAAATTAATACAGATAATTAAAATCTCCTTCAGTTTCACTTATTTCTTTTCTTTTCTTTTTTTAATTTTTTTCTCCCTCTGGAAGCAAACCAAGAATAGTCACAATTTTCAGATCTTATATGTTCTTGGCAATTGTTGTGGTGATACGTGTTAGTCAGCTCAGGCTGCCATAACGAAATACCACAGACTAGGTGGCTTAAAGAACCTTAAAGAGGTCTAAGATCAGAGTGCATGTAATGCAGGTTTCATTATGAGGCCTCGTCCCTTGCCTTATGAGTATTTCCTATCTCACTGGGTGCTCACTGACTTCTTTATGTATGCATGGGGAGAGAGGGAGGTTTCTGGTATCTCTTCTTATAAGGGCCCCATCCTCTTATGAGAGCCCCACACTCCTGAGCTCATCTAACCCTAATTATGTCCCTGGGACCCCATCTCCAAATGCCATCAAATTGGGGATTAGGGCTTCAACATATGGCTTTCGTTGAGACACAAACATTCAGTCCATAACATGATAAAAGCTTTTTATTGTGATTATCAAATTGACTTCATTAGCAAGCTGACAACTTTACTGCTAGTGTAAAACATACACATATTCATTCAATGTGATTGCAATTACATTTTGATTCATCTAAATAGGTCTGGCTTCCATCTTTCATCGTAAAGCCTTTAAAACTTGAGGATGCTATATGTGATAACAATGCTTCTTTTCTGGATAGCAAGGGGGATTTTTCTTCCTTTCAAATTTAATCTTGGGTATTTGGTAGACAAACAGCGAGGACAGGGCACATGTTCTTTTGTCTTGGAGACAAAAGATTCACTGTGAATGTGGATTCACTAACAACCTAATCTTTTGATATCACTACCTTCGCTCTTAATCTTTTGCCCAGCCAAATCTCAGAATTCTGACATTTCTTTTTACGCTATAAAATTAAGATAAAATGAGTTAAAGCTTATGGTTGGTGGTGTGGAGAATTCCAGAATGATGTGAAGAAGTGTGTAGACTTGCCAACGAGTCATCAGATTCTCTGAGGATAAGTTTATCTACCAATAAATGATTGAGAAATAGCAACAACAACAACAACAATGAAACGCCCATGGATCCCAATTCTCACTGATAGAATTACATTTTTTCTATATACATATGCTTCCACTGTATGTATGTATGTATTAAAATCACACTGTGTAAAAAGCTCTGAGTTTGGAATCACACCTAGATCCTAAGCCCTTTCTGCCCCGTGGAGTTGTGAGACCTTCTAACGATGATGAGCTTTGGATTTCTTTGTAGACTGATGAAAACATCACGGTTGATGATGTCTAATGTTCCTCTGAGCAATTAACTGTCCATGATTTTCCAATCAGTTTATCAGAGGGTTAAACCTTAGCACTGTTCTGCTCAGGTATGTTAAATCAAACAAGAAATCCACCTTGATTTTCTTAAAGGAAGAGAAGATGATAGGAGTGGGCTCTTGTCAAAAGTTCTTCTAAACCAAGAAGAAACAAAGGAAATTCCAGAAGGTGGCCCTGGAAGGAGGAAGAAGGAACTAATGGGTTTTGTTTTGGTTTGGTTTGGTTCTTTGCTTACAGTTGAGGTTCATCAGGCCATGCAAGGATGACTAAGGCAAAACGAAGGACAGGTTTGGGAAGAGGTCTGGGGTATGCATTGAACATTTCTTAGACTCTTAGCTTTTAAGCCAAAATAATTGATTCAGTGCTGTGCAAAGGGAAAAGCACTTCTCAGTGACTGTGAGCTGCACATTAAGTGTTGATATTATCTGTGTATCTTCTTTTAGTTTTAAGAGTACTTATTACTGGAAGATATGTCAAAAAGGAGACATTATAAACATTTAATCAGTCCAAAGTATGATCAATATACTCAGTAATGCTCATGTCAAGGCATTTTGTGAGACAGTTAAGTAATAGGAAAGTGTGAGACATCCCATTGCAGATGTATGAGGAATACATTTTACCTGTGGAAAATGACTTAATATTCAAAATCCAAAACCTAAATTTAAAAATCTAATTATATGTAAGTCATGCGTAAAAATAGTTTAAGAACATGCTCATCCCTTCCCCATCGCCCATACAAAATACTTACGTATTTTTCTAATATTTACAATACCAATTAACTGAAGGATTCTATTTTTTATTGAAAAATCCCCAGCATTAATAAAAGAAAGAAGCAGAATGTGCATGTTTATCTAACTAGTTTCCCTGCTTCACGTTTATTTTTTAGGTAAAACGTTAATCATTGCTAATAGTTTTGTGCAGAATTATCAATTACAAAGTTCCTTTGTTTTTCTCAAGAAAGGATATAAAAGTGTTCTCCAAATTCTTACCCCTAGGGTATTGTGGGTGGATGGGGGGGGGGGCTCTGAGTTCCTTGTAGTAGTCGAAGACATGATCTTTCTGTTTCATTACTAACAATGTTTGGTTTATTCAAAATCAAGGTTGGCTCTTAATATTATGTTTGTCATAGTGGAAGTCTTCACTAGTTTGTAAATAAACTAGCTTTCTGCTAAAGAGCATCTGGCTGAAGATTAGGTCACTTGAGGAAGTCTCTCCTACATAGTTTCTCGATCACTTTTTGGTTCCACATATATTCAGTCCAAAGTCATGTGCTTTAACTGTATAATGAAACCGTTATTCATTTTAAAGTTATTCTCAAGTGGCATCTATTTTCATTTTGGTTTTATATTAATGATTTCTTCTAGCCGTACAATATCCTTCAAAGTCTAATTAATGGGTATTGCACTAAACTATATTTTTGAGTGTCTTATTGATCTTTTTAATGAAGGACTTCAGTGCTGTTTATGAGGAAAAGATCTTATTAAACTATACAGAAAATTTACTTTAAACTTTCCTTTTCTGTGACTGTACATTTTAATAAAAACTTTATTGGATTTTCTGATGAGAAACTCAGCAGGAGATGTTTCCTTCATTAGAAAATTTACAGTGCTTAAGGGAGTAGAATATGTTAGCTTTTTATTTTCAAATTCATTACACTTTTTTCTTATATTTGGCTAGTGGGACATTAGGCAGGAAGGAAATTGTCTTGCATTTTCCCATACTTGATAATCCATTTTTTCTACAATGATTTTTGCAAAATCTGAGCTTAGAGAAGTTTTACACAATGCATAAAAATTTGGGGAGATATGTAAAATATGAAATTCCTGTCCCAGGATAAAGAAAAATAATAAACACATACGCAGCAGAACATTTTATCTAAATTTCATTCTACCTGATGACATTTTCACACTTCTGCAGCAGCTGTAGCACATATGAATTCACTGCAGCTTATTAGATCTATAATCTGATTTTGGCTTCTGGGAATTTGTTTTTTGGGTTTTGTTTTTTGGGTTTTTTTTTTTCACTTAAGTTTTCGTATGAGTACATTTACTTTAATCTGCATAAAAATATTCACACTGTCTAGAGCTAAGAAAAGGATTCTTATGTAAATGAGTCATTTAAAATTCTGAATAGCAGCTTCAGACAAATGGAGGAGAAATGACAGGGAATTAAAACTTTGGAGGAATATTTTCAATATGGTAATTGAATTCAAATAGTTTATTTTTTTGGAGAACATCAAAGACCCACTCACAAGCTTGTGCCCAGATTAAGTGAAAGTTAGAAGACATACATTTGAATATATTTAAACTTTAAAATTTTTCTAACAATTTAAAAATGTAATTCCTACATTCATTATACTGCCTTATTATGCCCCAAGCTTCTTCGTGTCAGTTTTGTGAGTGGGAGTGATAATATTGATCAAATATTTCTGACATGGGTATGAGAGACAACTGACCAAATAGGATGGACAGTAGGCCAAAAACCTTTGTTCAGAATACCCCAGTGTCTACTGGATGAAACATCAATCCTGGCTCTCGTTAATCACGTTACTCTTGCTTCATCATGGATTGCTATAAGGAATCTGTCTCCTTTGACTTCCTCTGAGACTTAGGCATTTTCTTTTTGTTCCATGGACCACCTGGATCTTAGATCTCTGGCCAGAATCTCTTCTCATCTCTTAATCTCTCTCTGTCTTTTCTCCTTTTTTGTGGGGGAGGCAGGGTAGAGGAGGGAGAGAGAGAATCCCAAGCAAGCTCTGCTCCCTGACCTGGATCAGTCTCAGGATCCTGAGATCATGACCTAAGCTGAAATCAAAAGTCTGGAGGCTCAACTGACTGAGCTACCTAGGTGCCCCTCTTCTCATCTCTTTGAATTTCTTTATGAATGAAAAGAAAAGTTAATAAAGCAGACATTATTTTTAAAAATAAATAAGGAAATACCATTGATCAACACACTTCAAACCTGGTAATTCGAAAAGACTAACATTAAAGCAGATAACATTTTTGCAAATATGGATAAAAAACAGAAGTAAGAATGCTCAAATAAGCCATATACTAATCTGAGAATTGAGTTTAGAGATAAATATGAAATTAAAATTTATGAATATATGTCTAAATAGCTTTGAAAACAAGATAAAATGGACCAACATAGAAAAATATGATTAGCAAACACATCTCAAGAATTAGAAAACCTCAAAATCACCAAGAACTATACATTTTAAATTGATATTTAATTTCACGATTACACACCAACCTCAGATAATTCCATAGACAAGTTTTAGTGAGCTTTCAAGGAATTTCTTAAATTGTAAAGTTATTACAGGCTATTAAAAGTTGAAAACTAATGGATTTTTTGGAGATAGAATATTTCCCCATATTTAAATGGATTAAAAATTTAAGAGTCCAAAAGAAAATCAAAAAATATTTATTGCATTCAAGTTTTTGCTTGAATGCTATTTTTTTTAGTAAGAATCTACCATGACCACCCTGTTTAAAATTGCAAGCACCTCTGCATTCACTTTACATTACTGACTCCACCATTTGCATTAGGATTGTCCGGGAAGAGAGGAAAAAATAAAACAAGACGAAACCAAAAAGGGAGACAAACCATAAGAGACTCTTAATCATAGGAAACAAATTGAGGGTTACTGGGGGTGGGGGGTGGGGGGTGGATAGATGGATGGGGTAACTGGGGATGGACATTAAAGAGGGCATGTGACGTAATGAGCACTGGGTATTATATAAGACTGATGAATCATAGACCTGTACCTCTGAAACCAATAATACGTTATATGTTAATTAAAAATAATAAATACATAAAAAATGTAAACTTTTCAACATCTCAGATTACATCAGTAGTATACATTTATGTAATAAAATACTAAATATGAAAGTGGGATTTTATTTACTTTTTGATATATATTAATGTGTGTTACCACATCCTCCCTTTTCTTCACCATCTTACCCTAAACATCCTTGATATATTTTACCAGTTTATTTTTCATCAAATGTATATACAAGTACACAACTCACTTTTTCACACCAGGATTGGTGGATACTTTTCATGTTTATTAAGCATATTTGCATGACAATGCTATTTTATTATTTATATTTTAAATCAGATATTCTGACCATTATATCTAAATGCTCAGCAGGGATTGGCTTGGGGAAAGTATTCTACTCACCCACTGTTATCTTTGTGAAAAGGTGCCTAGCAATTTTCCCTTAAACATACGTAATTGTGTTTGGATATATAAAAGAAATTCCAATATGGCTCATTTATGAAATCCTGAATATTATATGAACTATGTTTCACTGAGGGTCATAAGACATTACCAATTACTTGAGCATATATGTCAAAGGTTTAAAATAACAAGTTTAGCTTGTGAAAAAGTTAGTTCTGTCACAAATAGTATTAATATACATCTCTCTACCCTCTATTGTTAGTTCTATTTTAACTTTTTCATTACGAAGTATAAAATTTAACAATGAGCGTTCACAAGGGGCTCACAAAGCATTCACTCTGATACCAAATCAATGATCAAAGCTATATTTACATAAATCAAATAAGCAAATTTTATGTTAACCTAAACTAGAATCAAAATCAAAGAATTACTAAAGACTCTTGAAATTTTGTAGAAAACTGGAGAAGATTTTAAAAGAAAATACATCTCTCCCTTGATAGAACAAGCTAATTTACAGTCCTATTTCAGACACATGGCAATTTTCCCCATGTCTTATTAACGTAACTTTCTTGTTTCTTTTCATTAACACCTGGTTGGAGCTCAGTACCCCATTGGGAAACACCTGTCCACAGTTAACAAGGTGTTAATTGTAAAAACAATAAATAGTGGAGTCAGGGAATTAGTTCACAGATTCTTAAAACAAATTATAAATAATTCAAGATAGTAGACAATAAAAAAAAGTAGGTTATTTTAAAAGAATCAATAGTTCATAGTGATTCTAGCTCTGTAACTTTGGACAAGTTATTGAACGTCTCAGTGCCTTACTTTACTCATCTTTAGAATGGGGATATTAATCATGTACATGACATAAAATTCTTATAGAGATCCATGTAGGCAATACAGGTAAATGCTTATTAGCACATGGTAAACACGAAAAAATAATATCATCATTAAAGTTATTTTTAATACTTTTGTTTGGATTTTCCACATGTGCATTTTTATGTTCATGAATAGAACATTGTACTATAGATATATATGATTTTCAGTGAACACATGCTATTGTGTTCACTCAGTCAATAATTCCATGAAAGCTAGTGAAGTGGTCTGTACCATTTTCTCATGGCTAATGATTTTGAGTGTACATAAAGCAAATGCTGTGAGCCAGTGTGGTTGATCAGTATTGTGATTTGAACTTGTTCAACAATTTGCATTTTTTGCCACATGTGGCCTTTCTGCCATGTATATTTGGTTCTGGTGAATGATTTGATCTGTAATGGCTTTTAAAAAGTACATTTGATATTGCATTAAAAAACTGAAAGAGAATCATGCTAAATATTGATACAGAAATTTTGACTTTTACTACTGCACATGCTGACCTACTGACACAACTGTAAGACTGATTAAAATATATGAGGCATGTGTTTTTGGGCATTGGAAACAAGGAACACAGCACAGTGGTTCTTGAGAGAAGGAAATGCATGAGGTGAATCCTGTTATTATCTCAGTTCTTAGCATGGTGGCATGTTCTGCTGTGGCCCAAAAAGGTGGAGCCTACACAAATTATGGTAGTCCTGTTGATCTGAGGAGAAAGTGACTTGGTCTCCAACTAATGGAGCATCTAAGCACAGTCATAAAAAAGAGGGACTCCTGAAAGGAGTCTCCAAAATTCTGAGTTGGGTATTCACCATAGGTTTTTGAGTGAAGGCTGGACTGTACATGTAGAAGACAAACCACAAAAGTCCACAAAAGCAGAGTTCACCTGTTGGGTTGAAGCTAAACTGTGATACCAGAGTCATGCAACACCAGATTAAAGAGACATTGGCTAGCACCTCAGCACCCAGTCGAGTCTCATGAAAGACCATGTTTAAGGATGGAGGACCATACCCTAAAATAAATACCACTTCCTAGTACTAAGTTCAATACCAAAGTCAACCCTCTCTAACCAAAATTAAAACCAAACATATTTGGACCAAAAGTTTCAGCCCGTAATTTAACTGCCTGATGGAACAAAAATCAATACTCTTTAAAGGAAAATGTCACAATCTCAATCTTTATAATCATTACAGACAATGTCCAACGTATAATCGGAATTTCTAGACATGAAAAGAAGTAGTAAAATATCCATAATCAAGGATAAGGCATTGAGACAGCTAAGGCATTGCTTTTCTCATATGAAAACTATGAAGTACATTCTTAAATACTTGAAGTTAAGAAGTACATTCTTAAATATTTGAAGAGAGTATAATTATAAAAAATGAATAGACAGTGAATCTCAGTGGATAAATCAGGGCTATTAAAAAGAAAAATAACAATTGAATGGAATTATTATTAGACCTGAAATGAAAATTTTACTAACCAGTGTTATCAGAGTTGAGATTGAAGAAGGACTGATAAATATGAAAGAAGAGCAATAGAAAGTATTTAGTCTAAAGAGAAATGAGAAAAATGGTTTAAAAACCCCAGAGTCTCCATGATTTGTGAGACAATATCAAGCAGGATAACATAACTGTAATTGGAATTTCAAGGGAAGAAGTTCAAGAGAATGGAGGAGAATAAAATATGTTTGAAATATTTGAAAAAAAGGTTTAAAATTTCCAAATATTTGTGAAAGTTATAAGAACCTCAGCAAACCCCTAAGTGTCAGGATAAATACAAATATACCTAGGCACATTATAGGCAAGTTGCTAAAATATAAAGAGAAAATTTAAAAACAGCCAGAAAACTTAGATATATGCAGTACCTGGGGCCATATACACAGGATGACTGAGTTTTCGTCAGACCAATGGAAAAGGGAAGACAGTGGAATACTGTTAAATTGATGGTTATTAAGGAGGACATGCGTGGTGATGAGCACTGGGTGTTATACACAACCAATGAATTGTTGAACACTACAACAAAAACTTTGACGTACTATATGTTGGCTAACTGAACATAATGAAAAATTTTAAAAAAATAAAAAATAAAGTGCAAAAAGCCAAAAATATTCTTCAAAGATGAGGGCGCAGTCAAGACATTTGCAGATTAAAACACGGAGAGAAATTGCCGCCAGCATATCTGCAGTATAAGAAATTTAAATGAAGTTCTTCAGGAAAATGACACCATATGGAAGCTTATATTTTCAAGAAGAAATGAAGAGCAACAGAAGTGCTAAATGTGTGGGTAAATACAAAAAATAATCTTTTGTATATATTAATTTTTTAAAGAAAAGTGAATAATTGAAGAAAAAATAACCACATTTCATTGTGAGACTTAAACCTTAAATATGTATAAAATAAATGTGCCTATAGTACCAAATGTGGAGAAAGTAAAATAATTGTATTAACCTAAGGTTCTGGCATGTTACATGAAGTCATATAATGTTATATTTAAGTTTATAGTAGTAATTGGTTGTTGCATATATTAAGCCCTGTAGCACTAATTCTAAACAAATTGTGATTTGTTTTCCCTCAAAGGACATTTGGGAGTACATGAAAACACTTGGATGATCTAAAGACACAGTGCTACTGGCATCTAGAGGGCAGAGGCCAAAGATGCCACTAAATATTCTGCAATATGCAGGGCAACCCCCCTCAGCAAAGAATTATCCAGCCTTAAATGTCAATGGTGCTAATACTGAGAAACCCTACCCTAGAAGAACTATTTGGAGAGTTAAATAAAGAGGTATGGCTGAAATGCCAACAGAGGAATTCAGTTAGCATATAGAAAAATATCAACTAACCCAAAAGAAGACATGAAAGGAGGAAAATAGGAAGGGGAAAAAAAAAAAGCTGTGGCAACTAGAAAGCAAATAGCAAGATGGTAGACTTAAATCTTACTATATAAATATATTAAATGTATATTTAGTATATAAGTATACTAAATGCAGTGAATTAAGTATTCCATTTTATAGGCAGAGATTGTTGGGATTAAATATATATATATATATATATATGCTGTTTATAAGAGACACAGTTTAAATACAAAGAAACAAAGATTAGATTAAAATAATGAGAAATGCAAACATAAGAAAGCTGGAACATCTCTACAAATATGAGACAAAAGAAGACAAAGAGTATTCTCAGGAAAATGAAGGTACATTGTGATGATAAAATGTGTGCATTCATCAAATAAAACTTCAAAATATGTAGAGCAAAAATTGATAGAACTACAGGCAGATATCAGTAGTTCTGCCGTCATATATGGAGCTTTTATCACCTTTCACATAATAATTTATAGAAGAACTGGATAAAGATGTCACAAAAAGTATAAAATATTTAAATCCTATCAAACAACTTACTTGATATTACAGAAAAAATCACTACCATTCCATAACCAGAAAGCAAACGTTCTTTTCCGCTGTACATATAACAATGGAAATTTCACAGATTGTGGTCTCTTTCATAATGGAAACAGATTAGGAATTTATAATAATAATAAAATTATTTAAAAATTCCTAAGTCTTTGGCTATGAAAATAACACATTACAGAGCCCATAGGTCAAAAATGACAAATTATCTAAAACCGAATGTGTTTTTAAGGTATAGATAAAGCAGTTTTGGGGGGAAATTTGTAGCTTGAAAAAGTTATATTTGAAAATAAATGTTTAAAATCAGTGACCTAAATTTTTCCCTTAAGATCCAATGAGCAGGGGAGGTTGAACTCAAAGTAAGTGGGAAGAAAATAATTAAGATCAAAGAAGAGTCAATGAGATAGAAAAGAGATAGATGGTTTAAAAAATCCGTTTGCAGTATAAGCAAATAACAAAACAAGCAGAATAAGTTTGGGAATGAAAAAAAAATTAAAACTTCTACACTGAAAGTACAAAATATTGAGATGACCTAAATAAATAGAGAAGAAATAAACCATTCTCATAAATTGTAAAATCCAGCATTGTCAAGATGTCAATTCTTCCAAATTGATGCATATTTTCAGTAAAGTCTCAATAAAAATGCCAATAATCTTCCTTTGAAGAATTTGATAAATTTATTCAAATATTAATATGGAAATTCAAAGGACTTAGAAGACTCACAATAGTACCCTTGTAAGGACACACACTAGCTGATATCAAAACTTACTATAAACGTATAATAATTAATACAATATACTATTGGGCAAGAGTAGAAAAACAGATCGAAGGCAGAGCAGAAGAGAAGATCCAGAATAGAAAATCACATTTATAGTCAATTGATACTAGAAAAAGTTCTAGGGATAGTCAGTAAGAGAAGGATTTTTTTTTCAACAGAAGTTTGAAAAAGATTGAAAAATGTTTGAAAAAGATTTCTTTTCAAAAATCTTTACAATGCATACATGACAGACAAAGATTTATATACTGAATCTAGAAATAATCCATACAGATTGATAAAAATGTCAAGCAATCCAATTTCAAACCTGGCCAAGAGATTTGATGCAATATTTTACAAAAGAAGGCATATGATCTGCAAAAAAAGGTTTATAGATGGCCAAAAAACAAGTGAGAAAACCATTAATATCATTTCTTCTCAGATAAATAGAAGTTAAAACCATAACAGGTATATCTACTAGAATTGCTAAAATTAAAATGACAACAAAACAGTTGATTAGCAAAGTTGTGAAGTAATTCAAACTCTCCTATTTTGTTAGGGAAGTATAAGGTCATATGACCACTTCAGAGACATGTTAAAAAATGAGCAAAAAGTCGTAGTCAGGTAAGGATTGGTACAAGTCTTTTGGCATTGTAAAGAGCATTATCAAAATCACTTTAGCCTGAGAAGGTTAAGCAATAATTATATGAATGAAGATTAAAATAAAGTAAATCTTGAAATATTTATTGAGTCAGAGAGTTGAGAATTAAGGCTAATTGTAACTGTATAAAACAAAGGAACAAGATTTACCAATTTCATCTAGTGCTATTAGAAAAATAGTTCTTTAAAAAAAGCATTCACAGCAAACAGATGCTGAGAGGGGCACTGTTTTGTGAGGATGTGCATGAATTCTTCTTTGTTTTTATGACTGTGATGTTAATGGAGCCAGAAGTGTAGGTAGGCCAACTCCTGTATCCTGTCCAACATTTTGAACCAGAACTCTTACAGATCCTGTTGTAAATGCAGATCCGCCTCCCCTCCCCTCTACCTTGAATTCTAGGAGAGGGAGAGGAATGGAAAGAGGGAGATGAAGGTCATGTTTTACTTAAACCAAGAAAACTGCTATGCAATTTTAAGTGCTCATAAAGCTATCACACAAATAAAAGAATAAAATTGGAAACCAACCTGAACGTTAGGCAGTGATATTCCAACCTTTTTCGTTTTATACCTCCTAAAAGAATGTTGAGAAAAACTATGTATGCCTTTGCACATTTTAAACTTAACATCAATAATTTATTATTGATATTTTATACAGTATAAAGGATTCTGGCATTTTATTGATTGGATCCTGTTTTAAGCAAACAATAAAACCTACTGATACTACAAACTCAGATATAATGCTGTTGGTTTGCACCCTTCATAGCAACTTCACTCTGTCATTTCTTAAGCTTGCAATAATTCAGCCCTGCATTTAGTGCAGTTTAAGTGTTTGAACTTCATTTATAGTGGTAGGGTGGGATTTTACTTTGTCTGTCAACACCATAAAGCTTCAGATTTAGTCTTTTCAAATTTGGGAAATATCTATTATATAACGTGAATGGCACAAGTAGTTCTTATCAGCCAAAATCAGACTGAGTTTGCATAAAAATATCTATCTGTTTTCTTTGCAATTTAATCAACTTTTTATTCCTGTGACAGAAGTCTCTCTACCTAATTCTAAGATGAATAGGTTAGATCAAATGTATAGAAAGCCCTACCCTTAGTTTGTTACCTGTTATAGAGTGCTTCCTCTTCACATTTTTCTCTTTTATTTTGCCCTTCCAATACTCTCCTCAAAGCAATGGATTTAGAATACTCCTTTGACGCCTAAATGTGTTTTTAGCCTGTGGCAATGTACCTCATTAGGTGGGATGGGTGAGATCTACCCCTTTCTTTTGTATAGTGGTAAAAGGGGAGGTGAAAAAAAAAGTTGGCAAATCACAGATGTTTTCTGGAAGATTGATTTTTGGAAAGGACATATTTTGAAGTTGAGGGTCTGGAAATTGATTTCTTAAAGACTCTATCTATGTCTATGGCTACATACCTACTAGAAAATCTTTGTGTATCCTTGGGTATTTAGGTACCTAATTTTGAAGACTACTGCCTTATAAAATAATAGCTTGAGAATGTCTTAGTGATATCGTTCATATTGGCTTTCCAACTGATAAGACCTTAAATGTTGTTCTGAAGTAAAGTACATAAAATAATGATTTGGAATATGAACGAGCAAGGCTACAAATATGGATTTGCTCATATCTATCACTTTGGTGTTCAGACATGCACACACATCCGTAAATGCCCAATTTTTTTGCAACCGAAAATTTTCATTCGTGTTTTATACTCCGTTCTTAAATAGAGTAATATTTATCTGCTAGACACTCTGCTAGGCTCTGTGAATATAAATATTTATAATATGAAATCTCTAATCCAAAGAGCATTCAGTGTAGAGGGGAAAAATACCAACAGTCATTACCTCTCCACTTCCCAAGTGTCTCATCACATGACAGTGATTGGTGCATGTGAAGCTACCGAGCTCGAGCGCCGCCTGGAGCAGCTGGGCTGTGTGATGTTCTGCCACCTGGTACCAGCAGGTGTGGGCATAGTCACAGCTGCTTCTGTGAGGTCCCAGGTGATGCTTTCTGGTAGTGGTAACTCAGTGTGGAGGAAAGGTTGCTGTGCCTGTAAAGGTATACTTACAATATCTTGGTTGGTTGGTTGGTTGGTTGGTTGGTTGGTTGGTTGGTTGGTTGGTTGGTTGGTTTTCAACAGTAGTCCCAAACTCAGGAAAGAACTAATGCCTCACCCTAGATTAACCCTATATGGGAAATTTGTTCCTTTGGGTTTTTGTGTAGTGCCTTTCCCTGAAATGAGTTATTCCTGAGGGCCTCCTCATATTATGAAAATAAAATAGCTAAATAGTTTAACTACGAAAATTAAAGCATTTGTATGCATAGAGGGCTATAATTTCAATTATATCCATAAAAGAAATGAATAAGCTTCAGTGGCTTCTTAGGGCTTTGCTTATTTCTTATACTAATAGATTTTTTAAAAGCACATTTGGCATAAAAAGTTAAGCTTATTCAATTTCTTAAAATAAGTTCTTATCATCAAAATTCATTGTCTTTTTGCTTTGAGTATGCTTCATGGCCATTAAATGAATCTATATTGAGCAGAAAAAGATACACACTTAGAACATAAAAACTGCCACTTAAAAACAAAGAAGGAACCTAAGTACAGTTTGTATTTTATAGATTTTTTGATGCTTTAGTATAAATTAAAGATTCCTTCCTGCCAGTCACTGAAAGTATGGCAATGAGGTTCATTTTGTTGCCACACAATAATTTTTATTTACCAAAAGTAAATCTCAGATAACTGCATTGATTCTTCCACACTTGAGGCCATTTAGTAGGGAAGAAAAGCATTGTACAGAAGGCATTTTAAAATAACAATAGCGCCAAAGGGCAGCTACTGGAGCTTTAATGAGATTTTCTGTTCAGATAAAGTTTAGCATTCCTACAGAACAGGATCAATATTGGCTTATTTTACTTAGATATTTTGGAATACTTCATAACAGTGGTATTTTTAAATCATGAGTCTACTAAAGGACTCTTAGAGCAGGTGGCAAAAGGATCCATATAAATTGCTCAATCCATACTAAAATTGACCACATTCAAAGTATTGGCTTATCTTCTCCCTAAACTTGATCGACAGAAGTAAGAATTTTCTGGACCAACCATATGGAATGCTAGACCTTAGGAAAAGCAAAAGGAAAGATACATAAGATAACAATAAGAAATATAACCTGACAAAATTCCAAATGCCGCACTTACTTGAATGTGCACATTTCACAAAACTATGCCTGCTGTTAAAATAAGTAACTTCTCTTTCTAAATATGAAGTTCTCTTTCCAGCAGACCAATTTGGAAGTGATTAGAATAAACTTAAACTCTAATGTAGGGGGCTGGTGCCTTTAGAGGACAATATAATTGTAATTATCATTACTAACAATTATTAATAATTTTTCTGTTATTATCATTATTTTTTAAATTTATTAACATACTCTGCAACCACTGTGTGACAAACAGTATCTCCCATACGTTTAAACATCATTTCAAACATAGGTGTATAAACATACTTGTGAGGAATGTATTGTTAATCTTCATAATTTTGTAGATAGGGTTCACCAAAGCTCAGGAGAAGTAAGTTATCCAGTGTTGATCTATGAATAAGTATCTGATCCAGGGTCTAATTCTGGGTAAGACGGGTGCCAAATCCTATGGTCTTACCAGTAATAGAGATTTCAGTACTAGAATGGTTATGGTTCCTAGCATCTAGGGATTCATGTCAGAAAAAGTCATGAAGTAATAATGCCTTTACCTGCCATTGCAAAAATGGTATGTAGACCTGTAGAATTCACAAAATATAATTGTCACAATCCCTTAATACATTTGAAATTTTGATTCCAAGAGACTTAATGGAACTAAACTATGGTATTTCATTGGTGTACTCCCAACCATGTGTTTCATAAATGCTCTAGTTGGATATTTAAGCCCTTAAATTTGTCTCTCTGAAAAGGGACGTTTGGAAGTATTCCTTAGAATAGGTAATGTACTGGCCATTGATCCAAACAGCAAATACAACCATTTATTACTCTCCAGCTAACAAACATTAATTTTTAACCATGGCATTCACTTTGTTCCATTACTTACGATCAAATCTCCATCCTTGTTCATCAGTAAATCTCTTGGGCTGAGCCGGCATTAGGTGATTTTGTTATGCAATTTCCAAGCTCCATGTGATACAATAGAAACGGCTAATAGAATATGTTTCCTGCACACCTCCTGAAATTTTAAATGACCCCAGTGCACAACATTCACATTGAAACAGTAGTAAACTATTGTATTGGTAGATACTCTCTGAAGCACATCAACGATTTTTTTTAACTAAAGATCAAGAAGAAAAAGAAAAACATTACCAATGAAATCCATTCAATACAGACTGATTTATTAGATGTTTTTAAAAGAGTTGATGGAGCAAATATCTTCACATATTGCTTAACAGTTTATTTTAGGGACATGTCCATTGATATTCTCACATTGCGTTGATTTGATTTGGGAGAGATGGGAGATAAAGACCGGCAAATTTCTACTGTTACAGTCTGGACAGTATATGACATTAGATAACTAACTGCATAACTATATGGGAAAAGTCCAGTAGAACATGCCTGTTCTCAAAAGCATTGCTAGTTCTGCCACGTAGTATTTGCTTTACTTGAAAATCCCGCTAAGGTTAACTAATATGTATTTTTTTCATTTCTTAGAAAAAGCTTAATTTTCTCTGCAAAATGTATTGCTACTAGTAGAAAGCTTTTAGTGTTGGATAAAACATTAATTTTGATGGAACAAAGCAGTGTCCAAAGGTGTATTTTAAAAAATCCAATCAACAGCTCTAAATGTCGATGTACACTGGTAGGTCCAAACATTCACTGTTCATCAGAGTCACATGTAGATCCTGGGCCTCATCCCAGAAATTCTTTTCTGGGGTCTAGATTTGGGCCTGAGCAGAGACAGTTTTCTAAAGCACCCCAGGTAATTCAAATGTGCAGGCAGAGCTGAGAACTATTGGTTCAGATTAAAATGGAAGAGGTAAATTAATAACAGTTTTGAATACTGGCAGAAAATGTAAAGTGATTTTTAAGAAAAATACTCCCTTGCTAGAACAAGGGTATTTACTGCCCACTAGCAAATATATGGCAATTTTCCTGTCTCATAGTCACCTATCTTTCTTATTCCTTTTCATTAACAATTAGTTTCTATTGGGAAGCATCTGTCCACTGTTTAACAAAGCATTTACTGTAGAAACACTTGATAGAGGATTCACAGAGCCAGTACATGGATTTTAAAGGAAGAAAACATTTTTGAGTGGCAATGCCCCTAACTTTACATCCCTTGGAAGCCATGCTAATAAGTTAAGAAAACCCTGATAATTCTCACTGATTTTTATGAATACATGAAGCAAACAGAGAGGGTCTCCCCATCTGTTATTGTCTCTTGTGATGAAGCTGTAATGAAAGGAGTTGTAAGATGGGGGGAAAAAATGAAAAGTATTTTGCTCTAATGAAATAAATGTTTCTAATTGTAAAATCTGAAGTCCAAAAATGTCTTCCCACAGTAATGGTACTCCCCCAAATTGATGGTGGGAGCATAATACGGGACGTATTAACAAAATCTGTGACACAAAAGGTGACAAGTGTGACAGAGGCTGCTTTCCTCTCTTCCTCCTTTGTGACAGTGTCCTTAGAAAAGAGGGGGAGGCAGGGGAGAGGGGAAATGACAGGTCTTCAAATTTTGCCTTGGTTGAGGGGGACATAGTCTATAATTCTGGGGTAAGGGAAAAAATAAGGGAAAGAAGAATGTACGATGTCAGACTGAAGGGAAATACCATGAGCAAGATTTTTTTAACTGATAGGATTTTTTCAAATGATGAAAGAAAATCTACCTTTTGCAAAATACAGTAAAAATGTACCCCAGCCTGGTAAAAAGAAATCAAAAGGACAGAAGTAAATTCTCCAGAAGTGCTTTGTACCGTGAAATAATAATGTGAATATGCATTCAATAGAAACAAGACCCAAAAGATACTTTGATAAAACAGTTTAGAGAAGAAAGGTAAACTGCAGACATAAAAAAAAAATTAGCACCAAAACACAGCATAAAAATGCTGGAAAAAATTAGAATGACAAGAAAATGTAGACATCTAAAATTGCTGACAGTTGAGGCTTGAGATGACTGCATTGATCATGTATGAAAAAGATGAAGAGATTAAAGTTATCAGTTAGAAGCAAAATCATATGCAAGAGGCAAAAATTGATCCAATTGAGACATCATTAGTTTCCCCAGAGTAGAGAACATAGCAAATTTATCAAAAAATGCTCCAAAATATAATATGAGCAGAGTTCTCTGAAATAAAGGACTAATCTTCAGTGTGAAAGAGCATGTGTACTTCTAGAAAAATCTCATATAGTGCATATGATGCAGAGATTAATACTAATTCATTTATTAAATTTTGTTCATGAAGAAAAAATATTTTGGACAGCCATGTATAAAAAGGAAATCTTCTGAGGGAAAGCATCAAAACAGTCTTCCCTGAGACATCTTTCCAGCAACTTTAAATGTCTGATACATTACAGCAATATCTACTAAATCCTGAAAGAAACAAAAATGATCCAAATATCATAATAAGTTACAGTTTAATGATAAAACAAACATTTTCAAAAGTGGAAGAACTCAAGAGTAGCCAGAATTTCTTACAACCAGAAGAAATTGTCTGGTTAAAAAAAAATCTAAGGGGCACCGGGGTGGCACAGCGGTTAAGCGTCTGCCTTCGGCTCAGGGCGTGATCCCGGCATTATGGGATCAAGCCCCACATCAGGCTCTTCCGCTCTTCTTCCTCTCCCACTCCCCCTGCTTGTGTTCCCTCTCTTGCTGGCTGTCTCTATATCTGTCAAATAAATAATAAAATCTTAAAAAAAATCTAAAAAACTAGGAAACATCTTAATAAAATAACAAGAAACTAAAAAAAATGCTGCATTAAAAATGTTTATGTAGACCACTGAATCTTAAGGAACATTGAAGAAATTATAAATAATCCTAAGAATCCAATTGCACAGCAAGCTGTAAATACGATAAATTTAGATGCTACAACAGTATAGCGTAACTAACAAAAAGTGGTTATTGTTCAGGCTTTCATAAGAGAAAGTCAGTGCCATGTCTGTAATTGAAATTTATACTTAAAATCTAATTGCCTCAACCCCTTAATACAAAAATCTGTTTTCTCAGTTGTGTAAGAATCTTTTAAGAAATACATCTTTTGGTGAAGATGTATTTATTTGAATATTGGCAATTGCTTTAGTTTCAATCTATCTATATCATGTAACAATATATCTAATACTTTTTATTTAAAGAGTAGAAAACTATATCTTCTCTCTATAAGCATGAAGAAAAAGAAGACTGAAATGATATTATTTTAAGCTGGGAAGATTCTGGATTGAGTATAAGAATATATTAGTTATATTTCTTTATACAAAAATATTTTCAAAATAATGGATTCAGTCTACAGTTTCTAATTAAAGATTTCTACACTACTTGATTACTTGCATATCTATGCATTACTCTGATAAAAGGAATACATCTAAAATGAGTCTCTGGCAAAGAAGTCATATTCGAAAAGCGCACAGCGATATATCATTCTCAACGGGAAAAACAGAGCTTTTTTGCTAAGGTCAGGAACACGACGGGGACATCCACTGTCACCACTGTTGTTCAACATAGTACCAGAAGTCGTAGCCTTAGCAATCAGACAACAAAAAGAAATAAAAGGCATCCAAATCAGCAAAAAAGAAGTCAAACTCTCACTCTTTGCACTTGACATGATACTCTATGTGAAAAACCTAAAAGACTCCATCCCAAAATTGCTAGAACACATATAGGAATTCAGCAAAGTGTCAGGATACAAAATCAATGCACAAAAAATAGTTGCATTCCTATACACTGACAATGAGACCGAAGAAAGAGAAATTAAGGCATCGATCCCGTTTACAATTGCACCAAAACCCATAAGATACCTAGAAATACATCTAACCAAAGAGGTAAAGGATCTATACTCTGAAAACTATAGAACACTCATGAAAGAAATTAAGGAAGACACAAAGAAATGGAAAAAACATTCCATTCTCATGGATTGGAAGAACAAATATTGTTAAAATGTCTATGCTTCCCAGAGCAATCTACACATTTAATGCAAACCCTATCAAAATACCATCAACAGGGCACCTGGGTGGTTCAGTCATTTAAACGTCTGCCTTTGGCTCAGGTCATGATCCCAGGGTCCTGGGCTCCCTGCTCAGCAGAGGTCTGCTTCTCCACCTCTTTCCCACTTGTGCTCTTTCTGTCTCTTGCAAATAAATAAATAAATAAATAAATAAATAAATTAATTAATTAAAAAATACCACCAACATATTTCACAGAGCTGGAAAAAACAATCCTAAAATTTGTATCGAACCGGAAAGACCGTGAATAGCCAAAGGAAAGTTGAAAAAGAAAACCAAAGCTGGTGGCATCACAACTGCAGACTTCAAGTTCTATGTCAAAGCTGTAATCATCAAGACGGTATGGTACTGGCACAAAACAGAAACATAGATCAATGGAACAGAGTAGAGAACCCACAAGTGGACCCTCAACTCTATGGTCAACCAATCTTTGACAAAGCAGGAAAGAATATCCAATGGGAAAAAAACAAGTCTCTTTAACAAATGATATTGGGAAAATTGGACAGCCAACATGTAGAAGAATGAAATTGGACCATTTTCTTATACCATACACACACACACACACACACACACACACACACACACACCCCTCAAAATGGATGAAAGACCTAAATGTGAGACAGGAATCCATCAAAATCCTTGAGGAGAACACAGGCAACAATCTCTTTGACTTTGGCCTCAGCAACTTCTGGCTAGACACGTCTCCAAAGGTGAGGAAAACAAAGGCAAAGATGAACTAATGGGACTTTGCATAGCAAAGGAAACAGTCGACAAAACCAAAAGACAACTGACAGAATGGGAGAAGATATTTGCAAGTGACCTATCAGATAAAGGGCTAGTATCCAAAATCTATAAAGAATTTATCAAACTCAACACCTGAAAGAACAAATAATCTAGTCAAGAAATGGGGAGAAGGCATGAGTAGACATTTCTCCAAAGAAGACATCCAAATGGCCAATAGACACATGAAAAAGTGCTCAAAATCACTCAGCATCAGGGAAATACAAATCAAAACCACAATGAGATACCACCTCACACCAGTCAGAATGGCTAAAATTCACAAGACAGGAAATGACAGTTGTTGGTGAGCATGCAGAGAAAGGGGAACCCTCCTACACTGTTGGTGGGAATGCAAGCTGGTGCAGCCACTCTGGAAAACAGTATGGAGGTTCCTCAAAAAGTTAAAAATTGAGCTACCCTACAACCCACCAATTGCACTATGAGGTATTTATCCCAAAGATACAAATGTAGTGATCCGAAGGGGCACCTGCACCCCAATGTTTATAGCAGCAATGTCCACCATAGCCAAACTGGTAAGAGTTCAGATGTTCATCAACAGATGAATGGATAAAGAAGATGTGGTATATATACACAGTGGAATATTACTCATCCATCAAAAAATGATATCTTGCCATTTGCAACAATGGATAGAACTAGAGGGTATTATGCTAAGCAAGTAAGTAATCAGAGAAAGACAATTCTATGATTTCACTCATGTAATTTAAGAAACAAAACAGAGCACAGAGGAAGGGAGGGAAAAATAAAACTAGACGAAATCAGAGAGGAAGACAAACCATAAGAGACTCTAAATCATAGGAAACAAAGTGAGGTTTGCTCGAGGGGAGGTGGGTGGGGGGATGGGGTAACTGGGTGATGAGCATTAAGGAGGCACATGATGTCATGAGTACTGTGTTACATACAATTGATGCATCACTGAAGTCTGCCTCTGAAACTAATAATACACTATATGTTAATTAATTGAATTAAGAGAAAATAAAATTAAAAAATAAAGGGAGTCTCTAGCACTTCTAGGATAAAATTGCTGCTGCTGATAATAAACCATAATATGGAATATATGATTATTGCCTAGGTCTGTGCCGATTACTTTGTATTTAATATCCTCATACTAGGTAGCATGACATCTGATAGATGTATCTGGACAAAAATGTTTTCCTAGTGTGCCATAAAATCTCAGGAAAGAGGGAGATTCATGTTTCTTGGTGTTCTTTTCTATTCAGAGGTAATGTGACCCACACCTTTGTAAACCAGGCAGTATTACTTAAATCGTAGCACAAGACAGTGCACAAATTATTGGCATGACAAGAATCACAACAGTTTCATGAAACATTCTCACTGCAGCTAAGGGAGTCCAACTGCATCAGCAAGACCAGCCGCTCTGCAGAAATACACTGAGTACCATAAATAGCTTCATGATATTTTTTCATGTATAAATTTGGGGCCTCATATAACAGAAATGGGCAAGTTAAGTTCTCAAATTACGTGGCATAAAGTAACTATTTTGCAAGATTTAACCGAAATCTTGGTGTAGTATTTATGGTCCACAGCATCATATACTCCTTTCCCCTCTGCCCCTGTGTTCCATGAACACGGGCTTTCTTCCAGTTGTTAAAGTATACACATCCCTTCTCCTCTTTGCTTTGGCCCTTCCCTTGGTCTTAAGTGCTCTCCTTTTTATCTCGTCATGGTGGGCTTCCTTTGTCATTCAACTTTAATGTTAAATGTAACTTCCTTAGACAGATCTTAGCTTGAGTTCCTAATCTAGAGAATTACTCAATCACTATCATGTGTATCTATTTCATTTCTCTGCAAAGCACTTGTCACCACAGGAAATTTTCTTGTTTATTTTTGCATGTATGTATTTATTTATCATCTGAATTTTCCCACTTCGGTGTAAGATCTTTGAAAGCACGGGCTTTTGATTCGCAGGTTCCTGGAACTTAGTAAGATTCAATAAATATTTGTTGTATGAATAAATGAAATCAACTCTCATCTGTGTAACACAAGTCTACTCTTTGAGACAAATTGGTTAGAAAATAAACACCTAGGAAGAAGAATGTATTGACTTGTTGCACAGGTCTTTAGATATAAGCCAGTTAAATATTGAAAAGACATTTGCCCAACACAATTACATAGTGCTTAGACGAATTGATATCTGGACTTTCTTCTGCATATTACGTAATAGACTATTTATGTTTTCAACCAAGGCCACATCATCCTAATTTGTAAGAATAAAACCATATCAGTATACAAAGGGGGGAGGGATTGCTTTTATCCTCATCTTTCCTGTTGAGGGATGTTGGAGTGAATCGAGGATGCTAAGTATTTGGTTTTTCCTATAAAATATTATCCTATCAGACATCGTCAAAATGCTTATTTCTTATAAAATTCATTCAGGATAAGTATCAACAGCCAGGGACAATAGTCAGTTTATTCAACATGGCACTTACCAGATTCCTAGCCTCAAAGTCCATATCCAAGGAAAACCCCAAAAAAGCCACAAGTTCTCTTTGTTATTTGAGTATAATTAAGAATTATTGGTGAGCAAAACAATACCAATGATGGAATAGCAATGCCTATGACCAACCTGCTTCTCTGGTAGAACATTGGCTGCAGAAGCCCAGGATTACGGTTTATCCAGTACAGACTTGCACGGTGAGCTGATTGATTATAATGGAGAAACAAAGAGTTGCCTTTTTAAAAAGTGTGACTTTTAAAAAGTGACTTTTCAAAACAGGTATGCCTGAAATAGATTTTTAAAATAATAAAAGCCTAGCATTGAGTGCTTTCCATAAATATTTCTAGAAAAGAAATATTTCTCATTGGTGTATTTAGATTGAAATTTTAAAATGTGGTATACGATATGATAGAGTATAATAGCATTTATGTATGCATATTTTAAATTGTTCAATTACACGGTACATAAACTTAACAAAAGGGACAGTGCATACTAAAATACTGATGATATAGTTTTTCCAGGTAAGAAATAATTGTCCAGAAATTGGAAATAAGGCAGACAGTTAGCTGGCATGTATTTTCAATGTGTACAGGAATATTGCCCACCCCCCCACTAAGTTTAAGGAAATATACCTTTCAGTTCACTGCATGCCGTTAATTAAAGGTCTCACATTTAGTAAAGTTAAATGTGAGCTTGCTGATTTTTGTCCAATAGTAATCCAATTTCTCCATGATGGAACAAATAATACAAAGATTATACTTGATTGCCCTTTTGAACATTAACCAATTTTAAAACTAACCCAACCATCTTAACCTAACATTCTTTTTTTGAACTGCCTGTAAGTAGCTAGTTTCTCAAATGTTAATGTTTTCCTCTTAATTAGTTGGGCAAAATATTTATTGTATTCATTTTTTGTTTGCATAAATTTCACAATTTTGCCTTTGCAAGATTATACTTTAATAATCCTCAATCCATATATCAAATCAGTAATACCTCCTTAATATTACTATCTCCTTAAACAGCTCTCTGTATAACCCACGTCTGATACTTTATCCATGGTGCCACTGCCTTAAAAGCCCTCTGTCTACAGGATAAAAACCATATTATCTAAGAAAGAATTCTAGTTCACAAAATTTAACCTCCGCCTATCTCTCCAGGATTTTATCTTGCTGTATCTGCCCTCATCTTCTATGCCCCAAACCTGTTGAGCTGTTAATAGTTAAAATGAACATGCCCAGCTGTTTCAAGGAGCCTTTTTGCTTTTACTGTTTTAATTATTTATTTTGTGGTCTGGGGATACCTTTATTCTAAACACCTGACCCGCTCCTTGTCATTTTGTCTCACAAAAATATCAAATAACACTCTTTAATATAAAATCTTTTTGGCTTAGTTACCTAGAAATGCCCCGGGTAGAGCTAGATTTCTTCTGTGGTTCCCTAATTCTAATTGAAAAGCTCGCTTAGTGCATGTGCAATTCTTTATCACATTTATTTATTCACATGTCTTTATCCATTTGCCAGACTCTATTTCTTCAGGAAGGGTATACATCTTATATGGCTTTGCCTTTTTAGTAATTCTGCTGCAGAGTTCTCTGATAATTAGAAGGTAAGTGACACATGACTATTGAAAATGAATTATAGAAGATATGGACTGGGGAGACATTCATGTGGCCTAATGTTGTAAGGTGAAAACCAGAAAGAATTTTAGAGTTTAGTTAATTTACTGTTTCTAACAGATCACACTCTGGGTGGGTAACCCATCTAAATTCTACATTTTAGATATTAAGAGTGGAATATGGAACTATCTCTGTTTACTGGTGGAGAAACACTTGATACCCAATCCTCATTTAGGTGAAGAAATTGAGAGCCAGATATAAAGCAAATTGTCTATGGTCATACAACAGTTATGTGACAGACCTTAGTTTAGTTCTTTTGTCTTGAATCACAAATGAGTATTCTTATAACTAGTACCCAGGAGAGGAAGTAGTTTTTAAAAGGTCCTTTTTGATTCTGATGCAGAAGATTCTCCTTTAAGTGCATTTATAGACAGGCCTGAGCCTGAGTAGAAGATGACCCCTTGCACCACATTGCCTTTTCACCATCCCCAAAGACATGATGACCTTTTAATTTCAGTTTCTTAATTCTCTGGGATGACCATATCCCCCTCAGAGTAACACCAGGAGTCATTTCAGTTTTCTTCTGAGACAAAGAAACATTACAGTGCTCAGCTTCTGCTAATAACTTGACCTTTCAATTCAGTGGTGCTTAGACTGGCATCACATGAGATTTCTTTAAGAAAGGGAGAAAAAAAAGGAAAAAAGAAAATAGCAAGAGGTTTATGTTTTTCTGTTAGTTAGAAATTCCACCCTATTTACTACCATGGCACACAGAAAGGCTCATAAGCCCTGTTTTCCTTTTTCTGTCCAGAATTACAAAGCACTTTCTGTTTATTTTAGGCAAATAATGATCAAATTGAAAAAAAAAAAACTTTAAAAATACTTGTTAAAAGCAAACAGACTTTTAAAATAATGGTTTAAAGAAGAGATCATTGGAAGAGTCTTGGTAAGTAGGATAGGAAAAAAAAAGAGCACTGTTTGCTATACAAATATAATTCTGATGTTTACAGACTTTAAAGCAACTCATGATAAAATAATTTTAAAACAATAATATATTCCTTGGGAATATATTACCCTAACATTTCAATTGTTTGTCTAAGTCCTAGAAAATGAATTATTGGGAATAAAACTTAACATTGGCCAATAATATGTGATTTTGAGAAACAGAGTGGAATGCATTATGTTTAAATGAAATTGAGGCTTACATTTACCACCAGGCTGTACAATCTTCTATTCTTAAAGCACAAAATATTGGCGATTCACTTTCCTCCTTTCCTTTCTTCCTCCTTTAGCTCAACATTCTTCCTACACTCCTCATTCTTTAATTGCTCAAGAATGATGTTTGTTGCTGTCAATATGTTTCCAGGATAAATGCAAGGAGAAGTGGATCAAGAAACTCATTATGTTAGCTAAGAAAAATAATAAAATATTTCATAGTTGCAAATATATTCATCTATAAGCTATTTACTTTATTCTGTTGGTAACCTAATAAAATCTAGTAATACACCACAGAGAATATAGGATTCACATACAGTGATGTAAGTAGATTTGCAAACAAGATTATTTTTAAAGTCATATTGACTTCATTGATTTTCATAAGGGTGTACTCCATTCTATGTAATGGAGTTTTTATTGCAATTTACAGGTAAACAGTTGAAATACTTTAGGATATGTTTTTCTTACTGTAGTGACAGAAGCTAAAGGTGAAATGTGTCACAAGTAACCTTGAATCTATTGGGTTTTATTGCTTTGTGTCTCAACCATCTATTACTTAAATATGCCTGTGTGATGGTATGTTTATTTACTAACACCTATTCATATAGGACAATTTCTATATTTCAAGGTTAATGGAGACAGTCCTGAATCGCAGGGTTTATTTAAAGAGACTTTTCTTGTAGTGAAATAGAAGAAAATACTTCTTGAGTGTTTTAACAAAAAATATGTTACTTAATAGTTTTCCTGGAAATATGGTCAGTTTATAATTGTCTACTGGATTACCATGTGTACCCACACACACCCACAAATGTACATGCATACATTCTGACTGCACAAGTCCCAGCAAATGTTGAAATTTTATATCATTTTGCTTTCTGGGGTCACTGTCCCTTCCAAAACAATGATCACTTTACTAGGAAGTTTCTACAAGTTTCTGGAGGGCATCTAGTTGAAAATAATTTGCGTCTCCTCACTCACTCAGGATCCTACATGATTAAATATCTTGATTTTGAAAGAGCTTCAAGATGAGATAGATGGTGCTTTTTAGGAATTAACGGAGATAGTTAAACTACTTGAAAACTTGATGTGGAAAAACCCCTATCTCCCCCCCCTTTTTTTTAAATAGGGAAGGAATATATTTACAAATTCTGAGCTAGTAAATCTCATATTGATTTTGGGCAGGATCCTAGGATGAATTATTACAGAAGCACTTTAAGCCTTTCTACCTTAATTGCTTCTGCTTAAAGCTAGGACTTAACTCCCTAGAAGGCAGAGCAGGGGGGAAAAACAAACCAAAAAATGCCCCCAAAACAAAGAAAAACTGATCTGACTGTGAATGTGGATAAGACACATTTGGATTCCAGATTTACAACTGTATGACTGTGGGAAGGCCATTTACCTTTTTGGCTTAGTAACTTTTCGCAAGTTAGAGCATCTCTTTCTCATTTTCCTCATCTGTAAAATGGACATAACAATACCATCTTCCTCATAGAGTGGCTGCAAAGTTTAAATTAGTTCATATTTGTAAGACACTTGGGGTGCCTGGGTGGCTCATTCAGTTAAGTGTCTGCCTTGGGCTCAGGTCATGATTCCAGGGTCCTGGGATCAAGTCCTGCATTGGGCTCCTCAGCCCAGAACCCTGCCTCTCCCTGTGCCCCTCTCCCTCTTCCCCTCTCCCTCTGCGCCTGCGCCTGTGCTCTCTCTCTCTCTCACTCACTCTCTCTCTCAAATAAATAAATAAAATCTTAAATATCTATCTATCTATCTATCTATCTCCTGGAAATATGGTCAGTTTATAATTGTCTACTGGATTACCATGTGTACCCACACACATGTGTGTGTATATATATATATATATATATATATATATATATATATATATATATATATATATATATATATGTAAGACACTAAAAAGGGGTTGGCATATAGTGTTAGTTTCTACTATTATTATTACTGTGGTGAGCAGACTGTCCCCCAGAGATATTCATACTCTAATCCCTGGCACCTGGAAATATGTTACCTTACATGGCAAAAAGAGACTTGGTGCATGTGATTAAGGTTGCACACCTTGAGATGGGCTGATTATCCTGGAATCTCCCAGTAAGCCCAAAATAATTATGTGAGCTTTAAAAGCAAAATGTAGAGGGAGAAAAGTGGGTCGGAGAGATGAGACAGAAGGAAAGATTTGAAGCATGAAAAGAACTTACTCAAGGATTGCAGGCTTCAGAAATGGAAGAAGGGCGACACAAGCCAAGGAATGCAGGTGACCTCTAAAAACTGGGACTGAGACTGAGCTGACAGTCTGTAAAAACCGAGGATCTCAACCCTCTAGCTTTAAGGAACTGAATTCTGCCAGTGATCTGAATGAGCAAGGAAACAGACCCTCCCTTAAAATCCTCAGGAAGGAACAGCCCCGGGGGCACCTGGTGGCTCAGTTCGTTAGCGTCTGCCTTCCTCTGCCTTTGGTTCAGGCTATGATCCTGGGGTCCTGGGATCGCATCGCCCTCTTTGGGCTCCCTGTTCAGTGGGGAATCTGCTTCTCTCTCTCCCTCTGCCCCTCCCCCACTCATGCTCCCTCTCTCTCTCTCTCTCTCTCTCTCTCTCTCAAATAAACAGGAAACACACACACAACAGTGCTGACAGCACCTTAATTTTAGCTTGTGAGACCCATGTCAGACTTCGACATACATGACTGTAAGATAATAAATTTGTAGTTCTAAAGCACTAAGTTTGTGGTAGGTGGTTATGGTAGCAATAAAAAACTAAAACGTTTACCATCACCATTATCTTTATTAACTGTTATGTTTCATCATCGGTAATTTAAACAAATAATTGCTGTGAGAAAAACCTCATTGAGAGTCACCGTATTTCCAGAGAGACAACTGATATCCATTCTATTTACAGGCAGAACGTGTGTTTTCTCACAAAGCTCTCATCTATGCAAGAACAGGAAGGAATCCATGATTAGTCATGTTGGTTTTGTGCTGGTCTCTCATACAGGATGGAGAGCAATGTGTCACATTACTTGGAGTCTCTTAATAGGGACAATATTCTCTTGTCTTTTAACCTTACTTCTGTGAATGTTGGAGTCCCATAATCTTCTCTCTATATATGGAAAAATTGGAAACAATATAATATTTTTTATGCCAGACAGGTAAAGAACACACAATGAAAACATCTGTAGAAAATAAAGTTGGACTATTGCTTATATGCCAAAGCACAGTGCTAGCGTAGAGTGCATGCAACATGTGTTGTTAGTTCACTTTAGAAAAAATGGAGATTGGTTTCCATGGAGCCCACACGACATCAAGTATGTTCATGTCAATTTTTTTTTTCCAGGAAGTCTTTCTCAACTGACTGGTTTGAGTATCCATCAAAGTACCTTTTATAGAAAATCCGAAGGTTGAAAGAAGAGAAAAATCCCTTAAATTTCAAAACAGAATGCATAAAACTACAGAAGAGGGTAATAAGCACACATTAACTATCAAAACATTTTATTGTTGTCAGAGAATATTGAAGCTGGAGTAATTCCCAGATTAACTCACAAAAACTACACTAATTACTAAGATGAGATTTCAACATCATGTGTATTTCCTCAATATTCTTTTTTATGTAAAGAACGATTGCACTAAAATTACCAAGATGCATAGGCTAGCATATACAGACTTCTTTTATGCACATGAAGATGAAACATGAAAATACAGACTTTATATGAACTATATCATTTAACATTTGTAATTGTTTCTCTGTACATGGTTTTAGTTTTCCTCCTAAACTTAAATAAAATTATTTATAATTTTTGAACAGATCAATTACCCACCATCTTAATCTACATTTCCAATCATAAAATGAATCAAAGGATAGTTGAATAAATTTTAAAAACATTAAAATTATCTATATTTAATATTTTTGGCCACGTTTAATTTCTAAGTCTAAAACTAGCCATGCAAGCATTATAATAGTGCTTTAAATTATTTTAAAGGATTGATACAAAACTATGATGTTATGGAAGTTTGCCATAGGGCAATTGACAGATTAAAAAAAAAAAGAATATGTGTCTTTTGTTTGATGTGACTAATAAATCCCAGCTGTCTGTAGATACCTAGAAAGGCTGCATATTCATTCTTAGCTTATAACACATATATGCTCAATTCCCACATAAGCCCTTTACAGATTGGTCACAATGTCCAGTCACCTCAGCCCCATTCCAGCTCTTTGATGGACAATCAAAATTGGTGTTTGTATGTTACTTGCCTCTAAGTCTTTTCTGTCTTCATTTTTGTTTTTGCTACAAACACCATTTGCTTTATTTTGTAGAAACAGCTATGAATATTGATCCTTTTTCAAATATGTCAAAAGTCACCCTAAAATGCTCTTCTCCAAAGATGTACAGTTATTTTGTTTGTTTTTTGTGGTAATAGCATTACTTGCAGGCAGATTTTCTCAGACAAGTCATTCACAACTTACATGTATGAAGTCTTATTTATCTAAAGAACACCCAGTTTTTTAAAAAGATGTAATTTATTTATTTGAGAGAAAGAAAGAGAGCTTGAGCAGGGGGAGGAGCAGATAGAGAGCGAGAGACAGAGAATCTCAAACAGACTCTGCACTCTCTGCGGAGCCCCACGCAGGGCTCGATCTCATGACCCTGAGATCTTGATCTGGTCCAAAACCAAGAGTCAGACACTTAACCAACTGAGCCACCCAGGCACCCCAAGAGCACCCAATTTTAAATGAGTCCCTCTCAAGTTTTATACAGAGACAACCCATATTCCAGGACATATAAAATTCCTACTTAACAACATACATTTCTAAAGATTAATGTTATGTGCTTTCTTTCAATTTAAGTGATTCTTATTGAAAGTTAAGTATGTGTTTGGACAATTTCATTGGGAAACTATGCACACAAGTTACTCATTTTTACCATTAATTTCTTATAATTCTCCAAGGTCATTACATACATCATTAATATTTTCTGAATAATGTATTCCCCTTTCATGTTGTGTAGTCATGAAGATTTTGATCTCAATTTAATTTCTTTTCCCTTCTAGTAATCATCACAACTCAATATTTTTAGCTGAACTTACCACAATTTAGATCTACAAGCTAGGATTTGTTGGTAGACCTTTTGACAGCTGTTTCTCATTTGTTGATTCCATTATTTTCTCATACAGGGTCAAGTTTGAAATAGAATTAAAACCAAACATCATTCATAACTGTGTTTCACTAAAATTTTTAGTAATCCTAAGTATTCAAATGAATCAGAAAATATTATTCCCAAATCCAGTTGTTTCCATGCACTTAAATATGATTTCGTATAAAGAAAATCATGGAGTCCAAATGCAACTTCTCTACCCTGTTATCATTTATAAGGCTTTTATTTTTCACACAAAAAATAACAAAATCCATGAACTCAATGCATTATATGATTTTAGTGCTCACGTTTTACAGTCTAAAGAAACACTCCCTGCATTATACCCCTGTTACATTCACATGCCCTTCACATAATAGTTCTGTCTCTCAAACTTATACTTGGGCATTACCCAGCATTTTCTTTATATTTTACTTTAATAATTATATTAATAAACATACCTAAAGTGGCATGAATGGTAGAAAGAAAAGAGAGCAAATGAGAAATGAGGGAAGGAATAAAGGAAGAAAGACAGGGAAAAAGGACTAACTCCATATTTTATCATGTAGAACTTATATTCTATCTCAACTAACCACACTTTCCAGCAGGACTATATGTACATTGGGTGAGAATTTTAGTGGACACTATTAAATAGAAAAAATATCTGGGGTAGGACAAGTCAGGAGAGAAGAGGTGGCTTTGAACTATATTTTTTTTGTTTAAATTAAAACATAATATACAGTGCTATATTAGTTTCAGGTGTACAGAATAATGATTCAACAATTCTCTACATTTATCAGTGCTCATTAAGATAAGTGTATTCTTAATCTTTATTTCAACCATCCCTTCACTCTCCTCCCCTCTGGAAACCACCAGTTCTCTGTATTTAAGAGTATGGTTCCTTAATTTCCACATATGAGTGAAATAATACAGTATTTGTCTTTCTCTGACTTATTTCACTTAGCATTATACCCTGCAGGTCCATTCATGTTGTCTCAAATGGCAAGACATAATGGCTGAGTAATATTTGTGTGTGCGTGTGTGTGTGCGTGTGTGTGTGTGTGTGTGTGTGCCTTCTTTACCTATTCATTTATCAGTGGATATATGGGTCACTTCCCTATCTTGGCTATTATAAATAATGCTTCTATAAATATAGGGCTACATATATCTTTTTGAATTGGTGTTTTCATTTTCTTTGGGTAAATATCTAATATTGGAATTTCTGGATCATATTATAATTCTATTTTTAATTTTTTAAGGAACCTCCATACTGTTTTTCACAGTGTCTGCACCATTTTCCATTCCCACCAAGAGTGCATGAGGGTTTCTTTTTCCCCACATCCTTGTCAACACTTGTTGTTTCTTGTATTTTTTATTTTAGCCATTGTGACAGTTGTGAGGTGGTACCTCATTGTGGTTTTGATTTACGTTTCCCTGATGTTGAGTGATATTGAGCATCTTTTCATGTGTCTATTGGCCATATGTATGTCTTTTTTTGAAAAATGGTCTATCATGTCCTCTGCCCATTTTAATTGGATTTTTTTTTTGTGCTGAGTTGTATAAGTTCTTAGTATATTTTATATATTAACACCTTTATCAGATGTATCATTTGCAAGTATCTTCTCCCATTCATTAGGTTGCATTTTTTTTTTTGTTGTTGATGATTTCTATTGCTGTGAAGAATCTTTTTATTTTGGTGTAGTGTCAATACACCCTTGCCGGAGGAGACATTCTACAAAAAGTTTTGTATAGCTGATGTCAAGGAGACTACTGCCCATGTTTTCTTCTAGGATTTCTATGGTTTAAAGTCTCACATATAGGTCTTTAACCCATTTTGAGTATTTTTGTATATGGTGCAAGAAAGTAGTCTAGTTTCATTCATTTGCATGTAGCTGTTCGGCTTTCTCAACACCATTTGTTGAAGAGACTTTTTCCCATTTTATATTCTTGTCTCCTTAGTTGTGGGTTAATTGACCATAAAAGTGTGGGTTTATATATGGACTCTCTACTCTGTTCTATTGGACTCTATGTCTATTGTTGTATCAGTGTCATACTGTTTTAATTACTATAGTTTTGCAGTGTTTCTTGAAACCTGGAATTGTGACAGATCCGATTGTATTCTTTTTCAAGATTGCTTTGCCTATTTAGGGTCTTTTGTAGTTCCATACAAATTTTAAGGTTATTAGTTTTAATTCTGTGATAACGGTTGTTGGTGTTTTGATAGGAACTGCATTAAATATGTAGATTGCTTTGGGTAGTGTAGACATTTTAATAATATTTGTTCTTCTAGAGCATGGAATATCTTCCCATTTGTTTATGTCATCTTTGATTCCTTTCATCAATGTTTTACGTAGTTTTCAGAGTACAGATGTTTCACTTCCTTAGTTAATTCCTAGGTAGTATATTATTTTGGTGCAATTGTAAATGAGATTGTTTTATTTCTTCTTCTGATACTCCATTATTAGTGTATAGAAATGCAACAGATCTCTGTATACTAATTTTATGTCCTCTGACTTTACTGAATTCATTTATCAATTCTAGTAGTGTGTGTGTGTGTGTGTGTGTGTGTGTGTGTGTAATCTTTAGGTTTTCCATATATAATATGTCATCTGCAAATACTGAAATTTCTGCTTCTTCCTCACCAATTTGGATCCCTTTTATTTCTTTTTCTGGTCTAATTGCTGAAGCTAGGAATTGCAATACTGGGTTGAATAAAAGTGGTGAGAGTGGACATACACAGAAACCAACGAAAGTGAAAACACAATGGTCCAGAATCTTTGGGTCCAAAATCTTAGAACAAAGCTGTTCTAAGAGGGAAGATTATAGCAATAATCTACCTACCTGAAAAGCAAGAAAAAAAATATCAAATAAAAGACTTAACTGTACAACTGAAGGATATAGAAAAAGCAGAATAAAGCCCACAGTCAGTAGAAGGAAAGGGATAATAAAGATTAGAGCAGAAATAAATGAAATAGAGACACACACAAAACAAAATAAAAACAATAGAATGGATCAATGAAACCAGGAGCTGGTTCTTTGAAAAGATCAATGAAATTGATAAACCTTTAGCCAGACTTACCAAAAAAAAAAAAGAGAGAGAGAGAGAGAGAGTGGACTCAAGTAAAATGAGAAATGAAAGAGGAGAAATAACAACTGACACAACAGAAATAAAAAGGATTAAAATAGAATATTATGAGAAATTAGATGCCAAGAAATTGGACGACCTAGAAGTGGATAAATTTCTAGAAAGAGATAACATCCCAAAACTGAATCAGGAAGAAGTAGAAAATTTGAACAGACTGATCACTACCAATAAAATTAAATCAATAATCAGAAAAGTCTAGGATCTGATGGCTTCACAGGTGAATTCTACCAAACATTTAAAAAAGAATAAATACCCATTCTTCTCAAACTATTCCAAAAAATAGAAAGAGGAAAACTTCCAAATTCATTTTATGAGGCCAGCATTACCCTGATACCATAACCAGGTAAAGGCACTACCAAAAAAAAAGACAACTATAGGTCAGTACCTCTGATGAACAGAAAAGCAAACACTCTCAACAAAATACATTAAGAAAAATAATTCACCAGCATCAAGTGAGATTTATTCCAGGGATGCAAGGGTGGTTTGATATGCACAAAACAATCAACATGATACATTAAAAGAGAAAGGTTAAAAACCATATGATCATCTTAATTCAGAAAAAGAATTTAACAAAGTACAACATATATTCGTGATAAAAACTCTTATGTAGGTTTAGACGAAACATACCTTGACATAATAAAGGTCATATATGTAAAAAAAAAAAAAAAACAAAAAAACAAACTAAGATCATACTCACTGGTGAAAACCTGAGAATTTTTCCTCTAAGATCATGGACTGTACTTTATTTATTTTTTTTTAAAAGATTTTATTTATTTATGTGACAGAGAGACAGCCAGCGAGAGAGGGAACACAGCAGGCGAGTGAGAGAGGAAGAAGCAGGCTCCTAGCGGATGAGCCCGATGTGGGCCCGGAACGCCGGGATCACGCCCTGAGCCGAAGGCAGACGCTTTAACGACTGCGCTACCCAGGCGCCCCCTGTACTTTAAATAACCATACCCACCTCATATTTTTTTGAGGTCTAATTGAAATGATTTAAAAGGGTTAGCATCGTGCTTGTGTCAGAATAAGTAACTAATAAATGGTCATTTATTACTGGCACTGCTACTGCAGTTGACATTATTGTTAGCATGGTAAGACATTTTCAAAAGCATGGGTGCAGATTCCAAGTTGAGAAACAGTACAAGAGAATCAGTATAAGAGAATGGTGTAGAAATTGTCTTGATTAAATTGGAGAAACAAAGGAATAAGGGTGGAAAGTTGTAAGATTGAATAGATATTTTTAAAGGGCTGTTTGAATGTTTATTGTTTCTTTGTTTTATCCTTCCTGTTAATATATACTGGAAAAAACAGTACTCCAGAAAATTGGAAAAGAATAGAAAAATAATTTCAAATTTCATCATTTTAATCACTGTAAATATTTTGGTTTATTTCCTCCACAGGAAGCAATTTTTCCACACAGTTGTTTTTATTTTTTTTTTATTTTACTTTTTCTATTCTATTCTATTTTTATTACTTTATTTTATTTTATTATATTTTAATCATTTAGAGAGAGAGAGATCGGGGGAGGGGCAGAGGGAGCAGGAAAGGGACAATCGTAAGCAGACTCCATAATCAGCATGGAGCCTGACTTAGGCTTGATCTGAAGATCCTGAGATAATGACCTGAGTTGAAATCAAGAGTCAGATGTTCAACTGATTGAGCCACCCAGGTGCCCCTCCACACAATTGTTATAAATATTTTACGTTATAGTTGACATTATAATGCCTTAAATATATAATGACTCATAGTTTCATAGCTTGATTCTTTTTTTTACCTTGATTCTTTTTTAAGTTAACATTATAACACATTTTCTGTGTAGCTGAGTGTTATATACAATTATTTGTTGAACTATTATCAACAAACTTCTCTCTCTCTTTACTTCATTACCTCCTACATATAGTCTTAACAATCTGCATGCATTTTCCTGAAGATTTCAAGCTGTATTTTACATGTCTATAACTTTTCTTACTCCATCCTATTAATTAAACTATTTCTCGTTTCTGTCTTTCCACCAAACTGATTTATAATTTTTTCAGAGTAGACTCAAGCACTAGCTCCTCTATCAAAGCTATCATTGAGTTTAAGCATCAACAAAAGGGAGAATGGGTAATTTTGTTAGAGGGTTTTATTGTTGAGTCAAATAGGAAATAGAGTAAGAAATGAGGCAAGATTTCAGGTAGAGATATCCAACAAAATGATGAATATGTGCATTTGCAGCTCAAAAGAGAGGTTTTTATTTTTTTTTTATTTAGTTATTTTTGTTTCAAGTTTTTATTTAAATTCCAGCTAGTTAACAAACAGTGCAATATCAGTTTCTAGAGAAGAATTTAGTGATTTATCACTTACATATAATACTCAGTGCTCATCACAACTGCCCTCCTTAATACCCATCACCCATCAAAAGAGAGGTTTTTAAACAGAAATTAAATACATGAGCCAAACAGTCCATAGTAGACAACTGCAGTATGAGAAGAGGAGAGGAAGGGAAAGGAGGGGTGGAAAAGGGAAGGGAGCAGATAGAGCCTTGGGAAATATCAGCATATAGAAAGCTAATTAAAGGAATTAAAACCCAAAGAAAGAGACTACAAAGGAATGAAAGGGGAGTTAGACTAGAACATTGTGGTGTAATGAAAAGCACTGAAGGATGGTTTTCAGAAGGGAATGATCAATAAGACAAATGTCACAGGTCAAGTAAAAGGAATTTAGTAAGGTATTAATTGGATTTTCCTTTCCACATTTGTGAAAAGGAGTGGTGGAGGTTGAAGCAAAACGGTAGTGGTCTGAAGAGCATGTACGTTTCTTATGAAAGATCGATCATTAACTCTTATCTCCCTTTAATTCAGACTTCTCAAATTTAAATAATAGTTGGAATACTACATATATGCAAGATACTGTTTTAAGATCATTCTGGTCTTAACTACTTGAGTCAGCATTATAGCCCTAATGCTCAGTTATAAAATGAGGTTTTATCCTCAGTTCACAGAGGAGGAAACCAAAGGAGTCATGAAAAGGCTAAGTACCTTGAAAGGGCAACCCTGTAATGAAGGAGATACAACTTCGAGAAATCATCTAATTACTTTTTATCATTATGGACTAAGTATACAGGCCTTGTACATCTTTTGTTAGATTTATCTCTAATTATGTCATATTTGTGATGATGTTTTAAGTGTTACTGTTGTTTTCATTCAATTTCTGTTCATTTGATTCTAATATATAGAACTAAGATTGGGGACACCTGGGTGGCTCAGTCGGTTAAGCGACCAACTCTTGGTTTCAGCTCAGGTGATGATGTCATGGTGGCGGGATAGAGCCCCCTATCAGGCTCTGTGCTCAGCAGGGAATCTACTTGTCCCTGTCCCTCTTCCTCTGCCCCTCAAATAAATAAATAAGTCTTAAAAAAAATAAGATTGATTCTTTGTATATTGAAATTGTATCCTGAAGCCTTACTAAATACATCATGTTTAGTAGCTTTTTATTAATGTAGATTCCATTGGATTTTCAATATAGGTAATCATGTCATCTGTAAATAAAGACTTGTTCTCTTCTAAACTGGATTTCCTATATTTCTTTTTCTTGACTGATTATAATGGCTACAAGCTCCAATACAGTGTTGAATAATAGTGATAAGAATGGACATCTTTGTCTTGTTTCTAATGTTAGCAAGAACATTAACTATAAAGCTTCTCATAGGTTTCTCATAGATGCCCATTATCAGGTTGAGATAATTTCTTTCTATTTCTCATTTGCTGATAATTTTTATCAAGAATAGATATTGGATTTTGCTAAATGCTTTTCAGTGTCTACTGGTGTTAGTGGCAGAGCACTCAGGCTTCAGTTATACATGTCCTAAGATGGTTGAGTTGGGGCTTTCTTCAAAAGGAACTCTGAAGGCAGTGTCCTTGGTTCTGTGAATAACAATATCAGCAGTAATAATACCAATTATTGCTCATGCGATGGGCTGTTTATAAATCATCTCTATTCAGGGACTCCCTGTCTACCATATTGTCAATCTCCCCAGTCAAACTTTAACGCTTTATCACATATTTCTTTTCCCTTGTTGGGACCTACCAGAGAAAGTTCTCTCTTCTCCATGGTACTTTAGAATGTTCTTATGTAGTAAAAGAAGTCTTTCTTTTTTTCAATCTAGAAACATTAGAAAGAAAAAATAGCAATTCTACTTCATGCTACACCTCAGCAATTGAGTTCCCAGGAATCCTGCCATTGTGTATGGAATCAGTGTAATGAACTGTTTTCACTGTAATTGTTAAATAGGAAAAATCCTTAGAACTCTGAATGCAAAGTGAAGAAACCACCAGTCTTCATTCCACTAATTTGCTCTATAATCCCACAAAAATCATTTAAACTCTCTAGGACTCCGTATCTGCATTTGTACGATGAACTGGATGGAGTATTATTTCAGGTTGTTCCCGGTTCTTAAATTCTATAATCTCATCGTTTTTTTCAATTTGGGGATCCTCTCTGGGAACCTCCCCACTTCTGCATTGTTTGCTGTATAAAGTTTACAAAACCTAAACTAGTCCTCAAATAAAGATAATGAAACAATTTCTTCACCTAAGGGTTTTTGAAGCTTGGGTTAAGAACTTAGTCTGGTTTTTGTGACAAATCAGATTGTATCAGAAGTGGCTTTGATGGTGTGTATTTGCATGCTTGGCTGACTCTGGCCTTTGCAAAAGTGCAATTTTGTTTTGGGGCTGAAATATTTTTACATGATGCTTTGCATTCTTGGGATAGATCAGGAGTAGAGTAGAAATTTTTCTTTGAAAAAGAGAATCCACATGCCAATTATAGGTATCAAGAACTATGATTGTTATTTTAACACACCACAGAGAAGAGTGGATATGGAAAGTGAGATAGGAGCTTAGTAAAAGACACATGTTCAGATACATTAATCAATGCTTTTCTCCCTTCTAAGTCTGCTTGCATGCAAAAAGGAAGAAAGCAAAGGTTTTGTCTATAATCTTCAGTTTGCAAGGGCAGGTGTTATCCCAGCTCAGCTACTCTAAAATGAATTAAGACTTGGAACGGGGAAAGGGCTTTATAGGGAAAGGGTTACAATGAAGAAGCAGTCCAGGCATTATTTCTCTCTGGTGTTTAGATGTCAACACTCCCTATGAGAATAAGAGGACTTTTTTTTTTTTTTTTTAATGCCTTTTAGCTCAGTAACTCCTGTTCACACTGCTGCTGATGCAGCTGCCTTTATTCATGCTGTAAAGTTAAAACCGAAAGTAGAAATCTTATATCTTGGATCTTATGAAAACAGATCTGATAAAGTAAGTTATGACCCTTTGAGAAGAGGTAATGCATTTTTGGCTTTTGGCTTGTTTGTGTAGCTATTCAGCATTGTTTTATGAATTCCTTGGGTTATTTTCTTTTTGTGTTTACACTATTTGCTCTGTTTCCACAGAAGAAGGAACCTGAATCAAATAGATTTTGGAAAGTTTTATCAATGTCACATGGAAGAGCCATGGTACTTGTAATTTCAAAATTCCTGTACCCTGATGTTTTATAGTTACCTAATGGAGACAGATTAGTAAAGCAGAAAGGACATGGTCTTTCAAATTAGGCGAACAATATTTAAATTGCCAATTCCACCACTTAGCCTATATTAAATTAGTATGCCATTCAATCTTTTATATCCTGAATTTGTCAAATGCACAAATAGAGTAGTAATAATTTCTTATAAGCAATTATAAGCAGTGAATTATGGGAAAAGTGCATGTAAATCAACTAATAGTCTTTGGCATGTTATTGGCAATTTTTAAATATTTCTTCTCTTTCCTTGGCTTTTGCTTCTTATTCATTCCTGGGTCTTTTAACAGCATTTTAATATTTTTAATATTTTCAGTAATAATTGACGTGAAAGACTCTAAAGGTAATTGAGCAGGTATACTATTTTTTTTAAATAGACACTTGTGAGTTCAGGTACATTTAGTCAACTTGAAATTTTACAAATCTCTATTTGTAAATTGCTTTCTGAAAACAAATGGTTTTTTGGTTTTGTTGTTGTTGTTATCAAACTTCTGAAAGTACCTTTTATAACCAAGGAGAAAAAATTGACTCCTGTAGAATTCTATCAGCTGGGCTTTTGAAGAAGCTATCCTGGAATTGGCCAGAGTTCAAAGGTTTATGGCATAGTTCCCAAGACTGCCTTCACTTCTGACACCAACTGCAAGTTTGGGGATTCCTCAAACTACCTTTAGGTTCACTAATTCACTAGGAAAATTCATAGAACTCATTGAAAGCTGTATATACATGGTTATGATTTATTACAGGAACAAATACAATCAAAATCAACCAAACAAAGAGATGAATGGGGAAGAGTCTGGGAGGGTTCCAAATGCAAAGATTCTCCTGCCTTTTCCCACAGAGTCAGGGTACATTACTCTCTCAGCATCAGTGTGTGACAACACACATGGAATATTGCTAATCAGGGAAACACACCCAAGCTTTGGTGTCTAGAGTTTTTATTGAGCTCCTTTACATAGATGTGATTGATCTCAGCTTTCAGGTAACTGATACAGCATTACTGAAAGCCTCCACACCAAACTACATGGTTGATATTTCTGCATGGCCCACCTCAATGTAAGACTATCAAACATGGCCAGCTCTACCCTGAGATCCTGTGTGGTTGGCCTCTGACCTAAACAAAGACACTCCTGGCAGGCATAACATAGATAACTTCCTAGAAACCAAGGGTAGAGGTCAGACTTCTCTTGGGGGTAGGCCAAATTATTTACTTTATAATTAGGAATGAAGATTTTTTTTTCTCTTTCCTAGAAAACAGTCTGTTAGTAGCCCCACCCATTTCTCATGGTAGGATTCAATTATAAAGACAAGTCTGTCCTAGAACACTTACAGTTCCATTATGACATATTAATGCACTCTGGCCAGTGGAAAATCTTTTAATATTTTCCCACATTTTCTCCATTATCTCCCCTAGCACCTTAACCATAGTGAGTTTCTTGCATTGCATTGTAATGACAGAAATCAATGTAACCAGAATGATTAGACACGAATGTCAATGGACTATTAGAAACTCAAGAGGACTTCAGAGTTTCAAGGTAGTGATTTGGCAGAATGGTGACCATTAGAAGAAATCAGAGATATTGGGAAACTACCTAGATTGGTGTCGTTCAAGCAGTAGGTCATGGCTCTTGGTGATTCATTAAGTGATTCCTTACAGTGGGTTAGAGTTGAAAAATATTGCTTGTTTTGCTCTGATGCCAAGCCAACTTAGTCGACCAATAGTGAGAACTTCCAACTTTTCTCTTGCTTTCTATGACCAGCACTTTGACAAGTTAGTATAATATAGAAGGCAGTAGGCATGAAATGGTATGATTTAATAACTACCTTGACCTACTTAGACTCAACAACTATAGCAATTGCTCTGCAATACTCAGAAATTCTATGCATATATTTGCATTTAACCACGCTTTTCTTTGTTTTGTATTTCTACTCTATTCAAGTTTCCAACTAGGATCTCCCTCCAGCTAGTGAGTAATATTCCCACATGGCCTCTGCCTCAGTCTCACAAAACTGCTTAATTCCATGCCCAGTCTAGCTTCCTATATCCTCTCTCTAGCTCTATAACCTGGGGAATGGGTATGTGACCTAGGATATACAGGAAAAGAGTCAGATGCTTGCTTTTCCAAGTGGTATTATTCTGACCTATGTTTATTCACCCGTTATCTGTTTGGGGTTTTTTTGTTTTTGTTTTGAGACTATTACTGAGCTAGAAGAAAAGGTATCTTTTTTGAAAGGCAAGGATCTTGTTTTTCTTCAGGTTAGATATAATTATTTCCAAAATAATATTTGAAATTTAACATATTAATATATTCTCATTGTCAGCTTTAATCCTGATCATTTTGCTTCTCAATAGCTTCTTTGAAAAAGAAGAAAAAAATCTCAGTTTTCACACTACTGAATAAGCTGATGACAGCAAAGGAAAATATGGTTTTGTCAGTTTATGTAAATACTATACAGATCTGTATTATAACATACCTAAATAATTTGATTACAAAGCAAAGGAAAAAGAAAAAGAAGCATTGTAGATTTGGAATCATGACAGAGTTCTATGAACCATTTTTCATACCTTTGGGGCTATGTGTACTTCTGATTCCAAAAGTTGTGGATTTTGGAACTTTAAGGTCCTTTATAATCCATATGTTATGTATCACTGCCAATGGAGTCTGAAGTATGACACCTTAATTAAACTTATATTATCCCAACAGCAAAGGAAAAAAAAAAAGAATATTTCACAGAGTGAAATAACTGAAGGCAATATAGAGCCTCACAATGGTTCAAATCAGGTCTTGACTCCAAAGAAGTTCACCACAATTTAACACACCTGTTTTAAAAGATATAATTTTGGAATTGTGGCTAACAGATTTTGTGCTATAATGGGTATTAATTTAATTTGATTTTGACATTATTTTCACATTTATTTCTGATTATATTAGAGAATTTCACAATGATATATTGTTAGTTATCACAACAAATCACCCCAAGAAGCTTGGGCATTTTGACAAAAATCAATGAAATTTATTTATTATAACTTATGTAACTGGTGCTAGGAAATAGTCACTAAAAGAAATATGTTTTCAGAAATGAAATATTTATGGAAGTCCTATTGTGTTTTCTTGTAAGTCAAATATTTTAAGTCATCATTTTAGAAAGTTATTCAATATGGGGCTCCTGGGTGGCGCAGTCCTTAGGCGGCTGCCTTCAGCTCAGGGCGTGATCCCGGCGTTGTGGGATCGAGCCCCGCATCAGGCTCCTCCGCTATGAGCCTGCTTCTTCCTCTCCCACTCCCCCTACTTGTGTTCCCTCTCTCGCTGGCTGTCTCTATCTCTGTCAAATAAATAAATAAAATCTTTAAAAAAAAAAAAAAGAAAGAAAGTTATTCAATATGAAAGTATTATAAATTTATCTTAAAGTTAGTTTCAAATTTTATCAGTTTCTCAGTTTTCTTATTTTATGGCAGTAGATGACCAAAAAGAAACAATTAAACATTGTCTGGTGGGGGCGCCTGGGTGGTGCATTCAGTTAAGCATCCTACTCTTGGTTGCAGCTCAGTCCCTGATCTCGGGGTCATCAGACCGAGCCACTCTTTTTTTTTTTTTTTTTTTAAGATTTTATTTATTTATTTGACAGAGATAGAGACAGCCAGCGAGAGAGGGAACACAAGCAGGGGGAGTGGGAGAGGAAGAAGCAGGCTCATAGCAGAGGAGCCTGATGTGGGGCTCGATCCCATAACGCCGGGATCACACCCTGAGCGGAAGGCAGATTCTTAACCGCTGTGCCACCCAGGCGCCCCAACCGAGCCACTCTTGAGCTGCTTAAGACTCTCTCTCCCTCTCCCTTTGCCCCTCTCTACCATGCTCTTGATCTTTCTCTCTCTCTCTCTCTAAAATAAATAAATAAATTAAAAACAAACAAACAAACAAAAAAAACACATTGACTTTGGCTATTTTGCTAAACCAATACCAAATGTCTTTACAGGGTACTCTTGTATTCATTTTATATAAAATTCATAGCCTTGACAATCTGTTTGATCTTTGAAGTATTTGTCATAGAAATCTTGTGTAAAACATATCACAATTTTACAGAGCCTGCTCTGTTACACAGTTGTTATGAAATAGCAAGGACAATTTTGACTTTCAGGTTTTTTTCCCTCTGAATAAGAGAAAATGACACTCTCTTGGGTTCCCATTATAGTACAAGATATAGGTGCTACTATCTTATTACTGAGAGAAGAAAAGATATCTGGTTCAACTGCATGCAGCAAGAAAACTTTCCACAAGCCACCATTGACTAAAAATGAAGTGGTCTGTTAAGAATTACAAGAAAACAATAACTTGAAAAGTAACCATTATTTCAGTAGAAGGTTGTAAATAAAAAGGATAAGAAAGTGAAGAAAGAGATGATAAGGAATAGATGTAAACACCTTCAGCAAGCTTTTGACTAGATTTTGAGCAAGATAGCAATACAGATGTTAACTGGTCAGCTGTTTTGGCAGAATGACAAACATAAGCAGAGTTGGCACCAGATGGGATAAACCTTTATTTGATAGCATTTTACACAGATGCTTGAATATATAAAAATATTTTAATGACTATTCTCAATGAATATCTGTAATTTAATACTTCACAATCTTGGTGCTATTTGCTAAATTACTTTTTTTTTGTTACTAGAATTTCACTTCATTAGTCTGATATCAGTAATGCTTCCTTCTAAGGAGTCAGTAGAACAAGATCATCTTATTACTAAATATTAAATGTGGGAATTACAATCTCCTAAACATTCCTGACTAAATAAGATCTATGTAATATACCTGGTGTGCAGTATAGATTGAAACAATGTCATTTCCTTTTATTTCCCACTCCTCTTACTAAGGATTAAAAATCATTATAGACATAAATATCTAACTGTTAGACAACTTAGGAAATATTAACCGCTTTACCAAAAGAAATTTTTCTTTGCCTAAATAAGGACAGCCAGAAGGAACTATGTATGTTGACAGACATAAACAAATCTTTCTTTTCCAGACAGTGTTTAAAATTTTCAGGATTGAGAGATAACATTTTTATGAAAGGAAACTTTGGCAGATAATGTGACAATTTTCACTTTTCAAAAGAACAAAGTATTTTATATTTTTATTTAAGAATAATTGACATTTAATATTGTATTAGTTTCAGGTGTACAACATGGAGATGTGATATTTATTTACATTATGAAATAGTCACCATAGTAAGTCTAGTTACCATCTGTTACCATACAAAGTTGTTACAATATTTTTGACTATATGTTGTACATTACCAGTGTCTTACATATTTTATAATTGGAAGATTATACCTTTTAATTCCCTTCACCTCTTTTGTCCATCACCCTACTCTCCTTCCCTTTAACAACCACCAGTTTGTTCTCTGTGTTTATGAGTCTGTTTCTTTTTATTTTGTTTTCACATATAAGTGAAATCAAGTCGTTTTTGTCTTTCTCTGTCTGACTTATTTCACTTAGCATAATACTCCCTAGATTGAGCCATGTTGTTGCAAATGACAAGTATTTTGAAGTTTTAATGGCTGAGTAATACTTCACTGTGTGTGTGTTTGCCTGTTTATGTATCTCATCCTCTTTTTTAAAAATATTTTATCTATAGGCAGTATCCCTATTTCTTAGGAGTTTTATGGTTTCAGATCTTACATTTAAGTCTTTAATCCATTTTGAGTTTATTCTTCTGTGTGGTATAAGAAAGTGGTCCAGTTTCATATTTTTGTATGTAACTGTCCAATTTTCCCATCACCATTTATTGAAAAGACTGTCTTTCCCTCTGTGTGTTCTTGACTCTTTTGTCATAGATTAATTGATCATATAAATATGGGTTTATTTCTGGTGCTCTATTCTGTTTCATTGATTTTTGTGTCTGTTTTTGTGCCAGTATTATGCTTTATTACCATAACTTTGTAGTATAATTGGAAATCTGGGAGCATAATATTTCCAGGTTTGTTCCTCTTTCTCTTGACTATTTGGGCCTTTTGTGGTTTCATATGAATTTTAGTGTTATTTATTTATTTGTTTGCTTAGAGCACATGAGTGGAGGGAGGGGCAGAGGGAGAGGGAGAGAAAGACTCTCAAGCAGACTCCCTGCTGAGCAGAAAGCCCTCGTGACCCTGAAATCATGACCTGAGTTGAAATCAAGAGTTGGTCACCTAACTGATTGAGCCACCCAGGTGCCGCCATATCACATCCTTTTTATTTACTCATCTGTTGATGGATATTTCGGTCCATAGCTTTTGTATCTTGGCTATTCTAGTTCTATGAAAAATGCCATTGGTATTTTGATAGGACTGCATTGAATCTGTAGATTGCTTTCAAGAGTGTGGAAATTTTAACAATGTTCTTTCAATTCATGAACATGTTATATGTTTTTATTTATTTATGTTGTCATCAATTTCATCAGTGTCTCAGTTTTCAGAATACAGGTCTTTCACCTTCATGGTTAATTTATTCCTAATTATTTTATTCTCTGTGGTGCAATTGTAAATGGGATTGTTTAATTTCTCTTTGTGATAGTTCATTATTAGTGTACAAAAATGCAACATTTTTCTGTAATGATTTTGTATTCTGTAACTCCTGAATCCATTTATTCTAATAGATTTTTCTTTCGTAGAGACTTTATGGTTTTTTATGTATAGTATCATGTCACCTGTAAATATTTTTACTTTTCTTCCTTTACAGTCTGTATACCTTTTATTTCTTTTTCTTACCCAGTTGTTGTGGCTAGGATTTCCAATACCATGTGAATAAAAGTGGCAAAAGTAGACATCCTTCTCTTATTTTGGATCTTGGAGGAAAACCTTTCAGCTTTTCACCATTGAGTATTGTATTAGCTGTGGGTTTGTAATATATGGCCTTTATTACGGTGAGCTATATTCCCTCTATACCCACTTTGGTAAGAATTTTTAGCAAATGGATGTTGAGTTTTGTCAGATGTTTTCTCTGCATCTTGAAGATGATGATATGATTTTTATCCTTTATTTTGTTAATGTGGTTTATCACATTGATTGACTTGCAGATATTGGACCCTACTTGCATCCCTGGTATAAATCCTACTTTATCATTATATCTGATCCTTTTAATGTATTGTTGAATTCAGTTTATTAATATATGGGTGAGGATCTTCACATCTATGTTTATCAGGTATATTTTCCTATAATTTTCTTTTTTTATAGTGCCTTTCTCTGATTTTGGTATCAGAGTAATGCTAGCCTCATAGACTGAGCAGAAACACTCCTTCTTCTTCAATTTTTTGTAATAGTTTGAAAAGAATGAGTATTAACTCTTCTTTAAATGTTTGGTAGAATTCACATCTGGTCCTGACCCAAAATACTGATAAAGTATTTTGGTTACTGATTCAATTTCATTGCTAATAATCAATCTGTTCATATTTTCTATTTCTTTCTGATTCTGTCTCAGAAGATTGTATGTTTCTAGAAATTTATCCTTTTGTTTTGTTTTTAGATTTATCCAGTTTGTTGGTATATAATTATTCATAGCAGTCTCTTATAATCCTTTCTATTTTTGTCCTATCAGTTGTAACTTCTCTTTCATTTTTGATTTCATTTATTTGGGCTCTTCTTTTTTCTTGAGAAGTCTGCCTAATGTTTATCTTTTGTAAATCTTTTCAAAGAACTAGCTTTTAGTCTTATTGGTATTGTCTATGTTTTAAGTCTCTATTTAATTTATTTCCACTGTGCTCTTTATTTTCTTCCTCCTACTAACTGTGGACTTTGTTCTTTTCTAGGTCCTTTATGTACAGGGTCAGATTGTTTATTTGAGATTTTTCTTGTTTCTCAAAATGGGCCTGTTTCAATAAACTTCTCTCTTAGAACTGCTTTTGCTGTGTCCCAAAGATTTTGGAACATTGTGTTTTTATTTTCATTTGTTTTAAGATATTTTTTTGAATTTCTCTTTGATTTCTTCATTGATCCATTGGTTGTTTAGTAGCATGCTATTTAGTCCCCATATGTTTGTGTTTCTCCAGTTTTCTTCTTGTAATTGGTTTCTAGTGTCATGTACTGATCTCGTCAGAAAAGATGCTTGATATGATTTCAATCATCTTAAATTTTTGAGACTTGTTTGGTGGCCAATCATGTGATCTGTCCTAGAGAATGTTCCAGGCTGTCTTGAAAAGAATGTCTATTCCACTGGTTTTGGATGGGATATTCTGTATGTACTTATTAAGTCTGGTCTAATATGGAATCTGCATATAACTATATATCTAGTCTAATGTGTCTTTTTAGGCCAGTGTTTCCTTATTAATTTTCTGTCTGGATAATCTATCCATTGACCCCAGTGTGTTGTTAAAAGTCCCCTATTATTATTGTTTTACTGTCAGTTTTTCCCTTTATGTCTGTTTAATATTTACTTTATATATTTGGTGCTCCTATATTTCATGAATAAGTATTTACAAGTTTTATATCTCCTTGTTGGATTGATCCTTTTACCATTATGTCATACACTTCTTTGTTTCTTGCTACAGTATTTGTTCTAAAGTCTGTTTTGTCTGGTATTAAGTATTGCTATGCCTTCTTTCTTTTCATTTTTATTTGTATGGAATATCTTTTTCCATCCCTTTACTTTCAGTCTGTGTGTTTAGATCTGAAGTGAGTCACTCACTTTTAGATAGCATATAGGTTTTTTTAAATTCATTCAGTGCCCTGTGCTTTTTAACTGGAGTATTTAGTACATTTACATTTAAAGTAATTATCAATAGATATGTATTTATTGCTATTTTGTTAAGAATTTTAATTTTCAGAGACACTTGAGTGGCTCAGTTGGTTAAACCTCCGACTCTTGACTCTTGATTTCAGGTCAGGTCATGATCTTGGGGTCATGGGATTGAGCCCCCACTTGGGGGCGGGGGGGCCTTTTTGAGATTCTGTCTTCCCATTCCTCTCCCTCCCTTCTCTAAAATAAATAAATCTTGAAGAAATTTTTAATTTGCATATGTGAGAACCTAGCAAATGCTATAAAATTTTAGATTTGGTGAGAATTACAACATTTTACATAAATTATGGTCATGTTATCCATGTATCTAATATGGAAAATGAAGATACATAAAGAGAATTGGTATTGGTAAAAACAATAGGCAATGACTTTATTCATACAAATTTCATTTTTTCCAAAGCAGATTTACTCCAGACACATATATTTATTCTGCACCAGAAATAATTCATTTCTCTAAAATATATTAAATATGTTAAAGATTTTTATGGTCCCATGAGATGAAACTTTAAAGGAGAATAAACTAGCTCCAGATACTTATATTACATTTTGAATCATTAGAGTGTTTGTATGTAGCTTAAGAGGAGATGTATCCTAGTTTTCTTTACAGTGGAAGGGTATTCTGCTTCATTTACTCAGCTAATGAATGTACCAGGCAGGCTTCATGCTAGATTATTGGCATCTATATAGTATATAGATATATATACTCTAGCTTCCTTTGAGTTGTTAATGAATAGGTACACAGGTTAAAAAAAAGTAGAGCTTAGATACTAATACAGTAAAGTTGGGAATTTTGGAGGAATGTAGTCAGAGCAAGTAATTCAGTGGAAATGATTTAGTTGAGTCCTTCAGGAATGTTGAGTTGACCAAATTTTTGGATAGGAGGAGTCTAATCTAGAAAGAGAAACAGCTGTGTTTGAGAGAGATGAGAGGCTGAAGTTGTGAACTTAAGGGAGATGAAAAACTAGTGATCTAAGGAAAGATACATGAGAACCAGAGTGTTATGGGGTAGAGTTTGGTTTTATTCTGAAAGCCATAGGGGCTAATGAATTGTTTTAAACAAGAAAGTGGTTTGTTCTTTGCACTAAAAAAAAAAAAAAAATATCTTCACATACAGGGGGAAAAATCAGTGAGAAAGGACTATGACTGAAATTAGGAAAATCAGTTAGGAGGCTGTTACAAAAGTTAAGATAAAAATGATGAATATTGGGGGGCGCCTGGGTGGCACAGCGGTTGAGCGTCTGCCTTCGGCTCAGGGCACGATTCCGGCGTTATGGGATTGAGCCCCACATCAGGCTCCTATGCTATGAGCCTGCTTTTTCCTCTCCCACTCCCCCTGCTTGTGTTCCCTCTCTCACTGGCTGTTTCTATCTCTGTTGAATAAATAAATAAAATCTTTAAAAAAAATGGCAAATATTGGAACATGGTGTTTTCCAAAGGACTTGAGAGACAGGGAAACATTTGAGAGATATGAAGGATGGAGAATGATCTGGTCACTTTGAAAGATTTCGTGTGCATGTTGAGAGAAAGAAATGATAAAAAGTCTCTCTCATATTCCTGGCTTAGGAGACTGGGGAATTGGTGTTGTCATTCCTTTAGATATAGATAATATAAATAATAATAGAGTAAGTATGGAAAAAGATAAAGTAAAAATGAGTTTAGCACCAGACATGTTGAATTCAGAGTGCCTGTGGGACTTTGAAGGGCTGATGTGGATTATGCTGGGATAAACTCCTTGCTAACAGATCATAAACTTACATTTATTCTTTGAAAGCAGTCTCTTCCATAATAATCTAATCATAAATGTATGCTTGTTCAAACCCTTTAGTATGCTGCATTCAAGCAGTTAAGCACTAATGCCCCCTCTGTATCGATGCATGATTATATCTGCAGGTAGATTCTATAAGAGAAAAGTTCATTTTCTTATCCTGAGTTTAGATTCAATCATTGAAGAAGTTGTACATTTGCCTAGTTATTTCCCAAAACTCTAATTTCTGATTATAATGAATGAAATAGAATACTGGCAGAGGGTTTTTTTATGCATGATTTTCCCAAATGGTTACCTGACTTGGATGAATTTTAGGGAGATACTTGAAACATTAAACTTTGCCTCTATTGCTCTATTGGGCCAAGATGAACATATTCAATTCAAAGTAATATATCAAATGTTGAGTTTTACATAATATTTATGCTCAGAAAAATGTGTCTGCTTCTCTTATATGCAGTTTTCCCCATGCAGTCCTTACTGCCTAATAAAAAAGCCCCACACCTGGGCTGAAATCTTTAGATTATTTTGATGGCTTGCATTTCCCTCTTGGTTATAACTCCACAAACAATATGGAATTATCTATAGGATATGTGCATTCATACTGATGCTGGCTCTTTTGTGTAAGACAAAAAAAGCAGGGGGTACCATTAACCTATGTTGTGTAGCACTCCATTAAACCTTACTTAATTTTTTTATCAAAAGGAGGGAGACATCCTGCTGAGATAATTTCCTTTCACCATCTCTCTGTCTCCCTTCTCCCAAAACCAAAAGCAACACTATACTGCAGAAAGCAGGTATGAATTGAATGAGATACTTACACTCTTACATAAATATACTCATACATAAATAAGAAGGAAGCTGCTGTCAATGTGTAATGTTCATTCATTTGAAAATATATATTAAGCCCCTACATCACATCAAACACTATGTTAGGCTCCAGTGTATACAAAAGCAGGCATGATTCTTTCCAGCAGCCAAGACTAAGTATAGTAGGGAATATAAGCATTGATTTAACAACAACAACAAAAAAAGATAGTCATCAATACATAAACCATCATATCTTATAATTTTTCCTTTGTTGACTTATCCCTGAGACCCATCGGGGTTAACTTACGATGTCAAACAAGTAGCCTTTTATCTCAGGGAAATCTTGAGTATGAGAACAGCCACAATTCCATAGACTTCTTGTTGCTGTTGCTGTTTTGGGAATGCATCATTTGTCTTAAAACAATTTGTTTGGATCAAGTAGTTGAAAGAGAATATAAATTTTAAAAAATCAGTGTATAGAAAAAAAGTATTTTTCAATTCTTTTGTGCCATTGGTGTTTAATTTTTATCTTCTGAAGAAATTTTCTTAATGGTGTACAGTAAGATGCAGTCATATATTTTATATGTATTAAAATATTTTACTCATTTTCCAGACCTTAAAATTATTCGTTTTCATTTAATTCTGTCTGTTGCATTTATTTGCTGGTATTTAATTCATTTTAAATCTTTGATTTCTGACAAAAATTATATTGTCAGAATACAAATTTTCAGAGCATATATAATTAGTGGAAATTTTGACATTTTAAAAAGCTGAAAAATGAAGTCAAAATATTTTTTCCAGAAAAGCAAATGTCTCCAAGAATAAATACAAATGAATCTTCCAAACCAGAAATCTGGAAAAAAGGATAAATTCTTCTTGAAAACATTTAAAAAGATATACAATTGTGTTATTTTCAAAGCAGTTAGACAAAAAACCCTACAAAAATAAAATAAAAATGCTTAAAAAGTCTATGTAAATTGAAAAAAAAAATAAAAAGGAATAATAGGACTTCTGGTTCCTTGTTCCACATTTGAGGACCTCAGAAGTCATTACATAGCCTAACAACAAATAAAAAGTTGAACAAATTGAAAAAGCAACGACTCTTTTCAGATCTGTAGGAGAGAAGAGGACATTAAAGGGCAATCGGGGAATACAATGAGCAACTCTATGCCCACAAATCTTTGGTGGAATGGACCAAGTCCTTGGAAAACACAAGATGCCAAAACTCGCACAAGAAGAACTAGAAATCTGGATAAGCCTATATCTATTAAGGAAATTGAATCAATAAATAATAACTTTCTAAAACAGGAAACACCAATCCCAGTTGGGTTCACTGGTGAATTCTAACAAACGTGTAAGGAAGAAATTACATTAATTCTCTACAATCTCTTTCAGAAGATAGAAATAATGAAAGTACTTCTTAGCTTAGTTTAAGTTATTACCAAAAGTATTATCAGAAGTATTACCTTATTACCAAAACCAAAGGCATTACAAGAAAAAGACCAGTATCTCTCATGAACATAGATGCAAAAATCCTCAACAAAATATAAACAAATTAAACCAACAATATATAAAAACAATTATATATTATGACCAAGTAGGATTTATCCCATGTAGGCAAGACTGGATTAACATTTCAAAACTGATTAATGCAATCCATCACATCAATAAGCTAAAAAAGAAAAATCATGTGATCTTCTCAATAGATGCAGAAAAAGCACTGACAAAATTCAACAGCCATTCATGATAGAAACTCAGTAAACTAGGAATAGGGGGAACTTCTGCAACTTGATATAGAATAACTACAAAAACCCACCACTAACATCATAGTTAATGATGAGAAACTTGAAGTGTTCCCAGTAAATCAGGTACAAAGCAAGGATGTCCCCTCGCACAACACCTTTTCAACATCATACTGAAAGTGCTAACTAATGCAATAAGACAAAGGGAATAAAATGTATACACATTGAGAAAGATGACATAAAACTATTTGTGTTCACAGACGTGATCAGCTATAGAAAATGTAGAAAATCTGAAAGCATTAACAGACTCCCGTAACTGATAAGCAGTTACAGCAAGCTGTAGAATATGGCGTTAATATACAAAAATTCATCACTTTTCTATAAACCAACAATCAACAAGTTGTAATTTGACATTAAAGTCACAAATATTGTTTACATTAGCTCCTCCAAAATGAAATACTTAGATATAAATCTAACAAAATGTGTGTAAGATCTATATGGGGAAAACTACAAAACTGAATGAAGTGAAATAACTAAATGGAGAGATATTTCTTGGTCATGGATAGGACTCAAGATTGTTAGGATGTCAGTTCCTCCCAACTTGAATAATAGAGTCAATGCAATTTCAATAAAATAACTGGTGAATTATATTGTGGACATTGACAACAATTATAAAATTTATATAGAGAGGCAAAGACCTACAAACACCCAAACCCCAAACAGCCAACTTTGAAGAACAAAGTTGGGGAGCTGATAGTTCCCAACTTCATTACTGCTTATAAAACAACAGCAATAAAGATAGTGTGGTATTAACAAAAGAAAACAAATAGATCAATGAAACATAATAGAGAGCCCTTTGTAAATACAGTCAGCTGATCTTTGACAATGTAGTAAAGACAATACAATGAAGAAAGATCATCTTTCCAACAAATGGTGCTGGAACAACTGGACATCCACATGCAAAGAAATGAAGCTAGACAGACCTTACACCCTTCACAAAAATTAGCTCAAAATAAACTACAGTAATGTCAAATCCAAAAGTATAAAATTCCTAGAAGGTAACATAGGAGAAAACTTGGATGACCTTGGGTATGGTGATGTCCAATTAGATATAATACCCAAGATATAAAATCCATGAAAGAATTAACTGATAATCTGAACCTCATTAAAAAACAAAACAAAACAAAAAACAAAAAATGAGAAAACAAAACAAAAAAACAAAAAGAAACCTTCTGCTCTGTGAAAGACAATGTCAAGTGAATGTGAGAGAGGAGAAGCAAGAAACTGGGAAAACACATTTGCAAGAGATACATTTGTTAACAGACTATTATCTAAAACATGCAGAGAATTTACACAATTCAAGAGTCAGAAAGCAAACAACTCAATTAAAAAATAGGCCAAAGTCTTTAACGGACACCTCACCAAAGAAGATACACAGATGGCAAATAAGCATATGAAAAGATGCCCCATCTCCTATGACATCAGGGAGACACAAATTAAAATAATAATGAGATGCCACTACATACCTATGGCTAAAATCCAAAACGCTCACAACACCAAATGCTGGGAACAGTGTGGCCACAGGAACTTTCATTCATTGCTGGTGGGAATACAAAATGGTACAGCTATTTTGGAAGAGAGTTTGATCATTTCATACAAAAGAAAACATACTCTTACCATATGATATAGCAATTATGGTCCTTCGTATTGATCCAAAGGAACTGAAAACTTATTTCTACACAAACGTGCACGTGGATATTTAGAGTAGCTTTTTTCTTGTTAAAACCTGGAAGCACTAAAGATATTTTTCAGTGGGCAGGTAAATAAACTGGTAAATCTTAACAATGGAGTATTATCCAGTGCTAAAGAGAAATGAGTTGTCAAGCCATGAAAAGAAATGGAGGAATCTTAAGTGCGTATTACTCACCGAAAGAAGCCACTCTGAAAAGGCTACATACTGTATAATTCCAACTATCTAATATTCTAGAGAAGGCACAACTATGGATATAGATTAAAAAAAAAAAAAATCAGTGGTTGCCAATAGTTTGGGACGAGAGTTGGGCATGGGTATCAAGGGATGAATAGGCAAAACAGAGGATTTTTAGGGCCTGGAAAATTCTCTGGATGATACTATAGTGACGGATACATGTCATTACACATTTGTCTAAACCCATAGAAAACACAATGCCAAGAGTGACCTTAATGTAAACTATGGACTATGGATGATTATAATATGTCAATAGAAGTTCATCATTTGCAACAAATGTATCATTTCTAAAGTGAGATGTTGATAATGAGGAAAGGCTAAGTATATATGGGGGTAGGGGGTAAACAGGAAGTCTCTGTACCTTCCCCTCAATTTTGTTATGAACTTTAAACTGCTCTCAAAAAATAAAGTCTTAAAAAATAAGAAAACAAAATTATTTATGGTGCATAGAATTTATCAATTCATGAAAAATGTATTTTTTTTTCAACAAATCCACTTGGAGTTGGCCACAGTTGCCAGTGGATTCATAATTGTTTCCTTGATTCAAAAAACAAAAAACAAAACAAAACAAAAAAAAACAGAGTTCCGAATGTAGTGGACATCTTTCTCTCCCATAAGTCAGTCTCATCTTTGGCTTGCTCTCAAAATATGTTTAGAGTTATTGTTGCTTTTGCCAGTACCTCTTATATAATTATCTTATGTAGCAGCAACTTTCAGATAAACTGCTTTGCTTAGAGTCTGAAAATTACTTAGTCCCATATGTATTTCACCTAGAACAAATTCTTCAATTTTTTGTAGCATATGTGTGTCGTCTCTTTTGGTTTTTACCCTTAATTCAGATATTTCTCAATTGTGTTTTCTGTCAGTCCTTTCCTTAGCTTTTGTTGATGGTGACTTGGAATGAAACTGGTAGGGGGAGAGCAATGATGCTGCCATTCATATTGCTCCTCTTCCCTTGAAAACTTCTGTTTGTCCTCAGTGGAGAGTATTACATCAAATTGAAGAGCCACCAGTGCACAAAAAGTAAATTAATGAGATGTTGAATTCAGTCTAAATTTGATTCTTTAAGTATCATATCCTCTAGAAAACCTTCCCAAAAGTTGGCAGCTGGGTAATTGTCCTTTATCAGTTTGCAAACAGTAGTGTGTGTGTGTGTGTGTGTGTGTGTTTGTATACATATGTATGTGTGTGTGTGTGTAACTGAATTTATTACATCACATTGTAATTATCCCTCTTTAGACTATGAGCACCCTGGAGGTAAGGAATATATATAAGTAATTTTAAAATCCCCAAGACCTGGAGAGAGGTGAGATGTCCATCAACAGATGAATAGATAAAGATATGGTATGTATATATGTATACACACACACACACACACACACACACAATGGAATATTATTCAGCCATCAGAAAGGATGAATATCTACCATTTACATCAATACGGACAGAACTGGAGGGTATTATGCTGAGTGAAATAAGTCAATCAGGGAAAGACAATTATCATATGGCTTCACTCATACGTGGAATATAAAAAACAAGACAGAGGACTGAGGGGAAGGGAGGGAAAACAGAATGGGAAGTCATCAGAGAGGGAGAAAAACCATGAGAGACTCTTTATAGGAAACAAACTGATGGTTGCTGGAGGTGGGTGGGGGAATAGGATAATTTGGTGATGGGCATTAAGGAGGGTGTGTGATGTGATGAGCACTGGGTGTTATATGCAGCTGATAATTTATTGAACACCACACCTGAAACTAATGATGTACCATCAGTTGGCTAATTAAATTTAAATTACAAAAAATTTTAAAAATCCCAAGACCTGATTTAATATCTTAACAGAATAATTTCAATGTATATTAGTTGAACTAAGTAAGGTGAATTTTATACATATAAGTATGCATAGCATTCCTTCAGCATGAAATATTATCACTGATTCATTCATAAAGTATCTAAATTTATTTCCTTTGTAGATAATTGTTCATATTTTTGCCTAATTGTGTAACACGATAATATGCAGTAAGAGGACATGTTACATTTGAAGTGTAACATGAATATGCCACTTGATTAATGTCCTTTGAACTACATCTTAATTAGGGGCATAGGTACATTATTATTTTGCACTAGTATTTAGTTTTACAATTGCTTGATTATGTCTGTCTGCTTTACCTACATGTAATAATCTGTATTTGATACTTGTTTTATAATCAGAATTTAGCAATACTACCATTAATAACTTTTCTAGAATAAGGTCCTCAAAGATAGATTGATTTGAATGTTGTTTAAAAATACCTCATTGATGATAATATGTACTAATAGATACTTAAAACTAATTACATAATTATGTTTCCAAATGCTGAAGTCATGCTAAAATTATAATGACACTAACTAGAAATGGCTTGCTAGGTTATTTTCACATACTATTGAATAAGAAAATCAGAAAAAGTTTTTAGTTGGTTTAGTAGCTAACAATTCAGCTTGAATTTAATCTGACACCAAAAACCAATATAAAATTGGATTTGTCTATTTTCTAATATGATACCAAAAGCCATCTTAAAATATCCATGAAAGAACCTATGACTCTGGTGATAAAAGGATTGAGTGTGTACCAGAGTGTGCATAGAAGCAGCCTCTGTACAGCTACGAAGTTGTATTAGAAATTTGCAGAAGGTATAGATAAATTGGGTTAGAATGAGAATAAGGTATAATGTGTAACTACAATAATTAAGGCCTGTTCACATGATGTAAGTTGTCCAAATGGCCTTTATTACTGCTTATGCTGCTAGTTCATGGCTTAAAATACACATAACGTCAGTGATAAAGAAATAACAGGATTCTGATTGCTACAACCAACCCCTGCTATCCTTCATATGTTTTCTGCTATTTGTGAGAACAGATGTGGTTAGAGCAGCAGCCTCAAATATTTCTTGACTAGTCACTGTGTAGAAGGGCCTCTGGTAGTGATTTGAGATATAAAGAATTTAGAATCTGTAGAAAAAACAAGCACACATAAAACATAAATGGCAAGAGTGCTCAGGATTGGTAAAAATAATGATTCAGTCAGATTAATAATAATGTTAGAGAGCTTTATAGAGACAATAACCATTTATTCCTAAGCTTTGGAAAGGATTTGTTATAGAACTTAAATAATAAAAATACCTGCCATCACTGAGTATTACACTTAATAGCATTATGTTAACCAACTGTCCCATGAGGTGGCTCTTACTATTCCCATTTTATTCCCAAGAAAACCAAGTAACTTGTACAGGAAGCATAGCTGATAAGTGTTGGAATTTGAATTCAGAACTCACAGATTCTAAATTCCAGGTCCTTTCCATTATACCATGCTGACTGCTAATATCCCCTCAAAGTCAGTTTTCTATATTTAAATGATGTAGTTTTATTTGGAAAAGATAATACGACTTTCAAATAATGAAGAATTGTGACAGAATAGATAAAAGATGAGGCCTTAAAAATGAGCAAGTCAACATCCTAGACATATCATTATAGCCACTGCTTAGATGACCTTTTTTTTCCATTGCTCACCATTTGACCCTAGTTGGAACAGACAATGTATCACCTTAGAATTACATTTGGCTGCAAGTAACAAAGACCAGAAATAACACTGGCTTCAATATGATAAAAGTTTCTCTCTTGCTCACTGTTCTTGCTTTCTCACTCTCTTTTTTTTCTCCCTCTGTCTCTTTCTGTCTTTGTCTCTCTCTCTCATACTGGAACACTAGAAATGTGTAATACAGAGCTATTTTGACTGCCATGTGGTGATTCAATAAAGCACCTAATTTTTTTTTTCCTTCCTTTCCATTTTACCATTCTTTGCGTGGGTCCTCCATCTTTAGAATCACCTCCTGATCCAAAATGACGGATGGAGCTCTAGTCATCATATCTGCATTTTAGAGAACCAGCAGGAATAAAGGAAGGGGTACCTGATAGCTCTGACTGCTTCTAAAATAACTTTCTCTCAACCCTACCCACAACTTCCACTTATTTCTTATTAGTCATCTCCAGCTGCCTGGGAGACTGGGAAATCTAGTTACTTAGCTATGAAAATTATTACCTAGAGTGATATCTGGGTTTTGTTACTAAAGAAGAGGGAAGAACAGAACTGAGTAGCAGTTTGGGCGCCAAGCACTAAAGTAACAAAACAGTGAACATATTCCAGACATGCATTTCAGTACCTTGGCTCTCTTGTTAGGGTTAATTGGGGGTTTGTGGAATCCCCGATGGGAGAGTTTCAAAGGGAAAACTGAGTGATCTAGTAATTTGTGCAGCTCAAATCAGGTGAAAAATTCAGTTAAACTCTTATGATGTGCTCTGTGTCACAAGCTGTCTGTCTGCTTACATTTTCTCTCAGCCCATCAGAAGGAATTAACTTAATCAGCAGTACAAGATCGAACTGTATTATGTATGCAATTTTATATTCTAAGCAACTTTCCATCAATTTAAAAGCCATTTTCATGATAAATCATCAGAATCATGTCTATATTTTCATGGTCAACATTTTATTTTTATAATTCACATTCATAAATATATAATATATGACATTCACATGCCCTGATGATATTTAGATATTATGTCCCTCAGGAAACATTTCAAATGATGCAGTTTACGGTATGGAGAAAAATTCTGACAACTCAAGTTAAGGTCGCTTCTATATTTTTTTGGATCTAAATTATCTCCTTAGTTAGGAATATGTGTGTGTGTATGTGTGTGTGTGTGTGTGTCTGTGTCTGTGTCTGTGTGTGTGTGTCTGTGTACATATATCTTATGGGGAAGTAGTGTAGCACTGTAGAAAGAGCATGAACTTGAACCTTGAAGAAATCTCACTTTAAATCCCATCTCAGACCATCCTTTACTTGCTATTTGACTTTGCACAAGTTGTATAAACACCCTGAACCTCATCATTAATTGTAAAACTCTGATTTTTGCACATAGCTAGGCCTGAGAACCTCTGTAGTGTGGTGTATTTAATTCTGCTTACTCCCTCATCAGCAGCCTACCAAGTCAGTCTTCCTTTGTTAACTCAAGGTAAATCTAGTTCCAAGAATTGGGCACCTGCTTTTTCAAGTGAGCAGTTTGGAGATGGAACATATGTAGCCAAAGTGTGAGTCTGCCTGGTTGAGCACATTCTATGGGACGGAGTCAGAACATTGAGTTTTTGCGACTAATTCTTATTGTCCTGAGGGGACCATGCAGTCTGGACACAGTAGAGTGTCTATAAACTGAATTTGTCCTCGGGCCAGCCCGTTAAGTCTTAGGAAAGGAACAAGTTGTGAGGACAAATGAAAAACAAAACAAAACAAAACAAAAACTGCTGCTATGCTATGTCTTCCAGCACAGAAACTCTTGCTTTGGGATCTGTTAAAAAAACGTTGTCACCCAACGGGGAAAAATGCGTTCTCTCAGTTTTGCTATAAACTGTACTTGCATCTCTTGCCTCCCAAATGCTAACTTGAATACCTGGAAGCTGATGTGGAGTAGCTGCAGTGCTCACCATAAAAAGTAGGATTACCAAGCAAAACAGGTGCTCATCCCTAATAGTGGGGTATGTGCATATGCCCACCGTGTCCAGCCCAGCTGAGACGGCGTCTGGCAGAGAACGGCTCAGTGGGCTATTAACAGGAACTTCAGTTGCTGATGCCTGAATGTGAAAACCGTGGGAATGAAGCATCTTCATGAGCCTTCCAGAAATACATACAGAGGAGGACAGACAATACAAGGGATTAAGAATCCTCAAGTTAAGCAGATGCAGATTATGAGTCCATGAAATTTGATCATATATTTATAGTAACTAACTCATTTATATTTACCATTGTATTCCAAGTCTAGCAACCTGGTCTCTGTCTTATTCACCATATATATTTATACGTTAATGATATTCACAGCTGAGAAGCTGAGTAAAGGTAAATCCTGATTGTTTGTACTCTAGGACAACAAATGGAGTAAGATTCTCCTAAGGAACAGTAGCAGTGTGTTGGGGCCTGAGACTAGATATCATGGGGCAAAACTAGTGGATCTAGAGTATGAGTCAGAAAACACACATAGAGAACAGGCTGCCAAATCCAATATGGTCATCTGAGAAGCTAAAATAATCAGGAAATCAACTTTGAGTTTACATATCCAAGAACTCTTCTGGACAAGAGAAACTACATATTGGGTAAAAAAGCAGGAGGTTGAGACACAGTTAATGTGGTAAACAAATAAATATGAAGTAATCAATTACAGGGCAGCAGATATATGGACAGATGTGGCCATTTTTTGTTTGGTTTCTCTGACCATAAGTAGGAAAAATTCAAACAACATGGCTGGATTTTGTAAACAACCTGTGACCCTGAGGCTTGGATCTACCTAGAATCCCACTTCCTTCATTTTGGGATCCTATGTAGATACTGCCAGTCCTTTAGGATACTGGAGTTCTGTAGCTTGAGCCCCAGACCAATTTGCCCTAATAATTAACTGCAGTAGATTTCCTTATTTAATGACAACCATTTCCCACTTGCCTGAAATTTTCTTTGGCCAGATTCTACTTGGATTTGTTTTACCTACCTAATGGCATCTTCATAGAACCCCTGCTGAGATTCTCTGAAGATAGCCAAGACTTGGCTGTATTGTATGTATTGTTAATGAATGCCGAATCTGCCTTTAAGTACCTGTTCCTTGGTAGCAATACATCTAAATTCCATGTCCTTCTTCTTCAATGGTCAAGTAAGAACCACTGCTGAGAGGACCTTCTCTTCCAGTCTCGTCTTTACTGGCTATTAGGATGATGTCAATAATTGTCAATTAACCTGCTAGCCCCACGCACAAAGTCTTCACCATAATAGACACTTTGTTCCAAAGAGCAAGTATGATTTAAAATGAATTTGATGTCTTAGCTTAAAGGAGTGGGAAATAAAACAAGACTAAAATATAGGTTTGCATGCCATCAAAAGGCTCAGGACTTAAAGTCCCACTACACATAACCATTTAATTTGTGATGTAAAGTGATGGAAAATGTGCCGTCTGACAAGGTTTCTGTGCATATGCCATATGCGAGAGATTGGACAGCCCTGTTGCTCAGCCATATGACAGGATCTCTTCTCCAACCCTTGTCTGGAGTTGAACAGTGCTTCCTGGATTTTTCACCTCTTCTTAGATGGTTTCCCCAGGATCTGATCTGTTGCTATATCAGACACTCCTGGGCTCTTGAATTTGCATCCAAACTATCCTTTTTCGTTCAGTTTTGTCAATCATCTCACCTCCAAAAACAGGAGCTGGTTTGGAATGAGATTTGAGAGAACATTAATTTCCTATAAACACCTTCGTTTGGAGTTTACAGTCACTCCTATCCAGATTGAGGGACTATCTTTTCAGCTGGGGTTTTCTTCAGAACCCCCACTTCTCTTCTTTCTGAGTTTCAAATGAAAGGCTATGTTTTATACAAAACCTCTTTCAGAAGCTCATTATGCCAATAAAGGAGAAACAGGTGAGCTGGTTCAGCTAGCATTTCCCACCAGCAATAGTGCAGGATTACTATGGTCCAGGATCTGGCCCTCCATTTTTCAGGTTGAGAAAAGTAATTGTATGATTGTAGTTTTTCAGACTCTGGGAGATAAACTCACAGCAATCTAAAGACGAAAATGACACATTATTAGGTCACTTGACTAAAGAACTAGGGCTGTCCCACTGCAAAGAGCTCTTCTCTTTGCCACTCCAGAGACGAATTTATAAATCTGAAGGTGTCATTGTAAGTGTGGAGCAGGAGAAGGGATGCTGGATGTGTTCAAAGTATTTTTATCAAATTATCAGACATGGGTGACTTACTGTGATTCATATTAAAAATGTTCATGATGAAAAAACTAGTTTTGGCCTCTGGGAATCAGCCATTAAAATTATTTGTTGAATGACAGGAAACAATTTAATTCTCCTTTTTTAAGTTTCTTATTCTAGATCTCATTTAAATTGTTTGAGAAATGTTATGGCAGCACAACTCATAACTAATGAATTTGAATATGATGGTGTTTCGGGTGACACTCATATCTTCTTGGTTAAAACCAGGAGATATTTGGTCCCAGTACATTCACAAACCTTCCCTTTGGATGTATAATTATGTTCGGGATGTATATTTGCCTGAAGCTGCCCCCAATTCCTGAAAATGAACATTAAATCCCTACCATACAGATAACATATTACACCCTCTAAAGAAGGAAAAACAGTATGTGATGGACACTTTCAATTGATTTATTCATTCCTCATGTACTTAGCTTTTATTTTTAAAAGTAGTTTGCCTTGAAGTTTTAAGTGTGTGAGCCTCACTTTTCAAAAAGAAAAAGCAATGCTCCGGCAGTTTTGGAAATGTTCTTGCCTCAGTGGCTTTTCAGCACATGGTAAACTCTGAAGCCAAATATTCTAATCCAAGCCCTGGGTTATTTTTTCAAAAATACGTAATTCATGCAGTCTCAGATTTTCTTATTGGATAAATTAGAAGGATTTATTTAAAAATTCTCAGCTAACAAAACATTCAACTAACAAACACCTTATAAATAATAACCTGACTTACAGAAGGACCCATCACTGTACATCGTAAGAGTCTACAAAATGCTGGATAGTCTTCTGTGCTCCAACTATACAGCAGGGATTTAAAAGCTTATCTTACTTGATTAAGTACATTTTGAAAAATAGCATTTATTTTTCTAACCCAGGGGTGATTATTTAGATATATTTTAAGCATACAAATTTTTCTAGTTAGATCTATTTTCATTGAGATGAAAATGTTGGCAGCTTATAAGTAAACGATTTAGGTATGGCAGGTGCACTGATATTTTATCGTGAAGTAGTAATGTTTGCTACCTTTGCTGAAATTATTTTTTATGAGATTTGAAAAAGCTGATGTATTAAGTATTAAACGTAAATTAAATCTAAGCATTTTCTGTAATCTTTTGCAGTCTTATAGTTTTGATGATTGCCTTATTCAAATATGAGCCACCCAAGGAATAGTAGTGCACATATATCTTGATAAACACTATCAGAAACCTTATTTCACTAACCCCACCTGTCCTTGAGCATTAAATTGTTTCCATTTACCAAAGACAATCTGAATTAACTTATGTGATGTTGGGGTTAACGTAGAGCATGAAATCAGCCATAATACCTGGCTTGCTAAAATGTAACACAGAGGCCGCTGAGGTCAAGGAAGGTTTCAGAGAAGGGGGTACGCCTTTGGAATGCCAAGGCCTGCGTGACCACTCTGCCATTGGAGTGCCACAGGGAGTTGCCTTCCCGAAACTTTCCTAGCCCAAACAGTCACCCTGTGCTCTAAGAGATATAAGCATTGTCCCTTAGGCTAAGTTTAGCAGAACTCGTTGAACACACAAATTAGCACATTGTATCTTTCCGGTAAACAGAACCTCCCAGTTTCAGTAAGAACCCTTGGTCACATATCATGTGCTTGAGGAACAGTGATAAGGATTTGTATTTATCCTGAAGAACCAATAAAAGCAGGAGCAAAGAAGAGCAAAGGATCTTTCCTCTCAGCTTTGACTCCCTTGCCTTCGCCTCTCTTTGACAGCAAAGTATGGAGTGATCTTTCGTCTGTCAGTACTGGGATTGTTGGCCATTCCCAGCAATTTGAGTTTTTCCAGGGTACCCTTTACAATTTTTGTGCATTACTCATATAATCCTGGTTATGTTCTCAAATTACAGGGAAGAACACACAGTGTTCCCTTACATGATTCGTGGGGTGTTAATACCTAGTACTTATGAAGAGCAGAAGATTTGAGATTTTATCCTGCTTTTACACTAACAAGTTATCCTGCCACAGTTTCTTGGATGTTGGAGAAGACATGACACTCTTGGGTCAGAGACGAAGGACTTTTTGTCTTACAGCATAGCAAGTGGCTTGAGCTTCCTGTTTGCTCCAGTTCCCCTTGCCTCCAAGTCCCACAAAGACATATGGGATGCCCCAAGTGGCTGTTACATACATCGTGATTTTACATTACTGTTGAGGAAGTTTAAACTTAGACTACTCAAATGTTTTATAAAGCAAACCTACCCACACTTTTCCCTGGAGGGGCACATTATCTTTGTTACACTGGGCTGTAAACACACTTGTGCTCTTTTCTGGAGAAAGTTACTATCTCTGTGTTCCAAGGCTGTTCCCTATATAAACGTTCTTGAAAAATAATCTGGAATGAAAAAAATGTCCGTGCCTCTGCTTGCAAGATGTGTGGAAAAACAAGAGACTCAGAAGAATTGCCTCCCAACTATACTTTATAGAGATATATTTTATGGTGCTTAATGAGAAAAAGTGTTCCTGACAAATTAAGACTGTTTTATTTTAGATACAACACTGAGAGACTGAATATTCAAATGGGCAATGACCCGGCTATATGTGAAAATTGAGCTCTCTGTGGCCCCTAATCTCTGCAGCAAACAGGACTGGAAGGCAAACCGCAAGCTCTGTATAAATCAACCCCAAACAGACAGGACTTGGTCAATGATTGCCAGCTTTCCCTTTGCCTCCCTGCTCCCAACTCAGGACCAGACAATGAAAACCTAATATGTTCCTCAAACCAATCATGCAAGATGCCCCACTTACAGTTAGCAAGCTTCCAACTCCCCACTGGGGGCAGTCTCCAACTGGATGTACCTGAGGCCTTTCTTCTTTTTCCACCGTAAACCACTCCTACTCCCTGTCTGTCTTGAGGCTCTGCCAAACACAAGAGATAGGACTCACTCTCTTGCGATAGCAAACTTGAATTGCCTCTTTGTCCATTTTATTGGTCTTCATTTATTTCTACAATATACATATTTAGACAAATACAAAAATAAGAGCTAGATCCAACAACAGTTTAATTTCGGTAGAAGAGACCAAATTAAGACATTATGTCTGTGTGTGTCTGTGTGTGTGTGTGTGTGTGTGTGTCTGTGTGTGTGTGTGTGTGTGTGTGTGTGTGTGTGTGTGTGTGTGTGTGTGAAAGAGCTGAATTAGAGTTCAGGGAAATATTCAATCTAAATGGTATAATCTTTGTGGGAATGTATACGTTTTTGATGTTGTGTGAGTGCTCAACATTAATGAAAACAAAAATCTCAGTTTCCTTAAGTTGTAGATTCAGTCTTTGGAAACTTATAGAATGCCATGTAGCTAGAGATACTGTGTATCACTTTTCAAAATCCTTCTACCATAGAAATATTTAAAAGCTATTAAAAGCTGTATTGCTTTTATAACCTTACTGCCCATGAAATGGTTCAGATGATATAACCTTCTACACTGTTGTTCTTCAGTGCAAAGGAAGAAGAAATTTTGCAAACAGTAGCTGGCCTTATCAGTATTGGTGACATTTTGCAGCAAGTGAAGAGCCCTTATAAAATGTGCAAACTGAAAGGTAAGAGGCAGCAAGATTACAAAAAAATATGCAAGAACCTCTGATCCTCTCAATAGATGCAGCTAAAGACTTTGACAAAGTACAGCATCCTTTCTTAATTAAAACTCTTCACAGTGTAGGTATGGAGGGAACCTACCTCAACATCATAAAAACCATAGATGAAAAACTCACAGTGAGTATCATTCTCAATGAGGAAAAACTGAGAGCTTTTCCCCTAACGTAGGAACACGACAGGGACGTCCACTATCACCACTGTTGTTCAACATAGTACCAGAAGTCCTAGCCTCAGCAATCAGACAACAAAAAGAAATAAAAGGCATCTGAATCAGCAAAAAAGAAGTCAAACTCTCACTCTTTGCAGATGACATGATACTCTGCGGAACACCCAAAAGACTCCACCCTAAAATTGCTGGAACTCATACAGGATTCAACAAAGTGTCAGGATACAAAATCAATGCAAAGAAAACAGTTGCATTTCTATACACTAACAAGGAAATAGAGGAAAAAGAAATTAAGGAGTTGGTCCCATTTACAATTGCACCCAAAACCATAAGATACCTAGGAATAAACCCAGCCAAAGAGGCAAAGGATCTGTACTCTGAAGACAATAGAACACTCATGAAAGAAATTGAGGAAGACACATAGAAATGGAAAAGTGTTCCACATGGATTGGAAGAACAAATATTGTTAAAATGTTTATGCTACCTAGAGCAATCTACACATTCAATGCAATCCCTATCAAAATAGCATCAACTTTTTTTCACAGAACTGGAATAAATATTCCTAAAATTTGTATGGAGCCAGAAAAGTCCCCAAATAGCCAAAGGAATGTTGAAAAAGAAAACCAAAACTGGTGGCATCACAATTCTGGACTTCAAGCTCTATTACAAAGCTGTAATAATCAAGACAGTATGGTACTGGCATAAAACAGAAACATAGCTCAATGGAACAGAATAGAGAACCCAGAAATGGACCCTCAACTCTATGGTCAACTAATCTTCAACAAAGCAGAAAAAAAATATCCAATGGAAAAAGGACAGTCTCTTCAACAAATGGTGTTGGGGAAATTGGACAGCCACATGCAGAAGAATGAAACTGGACCATTTCCTTATACCATACACAAAAGTAGAGTCAAAATGGATGAAAGACCTAAATGTGAGACAGGAATCCATCAAAATCCTTGAGGAGAACACAGGCAGCAATCTCTTTGACCTTGGGTGCAGCAATTTCTTGCTAGACATGTCTCCAAAGCAAGGGAAAAAAGGCAAAAATGAACTATTGGGACTTCATCAAGATAAAAAGCTTTGCACAGCAAAGGAAACAGTCAACAAAACCAGAAAACAACTGACAGAATGGGAGAAGATATTTGCAAATGACATATCAGATAAAGGGCTAGTGTCCAAAATCTATAAAGAACTTGGCAAACTCAACACCCCAAAACCAAATAATCCAATCAAGAAATGGGCAGAAGACATGAATAGACATTTCTCCAAAGAAGACACCAAATGGCAACAGGCACATGAAAAAATGCTCAATATCACTCCACATCAGGGAAATACAAATGAAAACCACAATGAGATACCACCTCATACCAGTCAGAATGGAAGAAATTCACAAGACAGGAAAAGACAGATGTTGGTGAGGATGCAGAGATAGGGGAACCCTCCTACAGTGTTGGTGGGAATGCAAACTGGTGCAGCCACTCTGGAAAACAGTATGGAGGTTCTTCACAAAGTTGAAAATAGAGCTATTCTACGACCGAGCAATTGCACTACTGGGTATTTGCCCCAAAGATACAAACATAGTGATCCGAAACGGCACTTGCACCCCATTGTTTATAGCAGCAATGTCCACAATAGCCAAACTATGGAAAGAGCCCAGATGTCCATCAACAGATGAATGGATAAAGATAGATAGATAGATAGATAGATAGATAGATCACATCTTCTTTACGTGTGTATATATATATATATATATATATATATATATATATATATATGTATGTGTGTATATATATATATATATATATATATATATATATATACAATGAAATATTACTCAGCAATCAAAAATGAAATCTTGCCCTTTGCAAGGAGTGGATAGAACTACAGAGTATTATGCTAAGCAAAATAAGTCAATCAGAAAAAGATAATTATCATCTTATCTCACTGATATGTAGAATTTAAGAAACAAAACAGAGGATCATAGGGGAAGAGAAGAAAAAATAAAACAAGACAAAACCAGAGAGGGAGACAAGCCATAAGAGACTCTTAATCATAGGAAACAAACTGAGGATTGATGGAGGGGAGGGGGGATGGAGGGCTGGCGTAACTGGGAGATGGACATTAAGAAGGGCATGTGATGTAATGAGCACTGGGTATTATATAAGACTGATGAATCATAGACCTGTACCTCTGAAACCAATAATACATTATATATTAATTGAATTAAAATTTTTAAAAAAGAAAAAAATATGCCCTTGTGGAAAGACGAAAGAAATTTGATACAGAACTTGCTGCTCTTTTTAGTTTTGGCTGTGTCTGGCAATATTAGGTATTCAAGAATATTTGTTAAATAAATGTGAGAGTATTTTTAGAGGCAGAGTTGTGAACTCAACTTGTTCTTGTAATGTTGAACACTTGGGGGCAAAGAGGAGGCACATGGCTGGGGATTAGCACCTTATCTATAGCCTCTTGACTTCTGTGTGTAGTTCAGTGCAGATTTCATAGCTATCAAGATGGTCACCACTGGCGGTCGCCTGGGTGGCTCAGTAGGTTAAGCCACTGCCTTTGGCTCAGGTCATGATCCCAGGGTCCTGGGATGGAGTCCCCCATCAAGCTCCCTGCTCAGCGGAGAGTCTGTTTCTCCCTTGCCCCCCCCCCACCTTGTGTGCGCACTTGCTCGTGCTCTCTCTGTCACAAAAATAAAATCTTTAAAAAAAAAAAAAAAAAAAAAAGATGGTCGCCGCTGTTAAGCACAAAAACAGATAGCTTCACTCTGTCATCTATAAATGCTCCCATCCCTAGGGAAAAATCTCCATGGGAAAGTAAAAATACTAAAATAATTGGGCTAATTATAGTCTTGGACTAATGGCATTCTAGCTATGTAATGACTGAAAGTGGAAGGCTGAAGAAGATTAGAATGGCTCTTGGTCATGCTTCAGAAAACCTTAAGAATTGATAGATTCTTTCAAGAACCATATCTATAGCATATCTGACATGTGATTATCAGGTTCAGACTCCCTGTTCAGAAAGCTCGTTCATTGTAAAGCAGCCCATTTCACTTTCAAAAATTTTAAATATTAAAAAAATATTTGCCTAATAATGACACAAAAAGGGCCATTCTATAACATCCACCCCTGTTCTTGCACTCTGGGTAAATACAGCCATTCTTTAAAACATTAAAAAGAAAAAATGTGACAGGCCTTCCCCATATTATACTAGGTTCCAGAATTATCCATTATTATCCTGATCAGTCTCTTTGATACCCTCTTCCAAATCTCTGAGCGTTCAGATGGTCTTCTTTGGGATTGCATTTATTTGTAGGCATTCTGTGAAAGGACAGTGCTCGCTTCACCTGGATATAATTCTCCAGAGTGAACTAATTAATTTATAACCTAATGGGACCACTATCAGTCTTGATATGAACATTCTACTGAGTATGTATATATTAGCATTTTGAACTGTGAACAAGTAATAGTCCAGGTTTATCTGCTAAGGTAGGTCATTTGTTCCATATTTATGCAATTAACCTTTTAAAGCTGCCCCTTGAAATTAGGCTTTTTCAGATTATGTAATATTTTATTTTTTCCAAATCCTAACTTCTACGGTCAATGTCTCCTGTCATTCACTGGACGGATTACACCTCCTAGTTGATATGCCAACTAGTCACCAAATGATAAACTCACTTCCTTATTTTCCCATAAGTTATGGATAAGAATGTAGAAAATAATAAGGTGCTGAGTATAGCTCTGAAGCACTACCTCAGTTGGCAGCTACCTGGGCGATATGAACCCTTTACCTTCCCACTCCCCTGCTAACTAACTCACATGGAGAGGACAGGGGCCTGTGATTCAGCCTGTGGCTGAAGTGTGGAAGGAGAAAGGTGTTCTTAAAAAAAAAAAAAAAAAGGTGTATGTACATTTCCTAGAACATGGGACGAACTGCTTCTATAAGATAACAGAACAAAGAATTCTATATCTAGCCTAAGTTCTGAAATGCATGGTCATATGCCAAGATGAGGTAGATGGTACTGAGTTTGGGGTAATACAATGAGTTCAGCGTAACTGACTTTGAGTTTTAGTACAATTTTATATATAAGTCTTTTAGGCATCGGGTCTGTAAAATTGGCAACATTGTGAAACTTAACCTAAAGCTGTATATTAAGAGTCATCAGAGGGGCGCCTGGGTGGCTCCGTCGGTTAAGTGTCCGACTCTGATTTCAGCTCAGGTCATGATCTCAACGTCGTGATATCAAGCCCTGTGTTGGGCTTTGCACTGGGTGTAGAGCCTGCTTGAGATTCTCTTTCTCCCTCTCCTTCTCCCTCTGCCCTTGCTTCTCTCTCCTCTTCTCAAAAGAAAAAAAGAAAAGAGGCACCAGTATGGAAGTGATGACTGGCCTATAGGAGTAAGTGAGATCAGAGAGAGGATATGGGTAGAGAAAGTTAACAGAAGTTACTTCATTTGAGAAGAATCCTGAGAAGCAATGCCCTGGTGCTAATTATGGATAGTCTGTGAGGGAACTGGACTTATATAGGAAAAGACTGAGTGGTGCCTCCCCCTGGCTCACCTGGAAGTACATCACACAGTGCCCCTCTTAGAGTCTGTGCCCTGTATCCTAGGCAAAAGTGGGCTCTGTTTCTGTACTAGGGCAATCCTTGAAATTCACCTAAAACATGCCCAAAGTGAACCTAGGGTAGATTTTGTTTTCACAGTTTTATTTTCCCTTGTTTCTGTGTTATAAAGAAGAAGAAGAAGAAAAAAAAAAAAAGCTTTCTCTTGAACAAATGAGAGTATAGGATATAGGATATAAACTTAGAAGATAAAACTAAAAGTAAAAAAAAAAATCAGTTTACTGATATAACATGCTAAGAGAAGAAAAGTATTTATTTTTGAACTTCTAAAAGCATTCACTGCTGTTTCAAAATCCTGTTCTACAGTAATAAAAGTCCAAGTGGCCAGATAAAAATGCTAATTAAATCGGCTTTTAACTCCAGCACTGTGAGGTTTGGGATAATTACTGGCCATTCTCTGTCACATCAAATGAATGAAGCTTAACCTTCAGATTATCAGAGGAAAATCAATATTCTTAGAAGCCTGCTGCAGGTTCTCTTTACTTTTTTGATGAGTCATCCTCAAAGAACTTCTATTTGATCTCTTGCAGGATGCTCAATGGCATCTGTCATTTAGTTGCCTTTTTTCTCCTTTGTTTTTAGAAATAAGTAATTAATTACTTTTAATAATGGTGTTGGACCTAGAGGTGGGGAAGGGCAAAGACTTGCCAGTTATTTGTGATACTATGTTTGGCTGCCTTTGGTTGGTGTTGCATTTGTGACTTTCTCAGGGCCAGCACAAGTGGATGCTTTCTTTAACTGATCAATTTCGCCTAGTGAAGCGTTTAAACCTTTAAAAAAAAAAAAACTGTTTGTTTTGCTGAATTGATAAAATCAAGCGGTAACGTTGCCTTCTTGGGGAAGCAGGTAAATTGGGACTCCAGTAATCCAAGGTGTTATTAGCCAGCTAGACCTGTTGGTTGCACCAAAATGAACTTAATGTCTTATTCTGTGAAAACAGCCCTTATTATAATTTCATATGTATCAAAAGAGTCATGGTCTAAATCATGTCTAAGGTGTTTTTAATGCTTAATGTTTGTGTATCATTTTAAGTTAAGTTGAATGTGGTATTAGGTGGTTTCCAGAGAAAGCCTTGGTGTTGACTCCTTTCTGGCAATACTACAATTTGGGATCCAACTTGAGTACCCTTAAGAACAAACCTTGTCTTACACTTACCTACTCCCTCTAACTTTATTTCAGTTTCCCTAATTCACCAGACTTTGTCTGAGGTACCCATATCCTCAAGCTGTTCTGACGAGGCAGCCTCTTGACCTTTTGAAATAGCAACATCCTGAGAAACTTGAAAATGATCACCATCTTTCTTGCACAGGGCTGTCTCCTCTTCCTCTTCAATTCTTGTATAAATGGAAGTTATCATCAATCTGGACTTTAAATTCTAAACTATAAACTGTTATTCTTAACTTCAGAACAAGACCTCAAGCATCAGGCACAATACTGTGGTGAGACTGAATTATGCTTCTGACTCACTGCAAACCAGATTTCAAATCAAAAGCATGAATGCCTTAACCAGTAAAGCTGTGTCCAAATGAAGCTCAGAACTTGCAAACCACTGAAATCACTTTGTTTGATACCTGTAGGCCAGCTGTTCACTAGCAACCCATCCCACTCCAGCAAATACACTGTCTCCATCATCTTCTCACTTTCCCTCTCTCCCTCTCCTCCTTCCCTGTCCCCCCTGACCTCTCCTTCCCTTTCTTTCTCTCTCTTCCGTGTGCCCCACACACAATGGGTGGCATTCACACCCATGGAACACTCTTCCTGCTGCTTTGAGATCTAAGCCTCACTCTCCCTTAAGAGAACATGTCAACATGAATGTGAATTAAGAGCCATGGTGTCATAGGAAAACTTCAGTGAGTGTCTAATTTGTAAAGAGCAAATTATTTCAGAATTGTGACTGGTATCTATTGTAACAGTGACCCCTGAATGTTGTAAACTTTGTCACTAGGTGACAGTGTGGCTCCTGAGAGTGATACATCCAGCCACTCCAGCCCAACCCCCGGAAAGCATCCTTAATTCCTCCCACTTCATCTCCCTCCAGTCTTTTAGCCTTGCAGTTAGCTCCCCCCTCCCCCAAGGCCACCATGCTCATCCTTGTGATCATATCTCTTACCTAAGACATTGCCACATCCTCCTCCCTGGGCTTCTCACTTACGTTCTCGCTCCACAATAGCCCATGCTGCACACAGCAGTAAGACTGATTGTGTAAAAACAAGTATCAGTTTAGATATTGCTAAATGAAACCACAGAATTAAACCCTTACACCTCCCCATGTGTTCACATAGCCGGTTCCTGCCTGTCTCTCAGGTGTATTCTATAGCTTCTCCCCTTTTCTTGCTGGGCCCCAGCTGCCCTGTTCTACTTTCTCTGAGAAAACACAGAGGCATTTCCCTCCTTAGTGCCTGTGCCCTTCCACAGAGTGATTCACAGGGCTTGGCACACAGCTGCGCTCCGTCGCACGCTTAGCCTCCTTACTTATCCACCTCCCCGCCCCGCTGCTGCTTCTCATTACTTCCCATCACATAACCATGTTTACTTCCTTTATAGCATTCACTGCACACTGAACTTTATTTATTTTGTGTTTGTTTTCTCCCTACGGCCCATAAAATACAAGTTTTTGTGGGCGATGTCCTGCCTTTCTGGTTCCCCGTTGTATCTCCTGCATCCAGACCAGTGGCTTGACCAGGAGATGCTCAAAATATTTATTGAACTATTGATCTCTGTAATCATTCCCTGACAAAATGAGAAATCTAATTCCAGGTACCAAATATCCATTTTACAATCTAAAACTTATTTTAGAAATTCTGTAGTGATAGAATTTATAATTACACAGCCCCAACACACATAAAGTCGGATGACATAATGGAAAGAACATGGATTGCAGCATCAGACAAAACTAGATTTAAATTTCAACTCAGCAACCATCTGAGATGACTGTTTTTAGTTTTGGAAATCAGGATGGTTAAATTTGGGAAGGGAGAAAAAATATGAGAGACAGTTCTGAGACATTTTTAATGTTTAATTTCTTCATCTGGGCAGTGGTTTACAAGTGCATTTACTGATAATTTATTGATTTGTAATGTATGACATGATTTTATAAATCACATTATATATATTATATAAATTATATGCAATTATATATAATAATATATATTTTGTATAGAATTATATTTATAATTTATATAGTTGTACATAAAAAGTTATGTATATATCTATATATATATAAAATCCTTAAGTTAAAATGTATATAAATTAGTGAAGTGCCAGGTCCAAGGGTCTGAGACATATTTAAGTTCTTGAGACATATTGCCAAATTTTCCTTCAGAAATTATGGCCAGTTTACATGCCCATTATTTGGACATTCATTTACTCAATAAAGTTTTACTGTTTATTTACTGATCACCATTATTAACAGGACCTTGACAACTCAGAATCATCTCATGAAATATATCTTTATTATTTAATAGCCAAATATATAGCACATTTTACTTTGGCAAGTTCTTTCAGTATTAATTAATAATAATTATTTTATTTAATAGTATCCCTATATGCCTCTTTATGAAAGAAGATTCTGGAGAGAGGTCGTGGCTCCATAAAATTGCCACCAAACTTCTCTCTCTCACTTATGCTCTCACTTTTTTATGTAGCAAAAGATCGGTAGGCACTGTACTAAAATATTGCTAGAAACTTGATGGTTACAAATACAGATAAGTTTAATTTTCTTCTTTATATATTAGTGTTTCTATCTTTTCCAAACATAACACCTATATGTTTTGTAATTTTCAAAATAAATTTATAAAAATAAAACCCAGTTAGTCAGTTAATGCAGAATTTGGTTCAAAGAATGTATTTTTCCCCCCTACATATAGCTTTTATTTTCTTCATCTCCTACCTCTTCTGCTAAATATTTTCCATGCTATAAAAATCCTGGGATGCTTATAATCCATACCTTCTTTGAAATTCCTCAGTGGGAATATGTGTTCAGCGTAGAAAACAAACAGAAATCTAACAGGAGGAGGATGACCATAAAACCTTAGCGGCTTCACAGCAGTAGTAACAGGAGTAGGAGTAGCTCTGTGTGCCCTCTCGGAGGCTGTTGATGAGTATTTTTAAACTCTAGATCTATGATAATGACAACGGTGATAGTTGAAAATACTTAGTGATTAATACATGTCATTCTTTCTGTGCTTCATCTCATTTAATACTCAGAACATACATACTTAATAGGTTTTAATGTTATCTCCATTTTACATGAAAGGAAACAAGGCCTTGTAAAGATTATGTAATTTTCTCAGAGATGCCCAGCTACTAAATGGTGAATGTGGGATTCAAACCCGACTGACATCTGACCCCAGGGACAAGCATTTATCAGGGACAAGTATAAGCAATGATTATGCTCGTTACAGTGAGGATGGCAGGCTTGGGGTAAATAGATGGTGTCCGTCCCCTGGGGACCTCACAATCTCCTAGTGATACCAGATGGACACAGTGCTCATTTTAACAGAGTTTGATATATGCTGTTTCAGGGGGAAGCATAGCGCTGTTAGAGCCTATAGGGCTGCATCCACTCCGTGTTAATGTTGAATTTTTTTTTTCTTACTACAGGAAATGCTTCCCTGAAGAAATGTTTTCTCTTACTACAAAAGTAACTTAGATTCAATGGAACACAATCCAAATACCCATATATGTAAACTGAAGACACATTTAAACAAACAAAAAGTTTACAAAGCTATCCCTTAAGGATGATATAATCTTTTCAGACCTTTTCCTACAAAATTTTACAGCAGTGGGATCACAGAGCACATACACTGTGCTAACCAAGGCTTCCATGACTCAGGCCTTACCACATGCTGTTTCCTTAGCCTAGCATATTCTTTCTTTTCTTTTCTTTTTTTTTTTTTTAAATATTTTATTTATTTATTTGACAGAGAGAGAGACAGCCAGTGAGAGAAGGAACACAGGCAGGGAGAGTGGGAGAGGAAGAAGCAGCTCCCAGCAGAGCAGGGAGCCTGATGCAGGGCTCGATCCCAGGACTCGGGGATCACGCCCTGAGCTGAAGGCAGACACTTAATGACTGAGCCACCCAGGCGCCCCTAGCATATTCTTTCTTTTAAACTTCTTCTGTCAAATTTCTATTGCTTCGTCAGGTTTCAGCTTGAATAGTACTTAGCCTCAAAACAAATTAGGTTACTCGGTTCAATTTGTTCATACTAGAGCCAATATTTTTCACATTTGGACTTACTACAATTTATAATTAGAGATACATATTTAAGCAGAGATTTTGTATTTATTCCTAACTCTTCCTTAATGAGTATCTTCTTCATAGTAAGTCATAGTACACTTGTTGGGAAAGTGATCACAGGTTAGTAGCACCCTTTCTATTTACAGGTTGTTATATTTAAATATTGGACACTGAGTGTTTTAAGTTTAATGATGGGAGATTTTTCTAAAGATAATCCATTAAGAACTACTTGATAAATATTTGTTAAACAAATGATATATTTTAAGCATAATGTAATTATTTTCCACCTCGTCTTTTTATAGTGTTTATTTTGTCTATACTATAAAATATTTATTAATTCAATATAGCTGAACAGGTGCCTTGTTGACATTTTTATGTTATGCATGCTGCAGGAATGAAAATACCATACTTTTTATCTAAAAAATAAATGTCTAGAAATAGAATTGCTATATATAATAAGATATACATTTTAAGATTGTTGACAACTAAAACAGTAATAGAATGTGATAGAATAACTCTCAGAGATCAATACAATATTCAGGACAGGCCATGTATTCAATAATTTGAATTTGCTTCATCTCCTAGAAAAGCAGTCATATCTAATTATATTCTTATCAGCTACTTTTCCCTTTCTTTCCCTATTTTTGTTGTTGATGTCCTTCTTTGGTCAAATGTACAGAGATTATCCAAAGTTGATGAGTTCAAATAAGGAAGAATTTTAAAGAAACAGATGTTATTAATAATGATTTATTTAAAATATGACACATTAAGGCCATGCTTATATTTTGAAAGTATAATCTCACTTTTCTCATACAAAGTTATTTGAAGCCCATCTATAAATCTTGAGTGGTTGGTATTGATTTTATTTGTCATTAGGATAGTGTTTTTGCTTATCTGACAACTTAAAAGCAGAGGTTTGAGTACAGTTATGAATTATTATAATACAATTATCATAAATTAAATGGTGTCATTTACTACTTATCTTGCTTCATCATTAACTCACAGTATGGTTGTATAACTACAAATATAATTCAGGAACACTTTTATCTAAGCCACCTAATTTTATAGCTAAAGCATTCTTCAAGATTTAATAATTGTAGAAATTTAATTATATGGTAGAGACTGCTAATTGACTCCCAGGATTCCAACCTTCTCATCCTCCTTGGCAATAAAACTATAATATTATTTGAGATGACAATGAGCTTTGTGGAGAGTCTAGATTACTATAGCTTCCTGGAAGCTAGGTGTAGCTACATAACTGAGTTTTGCCATATTAAATGCAAAGAAAACTGTCTATGGCTCCTGATAGTTTTTCCACTCCCTTTATTTCTACCACTTGCTACCTCGAGCTTAAGCAGCCATCTTTGACCATGAGGGGATGTTTTAAGTGGTTATGAGCCAGCTGACAATAGAGCCCAGAAACCAGCCTGAATTTTCTGTATCTAAATTTGTTTTTGCAAGAAAGTATAACTCTTTGTTTGAGCCAAGTAATTTGGCATGTTTGGCATATACAGTCAAACTTAATCCTAATACAAAATATTCATATTTATCTCAAATATCCAGATTATGCTCAGAAACCAGATGGCCAGGTTGAATGTCCATTAGCTACAGGGGTGTTAGTTAAGTTCAACTGTAAATCCTAAAGTAGAGGAGATAAGATCTTCCTGTTGCCTAGGATATCAGGTCTGGTAGGAGATCCCAAGGAAGTCAATGTTTTTCTTCCACTAAATATTCATTCTTCATTTTAATGACCTATTGCTCTGTAACAAATTACCACAAATAAGTGTATTAAAACAAAACATGCTTATTATCTTTTTTAAAGATTTTATTTGTTTATTTGAGAGAGAGAGAGCAGAGAACACATGTGGGAAGTGGGGGAGAGGGGCAGAGGGAGAGGGAGAAGCAGACTCCCCGCTGAGCAGGAAGCTTGATGTGGGGCTCAGTCTCTGGACATAAGATCATGACCTGAGCTGAAGGCAGACGCTTAACCGCCTGAGAGACCCAGGCGCCCTGAAACATGTTTATTATGGCTTTGGTGAATTTTCAGCTTCAGGATCTCATCTGAAAGATGCAGTCAAGGTGCTGGCTGCAGTCTAATCTCAAGGTCAACTGGGGAGAGAATGCTTCCAAGCTAATGTGGATCATTACAGAATTCAGTTTCTTGTGGACTTTTGAAGTAAGCCCATCTCTTTGTTGGCTATCAGCCAGAGGCTGCCCTCATTTTCTAGCCAGTTGTTGGCCAGAGGTCATCCTCACTACCTTGTCTTGTAGATTTCTCCAACAAGGCCACCTGCTTCATCATAGCCAGTAAGAGAGAGCATCTCTAGCAATATATGTGTTGAAATCTTATGTACCGTTATCACTAAAGGGACATCCTATCATCTTTACTGTATTCTGAGTTAGAAGATAGCCACAGGTCCTACTCACACAAGACAGGAAGGGGCTGCACAAAGATGTGGGTACTAGAAAGCTGGGAAAATGGGGGTCCTCTTAGAGTCTGTGTGCCACAATTCCTTGAAACACTTTAATTTTTTTTTCTCTTATCCGTTATATGTTTCCACTTAACTTTAATACTTATTGATCTTGGGTCACTTACAGAATCTTATTTTGAAATAATTTCTTTGAGCTCTATTATTTCCCAAGGAGTCATAGAACCTCACCTGGCTCTGGAACCATCCGCAGATACAAAATATACTTTCCAATTCCTTCAACCAAACCACCACAGATAGTAAGTAATTCTGATCTATTTATCTCTGTCATTTACCATTGAATTGGCTCAAGAAAAAAAAAAAGAGAAAATCACACTTGAATTGATTGTATCAATTTTGAGATAAATAGTAAATGTATATACTGTGCTGTATGCAAAATATTCATATACATATTTTCCTGCATTATTGACAGTGGTATTGTATATAAAATATAGACAAAGACAAATATTTTGCACACAAGGTGACAATCATATACTGAAGTTAATAATGAAAGTCAGAGGCAACTGGGTGGCTCAGTCAGTTAAGCATCTGCCTTCTGCTCAGGTCATGATCCCAGGGTCCTGGGATCCAGCCCCGCATCGGGCTCTCTGCTCATTGAGGAGTCTACTCCCTCTCGCTCTTGCTCTACCTCTGTGCTCGCTCTCTCTCAAATAAATAAATAAAATCTAAAAACAAAAAAAAAATAATGAAAGTCAAATAGAAGAATACTTTTGTTCCTGGATAAACACTAAATATTTAAATCAGGGCCTAGAATATTACATATACAAAGAGATATTTTCCAGCATGGTTCCCAGATTTTGAATCCTAGTTGCTGAATATTCCTTGGCATGTTTTGAATTTATGCTTTGTTACCCTATTTAGAAAATTGGTGACAATTAAAAAAAAAAATTAGGATGTATAAAACATTGACAGGATAGAAATGGAGGCTTTGCAATGAAGGAAAGCTGAGCTAAATATACAGCAGCCTTAGGACTGCATTCCTCAGTATTAAGGAGAAGGCAGCCGATCTACAGGTGAAGGGGCTATTTCACAGAGCTTACTGCTAGCACCTGCTCAAATCTGGCACAAGGCAATATATGAAAGCTTTTACCATACAAATGATGTGGAATACTGAGTTCACATTTTCAGTGTAAATGTGCTTGATGGATGAGCGTGGAAGGATCATTTATTATATTTGAGCCTCATTTTCTCCATCTGTAAATTAGGATTAAAATTCATACCTCTCAGGGGTATCTGAGTATTGTGTTAATAAAGTGCATTATATTGTGTGTCAATGAGATTAATTGAATATTGTGTTAATAAAGTGCCAAACCAGTTCCATAAGTGATGTATATATAATTGTAAAGCTAAAACAGAAAACTGATATTGTGTGTTTGTGTGTGTGTGTGTGTGTGTGTGTGTGTGTGTGTGTATGTGTGTGTAGGGATGGTAAATGGAAAAATCATCTGAGTATTCCTCTAAAGTTATCCATAGTAAAATATCTAGCAAGTTCATTTTTTGTACGATGGATGTTTATTACCACATATCCCTAAAGCTGATAAAAGATCAGAAATAGAGTCTGTCTAATAGATATTGTATTTTAAGTGCTTGGTACATTTCTTGGCCCATAGTAGACCCTCAGTAAATACTAATTCCCTTTTCAGCTATTCCCAGTCCATTACTGAAATTCAATAAAATATCTCTGGATACAAATGCTTTTAATTTTATAAAATGAAAACTTTTGTCACAAAAATGCACTTAAAATTTCTTTGGGAGAATCACAGTCTAATTAACTCTTATTATAGTAAAGCTCGCTGATGGATAGAAATTATGAGATGATGTCCTTTGTGGGAAAAATGTTTGAAATTGAATTTTAAAGAAAAACCCATAAATTGGTGAATGGTGAAGACCGTAACTTGTATATTAGGCGATGTTCTACTTTCTAAATTCTTCTAAGAACATTTTTCAGCATGTTTATTAAAGACATTCGAATGGTTATTTTCAATGATACATTGTATGGCCTTATCCCAACTGCTAAAAATGAACCTCAGAAATTTTATGAAAACAAGGCTCTGATTAAATCTGTTCTTAAAAGCTGTTTCTGTGCATTCCAAAGTCGCATTAACCTTTTAGACTTCAAAAACTCACTCAGTGGTGTACATTTTTTTCTTATCTTTCTGGTCTTTGCATGTTCTCAAGTACGTTATTTTAAAATCATTTTATACTGCAATTAGATTATTTCTGTCCTAATTCATTTGTAACAAGTTTGGTATGAACTTTGAATTTTAGGAGCAGGTGTTATCTGTTAACTGCAAATATTAGTAATAACCAAGAATGTATTTCTTTGGAATTAAAAATAAAATTGTAAATGCTTTCTAAGATGTTTATTTTCGATCAGTATGTATGCAGGATATACCTGAGAACAGATTTCCAACCTGGATGCTGAGCAGCTCTGGAAGAGGTGTGCTAAGTGTATGGTGCTTGTAAAACTAGCAGCATCTGCTGCATAAAGTGAATGTAGTAGAGTACAATAATAAATATGCGAAGTGCCCGTGTTTGGAGAGCTACCTAAGAAGCATGAGACATCCACTCTCATTTGACAAAATCCAGAAAAATACTGGAAAAAATATCGTATCTGCTGAAATAATTAATATAAACAAGAATTCTCTTAAGCAGCTATTGCGTATGGAAACTGCACTAAACTTGTGGTCAAGAGTTACGAGTTACATCCCTGATTTTATACTTGCTAGCTGAGTTAACGCAGCAAGTCATTTAACATTTCCAAGTCACAATTTCTTTATCAGCAGAACAGTGATGCTAATAGCCACTTCACATAGTTGTTATGAGGCTTAAATTAGACAATGTGAAAGGGATAAAAAAGGGGGGTAATCAGAAGGGGGAATGAAGCATGAGAGACTATGGACTCTGAGAAACAAACTGAGGGCTTCAGAGGGGAGGGGGGTGGAGGAATGGGATAGACTGGTGATGGGTAGTAAGGAGGGCACGTACTGCATGGTGCACCAGGTGTTATATGCAACTAATGAATCATCGAACTTTACATCAGAAACCAGGGATGTACTGTATGGTGACTAACATAACATAATAAAAAAACATTAAAAAAAAATTAGACAATGTGAAAGTTCATTGCAAATTGCTGGACAAATGTTACTCATAACTAAAGTGTATATGAAAGTACTTTGTCAAATATGAAGCACTATTCCACCCTTAGATATTATTATTGAAATGTAGCATACAGATTTTTTTCAATAATAGTATTGTTAGAATATACACTGAAAGTTTATTTATTCAGCAAACAGTAGTTCCCATAAGACATACTTGTTCTGGAGTTGCAAAAAGATATAAATAATTCTTAGATATTTCCATCTACTTTGGATTGCCTCTATGAATCGTGATGCTAAGAATATAAATGATGTCGGTGAAGTCTGTTCAAAAGCTGTTTACAGCAAGGAAACTGGTTGGAATTTGGCCAACTACAAAACATGGAAAAATGAGTAAACTGAGGTCTGCCAATCGGGGGTTAGATTCCTCTTTAATTTTTTTTCCAGGTGATTATGTTCTTTTCCTAAAGGATTAGTATCTTATTTCCATCTTGTTGTTACCACTAATTCTTCCAGTAAGCGAGTATCTCAGTTGTTCTCTTCAAGTTTCACTTGGTTTCAGGTTGGAAGAGTTTATTTCCCTTGGTCTGCTGACCAGTAGGAGGAATGGTAGAACATACCTGAAACTAACCTGAGAGATGTATGTAAGACACACATGGGGAAGCAGGCAAGAGAAATATTAATGAATGGGTTTTGTTGTCTGAATGATCTGTGGTTAATGTAAGAATATGGGTAGTTTCCCCCATTTTGTCAGTTTTCTCCTTAGTTTTAAAAAATCAATCTCTATTACTTGCATAGAAGGTTTATATATTGGAGCGCCTGGGTGGCTCAGTCATTAAGCGTTTGCCTTCGGCTCAGGGCGTGATCCTGGCTTTCTGGGATCAAGCCCCTCATCAGGCTTCTCCGCTGGGAGACTGCTTCTTCCTCTCCCACTCCCCCTGCTTGTGTTCCCTCTCTCACTGGCTGTCTCTCTCTGTCAAATAAATAAATAAAATCTTAAAAAAAAAAAAAAGAAGGTTTATATGTGGAGTATGTTGAGTGAAAGACTTTGAATTCAGATACTGATTCAGACACTAGCTATGGACACCTGAACAAGATGTAACTGTTTGAGTCTTTGTTCTACAGTAATTATATGGGAGGAAATAATATTTAGTGTAAGTTTCCCTTGAGTATTCATCGAGATACTCTAATTTTTTATATAAATACTCTTTATTTTTCCACCAAAATATCTCATGCCAGGGACACTAATAATCTCCATGTCTCTATATCTGAGGAATGCTTTTCAGTTTTCTGATATTTGACCTCTCGTCAGCATTTGATTGAAGTGATCATTCATTCCCAAAGCACTTTCTTCCAATAAGCACGCATGACACTACACTTTTCCTATCTTTCCTCTACTTTGTAAGTCACCCCATCTCATTCTCAAAAGAGTCAATATAAGTGACCCCAAGAGTACACAGAATTTTGGGGGCTCTCTTTCTTCTCACTTGGCTCTCTTATTAAGGGAATTTCATCCTTTGCCTTGTTATTATTTCTCATCCATGAAATAATGACTCATCACTGTATATAACTAGACCAAATCTCTGCTCTGAGCACCAGACCTATATATCAAACCACCTTCAAAATTTCCAGTCCTCTGGGATGTTTCAGTCTTATCTCAAATTCAGTATGTCCCAAGACTAGATTCCTGATCATATAAATACTCTCTCCCAAAATAAATAACAAGGCAATGATCAAGTATTATTCTTTTTTTCTAATCTACCATTTCCTGTTGTGGTGATGAGTTTCACCACCTGCCATCTATGTGCACAAGTCCGAAGGCTGGGAATTATCAACACTGGCTTCTCTCTCCTCAAAGTTATTCCATTATCAAGTTCTGACAATTTTACATCTTTAATACATTTCCTATTTATCTACTACTCTGTCCCCACCCAGCCTCCCCTGAGTTCAAGCTGCTATTTTCACTCATCCAGACCACTGCAATATCCCCTGGTTGGGTCTCCTGATGTCCACTCTGGCCCCTCTTCCATGTGTTCTTCAGACTATAACAGCTGTTCTGTTCTCTGGACACAAATATGATACTGTCACATCCCCCACTGAATTGATTGAAATCACTTGACTTCTTCCTCATTGTTCTAGGAAAAAGTCCAAAGTACTTAGTGTTGCAGAACTCTTGCCTCACTGCAAGTCTCCTTTTGTGTCATTTTCTCTTGTTGTCTCATTCCTCTCCAGCCTTAAAGTTTTCCTCTCACTTTCTCCTGCCACAGAGCCTTTACACCTACCATGCTTAGCCTCGAGAATTCTTACCAACCTCCCTTCTCCTGTTTATATCTTACTCATCCTTCTGAGACTGGCTCAAGTAACTTTTCTGCAGGGAAGCTTTGTTTGTTATCCTTACCCGTTCTTTAGTTAAAAACTCTCATATGCAGTGTTCCTTTCCTGTTAATACTCTACTCAGTCTCAGTTTGTAATTATACCCTTTGTGTGTGTGTGTGATTACTTGAATATCATCTGTCTCTATCTGTAGACCTGAAGCTCCTTGAGAGGAGTGATGATTTTTGTTCTCACTCATTCTGCAGTACCCAGAGCATAATAGCCTAAATAAATATTTTTGTCCTATTGTCATTAAAGGTAAAGAGCTCCACAATGTCTACATTTATTATAATATTGTTATTTTATGCCTGTGCACGTATTTAATTTTGTCCACGTCAACTTTCTTAATTTGCATCAAGTTGTTTGAGAAGTTATTTTGTGAAGTATTTTTAATAACAATGACAGCAGATTTATATGGCACTTCTATGAAGAAGCACTTACGCACCTCAAATAAATGTGATTTATATATGATCCTTTTCTATATCTTTAGTTCACCTTACTTTAAAAAAAGGCCTTTTAAAGCAAAAATACCTTGTTACACCCATAGTGTTAAATGGAAATGAAATACCATTACACCGCCTTGTCCTTTAGGGTCTATTGGAGCATGAAATCAATATCACCATTACCTCAAGTACAATCAAATATTCTTTCCAATTTCTGTCACTTGCTGTCACCTGCACTTGCAATTGCATGACACTTCCCTTTCACACACTTGCTTTCTGCACATTTCTGCAAAATTCACACAACCATCTAGACTTATCCAAGGGTCATTGTTGAGCTGAATAGGATTAAAATTAGAATAAAAGATATGACTTATGTAATGGAAGCATGATTATCTCACTTTCCTTTTTTACTCTGCCTATACATTCTGTTCTCCCAGGAAAGCAGGGTAATGGAATCACAACAATTCCAGCAGGATTCAGTGTTGTGAGGAATGATTCAGTTATTGACAGCAGACTGTGACACACTTGAAGAGGCTGATCCCTGAAATGGACCAACTGCTAGAACGGGGTGAACAGTAGGAGCAACAGGCCATTGTATAGCCTAGAATGATAAGAAAAAGAATTAGGAATAAATCAGTATACTGAAATAGTCAGCTCAGATGAGAAACATGAAAGGGAATTTAAGAGACAGAATAATTTGGATGACCAGTATTCATCAAAAAGAATGTCCTTAAAATAATCAAGGAATGAAAGGGAGGGTTGATTGATTGATTGATTGATTGATTTTAGAGAGGAGAGGGAGAGAGAGCATCTTAAGCAGACTCCACACCCAGTACATGAGCCGGATGCAGGGCTCAATCTCACAACCCTGAGATCATGACCTGAACTGGAACCAAGAGTAGGACTCTTAACTCACTGAGACACCCAGGCACCCCAACCTAATCTTTTAAAGAATAGATTTAAAATGTAATAAATCATAAACATGTTAAAAGGAATCATTAAGACTATAGAATCTAGGAATAGGTAAGGCCTTCTTAAACTACAAAATATCAGAACAAATGGGAAAAAAAGTATTCATTTAATTACATTAATTTTTAAAAATTGGTAGAAGAAAATACGCCATAAATATAATTAAAGGACAAATAAAAGTATGTGAGGAAGATGGTTGTAATACTTACAACAGAAAATTGACTGATATTTTAATGTAATACTTTCCTAGACTGTCAAGTGGGATTAAAAATTGATAAAGATTTTGGAGGGTAATTTGGCATAAATAAACATTTCATTGAATCCACCATTCATCAAAATGATGGGAATATCCATCACAGGAAAATGGCTATGTGAAGTATAGTAGAGCCACGCTTGGAATACTAAACAGGAGTAAAAAACAGAAGATAGATCTATATGTATTGATGAGAAGAGCTCTAAGACATTAAACAAAAAACAACCAAGGACAGAATAATATCTACATTATGACACCATTAATGTAAAATATACTAACATATGTGAGCTATATTTTCTGTGGGTACAATGGAGGCATTTATTATTTTTTTAATTTTTATTTTTTTAAAGATTTTATTTATTTATTTGACAGAGAGATAGCAAGAGAGAGAGAGCACAAGAAGGGGGTGTGACAGGCAGAGGGAGAAGGAGAGGCAGGCTCCCTCCTGAGCAAGGAGCCGGATGTGGGGCTCAATCCCAGGACCCTGGGATCAGGACCTGAGCTGAAGGCAGGTGCTTAACTGACTGAGCCACCCAGGCGCCCCCTATGGAGGTATTTGAAATAAATTCTGGGACGATATACAACAAAATAATGTTAATGGTTATATCTGGGGAAGGGACTGAATTGGAACGAAGTAGTAATCAAAGGGAATATTCACCGTGTCTGTGTTGTTTAAATACTTCACTATTAGAGTATGTTAATAAATATTAATATTGTGTAATTAAAAATTAAAGCAATATGAGTAGGATTAAAAATAAAAAGCCAAAAACTAAAAGTTAAATTTAGGGGATCAGTCATCAGTACGGTTCAGGTTGCTTTAACTCTGGAGAGAGAAATTGTCCCTAATATAAGGCATTGATGTTATAAAAAATTTAACATTCTTTTTTTCTTGAAACAGAAGGGTCTGTACATCTTATTCAAAGAAGAAATCAACTATTAACACTTTCACCTATAATTCCAAATATTGACATTGTGCCTTCAGTTTGGTTGAGTTTCTCCTGATGTCAGTTACTGTTACCATAGTCTTACAAGTAGTATTGGATAAAAGAGAGGTTGCAACAGTCAGAATCCCAAAAGGGGAATAGATACATAAGAAAACTTGAATGCAGCCTTAATATGGAACATTATGTCTTAGAAATACTATTTTCAACATAACGTTAAGTGTTTTAACATTGACACGCTATTGTACTCGGTCTAGAACCATGCTTATACAAGCATTGGATGTAGATGTCAAATGAATTCTTTATCTCTGAGAGTAGAGACTTGTTTTGAACAAAAGTATTTCTGAATATGACATAAAATCTGTCTCTTGAAAAAATGCTATAGGAATTAAGTGAAACGCTGGCTATGAATATGGATCTTAATATAAAGTATTTGAGCATTCAGTCATTCATTAGTTCAACAGGTATTTATTAAGTACTGGACTATCTGTTTAAGAAACCAAGATAATTAAGCCACAAACTCTGTCCTTTCAGGATTTACAATATAATAACTAAATCAATTATGTACTGAGATTATAATACAACACAGTGTATGACCGAAATATATTATTACAGAAATATGTAGTTGGATGGGGGTGTCTATTTTCTGAGATTTCTTTGAGAAGGTGATTTATGGGCTAAGTCTTAGAAAGAGTAGGGTGAGGAAAAAGAGATCATAAGCAGAGATTAGCAAGCACAGAAGTTCCTCTCTTTTTTAGACAGTGTCCAGTTTTCCTGCTCTTTTTTCTGCTTTTGAGCATTTGATCATTCTATTTTCTCTGTTTGGAAAGGTCTTCCCATCACTGCCCCTTCAACCCCTGCTCGGCCGTCCCATTCACATAGGAGCTCTTCATGGTGACATCATAGAATCGTGATTCTCCCCTACCCCATCCCTTTAAATGCTTTGTCTTTGATATTCTATCTGTGTATATGTTATCTTCTCTTTGGTTGACCGTCGTTTTGGAAGCAGAGACTATGCTTAGTTATCCTCATATCAAAGACAAATCCTTGCCCAGTTTTTTTGCACAAATTAGGGACTGAAAAATTATCTCCTGAGTGAAATTTTCCTCATTTAATGACCTAGACTTAGAACATGATCAGGCCCAGTGTAAGGTAGTCAGGTTTGGTGGTCATAGGTATGAGTCAAGGGGGTGTGGGTTGCTAGGTAAGAGGGAGTCACTGTGGGCATTTATGGACAGAGATGGTAGCAAGAAGCAATGCCACATCAATTAAAAATAAAAAGTAAGATATTGGTGTGTCTTTTCCCAGGCACATCCAGTGTTCTCTGTATGCTAAGGGCTAGGAGGGGTAAGATAGAGGGTAGGCCAAATGCTTTTGAATGGAAAGTTACTTCTTTATTTCACAGAATCATGGAGACCATGTCCTGTCTTATCCAAGTCCATTCATCATCCCTTAAAGTGGCACTTTAGAGTTTTCCTGTTGCCGTTTCCACTTAATCACCTCAGGATCTGAACTGTGTAGCTTATGACTGGCATGATTATTTTCACCTGTAAATGATATAAAACCTTTGGTTTAATAAAGTAGTTCACCGAGTACTTCTTCTCCCTATTGTGGGGTAAGATTTATTTTCAGAAGTTGTTATTCTTCAGATGAAGTGACTTCCTATTTTTTTCAGATCTCTTAACTACATAGCTAATGTTTATACATGTTATTTCTAATTTTGAGGAGGTGTCCAGATACATCTCAATACAAGATTTGCAATTGCTGGGGACACATTTTTGGATTGAACAATTCAAGGACTACATCTTATCAGAACAAAAAAACGATACCCAAGCAAACACTTCTAAAATTTCACGAAACACTAAATGTACCTGGAAACAAAGGTTATATTTTGTTTATTCTCACTTGTGAAAGAAAAATCCAGGTAATTAATTCTTCATGAACTTTTTCAACAACCAAGAAAAAAAACTTGTGGCATTTTGTCTTCAAAAGAAACTTAGGAAAGTAGGCTTTGAACCAATTTGTTTTTGAAAGCTGAGCTAAATGAACTCTATTCTAAACTTCAGCTGTGCTGTGGGTGAGAAGGAAAAGCTGCTCTGTGAAATGAGGTCAAGTTCATAGCTGGCCCAAAGGCAACTGTTCTCAAGTATTTGAGTTGCATTCCTGCACCTGCAATATGAGAGTGACTTGTCTGCTCAGCTGTCCTGTCTCTCAGATGCCTAGACCCAGCTTGTTACTATGGCACATCTAAAAACTAGTTCAGGACAATGACGGGAACACATTACATATTTGATCTTGGCTCACATCATTGTTTGCCCACTGGTGCAATATATTATATTTAGTCAGCTATGGAATGCTAAAAGATCATTCTGGAACATAGAATGCAGCACAATTCATGATCACATGGCTTTGTAATGCCATCCACAGTTAGCAGCACTCAGAAGTACTTCAGAAGGGCATGTGGTGTTTTTGATGATTGATTTATTGTGGATTCTCAGAAATGTATTTAGGAGACACTAAAGCGACTAAATCATTCATCTTGTGAAAACAAATATGATGTTTCATTACTCAAGTTCCTGATAGAAAATTCAAGCCCTCACAGTCTTTCAAAGGCTCTGCGTTGTGAGTATTCTTAGGGTGTACTTGTCAGGGGTGAGTGACCAGGAGTGAGCCCTACGTCCTAAAAAGTGCATGATCCTTTGATCCTGCGCTCCCAGCATCAGGGACACACCATCCTGGTTCATTTCTTACTTTATTAATTTCTTTGCTCTCTCTCCTTCACCAATTTTTCTCCCTCTTTCTCCAAGAAATGGAAGCACCCAAGAAATGGGAACATGCTCAAGGTTCTATGGTATCTCTCTACCTTCATTAAAGTTTCTTTCCTGATGGTGTCAGTTAATAACATTGCTTGAAGGAGCCCTAAATCTTCTGTCCCCCATGTGCCCTCGTGTCAAATGGCAGTTTTCTCGTATGTATTGTTTTTCCAGAAATTGCAACAACTGTTCCTCTAACATGCAATTATTCGAACATCTGAATTTAGTTAAGTGGAGATTCTTCAGCATTATTTTTGTCTCTGGCTTTTCTCATCCCTAATGACTTCAATCCACAAGATGCTGGGATTTAAGAAGCTTCACTTTCCTGTGATACTTGTTCCAAAAAATGTCTGCTTCCTGAGACCTGAGAAATTCTTTCTCTCGGTGTTTGTTCTGTGTTCAGCTTTGGCTGTTCTGTTTGGCTCGGATTCTCTCGCATCCATACCTCACTAGCCATGTCCCTGCTGTGGTGGTGATGGCAGAGAAGGGAGAAAGAGAGAGAGGCTGTTGTGGTCAAAGTGAAGGTGGCTTGTACCAAAGTGAAAGTGAACTTGTACCCATCTGTAACTTGTGATAGCAAAATCATTTCCAGTTTGTACATTGAATACAAGATTTTTTTTCTCTATATAAGTCTGGCTTTCCAAAAGAGAGCCTGTCCAGTTTGAACACTACTTGGAAAACTATTTTTTTTCCACTGTGCATAAATATTTGAACCCCGGACATCTCCTCTGCAGCATTTTAAGCATATTCTCTTTATCCCCACCCAGCAGCCAAGTAAACCGTTTACTACCTTCCCGTCTAGGCCATTTTGCATCGAATGAATGACTGACAATTAATGAAAAAAAAGTATTCCCCTCTCTGGGTAATCCTAAAGCAGCCCCAAATTTTACTGTGTTCACTGATTAACAGAACAGCAGTTATATTTTGTACACTCCATTGAAATGAGCACCAGTACAAAGAAATGCTGTGGTTTGCTCTACTCATCTGAGAGAAATCAGAAATATAGTATACTAATGAAGCTTGTTAAGTAGAAATTGCTGGAGTAACAGTTAATGACCTACTTTGCCTCCCATGGAGTGTCGTATTACTGTATTATTTTACTTTTCATTTACTAAAAAAATGGCATGTAAATTGATCAAAGTGGTATACTAGATGATTATTTAATAGGTCCATCTTAGATGAAAGATTCCCAGAATAATCTTTTGATATTTGTGTGTATGCACTTACAGACACACACACACACACACACATGCACATGCGTGCGCGCACACGCATACCCATCTTCCCAAATTTCTGCAAAAATGAATAAACAATCTGCTCTTACCTAAAGCACGATAAATTTAAAATCTCTCTCTTTAATGTCAATGTGTTTAGTCAATCCTAACTCCTTTTCTCTAAAGAATTGCTAATATTACCACCTGAATGAACTGATACAATGTTAATAATCAGACTTTTGGGAATCCTTTCTGTATCTGAGACACTATGAGGATCTTTTATAGTTGACAACTTAGGTTTCTCCCCCTTGATTCACTATCTCAAATTTTAGATGATCACATAAAATCTTAAATACAACCTAACTTTATTTATTTATTTATTTTCTTCAAATTTGAGATCATCACATAATTTTTTAAATACACATTTAAATACAGATTTAAATATTTAACTTTTAAATATTTTAAATAAATTTTAAAATTATGTTTTAATTTATGGAACTACTGAAATATTTACGAATTTATTCTCATCCCAGCAGAGGCTTGATTTACAATGGCCTTCGTGTGTTGGTTAATTAAACCAATGTTAATTAAACATTCACAAATTTTGGAAAATATGAAAACAACATAGCTCTTTAGGCAGTTTGGCATTAAAAACATGAGTTGTTATTTGAGCAGGGAAACATACTCACATGGTATTTTATTTACTGTTCAAGAACACCACGGCCCATTGTGGGACTGTAGGCAGTCATTCATGGTCTAACCAGGGTGCAGTGATTCTTCCACCCTTCTCCATCCTCCAGATTTTGGCACTCTTCCTTGCAATTGGGGCCATCTTCTTTACACAAGTATCTATTCCTTTGTAATCGACTGTGGTAATCTTTTTTGGGAAAGATACTAGAAGAGATTCACTTCTGAAATCCAGATATGCAAGGACAGGAAGTCTTTCTAATTCCTGGAAAATAAATGAACAGAAGGAGCACACCCTCCAGAAATGACAATAATTGAAAACATTTATACCAATGTGTTAAAACACTCATAGATTAGGAGTCAGGTCGTGGTCGAATATTGTAAGCAAGCAACAACATCATGTTGCTTACCCCTCATTTATCTATCATTAGGAGGTAAATGTAGAAGCAAGTTCTGTGTTAAAGTCCGTAATGTTAATTTAAAACCAACATTGATCTATTATGTTCTGTCAAAAAAGGTCAAAACGTGCATAATCAAACAAACAAGTGACCTTGAAATCAACCATTATTTATTTAGAGAGCACAACTTTTCTAAATGAGCAAGATGATACTCTTCATGTTCCAAAGATTCTGGTTTATTAAGCTGTTAAGTCTCTGAGTCCTAGATTTTCATTGTCTGAATACATTCTCATGATGAAAAGATACCACTTTTTTATGTCAGTTTTCTTTGGATATTAAAGTTAAGGAAGGGAAAATTTTCTATACCTTCTTGTTTTATAACTGGTAGCTAGTTACTTGTTTCTCCAATGAAATATTATTTGTAAAGCCCATAAAAGCTACCAATTAAAAAGCACATAAACACTTCAGATTCTTTGTTAAGGAAATTTAAATAAATAAAAGAATAAAAACATCAAAATATAAAAAACTAGAATAGTGAATTTTAAATATAGAATTTTACACTGAAAAATGTTCTGAAAACTGGTTTTTGCATCCATATTATGTAAAAGGAAATTTTTATAAGATTTGAGAGGGACAATTGAACTGATATTATACTAGTTACAAATAAATCAGACTCTGCTGATTAGTGAAAAATAAAATGACAGTCTTGGTGGACACACACACACACAAACACATATTTATGACATAGTGATTATCTCCCTAGAATTCTCCATTTTACTCTTACCTTTGGGTAACAGCCATTTATTTTAATTACATTAACTTAACTTCAGTTGCTGGACTGGTGCTGGGTCAGCCAAGCTGATCAGCTATCAGCTAAAGTGGCCTCACTGGCCTCACTGATCGGTTCAGAGGGAGGTCAGCATTTGCTGGACCAATCAGAGTAGAGTCCAGAAGCACATTCAGTGGTGGTCATAATAGTGAGGGATGCTTTGTCTTCTCTTAAAAATGCATGCTATGTAGATATAGAATTATAGCTGCCTCAAGTTCTTTGCTCCCTCTAAGAAAGACAGCTGGAGTCGGAAGCTGATGAACAAGGAAGATCAGAACAAATTAAACTGCCAAAAAGTGGATCTCATGTCTAAGCATGCTTGGGGTTTACCCAGCTACTAGACTAAGTCCCCTTGATTACTTAAGCCAGTTGGAGTTAGATTTCCTGTTAGTTGCTATTGAAAGTATCTTACATTATAAAATGAGCGAAAGTTTATAAAATAGCTCCTGGTTTATCATATAAATGTATAGCTATCAAACAACTAGAAATTGTTATCATTTATTGCTGGCTTTCTATCAGATTTTGTCCATTTTGTCAGGCAATGTTAGACAGCCTCCAGTTATATCCAGTGCTTCGGTCCCATAATGCTTCTTAATTTATTTTGGACACAACAGTAGCTTAATTTATATTAAATGAGTAAGAGCTTAATATGACACATCCCATTAAGAGGAATTTTGAAGAGACGGAACTGAAAAATCCAGAAAAAAATAATTTTTTAAAGATTTTATTGATTGAGCATGAGTGGGGAGAGGGGCAGAGAGAGAGAATCTCAAGCAGACTCCACGCCGAGCAGAGCCTGATGAGGGGCTTAATCTCACAACTCTGAGATCATGACCTGAGCTGAAATCAAGAGTGAGATGTCTTAATTGATTGAGCGACTCAGGCATCCCAAGAAAAGTCATTTTATGTGAACAAAGGTTAATAATGGTAATAAAAGTCACTATGTACTTGGCATATACTACATGTCATGGATTATATATACCCTCTAGATTATGACTAATTCTTATATCATCTCTGTGAGGTCTGCTTATTATCATTGTTTTGGAGATGAACAAATTGAGATGAGAATTTTGATAATGGCTCAGATTTGTCCATCTAATAAGTGGAATCTTATGAATAAAGCCCAAATTCTTTTGGGTCTAAAATTCATGCATTTTAGCCACTCAAATGTTTCTCTTCCACAAATCTGTTTTCACAAAGATTTACTGAGGGCTGGCTATATTGAAGATCCTATATCAAAGAATGAGAGTTACCGAAGATCACCAAATATATTTCCCAAGAGCCAGAGCATTCCATCTATAGAGAGGAAAAGGAATGCATGAGTAAATTTAAAATAATACTAATAATTACCTGAGGGCAAAAAGTGAGGAATAAAATAGAAAGAATTCCTGATCAGGCACAGTGATTTCTAGCTCTGAAATTATGGACTGTCTCAGGGACAGAATTTTATTTGAACTCAATCTAAAAGGAAATGGATATTGCTATAGCTGCAGAGGTGGACAGGCCATTTTTGGCTCGAGATCGTTTGTGAGTTAATGTATGAAGGCAGTAAAACTTAGAGCATAGAGAAGACAGACCTATGAGGCAGTCTGGCCTGGTGAAAATATGAAGAAAGAAGAGAAATGAGGAAGAATTTTCTAGAATGTCTAGGTCCAGGGATTGAAAACAAAAGGTCCATGGGCTATACTTAGTCTGTAGGGTTGTTTAATGTGACCTAAAAATGTTTTGAAAATATTTGAATCATTACAGTCTGAGTTTGTGACCCAGTCTCCACCACACCAAGCAGCTTTTTCACCGAACCACAGAAAACCCTGACTAGGACCTGACAAGGTCCTTGAAGACCCTCAACATTCTTTCGTAAAATGGATATGGGGTACATGGAAGTGACATCATCTCAACTGCTTTTACGTAAATAACTCAAGTAGCAGGGTAGAGGATAGGGAGGGCTATTGAATAAGATGACATTAAGGAGGTTAGTTAGGAGGCTGGTACAATAATACGGGTTTCATTTTAAAAAATTAAAAAGCCATGCTCTAGACTAGTGGCACCAGGACTGGAAATATAAGAATAGACAAACTAAGAGAATGACAGAAGAAATGCAATCGTTGAGGGAATCGCTAAGAGGGAAAAAAGGACGCACACATACAAAACCCACAACCAACTTGTGATTTCTAAGTGAGGAGATCTGTGATGGCTAGCATGGATTCTATCAATGCTTCTTAATTTTGGAATTCAAACTGAGTATGTTAATTAATAAAACAGGGTGCTTGGAGTAACCTAGGACTTAAATGGCCATTTTGAAAGAAACAAGCTGTTTCTGCTACGTGAGGTCAGGCTTGAAATGATTATATTCAGGGGAAAGTGCTCTTAGCATTATGTAAGTTCTTTAATGTGTCTTTCGTTTTTGCATCTCTCAAGGCAACAGTGCAACCATTTGGTGGAAATTTTCACTCAAGACCTGACTCAGACATAATCCAAATGCAGTTACTTCAGACTGAGATATGGTGCATGTGGTACGGTTTATGTAGGAAAATGAATTTGGTGTCTCTTTAGTACAATGATACACCATGAATGTAGACAATTTCTTCTCTTCCCCACATCTGTATTTAGATTTCCTTTAACTATATATATATATATATATATATATATATATATATATATACTCTTTAGACTCGTGATGCTTGTGTAAGCACTTGGTCTCCAGAGAATGAGAGTGGAGATCATGTGGCAGGACGGGGTCTGTGCAGGCTAGAGTACCTTTTCATCTCTTGCCAATAGAAAGAATGAGAAACAACAGCCCTGGTCTTGGCACGGTGCGACCTGGAGTTGTTTGTTGCTGTGCTACATGTGCTCTCGTTTGAGACTTAATACTCTAGACTCGTGGAAGCATATGGTCAATTAATCTGATTATCTTTAACCCAAGGGCTATAGGACTTAATAGCTCTTTATGTGAGTGGGTAGAGTTTCCCTTGAAGATAGTAGATTTCCCACTGTCAAATCCTGGAAAAAAGGGCAGTTGTGTGGTAGGAAATGAAGTAACTCTTAAACCAGATAAGAACAAAATACTTCTCTTTCTAGGCCTTTGGGCGGATTGTGTCTGAGATCAAAAACATGGAAATGTTTTGGAAATTATGAGTGGGAGTATGTTTGGGTCTGCCACATGAAGGCTGACCGGGAGCCAGACACATACCGTGGCAAGTCTTATTCAGTTAATCACCCAGTATTTCTCTTCTACAAACATATAGCTTCTGATTCCATTTACTTCTCAATTCCCATTACAATGAAAATTGCCAGAATTGTCCACTTTTAAAAATCTGCATTATTTCAAGACCCACACTGGTCTTACTGTCTCCCGGCTTCTTTCCCTGTAGGCACTCTTATTCAGGAAGAAGAACTTTGAAAAACATACATCTGTACATGTCACCCTTCTTCCTAAAATTGTTCAATGACTCCCCATTACTTTGGCACAGAATAGTCTTTGAAAGGTTTAGTGACTAAATTAAAAGTAGTTGATACAGTGCCTTCGAGATTTTTTACATCTTCCCAAGCAAATCGTGAGCATATGAGACAACTCAAGAAGTATTTTTCATGAGGAATAATGAGGTAACAGATAAGTGATTAAAGAAAAACATACATTTAAAATTATAAGATGTATGGAATAAAATTTGCTCTCTTCAGACAGCTAGTTTTTGAGTCATACTCATGAAGGTAGGTACCTGTATAACTTCCTTGCAGATTCTGTCAGTGTAGACCAAGAGGGAAGATTATCCAGTTATTATTACATATTACTATAAAAATAGACAAGCCGAACATTTGAGAGTTTGAGAAATAATAATATGATAATCATATGGACGTATTCAGTTAAAAGACAATATAAAAATACAGTGTATTGTGGTTCTTAGAAGCAATATTTTAGAAGCTAATTCTTCCAAGAATTATTTTAAATGTTAAAAACCATAATTTGTGATGTCATTCACAAATCTCTCATTTATCTGAGTAATAGTAAATCAAAGCTGAAAAACACATGTTCCCTTCAATATATTATGGTCTAATTATTTTACCACGTGATTTACAGAATGTGGATATGCATTAGAGTATAATTTCATCACTTGAAATCTTGTATTTCAATTTAAATTAGACTAACCATCAGAAGAATGCAAATCCACTCCTCTCCTGCAATGCACATACTCTTTCACAGAGATACATACAGCACTCATTTGGGGGCTGTGCACGTGCTCTTTTGATTAATACCTAAGTTTGTTCACTTTAGTAAATAGGCTTTTGAAACCAACCCAAATGGTTTACGAAGAAATCTGAGGCAAGTTCTAATTTAAAAGAAAGAACTGTTTCACAGACATTTAATCTGCTTAGTCTAAACTCCATTGACTTATTCTCAACCGTAGGCCATTTCGGTCAAAATAAAAATCCAGCTACTCTTACATCTTGCTAGCTGTTGGAAGAACTACTGAAGGAGATCAGTGGGTATATGGACGAGGGAGGGGCCATTTGGAGATATATCCCTATTTTTGCAGTAATTGGAATATTGAGATATCCAAAATAATGTTGAGATTGGCAGGATAAGGTAAAAGATACATGTATTAATCCATTCTTTTATTCATAATTTTAGTAATAATTTAGTGAATGGTTGCTATCTGCTTAAGGACCTATGGATAAAGCAGTAGAAAAGACAGATAAAACAATAAATAAGCAAATAGATATTAATTCTATGGAGAAGAATAATAGTAAGAAGTATTAGTGGTTGTAATTTCTATTTTATATTAAACAATCAGAGAAGATCTTGCTGATTGGATGACATCTGAGTAATGTGCAGAAACTTGAGGGTAGGGTATCATGGTAGTCCTGGAGATGGGCACTCAAGGTAAAGGGAACATTAAACACAATGGCATCAAACATATTTGGGTTACTTGAGCAAAGTAAGGAGGCCAAAGAGGAAAGGTTGAGTGTCTAAAGGGGAGAATGGTAGAAAAGGAGGTCAGAGAGTTGGGGTTGAACCAGATCATGTGAGGCTTTGGGACCTTTGTTACAAACCATTCACCAAAGTCAACTGCTCCCCAGACTACATTCCCAGTTTTCTTTACCATCAGATTTAGCCGTGTAACTGGCACTCAGTAGAATGTGTGGTGAAGTGAGATGATATGTTCTAGCCCTAGCCTATAAAAATCTCTCAGGTTATAAAAAGCTTCTGCACAGTGAAAGAAATAATCAACAAAATTAAAAGGCATCCTATTGAATGGGAGAAGATACTTGCAAATGACATATCCAATAAAGGGCTAGTATCCAAAATATGTAAAGAACTTATACAAATCAGCAGCAAAAACCAAATAATCCAATTAAAAAATGGACAGAAGAAATGAACAGTCTTCTCCAAAGAAGACATCTGGATGGCCAACAGACACATGAAAAGATGCACATCATCACTCTGTCATCAGGGATACGCAAATCAAAACTGCAATGACATATCACCTCATCCCTGCCAGAATGACACACTGAAATAAAAAACACAAGAAACAAGTGTTGGTGAGGATATGGAGAAAAAGGAACCTTCTAGGACTGCTGGTGGGAATGCAAACTGCTACAGCCACTGTGGAAAACAGAATGGAGGTTCTTAAAAAAATTAAAAATAGAACTACCCTACAATTCAGTAATTGCACTATTGGGTTTTTACCCAAAAGGTAAAATAAATAAATAAATAAATAAATAAATAAATAAATAAATAAATAAATAAATAAATTAAAAGCAATCCCACTAATCCAAAGGGATACATGTACCCCTATGTTTATAGCAGCATTATTTACAATAGCCAGACTATGGAAGCTGCCCAAATGTCCACCCATAAATGAATGGATAAATAGGTGATATGTATATACAATGGAATATTATTCAGCCATAGAAAAGAATGAAATCTTGCCATTACAATGACATGGATGGAGCTAGAGAGTATTATGCTAAGCAAAATATGTCAGAGAAAAACAAATACCATATGATCTCACTTGTATGTGGAATTTTAAGGAACCAAACAAACAAGCAAGGGAAAAAAGGGAGAGAACTATGAGCCCAGAAACAGATTCTTAACTATTAAAAATGAACTGAAGGTTGCCAGAGGGGAGGGGGTCTGGGGGGATGGGTGAAATAGATGATAGGGATTAAGGAGTGAACTTGTGATGAATATTGGGTGCTATATGGAGTTGTTGAATCATTATGCTGTACACCTGAAACTGATATAACACCATATGTTAACTGTACTGGAATTGAAATGAGATGAAATAATGAAGTGAACTGTATCTCCCAGGTCCGAGCGTCATGCTCTTTCCTCATCTGCTTACTTGAGGCAGATGCGCACAGTGGATGTGGGAGCCACCTGCTCAAGAAGGTGGAGGCAAAAATTTGGGTTGGTGTCCTTGAACTACCATGGAGAGGAGACCACCTGCCCATCATAGACATACGCCATATCCTAAACATATGAAAACGAACAATAAACATCTATCACATTCGAGCCATTAGACATTTCTGGCTCTGTTTGACAGAACATCTAGCATTACCTTAACTAATACTGAGCCATTGAAAGCCTTTTACGCTGAGATGACAGGGGCTTTGAGAGAGAAATAATGTTATCTTAAGACGTGTTGATACACAAGAGATGCGATGAGCTAATTTGCATATATTTTGCAATATTTGTTTGCACTATTCCTCATTTTCATTATTACATTGAAATGAATCTGTACGATGGGATCCTTAGTCTATTCTTTAATGTGTATTCACTCATTGTGGTGCTTGAGAAATGTAAGTGTTCCAGTGGTTTTCATCTTGACTGCATAGTAGAATTACTTGAAAAAACTTCAAAATATCTAGGTTTATTTCTTACCACTGACTCATAATTCTAGTGGCGAGGGTATACTTTTTTTTTTCTTTTTTTAATCCCAGGTACATTTCAGTCCTCTATATCGTTTTGTTCTTAAGGTCGAACACGCAATTTCCTCCTTCTCTGTAGTCTCTCAGAACTGCCATTAAGAAAGATACTACGAAGACCTCTTTCCCTGGGAATGGGTGTATGCCCAACAAGTTTGGGGTGGCTTTTCATCTGGGAGGAAAAAGCCAGATACAGCTCAGTTATTCAGATATGTCTGTTTCTAATCTTCCCCGGTCCCTGCTCTCCTGTTACACACGTGATCATAAGTAAGTGGATGAATACGTTTGTACACACACACACGTGAGCTCAGGGCTCCCTGCTCTTTGCTGCAGGTGTCCACTCTGTCCAGTGCCGGGAGGAACGGAGAGCCTTATCCTCCTGAAGAGCAGAAGCACCATCTCCACGAGGTAGGCTCGGTGCCATGGGCAAGGAGAACCTTTGGGCTAATGCAGAAGAGTCAGCTGGGGGAGCATGAGCTGGAGGCCCTCGTGAAGTTGCCGGACGACCTGGTGAGTCTCTTGTTATTGCCCTTCCATGCCAGTGCATTAGGGATAAGCGCCTAGAAGCAGCTAGTGCACGGCCTTAGGTGGGAATGGGAACTGCCAGCATCACAGCTGAGTTGTTTAAGTATTGTTGGTTAGCAACTTGACTTAGAATTTGTGGTCATTCCAGTAGTAGTTGAGTTTTCTTTTTTCTGTATATGTGTGCTTTTTTTTTTTTTTAATTGAGATATCATTGACATTTTTTAGTAAATTTTTAAGTGTCTAAAAATGATTCAATATTTGTTTATATTGACAAATGATAAAAAATAGTTAACATTCATCATCACAGTTTTTTTCTTGTCATAAGAGCTCCTTTCTTAGCAACTTTCAAATATACAATAGAGTATTATTAACAATAGTCACCGTGTTGTACATGTCCAAGACTTATTTATTTTATAATTGGAAGCTTGTACCTTTTGACCACCTCCACCCATTTCACTCACTGCCCAGCCCTCATACTGCCTCTGGCAACCTCCTGTTTTTTGTTTCTGTGAGTTTTGTTCCGTTTTGTCTTTTAGAGTCCACATGTAAGTGAAATCATATGATTTTTATCTTTCTCTGTCTGACTTATTTTACATAGCAGAATAGCCTCTAGTCAATCCCTTATAGTCACTAATGACAGGATTTTCTTCTTTTTTATGGCTGAATAATAGTCCATAGTGTGTGTGTGCATGTGTCACATTTTCTTTAACCATTTATCCGTGGATGAACACTTAGGTTGTTTCCATGTCTTGACTATTCTAAATAATGCTACAATGAGCATAGGAATGCAGATATCTTTTCAAGATAGTGTTTTCTTTTCCCTCAAATAAATAGCCAGAAGTAGAATGCTAGCTCATGTGGTGGTTTCATTTTCAATATTTTGAGGAAACTCTGTATTGTTTTCCATAGTAACTGTACCAGTTTACATTCCCACCGAGAATATACAAGGGCTCCCTTTTCTCCACATCTAGTTATCTTACCTCTTCTTTTTTTCATAGTAACCACTCTAACAGGTGTGAGGTGGTATCTCATTGTGATCTTGATTTGCATTTCCCTGATGATTAGTGTTGTTGAAATCCTTTTCATGAACTGTTGGCCATCTGTGTGTCTTCTTTGGAAAAATATCTCTTCAGCTCCTCTGCCCATTTTTAAATCAGATTTTTTTCTTTTACTTACTTATTTTTTGCTATTGAGTTGTGTGAGTTCTTTATATATTTTAGATATTAACCTCTTATCAGACATACGATTAGCAAATATTTTCCCCTATTTGGTAGGTCACTTTTTTATTTTGTTGATGGTTTCCTTGTGCAGAATCTTTTTAATTTGATGTAGTCACAATTGTTTCTTTTTGCTTTTGGCATCAAATCCAAAAAAATCGTCACCGAGACCAGTGTCAAGGAGTTTACTACCTACCTTTTCTTCTAAGCGTTTCTTCTAGGAGTTTTAGCTCTTACATTCAAATATTTCATCCATTTTGAGTTAGTTTTTGTATATGATGTAAAACAGTGGTCCAAGTTTCATTCTTTTGCATCTGGCTGTCCAGTTTCCCCAACATCATTTATTGAAAAGATTGTCCTACTAATTCTAGTTGTAGTGCCTATACTTTTTTTTTTTAATTTTCCGTAAGTGATTGCACTGTGCAATCAGCATTGAGAAATACTGACTCAGACATTGCAGTTGCAAACCAAACCAAAGTAAGAATGCATAAACCAGAAGAAATAAATAACTCCCTTCCCTCAGCTGACACCATTTTTTATAGCTCTATTATAGCACTTATCCTTTTGTACTCAGGTAAATTTTGCATGTCACTGTGTCTCTGACTAGACTGTGAGTTCCTTAAATTGAGACTCAACGTCCGATTCATGTTTGTACCATATTGAACTTAACACAAAGACTTTCACAGACAGGTTTGCTTTATTAGTATGTGACAGCTGTGCTATCATTGACGATATAGAGAAATGTTTGTTTGTTTGTTTAATGAAGGAAACCTACAAACAGGTATTATACACCCAATACTTCTTTTTAAATAAGCTTTTTCCAGGTGGTATTATTCTCAATTACTTCCTGTCACTATTTTCTGTAAATAATCTATCATAGTAATAATTAAATATTGCAGTATATTTTGGTTTCATATGTCAAACATCAAGCATTTTAAATTATTTTGGGCCTGTCAGTAGGAGTTGAGATTTTTGTCATCCAGATAGGGATTAAAATTTTGTAAGATATAATGAATTCTAAATTTGACAAGGCTTATGACATCTTGGCTATTCAGGGTGAGTTATTTCATCTACTTCTACCTTCATCAAGGAAATTGTGAATGCAAGTTTCACTGATAACCAGATGCTGTGTTGGTGCTAATTTATCCAATTATTCAGAGAGTAATCTTACAACATAGCAAAAATAGAAAGTGGAAGAAACAAACAGCAATGCAAATCCCATAGTCTTTAGAAATTAATGTACAGACCTCCCTTAGCCTCAGAGAACATCCATAGCAGACCACTAAAGGGGAACTCTTATATACTTTTACTCTGAGAATATAGAACCAGCGGAGTTATTATTTTTAAAATATTTAAATTTTTTCACCTTTATGAGTTCTCATTTGAAACCAAGGTTTGACCCCCATTTAAATGAAGCTCACAATTTGGTTTAAGTACCACTCCTGCAAGAAATATTTCTCAAAAGCAGTTCAAATGAATGACTAGTGAATATTTTTACAGAATGAGTAATCATTAATACCCTTAAATTGTCTCTGGTCTCAGCAATTAATCTTGACAGAGGATATAAAACAGTATTAATTATGTCCTCTTTATCTACCTAGCTCTGTGTTGATAAAATCTGAATCAAAGAAACTTTCCAAATTATCCATGAACTCAATTTCTTGTCTTCTCTCTAGTGTGCACCTCATCCTCTATCTGCATTCCTACTGCTCGACTTCAATAAACTTTCACCTAGTCTTTTATAACAACTTCTGACTTCTTTTTTCTTATCTTTTCCAACTCCAGTTTCTCTTTCAGAGTTACCATTTAGATTCACAAGTGCCTTTGATGGTAAATATGCTTGTCATCCTTTCGCTGAAATAGGAAGAAAGGAGAAAGTTAACTCCATAATGGTTAGAAAAGAAACCCAAATGGCTTTGGAGGCCATTCATGTTCAGAGATTGGCAGATTTTCAGAGGCTGGAGCGAGTTCATGTCAGCCACAGAAGCACCCTTGCTAAGGGGAGACAGTTACTGAAGTGGGCAGGAGGAGCCTGCTCAGTAGAATGAAACCATTCCTGATTGGCCAACTAAAAAAAATAAACAAAATTAGGAACTCTTTGATTGGCTTCCAGAGGCTTGTTCACTGAGAAAAAATTATCATTGGTCAAATAGAGATTCACACTGCATTTTGGTAGTTTTATAGCTATGAAACTGTAATTTATTGATTAAACACGTGACTAACTGGTTCTAGTGGCTAATTATCGTCAGGGATATAGAAACTTCTTTTTAATCTCACTCCTTCCTTTTTCATGTTTCTTCGGCCAAAGTTGTAGGAGAGACTATCAAGAATTATCTAAAAAAAATAGAGGCACCTGGGTGGCGCAGTTAAATGGCTGCCTTTGGCACAGGTCATGGATCGAGTTCTGAGGGGAGCCTGCTTCTCCCTCTGCCCGCTCTGCCTGCTGCTCCCCATGCTTGTGTGCTCGCTCTCTCTGACAAATAAATAAATAAAATATTTAAAAAGATAAAAAAAAAATTAAAAACAACAAGTATAATAAGTATCTAGATTTTAATCATTGTTTTTAATTCTCTTTCAACATGAGGTTTTTTTGTGTTGTTTTTTGTTTTCTTTTTTTTTTTTTTTTTTTTTTGGTAAAGGACTGGCTTTATGCTCCGGTATTAGGCAGCTTAATTTCATTCTGGTTTTGTCTTTCAGTTGTCTGTTGAAAAGTAGATTCTACCTATCATATTTTAGGGGTTATATAGCAAGATGAAGGAAGCATCTTTTGGTAACAGACACCAGTAAGTTATAGGTTGGACTTGGGAGAGAATTTAAGAATGTTGGAAATTCTATCTGCTAGAGTCCTGCTAGCAAACCAAGGAGAACAGCGCATTTCCCTGTCAAGTCGTTTACAACTTATTATCCACTTTCAAGTTTATAATTTACTATGTTTTTTCATATTCTTACACAGACATTTTTATTTTTAAGAAAATCCCCCTTTTTTTCTAATGCTGGTTAATTTGCTTCCCTCCTTTATATTAATACACTTTTAAAATTTACTCCAAAAATCTGATGTTCTGTGACAGTGGTACTCTGTCAACAAGAAAGTTGAATTTTTGTCTACTTGTATTTATAAATATAAATTAACTGCTTTTGGAAGTTTAGAGAAAAATAGGGAAATTTTTGCTCATGTTGCCCTCAGAGAATAATTGGGCAGATTCTGTACAGTTGCCTTTTTGTTTCTTATGCAACATGGGACTTTGCTTCTTCCAACGGACCTTTGTTTGCAGTATCTACAGAGGTCCTTATCCACAGGCTCTCAACTCTTAAAAAACAGAAGCCTTTTTGTTCTTGTTTTTATTTCAGAAACCAGTTGTTTTATCTGGTGTGCCATAAGTTTGTTTTGATTTCTAGCTTGTTTATTTTCTAAGACTTCTTTTAAAATGTTCAGCTACATGTCAGTGTTTTTTTTTTTTAAATTGGCAATTTTATGTTTACATTTTACTTTTTTCCCTATTTCTGACAACAGAGTCCAAAGCTCCCTTTACCTCAGCTATTAAATCTATGCCAGAATACACCAGAATGCTCTTTGAAAGTTTCCAGTAGTCAATTTCTCATCTTAATCTTCTTTACAACTTTCTATCCTTGTGGAATATGTCCTTCAGTGATAAGCTTTTGAAATGGACTTAGATAGTATGTTTCCTTCTCAATGCATTTTTAAAATTATAACTAGCTAGGCTATTTATAATCTTTTATTCTACATGATGATTTAAAACATTTCTTTAAATTTCTCTCTCTCTCTCTTTTTCTTCCTGTTTCCCTCCCTCCCTCCCTCCCTCTCATTTGAAGGGCTATTAATTAAGTGATCTAAATGATTAAGGTCTCATAGTCTAGGACATTTTTCATATAATAAAATCTTAAATTCTTCCATAATTTTCTATCCTTCTTTCTGAAATTTAAAGAGCTCCTTAATTGAAGCACTTCACTCAGGTCTAGGACAGGGTTAAGTTCAGCTTCTAAAGATTTGTCATACGGCAAAACAATTTAGTAAATGATTGTTGTTTTCTTGGAGAGACCCTAAAGAAAGGATAAGTCCATTTGGAGGTCAGATGAAGAAACATAAACAAAAGAAGGAATATAGATGGGTTGTGTTCATAAAGCTGAGATAGAAAGCAATGCAAGGAGGGTAGGTTTCAGAATATTAAAAATAGAATATTAGAGAGAAACTATTGTAGAGTTAGATTTCTCTTTGGATTTGGGTTAAAAAAGATGACCGTTATATTAGTTCATTGATTTTTCACATGTCAAAACTATCTCATAATGACCACTGTTATTTTAAGACAAAAATCTTGTCTCTCATTAAAGTAAGTGCAAAAGTTTTGACTATAGTATGAGGTTATAGAAGGAACAAGAATTTCTTCCAGAAAGAGGATAGGACTTTTGGATATTAGCAAATCCATGATAAACAGGAAAAGGTAAAGCAGTGTGCTCAGCTTATTCAACAAGGCAAGGGTAAGAAGGGTCAGATCGTTAGCAGCCCATCATCAACTATTGATCCCAAAGTACGGACTAAAGAAAGTGATCCCTTTTTCACAAATTGACATGTTCACCCTTGTGAAGATTTTGTAGGGGACCCAAGTCAAAGTTAGACTGATTGCCACTTTGTTCTTGCTGACATCTTAATTTTAGACTTCTGGACCCAGAACTGTGAGATACATTTCCGTTGTTTTAAACCACTGTGTTTGTGGTAACTTGTTACAGCAGTGCAGGGAACTAATACCGTGAGTTTATGCAAAGACTTACTTAGTTACATGTCCTAGGATGATAGAATAAATTTAGAAACAAAAACTCAGTAGTAACAGAGGCTCAAACTATTGTTCATTATTTCTCAACTGACAGCAAATCTAAAGAACAAACAGAATAAAAGTGTCATTTATTGATTAAACAGTTTAAATCTGTTCTGGTAAGTACTTGTTATCATGGTCATGGAACAATTAATCTTTTCCTAGGAGTGTGAGAATTTCTTGATATGCTCATAACAGGTCATGTCTTACTCCTTTTCTATACCTGAATAAATGATTTTAATTAGTCTCTGAATAAATTATTTTATAATTAATGAAGGTTACGGTCAAGACAAAAAGACCATGGGGCACCTGGGTGCCTCATTCAGTTGAGCATCTGACTCTTGATTTCAGCTCTGGTCATGTTCTTGGGTCCTGAGATTGAGCCCCGCTCGGGCTCTGCTCTGAGCATGGAGCCTGCTTGAGATTCTCTCTCTCTCCCTCTGCCCCTACCCCATTCACTCTCACTCTCAAAAATTAATTAGTAATTAATTAAAACAAAAAAGACCATATTGAAATATGAGAATAAACTATTTGTGCTGAAAGCGAAAAGGTTCGTGATTGTCTATAACTCTCTCTACTTTCCAGAGGATTAATGGCCCTGGGGAGTGTAGGAAAGAAATGACCATATCAAATCTCTGAAGATGTTTGATATTAGAAAGATAATGAGGGGTTTTTATTTATGAATTACATTTAACAGGGGCGCCTGGGTGGCTCAGTCTGTTAAGCATCTGCCTTCCACTCAAGTCATGATCCCAGGGTCCTGTGAGCCCTGCATCAGGCTCCCTGCTCAGTGGGGAGCCTGCTTCTCCTTCTCCCTCTGCCTGCCGCTCCCCCTGGTTGTGCTCTCTCTCTGTCAAATAAATACATAAAATCTTTTTTAAAAAAGAGAGAATTAAATTTAACAGGACTCTAGCTTGCTCATGGAAAATAAATCTAAAATTTATAGATTTACAGGTCATGAGCTGCTAAGAATGTCATATCTTCTGACTCCTTTTGTGCAAGCGATATCCCATATTCATAATTTTGAACTTCATCTGTTATATGTAGACCAAAGTCAGCTCTAATGTGGTGACAAAGGATCGGGGGAGCTATGTGGATGCTTTCAGAGTTCTCTGAGCTTTGGCTTGTATTTTATTGTCACTGTCATTGGAATTATTTGCAAATTTGATACTGAGAACTATCTCTGTTCTTTCGAGTTTGAATTGATAATCTGAGCCTTTGTATTATCAGTCAAAACTTGATTATTTAATTTTTTGGTAACAATTATTAAATTGTTACCAAAAACCATCTACTTATTCAATATACCCTTGTGTGTGTGTGTGTGTGTGTGTGTGTGTGTGTGTGTGTGTGTGTAGATGTTGAAAATGATAGCTATAAGGAATCCAGTATGGTAACATTGGAGTTCATTTGAAGGACTACTGGTATAAATTATAACTAACGTATGCATAATATAGATATTCTGAAAAGCTAGAATATGACTTTTGAGATTTCTCATCATGGGCAATGTTGTTTGTGGTACACTGGTCCTTACTTGTTGATACAGCAGTATTTTAGGAGATCAGTCATGAAACTAAACAAGGAGGCCCACTAACCAATATTGCTGAGGATCTGTTGTAATCACCCAGACGTTTAGGAGACAACAACTTGACCTAGAGTGTTAACAACGGAAATAATATAGAAATATAGAATTGAGAAAACAAAACAATCAATAAGACTTAGTGACAAATTAAATGCATGCTCTGGTATGGATTAGGGGGTTTTAAGTAAGTTTTTGATCCTAAAGCTAAAGTTTAAATTAGATACTTTCAGGGCTGACTGAGGTTGCTGTTGGTAAAGTAGATAAAATATGTTGGGGGCAACAATAGAGACATTATGCTGCTGATATTTTCAGCATGTTAAAGGAGAGCACCACCAACTTTATAATTATATTGAATTTGTAAAATTACATGAATTACTTCCAGCTTGCTCTCTTACATTTTTACTGAAGCCTGCTACAATTTTAATCTTATATCACATTATTTCTTTTATTCATTTAAAATTGACTGTGCTTAAAGCATGATTATAGGCAATCGGAATTGGTGTGACTATTAAGACCGCATATTCAGATTTTAAAATGTACTCAGCCATTTCCTAAGCATTGTGTTACAAAAAGGAAAGAGATGCAAGCTCCCCATCCACTGTACTTTGAAACCCCCTTCTTAACCCATTTCAGAAGTTGTCTTGTGGTTAACAGGGGAGGAGTGGCCCTCTTCAGCGGTTAGTAAGGTTATTTGAAAGAGATACTAAAGTTATCATTATTAATTTAATTATATTGTACTCTCTCTGTCAATATGTATATATAGTATATATAATATATAATAATATTAATTATTAATTTTATAATATAATTATTAAAATTAATAAAACAATACCATTATTTGAAAGAGATACTAAAGTTACCAGTAAAATCTACTTAGAAGACATCAAAGTGTTTACCCCATAAAATAGATAGGAACTGTCATTTGGATGATGCTTTCGCTTTCTTTCTCTGTCTATATAAAGTAGTATTGTCCTATTGAGCAGAGGTTAAATAAAGCTACAGAGTCTCTTTTAGACTTCAGAGAAGATAAAAAAAAATCTAAGATATGTTTCCTTATTTCTTATATGATGCTATTCCTAATTTAAGAAAATCTGGAAAGGTAGGCGTGTGGGAGAAAATGCATGTCTTTGCATTTTAACTACTTCATGTCACACTGCAGTTCACTGAGCTTGTGAAGGACATAATTTGATTGCATTTAAACATTGCATTTAATAATGGCTTTATACCATTTCCTGTTGTAAGAACTTATGAATTCTTTTTATTCAGTTCAGAGGTAAGGTACCTATGTTAAAATAGTAATATTTAATAGTGGCAGGGATGGTCATCAACAAATCGACAGATCTTAAAAGAATGACATGTGAAATGCTAGTATACCCTGAGAGGCACTCGTTCTTAAAATCATTCTCTGTGTATCTGAGGACACATCTTGGCTCAGTGCATACAGTCACATGTGTGAGTCATATAGTTGGTGTACTACTTTTTTGATTGACAGAGCTCCAAAAGTGTCACCTGCTCGAAGGTGCTCACAGAGGGATGTGGAAGCCATAGTTGCATTTCTAAAGGCAGAATAGTCCTTAAGGCAGGGCTTCCCAAGTATTTCACATTATAGGACACAGAGAAAATGATTAGATGTAATAATTAAAATATCATTTCTTATGATGAGAAGATATATTATGTGATGTTAAAAGATGAATTATAATGCCATGCCCTTATAGGAAGGAAAGAAGCAAAATATTAATGAAAGAAACTTCTCTGAGGGGCGCCTGGGTGGCACAGTTGTTAAGCGTCTGCCTTCGGCTCAGGGCGTGATCCCGGATCCCTGGGATCGAGCCCCACATCAGGCTCCTCCGCTGGGAGCCTGCTTCTTCCGCTCCCACTCCCCCTGCTTGTGTTCCCTCTCTCGCTGGCTGTCTCTCTCTGTCAAATAAATAAATAAAATCTTAAAAAAAAAAAAAAAAAGAAAAGAAAAAGAAACTTCTCTGAAACATTTTTTTTTACCTTCAAAATGGCAGAAATTTGATGCAATTGGTCAATATTTTAATTCTTGGATAATCAAAATCTAGATTATTAAAAGATTAGTAATGATATAGAAATCATTAGAAATGGTAGTGTTAACATATTTGTCCCAATATAGTATAATCTATATGTTCTCCTTTATTATCTCAGCATAAAAAAATAAGTTAGATCTATTTTAAAATACATTTAAAAATAAGTTAGATATTTTTAAAAATAAAAATTGTAAAAATTCTCCAATGTACATGAATGGCTCTGTTTTTATATTGGGGAAATAATATTTCTACTACTTGCAGATAGTACACTAGAATTTGGGATAAATCTTCTGTTCTCTGATGCTGTGGGGGGTGCTACTGTTGAAGGGGGTGTCATTTTTAGTCTAGCAGAAGTATAATTTGCTTCTATTTCTATGGCGACAGATGTTTTTCAGTACGCTGTGGAGAAGAAGAGAACATTGCTCATTCTATTTAATTACAATCAGTCGCCAGCAGAGTCAGCATGGATTCCCAAGGCTATACAGCAATGTGGTGACATATTTTTTTGTCTAAACCATATTTTTACCAGCCACATCCATACCTATACCATTACCTCCTCCTAGTCCTAAACCAATATCTATCCTTGTAACTCTTTTTCATAAATGAACCCCTTGATTATTGAAACAAAATCCCTTTTAAGTAATAACTTGGAGAATAGCATAATCGTGGGGACATCTCTTCTAGTGCTTACTTTCCTTTCCAAGCAATTTCCTTTTCCCAAATATTTTATAGCTTCATATTTCCCAAAGAAGAGGCCTCCTAGCCAGCTCTCATGGCACTTTATGATAGGAATTTCAGTTGTCTCTCCAAGAATTTCTCTCATTACTTTTCTTTGTGTACCCATACTCCAAGTGTTTTCTATTATTGGGTAAGAAACAACCACAAACTTAGTGATTTAAGACAACACTCATTTATTATCTCACCCTTCTATAGGTCAAAAATCTGGTAGTTGTGCTAGGTTCTCTGTTCAGAGTCTGACAGGGTCCTCTTCTAAGCTCATGTGGTGTTTGAAGAATTAATTGCCTCACAGCTGTAGAGTTCATGAAGGCTGATCTCACAGCCAGCAGGAAAGTGCATCTCTGAGTTTGAATCTCCCTTTGAAGACATCATCTGATTAGGTCAGACCCACCCAGGATAATCTCTTTGATTAACTCAATGGACTTAGAGGTTTTAATTACATCTGCAAATTTTCTTTTCTTTTCTTTTTTCTTCTTTCTTTTTTCTTTCTTTCTTTTTTTTTTTTTTTTTGCCAAAGAAAGTAATATAATTGTGGGAATGATATAGCCTCACATTTACAGGTGCTGCCACACTCATGAAGAGCCTATTTTCTTTTCTTTTCTTTTTTCTTCTTTTTTCTTTCTTTTTTTTTTTTTTTTTTTTTTGCCAAAGAAAGTAATATAATTGTGGGAATGATATAGCCTCACATTTACAGGTGCTGCCACCCTCATGAAGAGCCTATTGCACTATTGCACACAGTACGTATATCAGGATGTAGGAATCATGGGGACCATCTTGGAATTCTATCTACCACAAGAGCCAGACTGAACTACTTGCTTTTACTTAATTTCTGCCTCATGTGTTTTCTTAATACTTTTATTTGTGTGGTTATTTCTGTCTAGAATAGTTACTTTTCCTGAAAGGTGTGTGTATAAATATTATACAGTTTTTAATTCAACATTTAGCATAAATACCATTTCATTGAAGAAGCTGCTTCTCCAAATAGTTCAGTGTTTTTGAACTGTGTATTGATTATTATTGTGTTGTAAAAAGTTTAATGAATCAATACCCAGTATTAAACGAAAAGAAATATGATAAAGTAGAAAATATTAGAGGGTATTGCATAGGATAAAAATAAAATATTGTCCTGTGACACATTTGTTTCAGATATACACACACAGTGTAAAATGAATTCATTGCTGTAGTTGAGGTAAAAAGAAGTTTGAGAAACACTACTGCAGCAAATCTCTAATGCCAACTGTCATTTTCTGCCTTAAATTATAGTATCTCTATTTCATACCTGTCCTGTATTACTCATTCCTCCAAGCAGAAACCATATCTCATTTATCTTTGTCTCTCCTGTAAGAGCTAATACAGTGCCTTGTACATAGTATGAAATCAGTAAAAAAATTGTAGAACAAATGAAAATAAAGTTTGTTTTGTATTTTCGATTTTGTATTCAAATATCAAGTTAAATGTAATCTTTTTTTCTTCAAGTTTTCCTGATTCTATTTAAAATTCCATAGTATTTAAACACAAGAAATACTTGTATTGATAATGAATCATTATAAACTTTTAGGTGTTGGCAATATATAAACATCTAAGTGTTTGATTAACATTTTTCCTTTATTAAATTATTAGCTTTCTGGAAGAATACATTTTAATTCAATAAATATTTATTCAATGTTAATGAATTCTGGGCACCAGAGATATAATAGAGTACAGTAAGCTAAGTCCCTTGACCTTGGGGAGCCTGCAGGCTACTGAGAGAGGAGGTCAACACATGCCTGTAAGGATTACATTGTGAATGTCATTATCAAAGGCAGAGCTCTGTAAGAGAACATCACTGTGGGGCCTACTGTAGAGAGGAAGTCAACGAAGTCTTCTCTGGAAAAGAGAATATCAGGAACTTAAGAACTTGAAAATTGTGAGATATTTTAAGTCAGGACCAGAATTATACAACATTCACAGGTAATTAACTGTGAAATCATGTGATGATGTCTTGGTAGAAAATATTAATTATTCCCTAGTAGTTCTCATATTATTCAATGGTTTATAGAAGTATTCAATACATATTACATTATGATATGCAAATTTGTGAGTTGAGGCATTTCTGAAGAACCAAAAATATATTTAGCTCTGACATAAAAATTCAAAATTCTCTTTCTATATACATGTCTCTTTCCATATATATATATATATATATATATATATATATATATATAAGTTTAAACTGTATTAGTTCATCCTTCAATGATTTGCTACCATTTGAAAACATTAATAAAATGCCTACGTGATTTTTTTCCTGTATATTTAGCAATATAAACCTAATTACATTTTATTTAACTGACATCAGATGTTTGATCTACATAGTTTTAATTTGGAAGTCACAGACTCAGTCAGTGTTCTGCTTTTATACTGTACTTGGTTCTTTGTGTTCTAACTGCAAGTTTACTCTTATCAAAAATCCAGAAATAGCAAAATTAAAGCCACCAAATCAATAAACAGTATTTATTTGGTAAAAGCTTATTGTGCATATAAAGAACAGTTCACAAACTGGGAGCTTTCAAATTCAAGACTGGTTTGAATCAGTCTTGATCATCTCATACCACTTTCAGGAAGATGACTAAAGTTTCTTTTATGATTGTCAGGGGCATTTAAAAGAAATAACCTAAGTTAAGTTCCACTTAAGGTCATGAAATAAGCTAGATTTAGTTTTGCTTACATGATGAAAATGCTTTTTTCTGCTCGTTTTATTCTCAAATCCCATCTGTGTCTTTAATTTAACACTGTGACTGGGGAGGCATTGTTGCATAGTTAATAAAAATATTCTTTAAAACCTGCAGTTTTGGGGGCGCCTGGGTGGCGCAGTCGTTAAGCGTCTGCCTTCGGCTCAGGACATGATCCTGGCATTCTGGGATCGAGCCCCACATCAGGCTTCTCCACTGGGAGCCTGCTTCTTCCTCTCCCACTCCCCCTGCTTGTGTTTCCTCTCTCGCTGGCTGTCTCTCTCTCTGTCAAATAAATAAATAAAATCTTTAAAAAAAAATAAAATAAAACCTGCATTTTCAAAAATGGATACTTTGATATTAGTGCATATACATGTCAGTCGTATCTTTTGCCATAGAATGTTCAATAACTTAAAGATTACATTCCCAACTCCTTTTCTCTTATTTTTTCCTGAAGTGAAAGCTGTTCTCACTGAAGTAATAACTCCAATTCAGAAATTGCAAATATTCAGAAATGGCAACAAATACTGTTACATAGTTCAAAAACAGACACTTCCAGCCCTGGTTGGAATGCCTGGGAAAATGCATTCTAAATATGCATTAAAGTAGGTTTTCTTAAGCTTTTCTTTAAATTCCAGTTAGTTAACATATTAGTTGCAAGTGTACAACATGGTGATTCAGCACTTCCATACAACACCCTGTGCTCATCACTCCTTAATTCCCGTCAACTATTTCACCCATCCCCTCACGCACCTCCACTCCAGTAACCATCACTTTGTTCTCTGTAATTAAGAGTGTGTTTCATGGTCTCCCTCTCTGGCTTTGTTTGTTTTCTGCTGCTCATTTGTTTCTTAAATTCCACATATGAGTGAAATCATATGGTATTTGTCTTTCTCTGACTGACTTATTTCACTTAGCATAATATTCTCTAGCTCCGTCCACATCGTGGCAAATGGCAAGATTTCATTCTTTTTTTATGGCCAAGCATATATAAAGTATGTTTCTAATAAAAGTAATTTTCAACAGTACATTTGTGACACAACATTAATATGCTGCTTAGTTATATACTTCTCTTATATTCTGATTTTCAATTGAAGACTAGAAGGAGTATTGGTGCCTCAAGATAATTTTTAGTTTCCACTGTCTTTTAGAGTTTGGAGCATGCTAGGTCCCTATTTAAAGACTGTTAATGCCTACTGAATTAAATGCAGACAACTCAGCATGGGATCTCAGGATCTTCGAACATAACTCTAGGATCCCATTTCAGCCTACTTGCCAACTACCCCCTGCCTAGAGCCTGAATTTTGTCTAAACAGAAATTCTCCTTGCTCTTTTCTAAGCGTGAGCCCTCAACTCCAGTGTGTGTGCCTTTGCTCTTACTCCTGCTCATGAAATTTCCTACCTTCCTAACTGCTTTAATTTAACCCATTCCTCAAAATCCAGCATAAACCCAGTCATTTATGGGAAAACTTTGAATTCCTTACAAAGAATATAGTATCTTCCTCCTTAGTGTTCTGTAGCAATCTATTCTGAACTCTGTTATGGCAACTGTCACGCTGACTTGCATTATTATTTTTGTATATTTATCAGTCTTCCACCGCTGGACTGTAAATCCGCTGCTGCTTCACCTTTATAGCCCAAATGTGCTCAATGAATATTCTCTTCAACAGCAGCTCTGGAGAACTTCGTGATTTATACTTCTGATTTGTAAGCTTTACAATGTATTTAAAACACTATTTCTCCTGGATTCTTTAAGCTTATACTTGTGCCTAAAGGAATGACTCAGATTTTAGACAATTATTTCGCAATGTTACATTTTTAACTTTTACCCAAAAGTCACTTGACAGATTATTTTTGTTTCTCTTGTACTCTGTTATTACTGCTTTTCTTTAGGCAAATTTACAGAGCATTATAAAAATTACATTAAGGGATAGTATTTTCCATGTTATTCTTAACCATTATCTCCTCCCATGAAACATTTTTTTAAAAGATTTTATTTATTTATTTATTTATTTATTTATTTATTTATTTATTTATTCGAAAGATAGAATGACAGTGAGAGAGAGTGAGAGAGCACAAGCAGGGGGAGCAGCCGAGGGAAAAGTAGAAGCAGGCTGCCCACTGATCAGAGAGCCCCACATGGGGCTTGATCCCAGGACCCTGAGATCACAACCCCAGCCGAAGGCAGACACCCAACCAGCCAAGCCACACAGTCACCCCTCCAATGAAACATTTTTTAAACCTCCTTAAGAAAACCTTCAGTGTGAATAAATACTTATTTAGTAAGTCAGTAAGCTGTTCTAGTTCTAAGTAGATGTGAATTTGTATGTCATTTCCTTTGCATTTTAAAATTTTGTATCTTTAAAATATAAAGAACAGTTAAAGCTAGAGTGAATTAGTGTTTCCTGGTTTTAAATTAGTTGCCATAAGGAAGTTATATTTCTGTCTTTATATATCAAACAAATAAATATGCCTCAGGGTTATACTTTAGTGAGATTAGGTGCATACTAGAAAATACACGCAAAATACCCTTTTGTGTGTGAGAGAAGAACTACAATGAGAACATTTTCTTCTCGGAAATGAGAGTAGGCTGATCTACACAGCCTGAGACAGAAATGATAAAATTCATTTTTATTAATGAAACTCATCAAGGTTTGGGGGGCTTTTATTGGACCCACGTCTTCTTCTTCCATCCTAAACTTTTACCACTTTCATCTAAGTATGACTTTTGATATTGTATACTAATAAAGGAGTTCATGACAGCAACCCAAATAAGATGAGGTAAGAACTACAAAAAATTAACCAAAGTATCACCCCAAGCAAATGAAGAAAGGGCTGTCCCCATGCCTGGATGTTTAAAGAGCCTGGCATTTTTCTGATGAAACATAAAATTCTCCTCACCTGAAGTTCTAGCTGTAGATATTAAAATAGCTGCATAGAAGAATGTGATTTATTATTCTATTAAGGATATAATATTTTATATACAGGCTTTAGGTCCCACACTGTTTCAATTTTTCAGTGACATAGGTTTGCTTATTCAGATAATAATGAGTACTTACTGGTACATTAATAGCAGCCCTAAAACTTTATGATTTTTCTATAGAAAGAATTTGATAAATCTTTCTGACAACCAGCTGGTGTTCACATACTTGAACCTGAATAAAAGGCTTTTAATAAATTACTAGACATGTTTGTAATTTGTAATTCCAATGGCATGGAAAACACATTTGTTTGAATGGAGGTTTTTCTCAGCAAAAAATCTGCATTTGAAATTAATTATCATAATTCATTACAATTTGCATAACATTTGATGGGAAGACATTGTCTTGGAAATTCTTAGGATTAAGGTCTGCAGAAAGCTATCTAACAATCACGTTAGTTTATGGGCCATGTAAACATTTATCAACCTTTGCCAAATAGGAGACATGCAGAATTTTTTTTTTTTTTCCTTGCTGGGAATGGGGAAAGATTACACATAGATATTATTCCCTTTTCATGTTGCTTCATTGATATAGAAGGATGGCTTCTGCATGGAGTGTAGCATCTAGTACAGAAAAATTTATCATAGGAACTATGAGATTTTGAGAAGACATTTCCTTTTGGCATTGCTTTAAGCTATTCTGAATATAATCAATGTGCATGACTGACACTTGGGAAATTTTGACTCAAGTAAAAATTTCTGTTACTGTTTCCACTAAACAAAACACTACACTCTCTATTCCAGCTTCTGTTTCTCTCACCACTCTCGTAGCATCACGCACTTCTCTACCAACCCCATCATTCCAGCAAGGTCTAGATATATTCCTTGGCGGAGGATACATGACCGTGAAGAAAGTCACCTCGGAACAGAATCTTGAACAATAAAAGGGACTGCACGTCATAACATAAAAACTTTTTATAAATACCCTTACTTTTACCTGGTCCCCAAGTCAACCATGATAAATTACTAGTATAATTATGATAATTTGCAATCATGTCTTTCCTACTAAATACTCCATCTGTACTCTCTCATTGATTCATTCATTTATTCATTTTATATTAACTATATATTTTGTGCAAAGAGCATGGGAAGATAGCTATATAAGCAACCAATTGTAAAAAAGAATAAAATAATGTGCTTTGTTTTTGCTTATGTTTTTAACATTAAAGGCTATGGGAGTATTAAGGGAGAACTGACCAGGAGAACAGGACCGTCTTCATAATGGAGATGACACTTGAGCAGTTGTGATTAGAGAGTAAATAAGAGAAGAGAGAAAATGACACAGGAACTACATAAGCACAGTTAAGAAAAAAATAAGGCATGTTTGGGGAAATGTAAGAAGAATAAGGAATTAAAAGATTTTGAGTAGGTAGGAGGAACTCAGGATGTGGCTGACTTGGATGTTACCCTAAAGTATACTGTCTGAAGAGTCAGCCAGGAGCCACCTGTGGCCATCCCTGACGTCCGCTGTTCATAGGACTCTTGTTTGCAGCCAATGGCAATGATATTGTCTGTGGCCCATGGAAGGTCTATGGGCTAAGAAACAAAAGTCCTGGGAAAGAATTCATGTGCATTGGAATTTTGTTTGCTTGGTTTTATCTTTTCAGGTTTTTTTGAGTTAGATATTTCTTTTTATGTAGTAAATAGATTGGAAAGTTTTATAATCCAATAAGGGTGGTCAAGTCAGGTAATCTGGGGGAAAATGTCAAAGAAAAACACCTGCAATTCAATAAGTGACATTGTACAATATGACTGAAATAATGGCATAATTTTAAAAGGTGAGTAGCTAAAGAAGAGTAATTTTCTGCATGTTTTCAGCACTGAACTGGTGGCAGAGATAGCTACAGGTAGCCAAGAGAAAAATTTAGTTCTCATTAGCAAGTAGCAAGTGTTTACATATATCTATTAGAATATTTATTTGAAATTTGGAAACAGACGAAAGAGGTTCCTGGGTGTTGTTTTACTGAAGCATGGGCTTGACTTTTTATTTAGTGAACAATTTTCATATCCATAAAGGCAGGGCGGAAGTCAAATTGTAGATTTTTGTCCAGTAAAGGTACAAATAATCTCTGTGTCATGCAACAAATTAAACACCATAGATTATGGTTTATGGCTCCCTATGATATTAACCATGTTTTTTAAAGATTTTATTTATTCATTTGAGAGAGAGACAGAGAGAGCACAAGCAGGGGGAGAGGCAGAGGGAGAAGCAGACTCCCCACTGAACTGGGAGCCTAACGTGGGGTTCGATCCTAGGATCTGGAGATCATGACCTGAGCTGAAGGCAGATGCTTATCCACCTGAGCCATCCAGGTGCCCCTAACCATTTTAAAAGTAACCCAATCTAACAATTATATCCTTTTTTTGGATGAATTGTCCATATACATCTAGTTTTTCAAATGATCTTTGAACCATGTTAAGCATCTTACTGGTGGTCTAATTAATAAGCAGAATAAAATCTTTGACATGACTACATTTTACATTTGCATGAGAGTCATGATTTTATCTTTTTCGAAAACTATACTTGAATATATTTTTTATAATGGAAAGGACATTAGGCTATCATTGTTTTTCCATTAGGGTTATCAGATGCTCTTTATTTTTATTTTCTGCTTTACAAGCAAATTTTGATGCTAGCTTGATACCTAAATTAATGTGAGAATTCTGTTTCGCTGAAATGTGTTTTTGTTGTTGTTGTTGTTTTTTCCTGCTGAGAAATTGGAGTCACACTACTTGGGATATGATTCCCAGTTTTTTTTTTTTATGTATTAGTTTTATGACACAGGCAAAAACTAAATTTCTCTGATTTTCCCACCTCATTGGTAAAATGAAGGAAGACATGTTGCACGGTGCTATCATCAGAATTTAAAAGGAATATTTCACTTTGACTGTCTAGCATGTCTGAAACAGGAATGCAACACGTTCTAATAGTCTTATTTGTTGTTGCAGTGAATGTATGCTTTTGGCTTTTTCATGTTAAGAACTTTTTGTGATTAGTTTTCTCTTGTGCGTTTACTTAACATATCCATTACTCATAGTCTTTTTTATTATTGTGGAGTTTGCGTTTTTAAATTTTTTATTGGGAAATTTTTCTTCCTCACCCCAGATGTTTCTATTATTTATTGCCTGCTTATCCATTCCAGGGCTGATGTGGTGTGGGTTTTTTTTGTTTGTTGTTTTGTTCTGTTTTGTTTTTTCATCAGGATTTTTGGAAGGAGCAAACTGGCTTGCTTGACTCAACCCTGCCCTCTTTCCGTCCAGGGATCCTGGAGTACAGGAAGCAAGCCTTTTCTGATGATTCTTTAGAGGCAGATACTCTGTACTTTCCCCTCATTACTAGAGGGGTGTGGGAGCATATGTGTGTCTAGGTTTGTAAATCAGTCTAAGTCTGGATTCAGTTAGCAGATCTATTTTGCTGCACACTCAGCTAATAACTGCATGTTTGTTTTTTATCACTCATAAAGGTGATCACCACTGCCACTCCCTTGTCTTATTTCTCAATTTCTTCAGGACCTGTGTTGGAAAGGAGTTCGCTTTTGGGGAGTACCTAAGATATGCAATACCTATCTCAATTTCTTCCTTTTTCTTTAAGACATTTTTCTTTGTTTTTCCTTGTCCCCTGACACTTCTCTCTTGTGTTGGACCATGGTTAGTCCATACCTGTGTAAAGCGTTCATCTTTTCTTGGGATTTACCAATTTGAAAGTAACTCAGGTGTTCCTTTACTGTTGTGTGGTACATAATTTTATCTAGAAAGCGAACATCCTAAACCAAGTGGGTTGAGATTTATTATTCCTAATTTATATGTATACTTAATAATGACCAAGTATTGTCTCATCAAAATCACAATAAAATTATCTCCATTTTACCGGAGAGAAAAAAATTGAGTCACAAGATGATTAAGTGCTTTTTCCCCAATTAAGACAACTAGAGAAATCCAGCAGGGTCAGAGCAGGAATCTAAGCTGTTTGACTTCAGGAACTTTTCAATTCTTAGCTGTAGTGTCTCTCGGTGTATAAGAAAATAGAAGTAAAGGCTGTCTAGGGGCTTGCCTGTGATTCAGAAGATTTGTCTATCTAATAGCCAACATTTACTGACTATAAAACCTTGAGAAAATTTATCTAACATCTTTGAGCCTCAAGTTCCTTGTGTGTTCAGTGGAAATATTAATACTTGCCCTGCATTCTTGGTAGACTTATTGGAAAGGTAAAATGAAAAAATATATATTATTTATTTGATTGGTTATATAGTGCCTTGTTCCAGAAAGAATTGATCACACTGTGAACATGTATATGGAAGCTCTTTGTTAAATGTTAAACAACTGAATGTAGTCATATTATTTATAAATGCCATCCCAGCAGAGATGAACACATGCCTGCTCCAAGAAAAGATACCCTGCTCTGGCATGGCAAGTCTTTCACCTGCTGGATGAGGAGTGTTTTATGCAAACATACCCATCATGGTGGCCAGAGAGAGTGGAGATTTCTAATACATTGATTGTCACCAAGCCTTTTGGAGTCATCGTGATCCAGAAGGGATGGCTGAATAAAAGTGAATATATGACTTCAGAATTTTGAAAGATGGAAGCTGAAAACTCTGCACCATGGCAGAGGGAACAGATAGTAACAATCATATAATCTGTGGAGGGATAAGGAAGAGCCTCGTTTTAAGGACAGAAAAACACAAAATTTGTGCAACAGATATGAGATAGAAAGTGCTGAGAGAGTCTAAGTAAAAAAAGAAAATAATAATTTAAAACTGCTGTGTTTAAAAGCTACATAGCTTTCTGGACATTTCTCCCAAACTGCTGTGTTTTCTTCCACAGTTAATTTGCAGAAATGCTTAGAGTTCAACAACACGTGTAAAAAATTATTGTCGGGGAATAAATGACCCATTTGTATTCAAACCACTGATGTTAGTAATGTGCAAAGTAAGTGAATCATACCAGCTAGTGGGTACTCAGAAACCAATTTAGCCACAAGTATTACAATATGGGGAATGCACGCTAGTTTTAAAAGCATAGAAAAGAGTATGATTCTGGCAATTAATATTCCATTGTGTCATACTGCAATACTATATCAGAATAAAAAATTGAATGAAGTCAAGAGACATTTCCCCATATTTTTAGAATGTATGTCAAAATGCAATTACACACATAATTGTACATTTTTACATGAAAACATTTCAAACTAATTTCTATATTGAGATAACAGTAAAATGGAGTAATAAAAATACAAGAGTAGTAACCTGAGGATTTAAAATTTTGCTACTAGGCAGTAAGAAAACTTTGGTCAAAAACTTTGGTCATTAAAAAAATAAATTAAAAAAAAGAAACTTTGGTCATTAAAATCATAGGCTTTTGAGTCAACAGACTTCCACCACTTCACAGTGATGGGCTCTTACGTAAATTTCCAAAACCACCCATGCTTCAGTTTCTGTGTCTGTAATATTAACATCAATTAATAAGAATCACAGATCTTCAGGACTAAATAAGAATAATGTATAGGGAAAAAGGAGAATGGTGTCTGGGTCATCATTAAACTTAAGAAAGTGGTATGATTAATAGATGGTGTGTATTCTTTTAGTTATTTTGAATGTTACTGGTATATTTTGATATTTCTCTTTTTGGGTATTAGATTGTCATAGTGAAGACCTGGCCTCTCTTTACAAAGAGAAAGAAAAATAAAAACCAGGTAATAATAAATCTGTTAAAGCAAAGGAATCGTAATAGGCTCACTTCTCTAGCATGCATGGAAAATGACTCATACATGTTTTCATGAGATGTATTTACATGAGAATGGAAGGAAACTGGCATTTTTCTAGCATCTACTATATGTCAGGGACCCTATTTGGTACTTTGTTTCCAGTAATAGTGTGAGATTTATATTACTACCCCATTTTATAGAAAGAAATCATACACAGGATATTTAATGAAGTTGGTCTCCCAACTGTATTAGAGACAAGATGACTGGTAAGAATATGAATTCTAGAGTCATTCCACTTGGGGTCAACTCAGGTGCAATATCATTAAATGTAATAATATATTTAGAGTCCCTGTGACAAAGTAGACACTTAATGAACAATAGCTATTATTATTACTATATTATATTATTATGCTTACAAATTTTACATTTTATTGTTGAAAGAATTAGATTCACAGCCTTCACCTGAAATAACATTAAAGTAGCTGCCTGTTCAATGTTGTTTGTGATCCAAGGGAATTTTCCACCTATGGGTGATGTTCAACAGGTGTTGTTCAGTGTCTTGCCTTGTTCTGACCAGACTGGCTGTGAAAGATGTTGGATATCACCTGTCAAGCCATGTCAAGCCACTCGACATCTAGATTGTGTAAGCAATACTGTTATGTGCCCTGAATGATGTTTGAGGGAGACTGATTTGGTATTTCTCTTCTGTTCTTCTCTTATGCAACCAGCTATGTTCTAGTAATAAAGAAGATATATTATCATGTGTATGAGCATGAAGGGGAGCACAAATGAGATCATATATGAAAAAATTGACAATTTACAAAAATGCTTTTAAGAATGAAAAACAAGCCTTGCTATAGAATTATATTAATAGGTTACACAAAGATATAGAAAAGTAATTTCTCCTTTTTGTGGTTGTAAATCAGATATATCCAGGAGCCACCAAGACGATAGCAGCTAATGTAACCCATCTGATATTCAAAAAAAGAAAAACAAAAGTATTCACTCTGATATAAAGCCCTAGATGAGAAAGTAATCTTAAGCAAATATATATATGACAAATATGTAAGTGTATTTGTGTATATTTATTATAGTATTATATATTTTTTCCAATTCTCACATAAATGAAATGGTAATACCATAAAGAAGCCTGCCTGTATAAATGTGATTTGAAATTTTGACATGGGTTGAAGTATGACCGTGGAACTTCAGAGGAATCTTCACTTAATTGATAGAAGTCTAATGGGAAGGGAGGAGAATTCATCCAAATGAAGTTAATATGTATAATTTAATTTTACAACCATCTTTAATTTGAAAATCCCTAAATGCTTGCTAAGCAAGTGCATGTTCTTCCGTATATTTAATAGGCCATGGTTCTATAACAATTTCATATCAATTGATCCATTTGGTCTGGAGGAAAATCAATACAGGAACATAGGGATACAGAGATGTTTTCATTTCCCAGTTATTTTAACATTATTTCTTAGTAATCTTAGCATCTTTTTAATGTAATCATTTTAACTCCAGAGTTTAAGATTTTTTAAGTTGTTAAGACAATTCTGTAGAAATACTCTTTAAAAATAAGATTGATACACAGAAGAATCCCAGCATTTCACAAAGTTTGTGTAATTGCATCTATATAAATATACAACACACACGTGCAAACAAAGGAAACATACACATAGCTTCACTTGTTTCTCATTGAAATTGCATACTACTAGGATATATTAGAAATAAATAGTAAATAGACATATTCTTGAAGGCAGTATGTACTTCTTACTATTTTTTTAATATACAAGGTGAGTGTCATTAGATTGATATTCATATTTCCTCTGTTGACTGATACACCATAGGAATTCCCCATCTCATTTTTATGAACCTTTTTTAAAATTTAAAAAGTGCTGCAGAGCCATACAAGAAAAAGTCATGAAATATTCATTACTGTAAAAAGTTCCATGATTTTGCAAATCAAGTTTAGAATTGCTCATTGAGTTTCTTTAGTAGTGAAATAATTTGTTAGTAAATAACATTCATCAAAGAATATTCATGAGATCAAAATGCCAAATTAAACTCCAAGGGAATATTTAACCAAGCTGTACTTTTGTTATAAATAGGTTGTAGGTTCTTTTTAATGTCATAAATCATTACCACTAACATATAAATTTGAAGATCTACCCTGAGTCATCCATTTACAGTTTTTTGGTCAAAGGTATAAATGAAGATAGTTAAGTAACACATTTCAGCATGAGACATTCTGCTTATGGCAATTTTAATGTACTTTGAAATAGGACATCACCATGTTCAATGTCATTGGAGAGTGCATGACTTACCATTTATCTTGTTTTTTGTCAAAGCATCAGAGTGTGTGCATCAGTCTAGGTAGGTAGTATGGGTTAGTATTTCCAAATCTGAACACTCTGCTTAGCAAAACTATGTTTAGAAATGTTTCTCTTATTTTTTCCCCCCTTTTTCTTTTATCCTTTTTCAAAAAAAAATAATTGATACAAAAAGCTCTCCTTTGGTGGATCATGAGCCCTAAGTAAATTACATAGTGAGTTAGGAGGTAATTAAATGCTCTAAGAGAAAAAAAAATGGTAGTCGGAATATAGGAGATTGAGAGTTCTGGGGATGAGGATGAGGCTGAGATTTTAAGTAATGCCAGTTAGGCTAGATACCACTGAGAAGGTGTGATGTGGGCAAAGAATTGAAAAGATGAATGAGTTAACCAACTGGATATATAGGAGAGCTTTCCAGGCAGAGAAAACAACCCAAACTAAGACCCTACAGTAGGTTTATGTTTTGTAATGTAGGAACGCTGGGGAACTCTGTAGTTTGTGCTGAATGAATGAGAAGAAGAATAGCAAGAAATGATGTCACAGAGACAATGAGGTTTCAGATTATCTATGGTAGGAGTCAATAAACAGCAACCAATGAGCTAAATCTGGCTTGTGCAAACTCTTTGTAAATAAAGTTTATTGAAACACAGGACATACCAATTTACATATTGTCTATGGCTGCTTTTGTGCTACAGCAATGGCAGAGTTGAATAGTTGGGATAGAGACTTGCAAAGCCTAAAGTATTTACTGTCTGGTCTTTCCAGAAAAAGATTGTCGCTCCTGGTTCTATGGCCATTGTGAAGATTTTCATATATTTTCTGAGAAAAATGAGCATTTGGGGGGTTTTGAGAAATGCTGTCACATACTCTGGTAATGTTTAAAATAATTATTTTGGCTTCTGCTTTGGGAATAAAATGGAAAGGGACAAGGATGGAAGGAGATCCTTGAGGAGCTAAAGCAGAAGCCCAGATAAGAGATTATGACAGTTCAAACAGCATGGTAGTTGTGGAAGTGCTGAGAGAGAAAGCCTAAGCTACCTTAAGCAGTCGTTAAGGACAGTGCTAGTTAGGGCTCAAAAGGATATGAGGAGCCTCTGAACATTTTGCAATGGAAACTAACACATCCCTCAGGTTATAACACTACCATGCTATCCTGCGACCACCTAAAAGGCCGTGTGTGACCAAGTAAAGTCACCAGCATCAATCATAGGTATTATATACCGTTAATACAAGTGTTTCGTTTTAATGAAAAGTTACTTGAAATTTATTATGAAATATATCAGTCACACCAAAGAATGCCTAAAATACACACACACACCCATAAAGCTAATATTAAGAATATATATATCCATATACGTATGTGTGTTATCATATTCTGCATCACATCTCCCTTTCTCTCCACGATATATAACCATTATCTTGTTTTGGGTATCGTAATTTATGTAAATATAAACAAATGTACATTGTTTAGCTTATCAGTTTTTAAAATTTTAAGTAGATAGAATTATGCTCATTTTAGACTCCATTTGTTTGACGGCCCGTATTTAATGTGTTTCTGTAAGTCTTGCTAGATAAATTCCTACTTGGTTTTACTAAAATATATGAGTCAGAAGACATCTGACTCAAGATATCAGTAACTGAATATAGAAGTCAAAGTGACAAAGAAATAGCATTGTCTTATTTCCTTTTATGTCAATTTTAATACAGATTTATATATATATATATATATATATATATATATATATATATATATATATATATGGAATATTTAGGAAATATAGTAAAGTTCATGTATTGCTAAGAGAAATAATTTCCTTTATGGTCATTTAAAATACATCATAAGAATTTATAAAGATTTTATCAACATATAAATTTATTCCTCTGTGAATTATATCATATTAAAAAGAGGAATCAAACTTTTTTTTAATGTACTTGATTACTTCTTAGGATACATTTGACCTTTTAAGAATCAAAATGTCCTTGAAACTTGACATAGTCCACATTTCAGGTTGTATTTTTCAAGATAAGAAGTTCTGCTAGTTTACCCTTTTTATCAACTGATATTTTGACAGACTTGAGATTTGAAGTTGAATCTATTGCAACACTTTTAATGATCTAACATAAATTGTTATGATATATCATTATGATAAAATAAAAACAAGAAACGATCTCATTAAATTATGAAGCATTTTATGACATGTCATTAAGTGGTACTCAGGTGGCTGAATTCAGTCTAGCTGTCAAGATGTGCATCTCCTACTAATAGATTATAAATGGATAAACCATAGAATAGGATTCAATAGGGGCTGTCTGTGGGCATCAGAAAAACTAAAATAGACAGTTACAAATAAGATACATCTGGGAGTTTCTTGTTGCAGAATAATGTAACAGCCAACTAAAAGAATAATATATACTGCAATCTGACTTATTCATAATAGATTTATTTGATACATTAATGGGTTTGCAAAAACATTTCAGATAAAGATAGGCATACATTTTGAAGAGGTAAGATAAGGAGAAGTGAATGCAATAGACAGAAGAAACCATGTTTTGCCAAGTTTTGGACAGAATTAAATATTATTCTTATTCATGGCTTGAGTGTGTTTTATTTCCCAAAGGTTAAAAACCAAAGATAACTGATTAAAGTTTTCCTTCAGTCACTGTTTAATTTTAATCTTATGTTGGAATCTCTTTACACACAAGGAACCATCTCTTGTGAGGTTATAAAAATCAAGTGCATGAGAATAAAACACTAGCTCCGAACATTAAAAAGGTAAAATATTTAAGAAGAATGTGTTCACACCTACATGGTAATTTGTCTTTTGATCCCAGATTCTAAAGGAGCAAATGACATCCATAGTGGTGGGCTTCTTGCTTCTACATGTATTTCAACAAAGTGGAATCCTTCAGACTGGGCACCTATAAATTTATACACTTGACTTTGTTAACTTCACTCAGCCAGCTTAGAATTCACCTTAAATAAGGACACATATATCAGAACTTTATCAGAAAACTATCCTACCATAATAAGAGATATCACTTGAAAGCTTTCCAAAATGGTAATTAGTGAAGAGAAGACACATAAAACTGTCTGGGTGGAAGAGTTATTGGCACTGATGCTCCTTGTCAAAATGTGAATGCTATTTATCTGCAGACATTAATTATGTATGGCTTTTTTCCAGTAGGTTAATAGATAATTTTCATTGGCTGTCTCTTGTAACAGAGCTCAAGAACCATCATAATGAATGGGCCACCGGGTGAGAGTATTTGCATTTCAGGTGGGACAAGGTTACCTTAAGATCTTAACCGTATGGCAAATTTGACACTTGACATGAAATTATTCTCAGTAGATATATTTTGCAAATGTACTCTGGTTCTATCAGCACTACAGCTTATAATATATTAGGCTCTAGTAGAACACTTTTTTTCCTTGTATTTTAACTATTATATGTTCAAAAGACATAATAATCCTTCATGCATTATTTGTTAAATTAGTCATTTCAGTCAGATTGTAAGCATTTCATTTTGAAAAGTGATTTTATATAGATTTTTTTAAAAGAAAATGCACTTGTAATTATTATAACTTTAGAAATTAACACTCTTTTTAGAGGGGCATTATAGAAAGCAAATAAGAGAGATGTGTGTATGAGATGACAATTTCTAATGGCCAACACATTTGAATTATAATTAGGTCCTTTTAAAACTCTGTGTGGCTTAATATTACCATAATGATAACCCTAAGATTACTAGAAGGAACTTTCACCATGGCCCATTATCACTTTAGCCAAATTGGTTTTCACTTTAACTAAATATATCACTCAATCCGATGAATTTTATTTGAGTAAAATGGAGGTTATGTTTGAGTACCATACACACACACACACACACACACACACACACACACTGCATAAAATGAATACTTGTGTCTCAAACACAAGTTGAGATGTTGGAATTAAAAATAGTTGGAAAATTAATTTTGCAAAGTGGCTTCCAAGTGTTCTCTCTCTCTCTCTCTCTCAATTTCTCTTGGAGGGGAATGATCTGAATATTGTGCTTCGATAGCTATTTTCAGTGTGTCTAATTATGCAAGCAGCTGCAATGTATGGATATTATACGTATGCTGGTTATGAATGACGGAGCATCATTTTTTAAATTGAGAGGCAGTGACCTAAAGAACACATCATTATCCAGTTCAACATCCTATGTGTTAGTGTTCATGCTAGAACTATGTCAAAAATATAAATATTGCATAAAAACAAGGACCTCCCTAGGTTCTGTAAATGGATACATCCTAAAAAAATTCTGATTCCCCTAAGCATATTTAGACTACAGCTATTTTTAAAGTCACCTGTTCTAGAGTCTAAGGCCAACATAGAATTTGTAGTTGCTGGAATAGAACTGAAATGAGAAAACAAAAATATCTTTAAAAAAAAAACATTTTATTTACTTGAAGAGAGAAAGAGAGAGAGAATGAGCAGGGGGGAATGGCAGAGGGAGAGGGAGAAGCAGGCTTGGCAGGGAGTCTGACATGGGGCTCTATCCCAGGACCCTGGTATCATGACCTGAGCCGAAGGCAGACACGTAACTGACTGAGCCACCCAGGTGCCTGAAAACAAAAGTATCTATCTCTACATAGATGTACATATCATGAGCAGATAACAACTTAGATTTCTCTTGCGTTACTGTATTTTTACAGAGATCATTTTACCTTTGTAAAGCCTGAAGATCTCTGATATAGGTTGATTTCCATGGAGTGAAATTGCACATTGTCAAGTTATTTTAGAATATTTTATAAGATTTCAATTCCATCACAAGAGTTTTTTTTTTTTTTTTAAGATTTTATTTATTTATTTGACAGAGATAGAGACAGCCAGCGAGAGAGGAAACACAAGCAGGGGGAGTGGGAGAGGAAGAAGCAGGCTCATAGCAGAGGAGCCTGATGTGGGGCTCGATCCCATAACACCGGGATCACGCCCTGAACCGAAGGCAGACGCTTAACCACTGTGCCACCCAGGCGCCCCCCATCACAAGAGTTTTTATTAATATGAAGGATTTTTTTATCAGAACTATTTTTTTCCTTGTCACATTCCCACTTCAATAAAAATTATTTAAAAATTTTAAGGAATATCAAATTCCTTTAGCCTTCTAAGAAGCATTCTCTAAGTATTATTTATTTAGTTTCAAAAGTTGTATGTGCTCAAAATAATAATTTTAAAAATCCAGAAATATAAAGAAGGATGAGCACAAACTAATTATGCTTCTTTCAGTGTGCTCCTTGCCTTCCCCATTCTTTATTCTGCAGTTAGCAATGTTGACAGTATGGCATGTGTCCTTCCATAATTTGCTCGTGCTAATATCAACATACTTGCAGAAATATTGCTAGTTTTGGTTTAAAAATGGGATTTCACTATGAACATTGTTATTTTTTAAGTTATGAATTTATCATATCTTTCTAAATTCATAGAAAAATATCTAATTATTTACACAGCTTCCTGATAGTTGATAGAATATATATTGCAATTTGTTCATTTATTCCTCTATTGATGGACATACAAGTTGTTTCCCATTTTATGTCATTATCAATAATATAGTTATGGATATTCACATACCAAGTTTTTTTTTCTATTTTTTTTTTCTTTACACACTGATGCTCTTATTTCAACAAGATCAGTTTGTAGAGGTGAAGTTGCTGTGTCGTGTAACCTGCTCTGATACGGACACTGACCTTCTAAAGATTTCAGTAACTCATTGCCAGACCAGCAGTGTAGCTGAAGGCTTTCCTTCTGAATGCCTTGTCTGCAACCATGGTCTTCCCAACTTTTCATAGACTAGGTTAGGATTTTTTAAAATATTTTGCATCTATTGGACTTTCTCCAAGCACCAGTGATTTTGACTATCTTCTTATGCATTTATTGTTTGTTTTGAGATCCAGCACAAACCTACAGTTAGGACTATGGATTTTGAAGACAGACCTCTTCTTTGAATCCTCTCGTTCGTTAGTAGTTGGGTGACCATGGGCAAGTGACTTAAGGTCTCTGTAACTCAGTTTCTTACTGTGTAAGCTGGGAGAACAACAGTTCCCAGCTCAGAACAGAGGTGCCTGGCCACATCCAGCCCCTCCTTGCTCTCTCACACGTCCTGTCCAGTGACTGCTGAAACTGCCATCTGGCAGGTGCTCACTCCCACCAGCAGACTTTTGTCCCCAGAACCGCAGAGGCAGTGTTTCGACAGTGGCAACAGCTTCCTTGAAACCTTTGCACGAACTTCCCCTTCACGGTCCTTTGGATTTCTCTGTTAGATACTTTCACAAACATCAACATCAGAAGAGGTCACCATGACTTTGATGGATCAAAACAAAAACGGGACCACTCCATAATCACGTTTGAATGTAAAACAAGAACATTGTCCTAACCGCAAAAATAACCGCATCTCCCCTAATATTGGCTAATATGGGTGATTGTTGCTTCTTTGCCAATTGTAGTTTTCCCACTGGACTAGTTTTCCCTCTTTCCAGATAAGATTTATTAAGATACAAGTCATTGAATTATCCTTGTTTCTAGAGTAAATACCTATGGCCATAAACATGCCCCCAAATTACCTAACACGAACCTAGATCTTCCAGCAATTCTTTTCTGATACCCTCTTGCTAGGATGCCCCCCGTCCCCCCTCCCCAGTGTGCAATGAGTAATATAGACAACTTGTTCAACTGCTGATATTTTCCTGCTAGTCTTGGCTGGAGGGCATCAACACTGCCCATTGTTAACTCACACTAGCACTTCAGATAAACTGTGAAGTGATTTAGCAACTCCTGTGATTATCAGAATCCTTCTTCTATACATTAACTTACCCAGCTCCTTCCACGACTATGAAGGTCTAATTTTTATATTACCTGCTTTGCTGACTAGGCTCTGACTAATGCCCTCTTCATAGCATATATTTTGCATACTAGTGTTTTTCTCGATTCTATCACATTTTCTATCTATGCTTTCTTATTGATTGGATTCTATATTGATATATTGTGTACATGTTTGGAATCATTCTGAAATATTCTTTGGAATAATGTATATTTGAAACAAAATACTTTTCCCTCATATGGCAGCCCTTTGAATTGACACCAGCATATTTTTAAGTAAGTTATTTTATCAATGTGGAATCATATCAATCACTCATATGTCTTACTTCATTCTGATTTATGTCTCTCTTCTGATGCATTTGGCAGGTCAAACTTAAAATTTTGTGATAGAGACCCTTGCCTTCATTATATTTCCGTAATAGAGAGATCAAAGGAAATCATTTATAATGTGGCATGGTATGCTAGTACACGAAAGAGCTTAGTTCAGATTCTATTTATGCTACTTTCTAGCAGTGTGTGATCACGAGCAAGTTAATGAAGCTTTTGCAGTTCTTGTTTTCCCATTTGTAAAATGGAAGGAGTATATGAATTGCGTTGTTTTTATCATTGAAATAAGTACATATTCTAGCACGATATCTGGTACATAATGGGCATTTCAACCAATAAAAAAATAATTTGTTCCGTTAACCATATGGTCATGCAACAATAATTTAGTGAGTGGCTTCTCCATGCACCATATGCAAATGCAAGAAGGAACTAGAAATGATGAAAAAAGGAATCCCCGTCTCTAAAGAGTTTACGTTATGGCGAGAAAAGTAGATGAAAACATTTATCAAAAAGAGAAAGGAAAAGAAGTCAGAGATGAAGAAGAGGAAGGAAAATGCATTTAATTCTGTGTGGCTCTACTTATTTTCAGTGTGAATGTTGTTCAATACTGTTAGTTTATTTTTTATTCAAGTAAAATTAACATATAGTGTTACATTAGTTTCAGGTCTATAGTATAATGATTTAGCAACTCCATACTCAATGCTCATCAAAATAAGTGTACTCTTAATCTCTTTTATCTGTATTACCCAGCCCACCACCCACCTCCCTTCTGGTAACCACCAGTTTGTTCTCTATATTTAAGAGTTGGGGGTTTTTTGACTTTTTTTTTCTTATTTTGTTTGTTTTGCTTCTTAAATTCCACATATGAGTGAAATCATATGGTATTTGTCTTTCTGACTCATTTCACTTAGCATTGTACCCTCTAGATCCATCCATGTTGTTGTAATGGTAAGATTTCATTTTTTACGTGTGTGTGTGTGTGTGTGTGTGTGTGTGTGTGTGTGTGTGTGTATCACATCTTCTTTATCCATTTATCTATGGATGTACACTTGGGTTGCTTCCATATCTTGGCTATTGTAAATATGCTGAAATAAACATAGGGGTGCATGCATCTTTAGTGGTTTTGTTTTCTTTGGGTAAATGCCCAGTAGTGGGATTACTGGATCATATGGTAGTTCTATTTTTAATCTTTTGAGGACCCTCCAAACCTTCCACAGTGGCTGCACCAGTTTGCATTCCCACCAACAGTGCAGGAGGGTTCCTTTTTCTCCACATGCTCACCGACACTTAGTATTTCTTGTGTTTTATATTTTAGCCATTCTGACAGGTGTAAGGTGAAATTTCACTGTGGTTTTGATTTGCATTTCCATGATTATTAGCGATGTTAAACATCTTTTCATCTGTCTGTTGGTCATGTGTATATCTTCTTTGGAAAAAAATGTCTAATCATGTCCTCTGCCTATTTTTTAATTAGATTGTTTTGGGGGTATTGAATTGTATGAGTCCTTTATATATTTTGGAGATTAACTCCTTATTGAATATATCATTTGCAAATATCTTCCTCCATTCGGTAGGTTGCTTTATTGTTTTGTTGATGGTTTCCTTTGCTGTGCAAAAGATTTTCATTTTGGTATAATCCCAATAGTTTAATTTTGCTTTTGTTTCCCTTGCAAGAGCAGACTATCTAGACAAATGTTTCTGTAGCTGTTTTTATAGTCAAAGAGATTACTGCCTGTGTTCTGTTCTAGAGTTTTATGGCTTCAGGTCTCACATTTAGGTCTTTAATCCATTTTGAATTTATTTTTGTGTATGGTGTGAGAAAGTCATCCAGTTTCATTCCTTTACATGTAACCGTCCAGTTTTTCCAGCACTACTTGTGGAAGAGACTCTTTTCCACATTGTATATTCTTGCCTTCTTTGTTGTACATTAATTAACCATAAAAGCCTGGGTTCCTTTTTGGGCTCTGTATTCTGTTGATCTGTGTGTCTGCTTTTCTGCCAGTATCAATACTGTCAATCAATACTGCCAGTATCAATACAATCAATACTGTTTTGATTGCTATAGCTCTGTAGTGTATCTTAAAATCTGTGATTGTGATGCCTCCAGTTTTGTTCTCCTTTTTCAAGACTGCTTTGGCTTTTGGGTTTTTTTATGTGTGTTTCCATACAAATTTTAGTATTATTTGTTCTACTTCTGAACAAATTTGATAGGGATTGCATGAAATCTATAGGTTGCCTTGGGTAGTATGGGCATTTTAACAATATTAGATATATGGCTTTCCTCAATATCTTATGAATTCATGTTTATCACATTTAGGGAAAAAAAAAGCAGACCTTATTTATTTTTGTACTTTGTCTTTCCAATTTTCAAATTATTAACACTGTTTCAGTTTTCTTTGGCTTTTGTTAATTTTTTAAGTATTACTGCCTCTGACTAAATGATTTTATTTGCTAAATATTGAAAATTTTAGGATATAATAGAGGCAAAGTTATAGAAGACATAAAATTTAAGATTGTTACAGAAAATGTGGGTATCTGTATCTGTGTCCAGTGCTGTTTCATAAGTAGATAATCTATTTTCATAAATGAGACATAGATGAATGCATTCTTCTTTAATCATTGATCATAATATTTTGAGTGGCTTTACTGTTACAGAGATATTTTGACCTTTTCCTATTTTTCCCTATATCTTTTTTCAAACTTAGTATCTATATTCACCTGTGATTCATACTACATTTTCCAAGGACAGAGTTTGTGTACGGTATGTACAGACATAGAATTTGAAACACCAAGGCTCACACACACAAAAAGCAGAAATAATGGCTTTACTTATGCATTGCTGATGTTGCTCAGACTAAGATTAGTGAATCTTCTTCGTATGAATCTTCTTCATATGAATATTTAGTTAAAAAATCAATTTAGATTCAGTACATTCATAGGATTCTGCAAAACATCATTTCCTATGGTTAATTGCATATATACTCTATTTCAGTGCATTTGGGAAATCATTATTGCAGGTACATTTGATAAATCATAAAGATGATTTTTTAATGAAAGCTAACTGAACAGGATCTTGCTCTTATTTTAAAAGTTATATTCAACAGCTCCCCGAAGTATAGATTTTATTAATTCACAACTGAATCATAGAGCAATAAGACAAAAATTATGAGTCTGCCGACATTAATGCATTTGTTTATAAAAAACTGAACTCAGAGAGTTGACACTTTAGTTGTTTTCTCCCCATAACTGGAGCTGCTTTCAGTTATATTTTAAGAAGGAGCTTCCAGGACAGTCTTCCAAACCATGCTTTTTAATATTTCTCAGGACTAAAAATCTTCCCGTTTCTCAAATTTCCACTCCCTTTGGGCAAGAGTTTCAAAGAAGAATGCCTGTGGCTGAGGTGGCATGTGGAGATAAAATAATTTTGTGCTAAATTTTACACTGTGCTGATCTCCCTGACAGCCTGGGGAATAGGAGGTATTTTCTAGAGATACAGGGTAACTGCCCGCTGTATGACTAATCGCCTGATATTGTGTTTTGTTCTTATGGAATTAGCGATGGCATTATAATACTATTTATACACTTCAGGTTCTTTTTTTAAGTAGTTAATTTTTTTAAAGATTTTATTTATTTATTTGAGAGAAAGGTAGCAAACGAGCAGGGGAGAGAGGGAGAAGCAGGCTCCCTGCTGAGCAGGGAGCCCAACATGGGGCTCAGTCCCAGGACCCTGGGATCATGACCTGATCAGAAAGCAGATGCTTAACCGACTGAGCCCCCCAGGCACCCGTGTACACTTTAGTCTTAACAGGGATGTAAAAGGAAGTATTGAGGACTTGAAATGTACTTCCTATATAGATTGATGTTAATGCTAATTTTTATACAAATAAAACCTTCATCATCCCCATGCAGTGGCCACGTGATAGAATTCATTGTTTATGAAATTGTCTCAAAAGAGAAGGTATATATCATGGTAATAGAGTCTGATATACTTTGTTCAATCATATGATTTCTTTTGTTTCTATTACCTACTCAAATTATACTCTATAAAATTGTTAATAATAATAACCAGAATTTATTGTATTTCTACACTTGACATATTTTACGTATCATGGAGCTCACAACAACTTCCTCACATATAAAATTAACCCCATTTTATAGATGAGACACTTGAGGCTCAAGTGAGCCAAAGCCACTGAGCAAGTAAGTGTGAGACGTGAATGGTAACCAAGATCTAATCCCAAAGTATATACCCTTTAAAACACTACACTGACAATTTATACTGTGTTTATTCATTCCTTTGCTGGTGTATATTGGCCTCATACAGGTAGGTACATTTTAGCCCAAATTCTGAATCACTAAACCACAACAATAGTCCAGAAAGGGTATAGTGGCCTTCTGCTTAAACAGCACAGTGGTGGTTTTCTACATTTGGTTGTCAAACTGTGGTCACTTTAAAATTTTATTACCAATATGTCCAAAGCATATTTGGATAGTCTTTAATATCAGCTTGTTTTGGGCTTAAAGGAATGATCAGGATATTTGGAATAAAAATTCATATTAAGGGAAGAGAGGGTGTGTAAAATACCAGCTCTTGGAAAACTGACTTGGGCTAGAGTGCAAGACAGTTCTGTTATTCAGATGATCTTCTATTTCCCTAATGCACATTTTTAAGGATTTTATTTCTTAGTAATCCCATACCGAACATGGGGCTCAAACCCATAACCCCAAGATCAAGAGTGACATGCTCTACTGACTGAGTCAGCCGGGTGCCCCTTCCTAATGCACGTTTGATTAAGCCCTAGAAAGAAGGGGCTGCAAATACAAAGCAAAAACAAAAACAAACAAAAAACTCTGTTTCATCATGCTTCCTTTGGGGCAATGATACAGGTGTTGGTGTTGGTGGATATAGCAGTTTTGATAGACATTCTTTGGTAATCAGTTATGGAGGTTAGAGAGGGACAGAAGCCTTGAGCAGTGCTTGGACAGTTGAAATCATTACAAAAAGGCAGAGGAAGAAAGAAAGGAAACATCAACTATCACATGTGAGGTGCAAGGTTGTGTTTCTGAACACAAATGAGACACTCTTGAAGTTCAAAGAGGGTTTTACAAGACAATATCCCCAGCCTTGGGGTTAGACCAGAGAAAAGATGCAGTGATTACTTTTTGTACCCACATTTTTCTCCAAAAGCTGCTACGGTCTAAGAAGCAAAGATATCTGCTGCACAGAGCTTGATGATCAGATGGGAATTTTTTTTTTTAAGATTTTATTTATTTATTTTTAGAAAGGGAGAGAGAAAGAGTGAGCAGGAGTGGGGGGAGGGACAGAGGGAGAAGCAGACTCCCCGCTGAGTAGGGAGCCTGATATGGGACTCCATTCCAGGACCCTGGGATCATGACCTGAGCTGAAGGCAGATGCTTAACTTGACTGAGCCACCCAGGCACTGCATCAGATGGGAACTTAGAGAGTTTATGTTTCAATTTTCTAATCAAATAGAGAAGAAAACTGAATTTTTGAGTGATGAGGTGACTTACCTAAGAACCCGCGGCTAGTTACTAGCAGAGACTGAGGAAGAAGACTTTATACTCCAGTCCCTTTGCACTAAGCTGTGTCTTATCTTTAGAGCTCAACAATGTATTTTGGAGTGATTAGAGTTTATGTCTCAGAGCACAGAGCTCTGAATCAGACAGATGTGGGTTTCATCCAAGTTCTTTTTCCCCAAGGTGTATGGCTCTGGGCAAAGTACAAAAATCTCCCTGTGCCTCAGTTTCCTCATTTGAGAATATCCTAATGACAGTATCAGCTTCGAATGGTTGTTTTAAACATTCCTTAATGATATAAGGATAGGCTCTTACTTTATAAGTACTCAGAAAGGGTACTTATTTTATTAATTTATACCATATCAGAAGTTAATTCTAAAGTATTTTCCTCCAGATGTCAATATATTCTCATGCAGTTTTAAAGAAATTTTGGAGGGGCGCCTGGGTGGTTCAGTCAGTTAAGTGGGTGCCTTCAGGCTCAGGTCATGATCTCAGGGTCTTGGGATCGAGCCCCATGTTGGGCTCCCTGCTCAGTGGGGGGTTTGCTTCTCCCTTTTCCTCTGCCTCCCCCTCCCCATTCCCTGTGCTTTCTTTCTCTGTCTTTCGAAGAAATAAATAAAATCTTTTAAAAAATTCAATCAATCAATAAAAAGAAATATTGGAAATAAGAGGCATTTTCACTTTCTATGTTAAGAAAAAATTCTGTGGATCTAATACTGATTAATTTCATCAGTAAACATTCACAAGTCATTTGTATGAAGCTTACATTTCAAAAAAATATCCACTAGAATTAAATCTTTACAATAACGCCCAAGTAAATGTCCTGATTTCACATTTAATAGTGAACTGATGGATACATTAGAGAGTCAAGTACCTAAAAATGTGGATTGATAAAGTAATAAAATAAATTATTCCTTTATCAAAGATCCATGAATATGAATATCTACAATTACCAGAACTCTGTTACAAAAATGAAATTATTTTGCTTTTTGAACAAAGAAATGATTTTAAGGAATTTGCATGACTCTAAGAAAAAAGCTTAATTCTCAAATTTTATTATATTTTATTTTTTAAAAATTTTATTTATTTATTTGAGAGAAAGAAAGAGAGAGAGCACAAGCAAGGGAAGCATCAGAGCGGGAGAGAAGCAGGCTTATCAGGGAGCCTGACAGGGGCTCAATCCCAGGACCTGAGATCATGACCTGAGCCAAAGGCAGACAGATGCTTAACCAACTGAGCCACCCAGGTGCCCTCAAATTTTATTTTAAATGCTTAGAAGGAAGCATGGTTTTAACAAAAAATATAGTAATTACTGTTTATGGAGCACAGTAGATGGTACTGAAAGAGAAGCTATATATACTGAAATGTCAGTCAATTTACCTCCCATATATTGTTTAAACATCTGAGGCAGCTTTTGTTAGAAGCTATTACTGATTTGTGTTTTACAAATAAAAGAACAAAAGCTTAGACGGGTAAGTTGTTCAAGATGAGGTCAGTTAATCAGTTAATTGGTGGAGAATCCAAAACACAAATTCCTATCTAAAGATTTTAAAACCTTGCTTAATTCATGATGTCCAACTGTGTATTCATGGTGATAATCTTACTATGGATACACTATTGATAAAGTATGATTTTTTTTATGATGCATAGATGGTTATTTATACTGACTAAATTTTAGCAAAGCCACATACTGATTGATAAATGGTTGAAAACTGTATTAGAAACATACATTTCAAAATCTGAGTAAACAAGTTTCAATTGAGATTATGTCTATTTTGAGAATACTTTAGATCTTGTCTGATTTTTAAAAGATTTAGAAGTATCTCAATCGTGGAAAAATAAAGTAAGGGAAAATAAAACTCAGTAATATGCTTCCTAGTATCCAAGGTGAAAGAGAAAATGGCTAATTTTGCTCACACTACTTATTTCGAGGAAGCATAGCTCATCAGAAAAGAAAAATAAAAGGATAAATAAGGAAAAACAAAATAATCGACCTTTAAGGGAACTTTACTTGCAGGCTCTATGTATAAGACACACTGAACACTATAATAGATGATACCTGTAACATTATATGACCTTTTCTTAGGTCAACCAATTATAAGCCTTAAGACAAAATGTTAAATCCTAGTTCAGTGAAAGTGTTTCTATGAACAGAATAATAAAGTCCAGTTACCTGGTTTGCTGTCTGTCTGCCCTCTTAGAAAGGTAGGATTTTAGAGAACCTATAGAAATAAATGGTTGTAATGTCCCTTAGGTCAACCCTTTCAAATATCAGTTGTCAAGCTTTGACAGCTGCCGTATGAGACCAAATTTCAAGTTGAGAACTCTGACAAGTAAGTGAAAGGTGTTCTGAGTTTTGATTGAAAGGAATCCTCGTGCTCTGGAGACCTGGGATATAGGTTACAAAGTTCATATTTTGAAGTGAAAATCAAGCACTATGACTAAACCCAATTACCGTGTGTTACTTCACGCAGTAATTCCTATTTATAGTTAAATGAGAGTCTTAAAATGATAAAATCATTTTTATCAAGTCAGATTATTCATTTGTTTTAGGGATTTCCAATTTAAGATTGCTGACAAGAAACTTGTTTTTATCATTTCTTTCCACTTTCTCCAATTTGAAAAGAAGTCTTCTTTATGTGTTAGCATATATTTATTTTTGTAATGTTTATATCACCCTAAGTTTTTCATATCTAATACATAATGTAATTTTATTTTTTAAATACTCTTTAGAAATCAAGTACTTATTTTAAAAAATGTCATTTTGACTTTTCTAGAGCCAGAATCTTCATGTTACATAAAATCAATACTTTGGTGATATCAGGACATTAATCATTCTATCATTGGTGTTCAGTGTCTATCCTTTGTTCAATTATTTTTGATAAAACTTTCTTCAAAGGTTTTATACTGGGCCTGATAGAGTTTAAGCACAGTTATAAACTATGACAGGTTGTTTTCAGGACTTTACCTAATTATGCTCTCCCTTCAACTCTCCCTTATTTTGGAAACGCATATATTGATCGATTCAACTGAAATTCTCTAGCTAATGAGGTGAGAAGCTCATACTCAACGATGAAATGACAATCTGAGTTGCAGTGACACTGTTTTGCTGCAAAACCAGAGCTTTTGAACACTACCAATTACAGCTAGAGAGTCATTGACTAGATAAAGAGAGATGGTTCCAGACTTTAATTTTGATATGCATCTCTATTCATGAGACTGGTTAGAACTGGTGGTAATCATTTCAAATCACTTAATATTTGAGGGTCTCCAACTAGGCAATGTGAGGGATAAAGAGATTCACTTTATCCATTCAGTCACCAGATACTTATTAAGCCACCCCTGTATGCCAACTACTACTGTTCTAGGTAGAAGATATTCAGCAGTGAAACAAAATGACAAAGAGAAGGTAGTGAACAAAATATATAAAGATGCATTAGTTACAACCCTCTCTTAAGGAGAGGAAAAGAGAAAACTGTGTATGCATTAGTACAGACAAGGGCAATTTCTGAAAGCAAGACCAAGAACTTGTTAAGAGCCAACATTTGTTGAAAGTTAAAAGCAAAATTGGAATTGATCTTTTGAGTCTTGTCCTAGTCTTGAAAATACTGAAAACATCTTTTTAATGTAATAATCAGAAATATCATCTGGATAGAATGAAGAAAAAATATCATCAGGCCCAAAATGATCATTTTCATTCCCTGATTACATAGTCCACAGTACTTAGGGTTATTACAAACTACTTGAAACGGAGCCTTCAAATGATACATTTAGACAAGAACTAATTTACCAATCACCATTTGGAACATTGCCATCTTCTGGAGACATATTTCACATTGAATACTGATTTAAATAGAAGCTGTTAGAATAAAGACTGCCCCCCCCCGCCCCCCAATGGTACCTCTGAAAATTCTCCAGTACCTAGAAAGGATATTCTGTATTTCTGTGACAATTGGTTAGTATCCCTTGGCAGTGCATGCACATGTCTGTTTCTACCACTGGAGGGCGCTGCTGGAGGACGAGGGTGGGACTGTTCATCCTTTGTCTCTCAGGGCACTTAGCCCTATGTCTCACATTGCGCAAACGTGCATGAAAGAAATGCTGAAGCAGTTGGATTTTAATCGTAATAAAACCGCTCGTTCTCGAGACCTGCACAGTATCACATTCAGAAGAAACAAAAAGATGACTCTGAAAACATTCAAAGTAACAAGTTTCTTTCCAAATTTATCTTAAGAAGGGTGATAGTAAAATCCGCTTAGAGTCTCTGCAGGCTCTTGCTTCTCTACCAGAGTCCCTGTCATGCAAGCAGCTGCGTATTCTCCGCCTCTCTCCCTTCCCTTTTTTCCCACTTTGCAAATTCCCAAAAAGATCCACAGGGTTCAGGCTATTTCTTCCCCTTTCACCTTTATTCATTTGTCTCCCTCAGTTTCCCTTCATAGCCTCTCTGCACCGTTCTGACACTGTTGACGTTGCCCCTATTCTCACCACCTCCAGTCCAGCAAAGCCAGGTTCTGGTAGTGCTGTCCCAGCAACAAAACACTCCTCCCCTTAGGCGACTAGAGAGCAAATGATTGGAAATGCTCCAAGTAGTTTTGTATTTCTTTGTTTGACGGTTTCTTGTTTGTATTCATCTGTGTTGTAAGCAAAAGACCTGTGAGTTGAAAATGTCTGCCTGTTAAAATCTTAGAGAGTAAAGACACAAAGTCATGTAGTAAACACAGTGGTATTCTGGCAGCCGCGGACTCCTGTGCCGGGCTGAGCGGGGCCAGGTATCCCTTACACTGCACTGCCATAAGCAAAAGGTTCCGGAGCTAGCCCGTTACACCAGAAAACGACAAGTCCCAACACACACTAGCCAGCGTTTAGGTGGGCTCCTGATACTCTGTCTAGTACTTTGAAAAGACTAAAACCAACATAGAACTAGCAGAATGCTACAAACTTAATGATTAAAAATGCCCCTGAAGGGCTGACATAACTGCTCCCTATATTTGCAGCCGCCCCACGTTAGCCAAGCAGGAGATACCCTGCTTCCCTCACTGGCCAATGCTGCCAATGGCACTGTGGCTCCTCCCACCTCTCACCTCTTCAAAGTTTGGGATTTGCCACTTATCCTCTCTCATACACTGCCTATGCCCTGTTCCCACTGAATTCTGCTCACCAATAACATGTTTTAACATTTCCTGTCTTATAAAGAAACTGCTCCGTCCCACCTTTACTCTAAACTACTGCCCCATTTCTCTTCGCCTAGAAAAATGACTGAAAAATGGGACGCCCTCAGTCACTCATTAGTTCTTGGAACTACCCATTCCTTGGCTTCCATGACAAGGCACACTAGGTGGTTTTAAAGATTTTATTTATTTTTTTGCGAGAGACAGAGAGTGAACAAGCATAGCAGGGAGAGCAGCAGAGGGAGAGGGAGAAGCAGACTCTCACCTGAACCGGGAGCCGGCTGCAGGGCTCGATCCCAGGACCCTGGGATCATGACCTGAGCTGAAGGCAGACGTTTGACCGACTGAGCCACCTAGGTGCCCCTAGGTAGTTTTCTTCTTATCCAACTAGAATTGGCTTCTAATTCTTCTTGGTTGGTGCTTCCTCCTTGATTCTAGGGGTTGTAATAAATCAGAGCTTTATCCTCCGCCTACTTCTCTTTTCTATCTACACAATGTATGTGGATTATATCATCTATCTAGTCCTATGGCTTTAAACACCATCACTGTGCAAAATGCTCTCAGAAATCCCACAGTCATATATGGGACTGCCTCCAGCCATTGTCACGTAATGCACAATGTGGTGGTCTGAATAGCGTCTTAAACATGTGTTGGACAATATGGAACTCTGGATCTCCCCTCCCTTCCCCCAATTTGTTCCATTTCTTTCTATCCTATTCTAATAAAGGGTCCAACTCTCCTCTCAAATATCCTCCTAACTCATCTCCCTGCTCCAACCTTTCATCTCGGCAACGCAATTTCCATAAACTGGACAAGGCGATATTTTAAAATGTAAATCAGATCATGGCATTTCTCTGCTCTAAAAACTCCAAGGTTTTATTTTCAAAGTTAGAACAAAACCTAAATCATTATCCTGGCCTACAGGCTCTAAATGATCTACCCTTTACTGGGAACCTCGAGCCTCTCCCCGCCCTTGCCAGCAGACTTTGTGACGAGGGCTTTCTGTTGGTATTGTCAAAGTCCCTGAGCTGAGGTCTGTTTAGGGATTTTGCACAAGCTATTTCATCCATAGTTGGTCACATGAGCATTTTCTCAAATAAAAATATCAGTAGTGATGTTTAAATTACAAGCATCACCAGAAAGCTTCATGCATTTCAAGTTACGAATATACGTGTTTACTAAGCAAGGTTGACTCACACGTATGCACTGGTTCTCACTGTGACCTTCACCTGGCTGGCTCCTTCTTATCATTCACAAGCTGATGTAAACGTTACTTCTTCAAGTGACTGTAAGAAACCACTTAGTCATTCTCTATTATATCACCTCTTTACATTTTTGTCTGTATCACTCAGCACTAGGCTGAGGTTGTGTATTTGTTTATTTGTTTATCCTCTGTCTCCTCCAAGCAGGTTAAAGCCTCTGTGAGAACAGAGACCTTGACCCTGTTGTTCTTTGTTGTCCCCAGGACCTCTGCCTGGCCTAGACCAGGCACTCAGGAAATGTTCATTGCATTGTGTTGCATTCCTAATGGCACTTAGCATAGAGCTCGTCTCATATTTTAAATTTAATGATAGCTTTCAAATGTTCATATTTTCCTGAGTCAAATTTTGTACACTTTATAATTCCACAGTCACTGTCCCTCAAATAGACTGTGTTTCCTCCCATTATTTTTTATAAAAAATAAAGCTATAGGGATGGAACACATGAGAGTTCTTTTAAAAGAAATTGACAGAGAAATCTATAGCATCTTTAGGAAAAGAAGAAAAAAAAGAAAAAAACAACGTCAGACAATTTATATTTTAGAAGAAAATATCGTCAATGCCTCTATTTGGACAGGCATAATATATACCGTAAAGATTTTTCTCCGATTGTATATGGCTATAAGGTAATAGTAAACAAAATTAAACGAAAAGAATGTAAGTAGTGATTCTGTGTTCCTATGTGTAGAATGACAGGTTCAGCTTTCTCCAGAGGTATTCCCCTTTTCATCACTACATTGCTCACTCCTTTCTGCTTTCTACTGGTAATTTTCCATTACTTTCAAGAATCACTGTCTGCTGGTGGGAAATGAGAAGTGTCGAACATAGTGCTGTTACTGTTTTAGATATTCTTTTTAACTGGATTCAGTCTCTCTACTGTTACATCTTAGTGTGTGTTTGTTTTTTTTTAACTTAAAATGTTATCAGGGAAATTAAGCTCATTGCAACCTAAACATTTTAACAAATATAAACATTTCAAAGGAAGTTCGTGTTTTATGTTCCGCGATGGCTGCCTCATTTCCATATGAGAGGCTCAGGGCCCCTGCGTGGCTCTGTAGTCGGTTAAGCATCTGTCTATGGCTCAGGTTGTGATCCCAGGGTCGTAGGATCGAGTCTCACATTGGGCTCCCTGTTCAGCGGGGAGCCCGCTTCTCCCTCCTGCTGCTCCGCCTGCCTGTGCTCACTCTCTCTGACAAATAAATAAATAAAATCTTTAAAAAAAAAATAGAAGAGGCTGGAAGGAGCAAACTACAAAGAATGGCTAAGTTGTCTTGAAATTATATTTCTTTTACAAACACAGTGCTCTTTGGTTTTATTTTTATTTGGGGGTGTTTTCAGTAAGGTAAGGAGACTATTGAGGAGGGGCCCTAGAACCTCTTTTTCTCTCCCCGCTTCCATCCCAATACTCTGTTCTGGTCTTTTTAAGGGAGGGTTTAGTTTCTATGTTGTCTCTTTCTTTTCTAAATTTAAAATTCAAGGTCAAAACACCAACTTGCTTAGAAAACTTGGGTCAAATGTATGATAAATAATATTTTTATTTCTCCCAAATAACTGGTAGTAACTTCTTTCTCTGAAGGGGTAAGCTTTTTCCTATAAAATATCAGTGATCAATGTTTAAATTACTACAATCACCTGGAAGCCTAACACATTTACAATTCAGAATAAGCTCATTTACTAAGCAAAACTGACTTACAAATTTGTTCCCCTTTTAATACTATTGTATATTAAGTGTCAGCCAACATTCAGTGAAATCGAAATGTCAAGTGTCAAATGTCTGAAAAACAACTTACTAAGTATTCAGTGGACCAGGTCAGTTTTCCTCAAAAGGAAATGCATTTGACTATCCTTGTTAAAAGGTGACATTATAGCATGAAAGGAGACAAAGGACAAATGAGTTTGTGGAGTTTTAGATTGTTACAATTTTACTGAGGATGATTTTCTTAAAGTATCACTTTGAGGGAAATACTTTAAGTGAAAATACGTTGCACCAAAATAATGATTAAGGTTGCATTTTTTTTCTCAAGTTGTCTTTTCTGAAACCAGGAAGCCGTTTTGCTAAAAGATTCAAAAAAAGAAAAAAAAAAAAACACAGGAAAAATTATGCCAATGAAGTTTAGCCTAAGACAGCTCTTTGGCGTGAAGACAAGGGAAACTTTATCAGTTGGTTATAATCTTCTTATGTAGGCTAAAATAGTAACATTTGAACAAAATCTTTTAATACACGTACAGTTGACCCTTGGACAACATGGGTTTGAACTTGAGGGGGTCCACTTATATGCAGTTTTTGTTGTTTTTTTAATAAACCCAGTATACTACTATAAATGTATTTTGTCTTCCTTATGATTTTCTTAACATTTTTTTCCCCTCTACCTTCCTTTATTGTAAGAGTGTGGCATATAATAGATACAACATACAAAATGTGTGTTAATCGACTCTTTATGTTATGGGTTAGGCTTCAGGTCAACAGTAGGTTATTCGTAGGTAAGTTTTGGAGAGTCAAAAGTTGCATGTGGATTTTCTACTGTGGAGGGGGTTGCACCCCCGAGCCCCCATGTTGTTCAGGGGTCAGCGGTACTTTAAAGGATCCTGTGCTATTATAAATTCACACAGACACATGAGTGAGGACAGTGCCTTGTGGGAACCAGCAGCTAGGGGCACTCGAGTTACTGGCAGGACATGAGGGAATATCACTTTGACTTAGAAGTGAATATTACTCCCTTCTTTGTAGTCCCCATTTTGGGATGCCTCTCTCACAAGCCACATGGTCTTTCATTAAAGGAATATTTGACTTTGAAATGCTGTTTCATGGTAGCCCCATGACAGGAAAATTGGGACATTGATCAGAATTTCACATTTCTCTTTTATTGATTTTTTTTATTTTAATAAGATACTTGAGAATGTTGGATTGAGTATGGATTGAGTACATAAAATTTGTTTCTGTGATGTATTTGTGAATATTCTAAAGAAGTAGAGAGTGTTTTATTATCTTAGTTAAAATGATCTATTTACAAACTTGCTATTTTGAAGCTGTGCATTTCTAATAAAGCAGTAGGGTCAGTGATTACTACCATCAGTTTGGGTTTGAATGAAAAGGTCAATGCTTCGGCCTGAGTGCCTTTTACACTGAGCACACATGAGAATTGTTCATTGATTTATGAGCCTTGCCTCTATGCGGGGCCTGTAACAGCTGACATCACGACGCATATAGTGCATCTGACCGTGACACGTGCTCGCTGAGCTGCTTGCTCTTAGACCTGGATCAGGTTCAGCTGTCAGGGCTGTGCTTTGCCCACAGTTCAGCAGTAGGCCTCATGTTTTGGACATAAAGGCATTCTTAATTACTTGTGGTGTCATCACCCTCTGGGAGTCCCTTATTTACCAAGATCATAGGGAGTCTAAGACCAGCTGCTCCAAAATGTGCAGTTCAGCCTCCCAGTATCTCTGTGAGCCCCACTGATACTCGGACACAGAGACTAAGCGCAGCAACAAGAATTTAAATTGCTTAGTACTACTCACCAAAGACAGCATGATGTCACCTTTGACTCTTTCACACTGAATATAAGAGTTCAATTGTATGCCAGTATTTCAGATGGCAACCCTGGGGTGCAAAACTCCTTTTGTGAAATTGAACTGAGAATTTCATTTTGTTTATGTTTATCCTTGCTATTTAAGATGAGCAGACGAGTGGTTTGTTAAAAATATATTATTTCCCCATCTTTCTTGATTATTAAAAGATCATAGATATGTTGACAGTGTTCTCCACCAGGCTTGTCAACTGTTGAGAAACCTAGTGCCGTATAAATGTGGTTTCAGTTTTACTCAGTGATTTGATTTTCCTGCTTACCTTTTCATTTCTTTGATCAGGACTCTTTGATATGCACCCCCCTTCTTTAAGTCATCGGTTCATGTACACAAAGGAGAATCTACTTTGTAGGACACTTAATCTCAAGCTATTTTCAATAGTAAAATTTTAACTAATGTTCTGGGAGACTGGTTGAGTTATGTAGCATTTTGGGTTCTCTAATGGAATTCTTTAAACTTGTCATTTTCAGATGATTTTTTTTTTAACATTTCCAGCTGAGCAATAAAATATTTGCACCATATTGACTGCTCTGAATGTATCCCATGGCATATGTAAAAATAAAAGTCTGAATTTCAATGAGCTCAAAAATAGATTTTCATTTTCCCTCTTGCGAAAATAACAAACTCATAGTCAATGCATCTGTACTGTATTATTTTGTTTTGTCTACCTTCTCCTTTGGATTTATGAGAGGAAATAAGAAAAATTCTAAACCCAATTTAGGGAAAAAAAATAAATAGTGAGGCTTATAAGTTGTATGAAAGAAGTCCTCAAATTTATGAAAAGACAGGAGGAAAGTCCTTGGTTAATTACTTTACAGTTGACCCCTGAACAATGCAGAGGTTAGGGGCACTGATCCCCCATGCAGTCAAAATTCATGTGTAACTTCCAACTCTTCAAAAACTTCACTACTAACAGCCTACTGCTGACTGGAGGCCCTACCCGTAACACAGTCAGTTAACAATATTTACATCGTGTGTATGATACACTGTAGTCTTACTGTAAAGTAAGCTAGAGAAAAGAAAACCTTAAGAAAATCATAAGAAAAATATGAGAAAATATATTTACACTACTGTACTGCATTTAATTGAAAAAAATCTGTATATAAGTGGACCTGTAGTTCAAACCCTTGCTGTTCAAAGCTCAACTACATTTTTTGAAGCAAATGACCATGGGTCCATATTTTCTTTTCTAAAAGCATGACATATTTGAATTTTAAAAATTCATTTAAGGAAAATTTGACTCAAAAGTAAGGAGAACAATGAAGAAGATCTTGTTAAATATGAAAACTAGGTATTAGCCACAGAGATCACATAGCTCTTACACGATTAAAGCATTAACTCCAAAATGTGTGTGTATTTCTTTGCTTTCTTTTCCTTAAGTCATTTACTTAAATAAGAATGGCATTTTTTCTGTAAGAAACTTTTTCCTATTTTTCAAATGCACTTAAAAAAAAATTAAATCCTGCCAAGGCAGACCTGCTTCTGGGCAGCAAGGCAGACTAGGTCTCCTGCTACCAAACACCTAGAGCTTGGATAAATAAGAAGCATATTCCTAAATGATCTGGGAAACAGCCAAAATCAGAAGGGAGTACTGGACATTCCGGAGAGCTTCCCTCTACCTGCACCTTTTCTTCTTCCATAAAATACACATGCGTGCACACAGACACACACACACACACACACACACACACACACACACACACAAAGAATCTGAAAACAAATTGATAAGCAAACCTGGGGGCTGAAATTGCCCTGTGGGCAGCTGCCAATATAGGAAACTGCATTTTGGGTGTTAACAGCATGTGGAGGATATGAGAATGGGTCTTGGCCTCATAAAATTAGAAAGGTAACCTGAAATCCTCCCATAAAACTGGGAATCTGAAAAGATAGACCTTAAATAAAAGTGTGAACTTAAAAACATGTGTACACACACACACACATATGTAGAAAATATATATAAAATATATGTAAATAAAATATATAATTATACTTTAAAATTATATATAATTATAAAATATATATTAAAAATTATAATTATAATTATATATAATATATAATATTATAATATATATTAAAATATATATTAAAAATTATAATTATAAAATATATATTAAAAAATATAATAGGCACAGTGAGAGCCTATTGGCAAAGCAAGTCAATCAGGAAACCTTTCTTTCTATCCTCACTGAGACTTTGTGTGAGATAAAGATAAATGACCAAAGCCACAACAATAATAATTTCCCCTGAGATTTTGTCAAAGACTCCTGGTCTCACAGTATTTTTTTTTATTTGAATTAATATTACCATCATGGTTTTGGAAATTTCGAGTCAAAAAATTAAAATTAGTAGCATCACCTGGCCCCATCTCAATATTTCTACCAGATAGATTAGCAAGACATGAGCCCAAAAAGAAATTTTAAAAAGCTAGAGTCAAAATCATCATCATCATCATCATCATCATCATCATCACCATCATCATAATGATAATAGCAGTCAACATAGAGTCCCCAGAGCACTTTAGGTGATGGAATATTATAAAAGCTTACAGGAGAGAGAATCTTTGACCAACGATATAAACTTTTAGAAAATGCGGTATGGGAGAAAAGGAGAATAAAGAAATGAAAGGTTTTGAGACATGGAGAGCAAAACAAGAAGGTCTAACAAATCTTTAAGCAGAAATCTAAATGAGGAGCATATAGAGAGTGGAAGTGAAAAAACCTTAGGGGAGCCTGGGTGGCTCAGTCGTTAAGCATCTGCCTTCGGCTCAGGGCATGATCCCGGCCTTCTGGGATTGAGCCCCACATCAGGCTCCTCCTCTATGAGCCTGCTTCTTCCTCTCCCACTACCCCTGCTTGTGTTCCCTCTCTCGCTGGCTGTCTCTCTCTCTGTCAGATAAATAAATAAAATCTTAAAAAAAAAAGAAAAGAAAAAGAAAAAAACATTAAAGAGATAATTGCTGAGTATTTTCAGAAGTGTTGAAAATTATGATTGTCCATTTGCCAATGTGGTTACCATTTCCAGTATTTTTTTCTCTTGTAGATCCAGATTTCCATTTGGAATCATTTTCTTATCCTTCCTTTAACCTCCCCCCCCCCTTTGGTAACTTACATCTCTTGGCCATGAATTCTTCAGCTTTTTTGTCTGAAGAGTCTTTATTTTGGCTTGATTTTAATAATGTTTCCACTGCTTACTAGTTGTGGGACCATGGGCAATTTCTCTAGCATTCATTTTCTTGATGTATAACATGGAAGTAGTAATAGTACATAGTTCAAAGGATCGTCTTGAAAATTAAGTTAATTAGAACGTGTCAATCACTTATAATAATGTTTGACATGTACTAAGCTCTCAGTACATGTTGTCGGTTATGGGAATTTCTGGGGGCAAGCAACAACAATCTGAGTCATTACGATAGTACTTAATAGGAAATCCAAGATGTAGTTTCAGGGTTTATGTTGCAGCTCAGTGATATCAGAGCAGAAGTCTGACATCTCAGTGATTTTTCTCTCTCATGGGACACAAAAGGATTCTTTTAACTCCAAATACTACCTGCTCATAGCTATTATCAAATTCATGAAGGAAGAAGGAAAGGAGTGGCACAAGTAAGCCACCTTTATACTCCTGTCCCTTTGGCCAGAAAGCAAAAATTTTTCCTGGAACCCTCCTTGTAGGCCTCCCCCCATGTGATCACTGGCCAGAGCCCTGCCTAATGGCCGCCATTGACTCCAAGTGAGCATAATCTTCAGGGAAGAGGATGATGATGTACCAATTATGTATGACTCATCTCCTTAGGTTGGCCATGATGCTACCTGTATAAAAATGGAGATAGCCTCATAAGGCAGAAAGGGAAGCAGCTAATAAGTAACTTGGAAAAATATCTAGCTTTGGAAATTTCATATTAATTTTGGTTTTTAAAAAATTTTTTACTTCAGGCTTACAGAGTCTATTAGAATAATGCAATGAAGCATTTTAATCAATTCTAGTCACACATATAAAAAAAGGATGTGTTGCTGGCTAGTGTCGATGAAAACTAGTTTCCAAAAAAAAAAAAAAAAATGGAGATTGGCTTAGGGTGTGATTGAAAACCTGATTGTTTTTCTTTTTTATGCAAGTACTGTTTTCTTTGCTGCAAACTGAATTTGAACAGAATCACCCTTGGCAAGAAAAATCTTTGAATCACAGGCAGCTACAAACCTGATGATTAACTGATGTTTCTCTGCATATTTGGAACCTTGTCACATATCCTGTCGTGAATAACTCCAGGTGAAAAATGTACACGAATTATCATGTATTGCTTTAAAAAGATGGTTCTTTTTATAGCATTAAGTGTAACTATTATGCTGTTCTTCCTTAGTTAAAACACTGATTTTTAGCTAGGCACATTTCTACTAACGTTAAAGGCTACATTTTTCATCCTCCATTGTAGGGGAGTAACAAAGGTCAGACTCCAAGGGAAGCACACTGTAGGATGAAGGTATGCATGTAGGAAGTTTATTGGGGAATGCTTTCAGTATCAGCACCAGTGCAAGAATGAAGAGAGCAGGATTGGTAAGAGTTGCAAGGCAGTCATAACCAAGGCTTTAGCCAATCCCAAGGGGAGCTTTGAAGTGGAATGGCCAAGAGTTGTCCCATTTTGAGGACAATGTACTAGGCTTTAGTTACTTATATCAACAGTTTTTGGAAGGAAAGTGGACATCACCTTGAGGCAGCTCTCTTCACCCACTGACAATCATGGCAGTCGCGGGAGGAGAAGGCAGAAGTGGAGAAGAGCAAACTCAGCTGAAAGCTTGCAGCCATTAACACTCCCACAACTGCTAGGGAATGAGTGCTTCAGTTCTGGAAGGGTACCATACCATTTAAGATCATCTCCAAGTTGGCACCCTATCTGTGCCCTCAATTGCTGGTCGATCACTCTTTCAGGCTGACAATTTCTAGGAGGTACAGCATAGGATAATTGATAGGACTGCTGCTGTGCTTTTTTGGCTATAAAATGGGCCTCTGGTTCACTGAGAAGTTACAGAGAATCCAGGCTGGTAGGTCAAACACTCTCTATAGGTTCTTAGACATTGGTGCTGGCTGAAGCATGGGAGACAAGAAAGGCAAAGTGACACTTGGAATATGAGTTAAATATAGGCAAGATGTATCAACCCTCTTCAGGGTCGAAAGGAGTCCAATGTAGGGAACTTGACACCAACATAAACTCTTTCCCCTAAGAAAAATAAAATATTTTCACCAATGGTAATTTGATGCCCACTATCTCTAATTGAGTATTACAAAATAAAAATGATAACATAATAATAATAATATGAGTAATCAGTGAGAGCCTGATTCCTTTGGGGGAATGGACCCCTTAAAGAGCTGGACTTCAAATAGGAAGTGAATAGAGCTGAGCACTTCAGTTAAATTTTGGGGTCACAAGTTAAGCTGCTAGTGTGGAAAATTTGTCAGATAATTCTTTGAAACTTGGTGTGACCCCTCTTAACCTGAGCCTTAAGAATATGCCAGTCACAGTGAGGTTCCAAAGCAGCCCAGCTTCGTAAAAGGGACATCACCATTAAGTCCCGTGTCATATATATCGACCCTGAAGAATGTCCAGTCTTGAGATTACTCTACATTGAGACCAGATGTAGGATATTGGAACAAGGAGGTTTTGCTTTTTGTCTAGAACTAAATTTAACAACAACAACAAAAAAATATTTTCTCTTTTTCTCAAACATGATATTTGTGTCTTAATTCAGGAAAACAAAACAGACATGAAAGTGTGCTAAAAGGGAAATAAAGAATTTTTTGTTGTTACTTTTTCCTTTTTAAATTTGTTTATGCTGGCTCAAAAATCATCTTCATTGGGGAGTCAGAGTTGAAAAAGAAACATTTGAACCTGCTGGGTTAGGTAAGAGGAGAAAGAGATCACTAAAATTGGCACCTGCCATTAGCTATCTTTTATGTAATCAGGCATTGCAGAAATTTGCAAAAATGTAAAACAAGTCCACTCTTATCATTGTGTTTTGTTTTGTTTTCGATAATGTAGTTAACTTTACATTAAAATATGTTTTTGTTAGTAGGTAAAAGGTTTATTATTTATTCTTTTAAGTGTACTAAGAAAGACATAATTTCTCAGTTTTAATTTCTAACATGGTAAATATTGATATATATATATGAAATATCTAGTTGTTGTCCTTAACAATGTTTAAGTTTAAAAACATCCTGAGACCTATAAGTTTGAGAATTATTGGGCTAGAAGAAGGCAAATATGCCCAGAAGAAAAAAAAATTTGGATGTTGCTGCTTTAACATTTTTACAGAAGGACAAAGGAGTATAGAAACTTAAAAGTTGCCAAGAAAATGGCTCAAGTGATGGACAAAGGGACCTATCCAAAAAACTAAAAAAGAGAAAACAGAATAAGCTTATAGAGACCATGGAGTGTGTAGGGAATAGAGGTCCCAATGAAGTTGAAGAACAGATGTGGTTGGGGGGAGGGGGTTGTTAGAGAGAAACCGAAGGTCTGAAGGTTGAACTCAGAGGATAATGATAATATGAAATGTGATATGAGTTTAGCTCTCCTACATTGCGGTTCCCATGTTTCCTGGGAAGGAGGACGTGTAGGATGAGGGCTGAGAGTGACTGAGATGCAGTTGGAAATGGATGCACTGGAAACGGACTTGAGTGAGGGTATTGGATGGTTGTTCACTGAGATGCTGAAGATCCTGACTGAGCCAGAGCTTGGGTGATGGTTAAGGAGTAAAAGCAGGCAAGGGAATCTTCAATACGTGAGGAAAACAAGGAGATAGCAGATGGACTGAAAGTAGGGGTCAGAGAGCAGGAAAAAATGATGGGAGCCTTAAATACATCTGCTTTTGGGAGGAGAAGGGATAATTTATTGCATGATTCTTATCTACATGGGATTGAAAATAATGAGCAGCATCCACTGAAAAGTGTGGGAGATATGATGCCCTCAGGGAAGCTCAGTGGATCAGTGTCTTCTGGAGAGAAACTGTAGTGCTTTAAGGAAATAATGGAGTTTGCAAACGAGTAGGATCTTGATATGGAATGGGGTCTCACAGGACACCAAAGACAAATGTGGGTGGGGAGGAATCAATGGCAGTATGAGTCAGAAAAAAAGGAAGCATAGACTCACATGTATAAGATTCAATAAGAAGGGGTAGATGGCTGAAGATATTTATGTTTTGGATGTTGACAGAGCATGACATGAATGTGAATTAAGTGGGCTGTGGCAAGCAGCAGGTCTGTATATGAACACACACACGCGCGCACGCACACACACACACACGCGAACGCACACACATATCGCTTTTACAGCACTTTTCCTTCTTTACCTTTTAATGTTCAACTTGATCCTATTTCCCTTAGTGTTTTAAGAGTATTCCAAAATGCAATATGTGTGTTTCCGTCAAACATGATATCTGTCATAGAAGTAATCTACCTTTTGTGGCCCATAGAATCTAGAATCTTAGGATTAATGTCAGTCAAAGGAATTGGTGATGCCATTTATGAAAATAAGCTGGGGTAGGGGCATTAAACGTAAACCATAATTCCAGAAGAATTAAAAATTGCAGAAACCTGTTGCTTAGGTCACCTGCAATATCAAATCACTGTGTTAAATTTAATTTCTTCCCGACAGAAGGCTGAGTTATCTTTGGTCTCTAAGTCAGAGAGAGAGATTTATGGCAGATACCATCATTCCATCAGATTCAATACTATTTCAGGAAAACACTGTACAAACACTACCAGGAATCATTTAAAATGTATTAAAAATATATATTTTTTGGCCGAATAAACTTTCTACCTGCATGTCTTCAACATTTAAAAAATATAATTTTAAGTGAAACGGTTCCTAATTTTGATTAATCAGCTAATTCATCTTAGTAGGCTTTTAAATAAAATCTATATTGTCAACAAGTAACTGTTGACTTCTGTATAACGAACAAAAATTACTCCAAATATCTTCTGTTTGATGTGGGTTTGGTAGCCAGACTCTTTTTATTTTAATTTTTTATTATATTAGTCACCATATAGTCCATCATTACTTTTTGCTGTAGTGTTTGGTAGCCAGACTCTTAAGGAAACATCTTTTCCATTGAGGAAGTAAATTGCCTCTTCTGTCTGTAACTTATTTTTCATATGTGGCTCTTACTTTATGGAATTAGCACTTTTTTTATGGAGAAGCTCACCTGCTTGATTCATTTAGTTACAATTCACTGAAATACTGTGACAATCTGGGAAAGAGGTCTTTGGCTGAGGCAAACCCTGGGGTTAGTCACAATTGGTATCTAGAGTGAGAGAGGCAAAAGTGTCATGAGGGCCTGGAAGCTACCTTTGAAAGCCAGCTACAGGCCACACCAGGGGTACACACAAAAGAGCACTTCAAAAGAAAAAAAAGCCCCGAAAAAATTTGGGTTGAGGACACTGTAACTAAAGCCAGTGTTGAGAGCCAAGCAAGAGTTTTTTAAGACATACAGAAAATTCTCCTCTATCTACTTCCCTGGAAGAAATGGTTTCATAAAATAGAATAAAAAGTCCATCAATCTTCTCTTGCCTTTTCAAATTAAATAAAAAAAACTTGGAAATGTGCATATTTAGAATGACACTAATTATAGTAAACTCTAATTTGAGGGTTGTTTCAGAATTGCCAATTAAGTGATTTTCTTACACAGTAGCTAAAATCTGAAGGTGAGGTAGGTCATATTTGAGCCTTAATCTGCATCATGCTGTTTTAATGATGCCTTGAAAGCATTGCAGAATTGTACGTAAGTAAAGGTTACTTTCTTTAAATTCTTTACCATCAAACATATTATTTTTCCATCTGGAGTATTACAGATAATATAACATATAGAAATTCCAAGGAGCACTTATATGAATCTAAATTGCCAATTAATATATAAAGTTGGTTTAAAACATTCCACCAAACAAAACTCACTATCCCAGCTTTTATAAGAAGTTCTATTTCCAAGTGAGGTCGGCTTCTTCCTTTCAGAGAAGATTTGTACCCCACCTGCAAGATCAAATTGGTGTGAAATTTTAATGAAAATTCGTGGGGGGGGGATGTTAAATGAACAGAAAGGAGGAGGTCTTTCATTATGTCCTTTTCTTACACTTTCTTCGCACTTCACTCTATACAGTACAACAAACAATTTAGCAGTTCTCAAAAGCCTTTGATGACCTGTGGGCAGGAAAATGAGAACCAGACAACTGAAGACACATTCAGGTATACAGATAAAGACTGTAGAGAAATTAAAAAAAAAATTTCTTTCTGACTGTTGATTTTTTACTTGAGCTGGCTTTATAAGCATTAGTTAACTGTGCTTCAATGTTTAACCACCCTGCTGTATGTATCCGGCACCTCTTTTTTTTTTTTTTTTTTTTTAGAGATTTTATTTATTTATTCGACAGAGATAGAGACAGCCAGTGAGAGAGGGAACACAAGCAGGGGGAGTGGGAGAGGAAGAAGCAGGCTCATAGCGGAGGAGCCTGATGTGGGGCTCGATCCCAGAACGCCGGGATCACGCCCTGAGCCGAAGGCAGACGCTCAACCGCTGTGCCACCCAGGCGCCCCCCCCCACCTCTTCTTAAAAACTTTGCTTGGTAAAGAGTCAGGCAAAACTAATCTAAATTTCTAGGCGATTACAGTGCTTTATTTAGCTTCTTGGTAATAGAATTTAATAGTAAGCTAGTTTATGTATGGAATTGCCACGTGAGCCCTGAGATTTAGAAATATGAAGCATTAAGGATGCTAAAGGAATGGAGTTGATAAAGCAATGTTTTCTTCATCTAAATCTTACTAAGGAATGACAGGTAGTAAATTAAATATTAGAGATTAAAAAATATTTTGGTTAAGTTTGATTGCCTTTGTTTTTCAGTTTCATTTAGGAGGACCACCTTAACAATCTTGGACTATTACCAAAGACACATAATCCTATTAACTGCACTTTGTGATTATTATTATTATTTTTTGTCTATGTTAATTTTCAACCATTTGGTAATCAGATGTGCACTGTTGTGGTCCTTCACGTTTAAGAAACACATTTAACAACAACAAAAATTCCCCTTCTTCAAAGATTAGTATGAATTGTAATGAGCCGTGCCTCCTTACTGGCTTCTCCAGTGCTGTGTTGTACTAATACATCATTTCTGAGAGCTGTCTCTTTAATGATGTATTAATATAATACATCATCAGTCTGAGGCAGCAGAAAGATAAATTGCCTAAAATATGGTGTCTTCAATGGAACAAAAGATTTTTGGAATAGATTAATTTTAATTATAAAAGAAAGGGAGTCTACATCTGAGTAAATTGTATCAGCTCTTCCCAGTCAGTCTCTGCATCTCTTCAACTAGATTTAAAGATGCTATTAAATTAGGCTTCCCCCCGCCCCACCCAAGTCTCATTGAGAAATAATGGACATACATTATTGTATAAATTTAAGGCATACAGCATGATGGCTTGATTTGCATATGTTGTGAAATGACTGTAATAGTAAATTCAGCTAATATCCATCTTCCCATCTTCTCATATAGATACAATAAAAGGAAAACAAGGAAAAAATATCCTTCAGATAAGAACTCATTAGATTTACTCTTTTAACAACTTTTCTATATATATCATACAGCAGTGTCATCTACAGTCATCAGGTTATACATTGGATTTCTAGCATTTATTTATTTTGTAACTGGACAGTTGTACCATCTGACCACCTTTTAGCAATCTCCCCTTTTCCCACCCTCTGCCTCTGGTAACATGGCCACAAATCTGAACTCTTTTCCTCTGAGTTTTGTTGTTGTTGTTTATTTGCTTTCTTTCTTTCTTTTCTTTTCTTTTTTTTTTTTTTTTAGATTCCACATATAAGCAAGATCATACAATATTTGTCTTTGTTTGTCTGACTTGTTTTACTGAGTGTAATGCCTTCAAGATCCAGCCATGTTGTCACAAATGGTAGGATTTCCTTCTTTTTTATAGCTGAATAATATTCCTGTGTGTGTGTGTGTGTGTGTGTGTGTGTGTGTGTGTGTACCACAACTTCTTTATCTGTTCATCCATTGATGGACATTTAGGTTGTTTCCATGTCTTGCCTATTATCACTAAAGAACTATCAACATGGGGGTGCAGATGTCTTTTCAAGTTAGTGTTTTGGGATCTTTTTGGATATATTTCCAGAAGTAGAATTGCTGTATCATATGGTAGTTTTATTTTTAATTTTTGAGGACTCACCTACCGTTTTTCACAGTGAGACTATATCAGTTTATAATTCCACCAACAGGGCACAAGGGTTTTCTTTTCTCCGTGTCCATACCAGAATTTTTGTCTCTTGTCTTAAAGATTGTGGCCATTCTAACAGGTGTGAGGTGATATCTCATTATGGTTTTAATTTGCACTTCCCTAAATGACTAAGCGTTTTCTCATGTATCTGTTGGCCTTTTATAGATTTTCTTTGTATGGTCCTTTGTCCATTTTTAAATTGGGTTGTTTGGTTTTTGCTGTTGAGTTGCATGAGTTATTTATATATTTTGGATACTAACCTCTTTTAGTTTGATGTAGTCCCACTTATTTATTTTTGATCTGTTGCTTGTGCTTTAGGTGTCATATCAAAAAAAAAAAAAAATCATTACCAAGACCCATGTCAAGGAGCTTTATTCCTGTGTTTTCTTCTCAGAGTTTCATGGTTTCAGGCCTTACGTTTAAGTCTTTAATCTATTTTAAAGTTAATTTTTGTGAGTGGTATAAGATATGGGTCTAGTTTCCTTCTTTTACATGTGAATATCCAATTATACCAGCACTATTTATTAAAATAATCATCTTCACTTAGTATTCTTGCCTCCCTTGTCAAATATTAGTTGACCATATATGCTTGGAATTATTTCTGGTTCTCAATTCTGTTCTATTGATCTATTTTTCCTGTCTTTATGCTAGTACCATACTGTTTTGATAACAATGGCTTTATTGTATAGCTTGAAATCAGGAAGAGATATGCCTCCTGCTTTGTTCTTCTTTCTAATAATTTCTTTCATTATTTGGGGCTTTTTGTGGTTCCAGATAAATTTTAGCAGTAAAATTTTTCTACTTCTGTAAAAAAAAAAAAAATACCATTGGAACCTTGATAGTGATTGCATTGAATGTATAGATGGTTTTTGGTAGAATTGGTATTTTAACACTTTAATAATTCAAATCCATGACCAGGGTACCTTTGCAATTATCTATGTCTTCTTTGATTTTTTTCATCAACATCTTATAGTTTTCAGAGTAGAGATCTTTCACCTCCTTAGTTAAGTTTATTTCTAAGTATTTTATTGTTTTCAATGCTACCATAAATGGAATCAGTTTCTTTATTTTCTTTTCAGAAAATCTGCTTTTGGTGTATAGAAATGGCATTTTTAAAATTAATTTTGTATGTTGCTACTTAACTGAATTCATTTATTAGATCAAATGGTGTTTTCTTTGTTTTTTTTTTTTTTTTGGTTGTTTTTAGGATTTTCCTTATGTAAAATCATGTCACCTGCAAATAGAGATATTTTTACTTCTTCCTTTCCAATTCTGATAGTTTTTTTCTTTTTCTTACCTGATTGCTCTTGCTAGGACTTCTAGTTCTATGTTGAACAAGAATGGTAAGAATGGGGGGTGCCTGGGTAGCGCAGTTGTTAGGTGTCTGCCTTCGGCTCAGGGCGTGATCCCAGCGTTGTGGGATCGAGTCCCACATCGGGCTCCTCGGCTGGGAGCCTGCTTCTTCCTCTCCCTCTCCCCTGCTGCGTTCCCTCTCTCGCTGGCTGTCTCTCTGTCACATAAATAAATAAAATCTTAAAAAAAAAAAAAAAAAAAAAAAAAAAAAAAAAAAAGAATGGTAAGAATGGGCACCCTTGTCTTGTTCCTGACCTTAGAAGAAAAACTTTGAACTTTTACCATTGAATATTATGTTAGCTGTGAGCATGTCATATTGTCATATGTGGCCTTTAGTATGTCAATGTATGTTCCCTCTATGCCTAATTTGTTTGGAGTTTTTATTATGAATGGATGTTGAATTTAGTCAAATGCTTTTTCTATATCTCTTATGTTGACCACAAAATTCATTTGTTTTATCCAGCCAGTGTGATGTTTCACCTTCATTGAATTTCATATGTTGAACCATTCTTGCATTTCAGGAATAAGTCTAAGTTGATAATAGTGTATGATTCTCTTAATGTACTGCTGAACTCAGTTTGCTAGTATTTTATTGAGAATTTTTGCATCTTTATTCATCGGGGGTATTGGCCTGTACTTTTCTTTTCTAGTAGTGTCTTTTTTTCTGGTTTTGGTATCAAGACAATGCTGATCTCGTAAAATGAGTTTAAAAGTGTTTCCTTCTCTTCAATTTTTTGGAAGAGTTTGAGAAAGATTGGGGTTAATTCTTCTTTAAATGTTTGGTAAAATTTACCAGTGAAGCCATCTGGTCCTGGGCTTTTCTTCACTTGGATATTCTTTTTAAAGATTTTTATTTATTTATTTTACAGAGAGAGAGCAAGTGGGAGGAGGGAGAGGGACAAGCAGGCTCCACCCTGAGCATGGAGCCCAATGTGGGGCTCAATCCCACAACACTGAGATCATGACCTGAGCCAAAATCAGGAGTCAGATGCTTAACCAACTGAGCCACCTAGGCACCCCTTTGCTGGGAGATTTTTGATTATCGACTTGATCTCTTTACTAATAATTGGTCTACTCAGATTGTCTATTTACTTCTGAGTTAGTCTTGGTGAGTTGTATGTTTCTAAGAATTTTTTCATATCTTCTAGGTTGTCCAGTTTGTTGGCAGGTTGTTGTTCGTAGTAGCTCTTATGATCCTTTGAATTTCTGTGGTATCAGTGATAATATGCCCTTTTCATTTATAATTTTGTTGATTTCCATTCTTTCTTTTTTTTTCTAGCTAAAGGTTTGTCAATTTTATTTTCTTTCCAAAGAACCAAATTTTAGTTGGTTAATCTTTTTTTTTTTTTTTAAGATTTTATTTATTTATTCGACAGAGATAGAGACAGCCAGCAAGAGAGGGAACACAAGCAGGGGGAGTTGGAGAGGAAGAAGCAGGCTCATAGCAGAGGAGCCTGATGTGGGGCTCGATCCCAGAACGCTGGGATCACGCCCTGAGCCGAAGGCAGACGCTTAACTGCTGTGCCACCCAGGCGCCCCTTTAGTTGGTTAATCTTTTCTATTGTTTTTCTGGCCTCAATTTCATTTATTTTGTCTCTGATCTTTATTATTTCCTCTGCTAACTTTGGGATCAGTTTGTCCTCCTTTTCTCTAGTTCCTGAAGGCATAGGTTTACATTGTTGGAATCTTTATGGCTTTTTAATGTAGCTGTTTATTGCTATGAATGTTCCTCTTAGAACAGCTTTTGTTACATCCCACAATTCCTGATATATTGTATTTTCATTTTCATTTGTCTAAGCAAACTGTAGAGATAGTAAAATGATCAGTGGTCGACAAGGATTGGAGAGGACAGAAAATGAATAGATGAGACACAAAGATTATTAGCACACTAATAATCTATTCTGTATGCTACTGTAATGGTAGATATATGATACTATGAACTGTGCAAATAGCAAACCTTAATACTGTAAACTATGGACTCTAGTTAATACAGATTTTCCCTGTTGCTTATGTCACTTAGCTTTTACAAAAGACCTACATTAGTACCCGTTTTCACTAACTAAAAGAAATCTGAGGAGGATTTTTGCTTTTACAAAATGGTAATTGCTTCTTCTCTTTATGTCATTTCAGCCTATCAAGGGTTTCAGAGGAATGCTCTATTTTTGGACAGCTAGATAAGCTATAATAATGTATCAGTATTGGTTCTTTAATTATAAGAAGTATATCACACTAATTTAAGATGTTAATAACACAGGAAACTGTGGGGGGGGAGGGAAGGATGTGCTACAGGGGAACTCTGTACAATCTGCTTAATTTTTTGTAAATCTAAAATTATTCTAAAGAAACGGGGAATGGGTAGAGAGATCACTGGAGCTGGGAAACCTGGTTCAAGATATTGTTCTTTCAACTCAAATGATCCTAGGAGGGAAAATCAGAAAATCTTTCTTTACCCTTATTTTCTCTTCTTTCCAAAAATTTCTGTCCTATTAACCACTTATAGTTCCTCCAAGATCTTGATCTGTGATCCTTTTCAGGAAAGAACAATACACATACTAAGTGTCTATCTGTACCTAATATATTTGTGCATCATGAGACTGATGTCAGCATATTGGGCCACACAAATGAGGTATTTCCTAAAGGAGTATATTATCGTAAAATAATCTCACAGTTACTACCATTATCTTAATTTTTTAAAATTCATATATGCAAATGACCTTAACTAGAGATACAGTTGTCATGCTGAGAGCAAGCCCTGAGAGAATAATAAATCTAATAAAATGATTGTGTTTGGAGAACCCATTGTTTTCTGGAACAAAGTACTTCATTGGCATAAAATAATGAAGTGTGATGTATAAACAAGTAAAAAAGCTTTTAAATTTAATTTAAAATACTATTTAATTTAAAATAGTATTTCCCATAGTTATTAACATAGGTGAATTAAAAGTTATACCGGGGCGTCTGGGTGGCACAGCGGTTGGGCGTCTGCCTTCGGCTCAGGGCGTGATCCCGGCGTTGTGGGATCGAGCCCCACATCAGGCTCCTCTGCTATGAGCCTGCTTCTTCCTCTCCCACTCCCCCTGCTTGTGTTCCCTCTCTCGCTGGCTGTCTCTATCTCTGTCGAATAAATAAATAAAATCTTTAAAAAAAAAAGTTATATCAATAGTCTATCCACAAAGGGGAAAACAAGAAGAATGGAGAGAAAGGAAAGACTTTAACTGTGTTTGAGAAATGAAATAGTCAGAAATCCTGATTAGTGTGGGAGGAATAAATTATTAAATCTACCCACACCCTCTATTTTTAATCTCCACTATTCAATTTTATATTCACAATGTTCTCATACAATGGTAAAACACTAATTAGTATTTAAAAACTGATTCATTTTATGATTGACCTTTAGCTAATTTCAGTTTGTGAATTCTATTCTTTGGGTTCACAAATAGTTGGCAAAACTGATTTCTTTCAGTTCTGAAAATCCAACGTTTAATTAAAATAGTTTAAAGTTATTTTTTCTGGTTCTTAGTGAGCATATATAATATCTTAGTGAACATAGATAACATGAAGTGTCTTCATTAATTATTTTGGGAGTAGAAAGCATTACTTTTTAAGAATAATTCAGTGTTAATATATACTCCTTTTGAATGATTTTTGCAGACCTGAGAAATATTTTAAAGCCGTTATTATATCATACTGTCTATTCATCATAATTAGAAGGTAGAGAGTATTGGGATTGTAATGATGAGGAAATGAAAATACAGATAATTAAAATAATTTTTGCAGTTGATCAACAATGGTAAAAGAAAAAAGTTAATATATCCTGTATCTTCTCATCTTTATTCAATAAGAGGTACCACAAGAAGTATTTACTGTATTTCTAAGTGTGTCTGGTACAATTCTAGATATAACAGAAGTACAAAGTTCACTCTTGTCCATACTTTTTACCCATGCCCTTATCTTGATTAAGCAATCTTTATATGTTTTACATGTCGATTGCATTCAGGCCAGTCTTTGGTTTGAGTTCATTCCGTGAGAGGGCATAGATCAAAATATCTCAATAAGAAAGACACTTATTTAAAATTTGAGGACTCTTGCAAGTGCCTGCTATCTACCAGTCAATTGTCTACTGTTTTGTTCTGTGTCAGCTATAAACTTCTTAAAGTCACCAGAAAAAACAAAAACAAAAAACAAAACAAAACTGTTGATGGAATAAAGCCAAGTTTATTAGATTTATTTCAGGAAGGGAAAATACCACCTCAACAGAACTTTGATCGTGTTTCAGAAGAGGAAGTCAGGAGAGGCTGTTGTAGTATTTCAGAGTCAAGACCGAATGATTTTTAGGCATGTTTTACAAGGTAGGATATTAATTTGGATTAGACAAAAGTTAGGATGTACTAACTTTGGATTGGAGGCCACAGTAAAGAAAAGGTCTTAAAATGATTCTTAGTAAGTTTTGATAAGTAAGCTGTTTTGGTTGGCTCACAGTCTCATCATCTTCCAAGAGAAGGTTATTACTTGGAGCCAGCAGCTGGGTTACTTTGACTTACTCTCAGTATTGTTTAACAAACAGAGGGGAGAGGATTTCCAGTATTGATTAACACACAGATAAGGACTATGCTCATTTCATTTATTTTGTGGGTATCAATTTACAGCTGCAAATCTGAGTCTGGAAGAGAAATATTTTGTCAGCTTAAAGCTAACTACCAACTTTCCAGGTTAGTGGACAAGTCAAATACTATAATTATTGGGACGTCATTATTTTCACTAGACAGAGTCACAGATCTCAATGTTCTATGTGGTACGTATAAATTGGGGGTAGGGACTTTACGTTGTAGTCCGTTATAGATGCTGCTAGTATTTTCATTGTCTGTATCCATGTAGTTCCCTTAAATTCCAGGCATTTTTGTTTCCATGTCCTTATGATACACAGATGTACTTGTTCAGTTTTATAAGATCGGAAGTAGATTTGAGGGTAATTGATGAAGTTTAAACTTTAAGATCCGTCACATGCAGAGTCCTGAGGAATTTCGAGTTGAACTGGCAGTAAGTTAATATACCTATAAAATTGTAAAATAATAATAATAATTATTATTATTTCTACAAATTTAGGATATTTAACAATAATTGGCTGAGATTGCTTTACCTCCCCACTATGATGTCCCTCTATTTCACTTCACCTCCTATCTGGTTGTATCAAAAGATCACTCTGGCAAAGGTAAAGGAAAGTTGAGGATATTTGGATTGGGTTTAGTAGGATATACGTATGTGTTTATAATCACTTGCCTGTATAATTGCAAGTCTTTGCATGTGGGCATGGCTTCCAGAAATACTATCTTCATCTACCACAACTCACTTGATACCATGACAAAATAGGTATCATGGTTGAAAAAGTGTAGGGTCAAAATATTGAGCATGCCTGGCAAAATAAATAACATAAGTGGTGAATAAGAAACAGGGCTTGAGATGTCTGGAGCCATCAGTTAGATAGTTAATAATCAGAAGTATAAAATTGTAAGCAGAGGATTTACTTCTCACTGATGCACAGAATGGAAATTCTCTCATTAGAAGTATACCCCAAAATGCAGTAATGGGCAACATTTTGATGAGTATTCAGTTGTAATAATTTTATTCCTTGTCCCAGTAGCTATACATGATTTTTTTTTTTCAATTTTATGCTGGTAAAATATACATAACACAGACTGTACCCCCTTCACCATTTGTAGTATGTAGTTCTGTGCCATTAAGTGCATTCATATTGTTGTGCAGCTAGCAACCCTGATTGTCTCCATAACTCTTCTTATAAAATTGAAAACTCTTTACCTATTAAACAATAGCTCCACATTCCTTCCTACCTCCAGCTCCTGGCAACCACCATTCCACTTTCTGTCTTTATGATTTTGACTACGCGAAGTACTTCATGTAAGTGGGATATTACAGTGTTTGTCTTTTTTTGTGATTGGCCTATTTCACTTTGATGTCCTCCAAGATCATTCATGCTGTAGCATATGTCATAATTTCTTTTCTTTTTAAGACTAAATAATATTCCATTTTATGTATACTGTATATAAAATTTTAAATCAACTCTGTTTGTATAATTTACAAATAACAAACTGCGGACATTTTCATAGAAGTATATATCTGTGAAACCAACACCACAATCCAGATATATAATATTTTGGGGCACCTGGGTAGTTTGGTCGTTAAGCATCTGCCTTTAGTCCTGGGATCGAGCCCCGCGTCAGGCTCCCTGCTTGGAGGGAAGCCTGCTTCCCTCTCTCGCTGGCTGTCTTTCTCTCTCTCTGTGTCAAATAAATAAATAAAATCTTAAAAAAAAATATTTTTATCATCCCCAAAAGTTTCCTTGTATTCTTTACAATGCATTAATCCTGTTGTCCTCAGCTCTAAGCAAAGACTGATGGGTATTTTGTCATTATCGATTACATTTTGTCTCTTCAAGAGTATGTTCGCATATATAAATTCATACACTATGTATTCTTTTCTGTCTAAGATTTTTCACTATGAATAATGATTTTGAGACTTATTCATGTTGGTGCATGTATCTGTGGTCCATTGCTTTTATTTCTGAGTACTCTTCCATTGAATGAGTATATCATATTTTGTTTTAGCCATTTATCTGTTGGAAGACACTTGGGTTCTTTCCAGTGTTGAGCTATTGTGAATAAAGCTTCTATAAATATTTGTTTACCTTTTTAATATCTCTTGGATAAATACCTAGGTGTAGACTTGTTAGATCATTTCATAAAGAAGTGGCCACTGTTTTCAGGGGGTCAATAACATCATATTCTTCCACAACTTTGTCAGCACTTGGTATTGCCAATTTTTCTAGTTTTATCTATTGAATTGCATATACAGTAATATTTCATAGTTTAATTTGTACTTTCCTGATTAAAAATAATGTTGAAACTTTTCCATAAACTCACTGACTATTTATATACCATCGTTTGTATAATGAAGTTTCCTATATTTTCCCATTATTATTTGGTTCCTTTTATTGAGTTGTGATATCTTCAAGAACCAAGTCCTTTTTCTGATATGTATATTGCAAAAACTTCTCTCAGTTGGTGTATTATCTCTCAATTTTCTTATTATTGACCTTCTTCATGGTAAAAATTTTAATTTTGATTAATTTTAATGTATCACCTTTTCTTTTGTGGTGTGTGCTTTTGTGTCCCACCTAAAAATTCCATAGCCACTACTAGGTTGTGAAAATTTCTTCCTATGTTATCTTCTATATGGATGTAGCAATTTTTTTTTTACTTTATTTTACTTTTATTTACTTTTTTATTACTTTTTCCCCCATTACATTGCCTTTGTGTCATTACTGAAAAATCAAGTGATCTTATAGCATGGGCTTATTTCATGGGTCTTTATTTTATTCCATTTATCCAAATGCTTGATTTTTACCAAATTACATTCTCTTGATTACTAGAAGTATGGAATGCGCCTTGGAAGTCAAGGGATTTAAGTCCTCTAACTGCGATCTCCTTTACAAAACTACTTAGGCTTTTCTAGATTGTTTGCAGGTCTGTAAATTGCTAGCGTCAGTTCATTAATGTCTGTAAAAAGTCTACTGGAATTTTAGTTGAAATTGTGTGAGCCTATAAATTAATTTGTTTGGAGTCATATTTTTCAAGGAATTTTCCCATTTTAAGATATCAAATGTGTTATTTATGATAAATTATTGTTATCCACTTAATGTCTGAAGGATCTGTAGTGATAACCTCTCATTCTTGGTATGGTTATTTATCTTCTCTCTTTCTTTCTCTTACTCTTTCTCAACTTAATCACTTTAACCAGGGGTATATCAATTCTATTGATCTGTTCAAGAATCAGCTTTCAGATTTATTAATATATTTATTTTCTTTCATTCCTTCTTTTTCTATAATCTTTATTTTGTCTTATTTTCTACTTTTTTAGGTTTACTATACTTTTCTTATCAAGCAGCCTAAAATAATACTTTAAACTTCTTTTAGAACTTTCTTTTGTTCTAATATAATCATTTAAACATATTTTGTGCCCCAAATGCTCCTTCAAATATACTGTATTTTTATTACCATTTAGTTTAATAGTGTGAGAGCTGAAATAAGAAGGCAGAGAGTCACTGTGTTTTTACCTCAACAGGGAACAGCAGCATAAGGCGACTCAAATTTGTCACCGCTCTGTGCGTGTCTATGAATGATCATGAAAGCATTGCAAGCATTGATTTGACAGTTACAAATAAATTTGGCGAGAAGGAGAGTTCACAAATACAGAATCAGTGAATTATGAGGATTGATTGCATCTCTCTCTCTCTGTATGCATATATATAACAAGATTGGTTTGAACTGTGTGGGTCCACTTATATGTGGATTTTTTGTTAAATACAATACCATAGTATAAATGTATTTTCTCTTCCTCATGATTTTCTCCTTTTTAAGATTTTATTTATTTACTTGAGAGAGAGAGAGAGAGGGAGGGAGGGAGGGAGGGAGGGAGGGAGGGAGCACAGATGGAGAGAGAAAAGCAGACTCCTGCTGAGCAGGGAGCCCAATGTGGGGCTCATCCCATGACACTGGGATCATGATCTGAGCCAAAGGCAGACGCTTAACCAACTGAGCCACCCAGGCACCCCATGATTTTCTTAATAACATTTCATTTTCTCTAGCTTATTTTATTATAAGAACACAATATACGGTACATATACAAAATATGTGTCAATCGACTGTTTATGTTATCAATATGGTGTTCAGTCAACAGTAGGCTGTTAGTAGTTAAATTTTTGGGGAGTCAAAATTTATATGTGGATTTTTGGGGGAGTCAAAATTATACGTGGATCTTCAAGTGCATGATGAGGTCAGAGCCCATAACCTCTGTATTGTTCAATGGTCAACTGTGTTGTGTATGTATACACACATACACACACTTAGTTTACCTGGGATTTTATGTTTAAAGAAAACGTTGACAACATAGAATTAAGTCTTTTTAATATATCCATTCCATCTGTCTACTTTTAATTAGATCAATAATTAATTCACATTTAATGTAATTGTTGATATATTTATATTTAGGTGTAACATTTCATTATTTATCATTTTTACTTGGCTTCTCACTTCTGTTTTACTTGTTTCTCTGCACTCCTTTCTCACTTAGTTTTGTATATTTTTTTTAATTCTATTTTCTCTATTGGATTCTTAGCTATACAAGACTTTTATTGGTTCCTCCAGGGAACATAGGAATCCTCTGATTTTCACAGTCTGTTTAGAGGTAATATTGTAACCTTTCATGTAAAATGTAGAAAATCCTGCAATTCTATAGTCCATTTACCCCACCCCCATCATCCTTTATGGTACAGTTATCCAAAGTATTATATCTCCAAAAGAAAAATACTGTAATTTTTATTTTATACAGTCAAATTTGCCTACATTTCTGTTGCTTTTTATTTGTTGCTGAAGATGGGAGTTTCTCTTGCAGTCTGAAGAAGTACATTTACTATTTCTAGTTGTACAGCTCTGCTGAGAACAGATTCTGTTGGTTTTCTTTTACCTAAATGTGTCTTTACTTTGTCATATTCTTGGGGATGTATTGCCTAGATATGTAATTCTGGGTTGATAGCTTTGTCTTTAAACACTCCAAAGAAGTTTTCAACTGTCTTTTGGCCTGCACTATTTCTGAAGCAAAGTCCACAGTCATTTCAATCACTGTTTCCCTGTGTTTCCGTTGCCTAATGTTGCATAAAAAACAATCCCAAACTTAATGGTTTCACAGCATTTCTTTTCCTCATGAATTTGTAGCCGTGCAGGGCTTGAAAAGGATAAGCTTGTCTGTGCTTCACTCAGTGTGTGCTCAGATGGCTCAGATGGTGGGGTTGAAATTATCTGAAGGCTCACTCATGCAGGGTCTGGTCCCCGCTGTGGGAGGACTCAAACAGCGCAGGTTGGAACAGCTTGGGCTCTTCTGGTGCCTTTCTTCCCTCTAAACTATAACATATCTAGCTCATCGCATCATCCCTTTTCACTTTTCCTCTGTGACCTGGGCCACCATGGTTCTTCGCAAACTTTATCCACTGTGGTCACTGCCATCATGACTTTCATAACTTTCTATAGAAGTCAAGAAAATGTAATGAAAGGGAAAGTGCATAGAGGACCAGAGGGAGTTGGGTGGGATGCCAGCTCACATACATGTTTAGAGCAGCGTTGTTATGTGTTTGTCATCCTTGGCTTAGAAATCTTCAAAAAACACAGATTAGAGAAATCATGTTTTTAAATACAAAATAGAACTCGTTTTTACCACCACTGGGTTGCACCGTATAAGATGAATTCCTTAAAGTGTTGTGATTCCAGAAACTACTCATCTCAATTTTGCCATGGAAAGGTGACAGTGAACGATTTCTGTCTATCAACAAAACAGTATTGGCTTGCATTATTTTTTTTTTTATTTTTGGTGCTTGCATCAGTACTTCGGCTTGCTTTTATCTTTTCTGTCTAAAGGACTTCTTTGACATTTGTCTACACCATTTAAAAAAAAGAACAAAAGATTTTCTTAGTTTTTACTAACTTTTGTTTTTCTTTTGTGATTTTGCCCTCTGTAATATGATCTTACGCCCTTTGTTTGGTATGAAAGATTCATGGAGGGAGAGGATGACCAATATATGTAGTAGATTTTTCAGATTTATACTATTCCCCCAAAATGACAATATACTAGGAAAAACATTTCACACATTTCTAGTCTAAGTGCGGATATTCACTTTTATCCAGCATCGTTGTCCCAGGCTTTGTTAAATTTCTCTAGGCGATATAAACAATTATTGGAACTACTTATTTTGAGCTCTTTACAATTTAGTCGGAGATCAGATAATTTAAACACTGTTAAATAACAATATTTGAAAAAATGCTAAATGAATGCTAGACAAAATGACATAGAAGTTTTTTCTCAAGTTTTTAGTTTTAGGAATGAAACAACAGTAGTAACAACAAAGCTATAGCTTGGTTTCTTTAGAAATTCCAGAAGTAAAAATTACATAAAACAATTTCACAGTTAGCTGATAACATTCTCTATGTATTTCACATAAACACAGATACGACTCAAAGCAGTAAGTATCAACCACTAATCACAATGCTTATTTTGAGTAGTTATTTCTCATTTCCCGTATTTGGAAATAAAGATGCATGTTGAGCACAGTTTCCAGATTGTCATCTAATTCTTACTTTTATAAATATTTAAAGTACTTCTGACCCTTTAAGGCTGACATCATACTGTATGATTTTTGATGATATTGCACATAACACTCTTAAATGTATTGCATATAGTAAGGTCTTACAGTAATGATTCTCAGCCAGCAAATAGCTGCCTTATTCTCAGGCTCATCTGCATTTGCCAGCTGATTCCAAGTGTTAAAGGTAAACTGCACCTAGAATTTAAGGACTCTCCTGTTGCTGTTTGGCAGAGGAGCTCAGCCTGCAGTGGGCCCTTTGAAACTCTCATCTGGGGACAACATAGAGCTTCCTTTCTCAAGGTACCCAGAAGTGCTGTTAAGTGATTTCATCACCTTCTATGTTTAGAAAACAGGGACTTGGTGCTTTATGATCCTTGGGGTTTGTTCAAATTTTATTATGTTAACCTTAAAAATACTTTTCAGTAAGTTGGGAGGGCACTCTGTCAACTATGTGTTTTTTAAAGATTTAAGAGATACTCCACAGTCTTCAGTGGTTCCTATTTCAATGAGAAATAGTTCTTATAACCATGTCCTTCAACAGTGGCCTGAGAGGTACTTTGTGAACTGGCCCTTGGTACATCTCTGACTTCCTCTCATCCTTCCTCTACCTCTAAGTTATTTAGACCGTTTTTTTTTTCTTGTAATACTCTTTGCTTAGATCCCTCATAGCTAACTGCCTTGCCTCCTTTAAATCTCAATCATTCATGTCTGTCATGCCCACCCTATTTAAAAATGAAATTCACCCATCTGCCCCCCTTTTCTTGCTCTATTTCTCATCATAGCACTTATCACCTTTTAACACACTCTATAATATTTAATGTATTCTTTTCTTTGTTTATTGTCTGTCTTTGCTGTTAGAATCTAAGCATGTAGATGAATGTCTGGGACATATTAGGTTCTCAGTAAATATTTATTAAAATAATTTTTAATGCTGGGAATGTATTGTAATAGTTGCTTTTTCCCAACCCTCTGAGAATTATGAAACCTGCTTCAGACAGAGGCTATTCCTTTGATCTAAATTCACTTCTCTGCAAATGTAGGCTTCAGTATATGGCTAAGATTCCATGCTTAAAATAGATAAAAGGCTTTTTCTGAATATAAAAGAGATTCTCAGAATCTATGAAGAGTTGAGATTCTGGGGCTCCCATGGCAAGAAAGCTTACTGGCATTGCTGTGAGGAAATGGTAGGACGACAGGGCAATGATTCCCCAAAGATTAGCATGTCCCCATCATAGTACAGAAGACGCAGGGCAAAAGAGCTAGAGCCAGGTGGGTCTGAAGAAACCGTGCAGGCAGAGACACCAGAGTATATCCCCGATGGAAGAAAACACAAGGGACTGAGCAGGGACTGGGAATCAGGGAATTAAATTTAATTTCCCACCTGCCAAACAAAATGAGAATTCTAAGACAATATTAAGTTAATTTAAATAATGCAGTGGTTTGGGGTTGATTTTTGTTTCTTTGTTTGTTTGTTGGGTGTTTTTTGGCACTAGTTTTGTGAACTGAGATCTGTATACCCTAGTCGAAGGCTAAAAATCTGTTTCAAGAGGAGTAAATAGGAAGCTATATGATAGCACAAGGATACCTCAGTGCTGATGATTGGTATATTTTCCATGTCTTCCCATGGTTTCTAGTCATTCTGTCTTGACCAGAGTATATGGATGTCTTCTGTGTGTGTGTGTACGCACGTGTTTTAATGCTCTTCATGTCAGTGTGTGCCCGTAATACTATTTACCTGGCAAACTCCTTAACCTATGGACTTCAGATTCTATTTCCACAGCTCCAGGTGTAAAGTCAAGTGCTTCACTTATTTTCTCACAGCACTTTGATTGTATTGAAGTCATTTACCTCCCTACCTCCTTAACTGTAATCATCTTTTTTTTTTTTTTTTTGGTAATCATCTTTATGGTAATAATTGTGCTTTTGTTATTTGCTTCCATGGTGCTTGCAATGTAGATAGTTGGTAATGTTACTGAGATCCTTCAGTTGTAAATACTTTGACATGTACTGTTCTTTAAAATAAGCATTAACCCATTTTTTATCAGACAATCAAGTAGAAGAGAAGTAGCTTGCTAAGGTGACAGAGTGGCAGTCTGCGTTCGAGTCAACGTACATCTGCATTCTAAACTCATGCACCTTCTTCTCTACCGAGTGGCCTTTTGACAAATGAGATGTGTTAACACTATGATTCCTATGGTACAAGGAGTTTTTATTTAAAAATCATACCAGTTTTAGAAAATATAGGGCATAGTGGTGGGAAACTGGGATAATTCTTGCAATGAAAGTTCGGGAATGAACCGGGAAAAGCAGAGACTCCAAGAGCTAGAGAAGCCTAGAGGCCGCTGACTGCCAGCACAGCCTCTTTTAACCCCAGGTGTTTTTAGTACTGTTTTCAGTCTCCCAAACTGACATGTTTGTGTTCGTGTATGTGTAGATCTGTAACCAAAGGGGACTTATAAAAAATCCCGGGGAAAGATTCTTTTTTTTTTTTTTTTTTTTTTTTTAAGATTTTATTTATTTATTTGACAGAGAGAGAAACAGCCAGCGAGAGAGGGAACAGAAGTAAGGGAAGTGGGAAAGGAAAAAGCAGGCTCCCAGTGGAGGAGCCTGACGTGGGGCTCGATCCCAGAATGCCAGGATCACGCCCTGAGCCAAAGGCAGATGCCCAAAGACTGAGCCCCAGGTGCCCCCCGGGGAAAGATTCTGATCGCAAGGCAGCACTGGCCCAGAGTGGAAGGATTCGATGATAACACAGTCTCAACTACTTACCTAACCTTTGAGCAGGGGTCAGGAGGCTGTAGAGCTGGAGCCCTCCACACGGCAGCTGGGGGGAGGGTAGAGGGAGAGAACCAGTTCCCAAACGAAATGAGGTGTCATTATTAGAAGAAGGAGTAAGAATGTTGGACACATTAAAACAACATGATACATTCCCCTAGATATCAAAATGTAATATCCTAAAATACTTCTAGAGATCCCAGGAGCAAGATATATTAAATAAGTTTAATTTAGAATTTCTTTCACAGTAATCTGCCTTTGGAATAAATTGAACTGCTTCCAATCAAGAGAAAGATTTAAAAGGATTATCTTATTCATTGTTTCTCAAATCCTGTGTTTATATGGAAGCTCAGGGGGAACTGGAATGACTCCCAGTGAGAACAACTCTTATTGAGTTATTCTACTTTTAAATCCAAAAATTACTTTGGAAATAGACCTGAATAGAATACCGTCGTCCTCCAGTGGAACACCCCTAATAGGGTAATTATAATACCTCCCGAGGCTACCAGGAACCAAACGCATCGGAGCAGTTACTGGAGCATCTAGTTCCTCTCTACTTCTTTCTAATGGAAAACAATTGGTCGGCTGGGCAGCTATAATGCACCTTTCCCAGTATACCGGTTTTCATTTTTAAAGCCAGTCTTTCCCATTTGAAACCATGTCTGAAGTCAATTGCTTTAAACAATGATATGCTCTTCTCAGGTCAATATCCCTTAGTGATCTGTATTTACTAATGTAGTTCAAGGAATTTCAAAGGTATTTAAGTTAATGTGAGAAGAGTAAATGGCATTTCTCATCTGCTCCCTTTATTTCACTACAGAAACGAACATGGCAGGCTCAATGCATTATTTGCTAACATGGCTATTTTCTAATTTAAAATAAATAGATTCCGCCTGGCGGCAAAAGGACCAGTGAAAACATTACTTTGAAATGGCTGTAGGAAGTGATGAACACTGATAACAGGGTGTAGACCCAGTAGAAATGCAAAGGAAGATGCAGTCTAATCATTTGTAAAAGCAATATGGATATTTCTACAAAATCTTATAATGAAAAAGAGCATGTCACAGGCACATACACTGATATGAAAAAAAAGTTATTGAAGAGCTTCTGAGATTCCAAAGTGGAGGATATTTAAAAAGAAAATATGAATAACTATAAAATACAATGCTAGAGAGAATACTTAGCCTATCAGTGAATATCACGTAACAAAGTTCTTCACTGATAATCGTAAATGGATGACTAAGGTCAAGCAGAGAGAAGAAAAACAACAACACGGAAAATGTGGACTCAAATGGACAAATGGACAAACTGAACACAGAAATCAGAATATCAGTCAAATGATCAATCAAGCTTGAGAGTAAAATAAACTTAACTTGGACATGCACGAGCTCAGACATTGTGCCACTCACGGGCCTTTTCTGTATATTTACTTACGAGGTATTATAGCTGTTGTAAAGAGTCCAAGGCATCCAAGAAACAGCCTAACATAGAAGAACAAAAGTAAGGGTAATTCTAAGATGAAAAGCAATTGGTGTAAATTAAAATCGAAATTCTTTGGGGCACCTGGGTGATTCAGTCGGTTAAGCATCTCACTCTTGATTTCAGCTCAGGTCATGATCTCAGGGCCAGGAGATTGAGCCCTGTGTCAGATTCCAAGCCGGGGATGGAGCCTGCTTGATTCCCTCTCCCTCTCCTTCTGCCCCACCCCCTTCCCCCACTCGAGTGTGCTCTCTCCAAAAGAAAAAAGAAAGAAATTCTTTGGACTTTCAGAAAAATACCTTTTAAAAATGGGTTGTTGGGGCACCTGGGTGGCTCAGTCAGTTAAGTATCTGCCTCGACTCAGGTCCTGATCCCGGGGTCCTGGGATAGAGCCCTGTGTTGGGGCTCCCTGCTCAATGGGGAGCTTGCTTTTCCCTCTCCTCCCTGCTCATGCTCTCTCTCACTACCTCTGTCACTATCTCTGTGTCTCTCTCTCAAATAAATAAATAAAATCTTTAAAAGATGAGTTCTTTATAACAAATACATGATTGAGTAGCTAGAGGGCTTTAGTCATAAAGTGAAGATCTCTATTAAGAGAGTATACAATAAAATAAATAAGCAAGCAAGTGTATTAATAAAGAATATGTAAAATAAATAAATCCAATATACTTCCTCCTTGTCTTTCCCTTCTTTTAGAAGTCAACATACTCTCTAAAAATATTTGAGTAAAGAAATAGACATTTATGTGTGCTGTATACAAATATAAGGGTTATAATAGAGTAAGAAATAAAAAGAAATATGAATTTATATTGTTAGCAAAGATTTAGAAGTATAGAAGGAAAGGGTGGAACTATAATAAGTGTCAACTCTTATGGAAGGATAGGTCACATTTAATATTGGCAGATTAACAAATAGGTGTACACAGGTAACATTTATACTTCTTGAAATAATTATCTCAAGTCCTATAAACAGACTGTTTAAAAGTGTCTCTGGGTGAAAGGTAGTAAACTTTCATTTTCGTGTTATATTCTTCAGTACTGACTGGACTTTATGACCCAGCACATGCATTTCTCTTATAGAAAAAGCAAATTAAAAATAGCAAAATGAGATTATAGCCATAAAGCATCATTGAAAAAATGATTACTAAACTGAAAAGAAGATTAGCACATGATTGCTTTTTACTATTGCTCACATTTATTACCACCAGGGCTACTGCCCTAATACTTGTACATTCTCACCACATGTCATCCCCCGTTGTGCTAATATATAAAGCAACTCTTTTACCCCTTTCACAGCTTTTCTTGTATGAGTCTGGTCAAGCTCCTGGCCACTATCTCTCTAGAAGCAGCAATGATCTGCATGAAGAAAGCAGTGACCTCCAGATGACAGATCTCTTTATGTTTCTTATTGCATTAAAACTTTCACAGTAAGGAAGATATGCCTATTCTGGTGAATCTAAAAATCAATGTTGGGATACTACAGATTTCTTTATAATAAATATATTAGGTATGATGCATAGAAGGACTAGACAGAAGCTTGTGTTAGCATACAAAGAAAGGTTTCCCCACCATTCATTCCATCCTGTAGGACACATTTTTGTTTTCTCTGTGAAGAAGGGTAGGACTTGGTTAAACCAGCCAGCTTCTCCTTTTCCCAGGAGATAAAAGGAAGAGGGAATAAATTGCAGCTGGACTGTTTCTACATCAAAGAGAGTATGGGGAGAGTTCTTAAAGAATTTTGTTATGATTATCTTTGCTTGGGAAAAAGGGAAATAAGACTCATGGCAAAGCTGAAAAATTGGTTTGTAAAGCACACTCTTCAGAGTGAAAGACATAGAAGAAATTTTATGTATGCTTATTTCCTTCTGGTATTTCAGAGTTCCATACTTGCCCTTCAGAAAACAGTTGAATTAACAATAACAACACAAATGTCCCTGCTTGTGATGAAATTGACTTAAAAATGATAAAACAATTAGGAATGATGATGTAAATAAGAATCATAAGGAGATGGATTTTTGTGGGTTGACCGGCATTAGTGGCAGTGACCTTAAGTAAAGTCCATTGTAGGAATAGAGCGTCGGTCACAGGCTGGAACTGCTGCTGGGCACCTTCTATTTGTGTAAGCAATGCTAATTCCAGATCCGATCTGTTGGTTTCTCTCCTGAAACTGAAGTAGCTCTGCGGTGGTTAAGCCAGGTTGCAAGGAAGTTACTACTTGTCCTCATTCATCTTAAGTGAGCGTACTTGGACTGTTGAAGTGTATGGTGTCTTGGGTTCCAGGATGGTTTTTGTTTTGGAGATATCTTTTTTTTTATTCTGTTTTTTGTTTGTTTTTGTTTTATTTATTATTATTATTATTATTATTATTATTATTATTATTATTTTGGTAAGGGAGAGTTGGGGCAGCAGAATGGTGTTCCCTATTTTCTATAAAGTAGTTCACCATTTTGCTCTTCCATTCCACTCCTGGTACTGATTTGTTTCAACAAGTTGAGGGTAATGAGTATTCATTTTGATCATGCCAACAGTACTCACTAGGGAGTTTCAGGATAAGTGGCTATTCCTTTTGCTCTCTGAGGTGCCATTCAAACCCAGGGTGAGACATCAGATTCCAGAAGCAGCAAAAAGAGGGTTGCCATGTATGATGATGGTGAGCCAGGGGTTGATCTTACTGAATACATTAGAGGTATTCTAAAGGGAATAAATAAAGGTGAAGAATTTTGAAACTTTAGGAATTCACATGGGGCTAATTTCAATTTCCTATGTATTTTATCTTTAAGGAAGCTGAGGCTGTCCAGAAGCCATGTACAATCAACCCATGCTTGAACAATAACTACTATGTATGGGTTACTTACTAAGCCAGAAGCTTTTAGCAAATAATCTCTCTATTAGTCACCTTATAAGATAGCTATTATTTACTTGATATATAAAATGAAGAAACTGAAGCTCAGCAAGCATAGGTACATGCTTCAGGTGACACAGCTCCTAAGTACTTAGTCTAGATTCAAGGATATCTGACCCTAACGCCCTTTCTCTTCTCACTATACTGTTCTGGATATCAGATAAAATGTGTTTTAACAGTGGTGTTTGCATATGATGCCTTTTTCCTACCCCTTAAACTTGTTGTATTGGCAAGCAGTCTGGTCCATGGAACATTAGGGTGTGAAGTGTCTGGGAGTCATCAGATGTTGAGCTTTAAATGCAAGCATTCCATGAATGATGGCTCCAGAGGACACCTGACATCCCTGTTCTCCTACCTGCTTTGCTTATATTAAGAAGCCAGTCAGTGGGTGAGAGGATGTTGAATCTTAACAAATCTAATTTATACAGCCAGTGCTAAGTTCAATTTATGTTAAAAAAGTTCAAATGATATTTTAAAGAATACAAACCTAAATATGTCAAATGTGTATTATGTTCTCACAGTTGAAATATTTGTTTTATTGTTATGTTTGTCATTTAGAAGAATTAAAACCTCATCTTGACAGATATATGTTAATAAAGCTCTTCTGCACCTGACCTTTTTAAAAGTTATTTATTCATCAGTTTATACAGATAACATTTAAAAGTCGAGGTACATTTCTTCTCCTCCCCCTTCCCGCTGTCCCCTGAGTGCTGCTCTGGCTACACGGAGCTCACTCAGAGTTCCAGCCTCCTGCTAAGCTAGCACCACTATAGTCTCTCTCCATCAGCAGTCATCATCATCTCCTGGGACCTCATCAGCCATGGTGAGATGTTCTCCGACATCTACAAGATTGGGGAGATCACAGATAGACTGTGCCTGGAGGTGGAGGGGAAGAAGGTCAGTAAGACAAAAGGTAACATTGTTGACTCACTCCTTGGTGGAAATGTCTCCACTGAAGGCCCCAAGGATGAAGGTACCAAAGGAACAGTCATCACTGGGATTGTTATTGTCATGAACCATCATTTGCGCTTCCTGCAAGGGATAGAAACCAGCTTCACAAACGAAGCCTGCAAGAAGTACATCGAAGATTATATGAAATCAATCAAAGGCAAACGTGAAGAACAGAGGCCAGAAAGAGTAAAACTTTATGCCAGGGGCTGCAGAACACGTCAAGCACATCCTTGCTGATTTCAAAAACTACCAGTTCATTATTGGTGAAAACATGAATCCAGGCGCCATGGTTGCTCTGCTGAACTGTCATGAGAATGGTGTGACCCCATATTTGATTTTCTTTAAGGATGGTTTAGAAATGGAAAAATGTTAACGACCTTGGCTCTTTCGTTGGATGGATCACCTGTTGCCATAGCTGGCTGCTGCTCTTCCTCCACACAACACCGGGAGTTAGACAAATGGGACCGATGTCATTTTGAGCTCTTCATTTATTTTGACCTTGATTTGTTTGGAACGGAGGCATGGCTTTTAAGAAAAAACCACATCATGTGGGTTGTCTAAAAATAAAGTACATTTAAACTAATGAGAAAATGCCTTTTAGTTTAATACATATGTAAATCCATATCGTGGGGTGTCCTGGAGAAGCTAGAGCCTGCTCGTAGATAGTGCTGGAAAGCATAAGATGGCCTGCAGATGATTTCTACAATGAAAACTACTTCTGAGACTGGAATATGAAAAACAAGAACCAAGAGTCTTAATTCTGAGTTCAAGTAAATGGAAAGACCATGCTCATAGCTGGGCCAACATCTGAAGTGGGTTCCTTACACATTTCATCACCTACAAATGGGAGTAATTAACTCTGGAAGAGATTACCAAAAGAAAACAGTTGGAAGGAAAAAGAAAGTTGGTGTACATTATGTAGTAAACCCCTATCTCGTATAAGAATTTGACTAGGAAAATGGATCATCTACATAGAGTCCTAAGAATTGAAATACTAAACCATCCACTATTCGGAGGGATACTAATTGACTCAAATAGTTTCTAGCAAAAGGTATTCTATATTCAAAAGTCACTCATTTTTATTGACATTTATAAAATATAATTTTATTAAAGGCTAATAAATTTATATGGTACCAATTTCAACAAAATATGATTATGTTAGGATGCATAAATTTGACTTTGAATATACTTATATTTCCATTTTTATTGTATGTGGAGATAACTGTCATAATAATGAAACACCAACATCATTATGGAAAAAGTCCCAATTGTTCCACGAAAACAAGTTAGTTCTATATTAAATAAATACATAAACACATAAATAAATAATCATCTAAAATAAAAAGTTTAAATCTTAGCAGTTTATAGGGTTTTTTTAAACGTATAAGAAACCTGATGAGAATGACTTGGTTAATATTTATAATCATATTTTAGTTTTAAAAGACTGCCACCATATTTTTAAAAAATAGCTACACCATTTGCCAATGAGCAATATAAAAATGTCTCATTCTTCTAGTATCTATGGAAGTTCACACAGATAGAACCTTCTAATATGTAGTATTAAAACTACAATCATATAATTTCATGGTGATTTATTTCTAAAAATGTATTTTATCATCTAAATTCCTCATTCAGTGACAATTATGAGGAACTGGGACACTGCATAAAAGGCCCTCAGGTCATTCCATATCGGGAAGCTATAGGTAATTGCCAATAATAAAAATTGTTATTTGTGCAAATTATGTGAGTTAAGTTGTCAAAGAGATTTGTGAATTCTTACTAAAGAAATCACTATTCTTAAATGATTTTAAGTGCAAGTGACTTCTATTTTTATGAGGTATTAGCTCAGAAAATCAAACTGCCATTTAATTTTGCTCTGGTGAGCCTATTGTCTTCATTTCATGTCCTTCTTGGGATACATTTTTCTCTGGAATTTTGAAGATTTATTCATGGACTCCCGTTAGCATTAATAGGGATTGTATGACTCTATCCCCTACACAGCCAGTGGTAAATGAAATCCCGTTGGCATAATTTTCAGGCATTTAAATGAGTCTCGGGCTTTATAAAATACAATTATGGTGCAATGTTACTAATGTAAATACCAAGAAGGTGTGGGAGAGGGAATTAGAGGTGCCCTTTATAATGACACATGAGAGGCCACACTTTCTCAAATCGAAAGACACAATTGAGAGAACTTGTCACATTATCCATCTGATCATCAATAGTTTGGGGAATAGTGCTGCCTCTCATGGAATTAATAGATATTAAATCCGCAATCTGACTTAAGCATCAGATCACATAGCTTTTTTCTTTTCTTTTTAATACTGGAAACAATGGCAAAAATTTGTATTGCTGGTACATAACTTTTTAATGTGTAGGAATAGTATTTGTTGCTTACCTAGCTTGCAAAAGAATGTAATTAGTTACAGATTTGTTTAATTTGGGTAGCCTCTGTGTTAGAAGAGTTACATAATTTCCAATGAAAGGTCACAGATAGCAGTAAGGCATCTGGGAGTAGGGCAAAGCAGTTCATAGTGCTAAAAACTGTCAGGCTCTTAAGATCAAGGCAGGGACTCTTCTCTGTACTCAAAACATCTGCTAATGGCCTAATGTAAGGTAAGATTTCATTTCCGCCTTGTAAATAAGTACACTGCGTATTACAAATAGAATACGGATATTTCAGGAAATCACACCTTTCACAAATTTACCCCTATCTTATGTCACTGTCCCTTTACTTCCACTATTAGTAATTTGTCTCTTTGTATCTCCAAGGAATTTTAAAAATATCTTCTGGAACTCTTTATAAAATGAGCCTGAAGCAACCTACTAGTTACTTACAAGTCAGGAAGGAGTAACATGTTGTAGCAGTTTATTGAGGCCCCACCCAGCGAGCCAAGGGAGAATCTGCATTTGTTTGCGTGGAACAAGTCGCAGACTGAAAGAAATGAGACCACAGAGTCACAGGAATGGGGGAGGTTCTAGAAGGGGTGGAGGAAACATCTCTGACCATGACTTCACACTGAGTTTGAAACTGTTTCTGCTCTCGGCAGTGGCTGAAGGTTACAATTACAACCCAATCTCATTGATTCAGTTCAGTGATTGGTTTATAGTACCGGGCTATGAGGGATGGGTTTTGGATTCAGAGCCCTAGAATAGTGTCCTTTATCTTCACATACATAAATGAAATCTTCTGAACCTCATTTTCCTAATCTGGTCACTGCTGATAGTTAATGACATTGACGAAGACAACAAATGAGGTAGCAACTAGTTTTTGATCTTTGGCATGTAGTAATGTTCCCTTTGCATCAAGGCAGAGGGTCTCTGGAACTGGTAACCACCATTATCAGCAGTGAGATCGTGCTCTTGTATCGTAACTACAGATTCAAGAGGAAAGGTAGTCTTAATCTGGACACACACTATGTTTGAACATGTTACTTAAACTCAGTTTCATCTCATGAATAATTTTAAATGATATTATATACATTTTGGTATTTAATGAAAAACCTCAGTTGTTACGGCACCCTTTCCATATGCCCTGCCCCACCCTGGGGTAGTTATCACTATGCTTCTTTACCCAGAGCAACTGTCCAAGATCACGATATTTTGGCATGCAGTTTGAGTCACAGACATCAGTAGAAATACTCTGTAACAGGCCCTGAGTGGTATGAGAAATGTGCATAAAATGCCACACAATGATACCACGTAACTTGGTTTTAGATCAAGCGAGCTTAATTACATTTCAAATGCAAAAACCTGAATTTCTGTTACAGTTATGGTCTCATGTTTATTTTCTCCATTTTGCTCTTCTGAAATGCATGATGTTTGGAGAAAGTTAATCTGTCAGCTTTTAAAAGATGAACGGGAGAGTGGAGATATCTGTTTAAACAAATAGGTATTGAATTCTTACTATTTTTCAGAGCAAATACAAGGTTTTTGTTTACATTTAATCAGAACATGCGATGTTTAAGTTGTTTTTAGAGTCCGTTGATTCTAAGAAACACTCTGTGGGTCACACAGGTAACATGGGGAAGAACCAAGATAAGGTCAAAGTTCCATTAGGCTGTTTTCCAGAGATCTGTTAATCTCTGCTGAGTCCGCTTGCAGACGAGAATGAAAGCACACACGCACACACACACACACATTTACTAACCAACACATGGAAACTTTAGTCACTCAGGATTTGATTATTAGGGCTGGCACAATTTTACCAGTAACATAACCCACACCATTCAAGGAAAACACTCCCTCTCTAGAATACATCCTCAAACAAAAGTTAAATTGCTTCAAATACCATGAAGGTTTTCAGATTGTGCTGCCCCTACCTCAGAGACAGACTGAAAGGATTGAGCAGCATAAGCACTTATAAGAGAAAAGTCCAATTATCTTGTCAAATCCCTTAATTTCAGTAATATATTTGCAAGGGATTCTCCCATTTATTTTAACTCTTTATGTTCCAATTTTTGGTTATGAAAGTCCTCATGAATTGCGGTGATATTTCAACAGTTGCATACGATGGCTGGAGAAACATCCCAATATTAAACAATTCAAATCACTCTCAAATTTGCATATATGTAATTCTAAACCGGGGTTCAGCAGACTATGGCCCACAGGCAAAATCTGGCCTGCTCTCTATGCCTGGAAGTAGTTTCTTTTGGCAACACAGCCATTCTCATTCATTTATGTACAATCCTTGTGACTTTCATGTTACAGTGACAGAGTAGTTGTAACAGAGCTGTATGGCCATGAACCTAAAATATTTCCTGCGTGTTTTTTTATAGAAAAAGTTTGGCAGCTCCTGAATGTACATAGAGTATTTCTGATTTTTATATTGGCAACTAGATATACAATTAATGTTAGCATCACAGATAGTTTAATCTTTTTGAAATAATTATATTTCATCTAGTCTTAATTACGTGAAATTAAACTTCAGATAATTTTACTTAACTTTTTATTTTTTCACTTCTAATTTCTATATTGCCTATGAAAATGAATAGAAATTTTGAATATTTTGGAAGAAAATATTTTAAATATTAAGAATAATTTTGATTTAAAAAAAATTTTAAACTAATTATATTAATTTTTTATTAAAATACATTAAGATTTTTACCTGTGAATACAGTTACATTTTATGTTTGATCCTTTAAATGACTGAGAATGAGCACAAGTGCAGTTGGAAATAAAAAATAGGAAAAAAAGAATAAAAAGCGAAAAGAAAAATAGAAATTTTGACATTATGATGGTGTATTTTATCAAGATAGGAGATAGAGCATATTATTACAGATTTTGTGGGCTTCGTTGGTAACTTTGTTTATTTAGGCCTCAGTATGTGGGCCTCCCCCTGTGCTTTTGTCCAATAAATGCCCTAGAAATGTCTACAAGGAGCCTGATCAATCTCAAGCTGGACAGGAATCAGCTGCTTTGGGGTATCTGGATCTGGATAAATCACCCTAAATTTCGTCAGCTTGTCTGTCTACTAAAGAGTGAACCAACCGTAATCCTGGCAGGCTCATTGATCAAAAGGCAGAGAATCTCTCCACTTCTCATTGACCGTCATACTTGACATTTGGAGCTATCTTCAAAGATATGATTGGTCCTAACACTTCATAGTTTCCTTGTTTTTCCATAATTATGCACCTGCTATTTGGGTAAAGGCACTGTTATGTTTAGTAACTGGGATTAATGCAGCCTTTCTGAATGAAGTGCTAACTTGTGATTGAAAAGTCATGTTTTCTAAGAAAATATACAATACTATAAAACATATTTAATGTATCTCGTTTCTTAGGTATGCTCTAAAAAGCACATGCAACAATTTTCTCCAGTAAATGAAATTAAACTTCTGTCTGTCTATTCATTTCAGCCTTAGGAGGAAATGACTAGACGCAGTTTAAACAAATATAGGTCGTGAAATTAAAATACAGACAGTGGTTATTTGCAAAATTCACTCAATTGAGGGAGAGTCACATAGGAAAGCACATCAACAAGCTAGGCAGTCATGCTTCAGAAGTGAAACAGAGGTAAGAGAGACCCTTGTGATTTCTGGTATGAAGGGATACGCCTTATGTAGATGACAGTGTGAATCAAGAAAATGCAAATAGCTTGGAAATTGCAACAGCTCACCTTCAAGGCTGAAGTTCAAGACTGAACTTGCAGGTGAACTTCCTCACTATAACCCAGAGTGGAGCAGTCGAGTTTATTTACTTAACAATTAATGTTTCTTCCCAGCAACCCTGTTTACAACTAATCTGAAATAAACCTTGAAGCGTAGGCTTCCAACAAGGACATTTTAGGACTGTGCGCACACTCTCTGACGTACTTTGAACGACTCCATTAAACTATAAGCTTTTCTTAAAGACTTTCTGGAATCCTCTCCATTGGACAATTTATCTGCTTCTACCTCTAGCTGGGCTCTGAAGCTTTGTACCGATTTCACTCAGTCAAAACACACAGCCCTTTCACTTTAGGGATACGTTATCCTTCTTGTCTAAGCGAGTGCTTCCTGGCTGTCTCAAGTGCTCTTAAAGGCTATTTGTCTCCTCAGCACAAGGTACACTGTGAATATAACTCATAAAGTAAAACATGGGTTATTTTCCTGTTTGTTTCTGATGGGTTTTTTTGTCCAAACACAATAAAGACCAAAGAAGTTCCATCTGTGTATTTTCACTTTCTGCTTGACTCTGAGGTTCAAAAATATTTAAAATGAAGGTGTGTCTGGGTGGCTCAGTTGTTTAAGTGTCTGCCTTCAGCTCAGGTCATGATCTCAGGGTCCTGGGGTTGAGCCCCGCGTTGGGCTCTCCACTCAGCAGAGAGCCTTTTCTCCCTCTCCCTCTGCTGCTCAACATGCTTGTGCTCTCTTTCTCTGTCAAATAAATAAATACAATCTTTAAAAAAAAAAATTTTTAAATGAACTTGGCAATCCCTTCTTATTTCACTCCTGATCTCAATATTTAATTGGTCTGTTTACTAGTCTCTGCATTCACTTTAAATCAGTAAACTTTCACTGTTCAATGTAAGTTGCACTTTGCCCCTTCTTTTCATCACCATTGTCTTGAACCTGTGTAGCCAAGGTTAACATCATCTTCATCTTACAGGACTGCAATTGCCTCCTGACTAGTTGCTGGCTTCTAATTTTGCTCCCATTCAGCCTGTTTTCCCTATGGCAGCCAGACTGGTTTAAAAAAAAAAAAAAAAATCTCTCTCTTACCTTCAGTGTCTTTCCATCACCTTTCAATGAGACCCTTCAGCACTGAGGTGGATTCTAAGGTCTACTAGGCCTCGCTGCCTCACATCCTGCATCTTTTCTAACTTAATCTCAGACATTCTTCCCTTTTGGAATTTTTTCCAGCTGAACTGGCTTTCCCCACTGCATCTATTCCTGACTCATGCAGCACAAATGTAGACTAGCCTAACCCTCCCAGTCTAAAGGGGATTCTCCCTTGCCCCATTTCGTCTCTCTCACCTTGTTCTTTGTCTTTATAGCTCTTATTATAATTTTCAGTGATATATTTTTTGTTTGCTAATTTGCTTATGGCCTTTCTTCTGTATTTAATTCTAAGCTCCAAGAAGGCAGAGACCTCGTATTCTTTGTTTGACACTACAGTTTTTGCTAGAGCTCACTTTGTATAGTCTGACCCATCACAGGCCCATGATAAATACTGAATGCATTACTGATAGATTGAGTGAATGAATTAACCCATAAACTATTTGTGGGAAAACAGATAAGAAAACCTTTAATACTGCATTGAAGGAAGATTTTTCTCCCCAGGGGAAGAGCTTAAAATACAGTTAATATTCATCAGATAGATAAGGGTTAGAGAATATTAACGCTCTTGTGTCTATGATGTTCAACATATCTAAAGAAGAATGAAAACGTATGTGCGTTTGAAGTTGAGAGGAACAAAATAATAATCACAGCTATATCTGGAGAGGTTTGTTGGGACTGAGTTTGATGGTGTTAAAGTATTTGAATTTTAGCTTATAGGGGAATAAGGGCTTTTAAGTAGCAGGCTGATATGGTCCTATCTATGTGTGTGTTTGAAGGGAACAGGGGTTAGTTTGAACAGGCAAATGAACTGAAGCGGAGGGGAGTACTTAGCAGGCCACCGAAGTAGTTAGAAAAAGACCATGAGAGCGTCTGTCAAAGAGTAGCATTAAGTGGGATTGACATCACAATAACGTAGGAAGAAAGAATGAATCAACGACAAATGCAGATTTCTAAGTCGAATATATCCAAAGCAGTTGAATGTTTATAAACACACACACAGAGATCTTCCTCAATTTACAACAGGGTAATGTCCTGATAAACGCATTGTAAGTTGAAAATATTGTAAGCCCAAAATGCATTTAACATACCTCACCTACTGAACATCATAACTTATTCTAGCCCACCTTAAACATGCTCGGAATACTTACATAAACCTACAGTTGGGCAAAATCATCTAACACAAAGCCTCTCTTATAATAAAGTATTGAATATCTCATGTAATGTATTGGATACTCTACTTAAAGTGAGAAACAGAAGAGTTATAAGTATATCGACTGTGCACCGTCACGGTCACATGCCTGACTGGGGGCTGTGGCTTGCTGCCGCTGCCCAGCATTACAAGAGTACGGATTACACCACAAGTCTCTAGCCTGGGAAGAAATCAAAATTTAAAATTCAAAGTGTGGTTTCTACTAAATTCATATGACTTTCAAACCATTCTAAAGATGAAAATCATAAGTTGAACCATCTTAAGTTGGGACCATCTGTATATATGCATATTTTTCTGATATATTGATACGTGTCATAAGTAAGCAATATAGTTTTATGCATACTTAAGATACTGTCTCCAACTGATATCTCCATAGCTGTGTTTCATCATTCCATTTCCCTCCTGTTATTTCCACCCACCAAAAAGAATGGAGAGCCCAGAGTCCTCATGCCTGCTACCCTGTGGACACCTTTGGGATGGATGAAAACACTGATCTCTCAAAGTAATATGGACATATAGTAGCAACAAATTGAGAATAAATGAGTGATAATACTAGACACACTTTCATCCCTACCGTGTAAAATATCTATGATACACCTCGTTAAGTCAACTAGTTAATAGTGGGAATAAATATACTAAGCAAAGGATCAAGTCATTGTAAATTTACAGTGCATCAGCCACAGCCAAAATTTTGGTGTCCAGTTGAATAACCAAATATTAAACAAAACCAATATTTATTTTTCCAAAGAAAATAAGAAGACAAGGAAAAAATATATAACAAATCTGATGCTACTCAGCCGAAAAAGTCAATTGATCAATGTTTACATACAGTTTAAATTTTGAAGTTTACACAAACTCATTAATAACTCCATCCAAAATATTGACTGTCTCATGAGCAATGCTAAAAGGAATTATACACCTTTCATAAAAGCAATCTCAGTTCGTTTTTTGAGAACATATCTTTGTGGATTACAAATAGTGGGGGAATTCGACAGGCCTTACTATTCCAGTCCATGCCTCGCTCCCCCTTCGAAGCTGTTACTACTTAAGACTATTTTATAGCCTTGAACTGCTAAGAATTGATTAAACTACATTAATGAGCCACCTTACTTTACAGACAGTGACCGAAAGAAAAAAAAAGTCTTTAAGGGTTCCCAGATAGTGAGCTTAAATTAGCCTTAATCTTTGACAAGCAATGATTTATGTATTTTCTTAAATATATTTGCAGCCCTAGAAAGGTTCGTGTTGGTTTGTTATGTTCTGAGAAAATAGGCTTTTCATCAATTTGATTCAACCAGCAGAATACACATAAATTGGAGAAAGTAGAGCCTTGGAGTAATGATGCATTACACTTAGGCTACTACAAAACTATCCTGAGCATTCAGATTTATTACACAGGAGGGGTTACTATATCTTGTTATGGTATTATCCAAGACAACCAAACCTCCTAATAAATTTCGGAACTGTTTCAAATCCAGAAAACAGACCATACAATCTAGAATTTTATATTCTAATACTTGAAGAGATTCACTCTAGAAAGGAAGCAATTTGTCTTTAAAATATGCCTTACCTACCAGATTACGCAGATATGAATTAGTTTTGAAAACTTTGCCAGCTCTTAAGCACTAATAATAAACTAAAAATAGAAGTAAGTCAGTCTTGAAAGCTGACATGCCTGTGAGCAACACAATTCTGCAGTGGTTTTGAAATATGTTCAGCAGCTAAAATGAAAATGGCACATTTGCCCCGTGCATTTTGAAAACATAGTAACTTACAACATCTCTTAATGTTGACTGAGCTGATGACAGAATGGCCACAGCTATGCAGGTGTTCTTTAGTCCACAACGGCATTGACAAGAGGAAAAAATGTTCATCATTGAGTCTGAGGTGTCCTCACATTCCCAGATGCATATATTGGAGATTTCAGACTTTACTCTTAGACTATGAAACTGTATGTTTAATTTTATTTTTTGGGGGAATGGTATTGCACAAAACCTTAGTTACTGAAAAAATAGAAGTAAACATTTAAGAAAACTTATGAGCAATATTCCCTTTAATGTATATTTCATGAAATTAAAGACAATAATTTATGTGACAAAAATATAAGATGCAAATCCAGTCTAGGTTTTACTTGCAATTTGTAAGTGCCATTTGCGAAATCTCTTTGAAATGCTATTTTGCATATCTCATGTATTACCCAGCCCAAAGTTCTATTTGCAAATGACACTATGGCATAGTTGCTGAAGGGTGGAAGTTGTATTTTCCGTGTTATATCCTCAAAGATTTGAGATTTATCTGATGAATTCATCTGTGAAACTTTTTGTCAGTTCTACAATACTGCACAAATGTAAGCAATCACCACAATTTTCCCCCTGGCTTCCTTCGCAGAGGCATTATAAAAATTAGTGGGTTCGATATCACTCAACAGTCAGTTTTCTGTGATAGGCGTGTATTTTATTATGTGTTGGGGTATGTGTGTGTAGTTTTTATTCAGGAGGTTACTTCTTCCCACTCCTCATATGTACTTGTGGATGGCCTCCCCCAAAGTACTTCTGCTGGTCTTCTGTTCTACTCCTTACCATGCCACCCTTTTAGGTGAAGTGAGTGATCTCCAGTTCTTACTTGGTTGGAGCTATTCTACTAATGTGCTTTAAGCACTGGGGATGTACTTAGGGGAACTATCCAAGGTCTAGACTTGGTGGGATAGAGTGGGGAAACAAAGAGGGTTTAGGAGCTCATTGACCACACCCCTTAGCCACATTCTACAACCTACGTTTTATTCGTGATAATGGTACTACGTTGATGTCTACATTTCTGTTACCTGTGTTTCTCAATTTAGTGCAGACTGGGAGAAGAGGACTATAATTTGCTTAAGGAGTAAGACCGATCATAATAAGCAACAGATGTCCACAACAAAATTACTTCAAAGTGCTTCTCTACTACCTGATTCATTTATTTTTCCACAAAGTAGAATCGGCACAGTGGAGCTTTTCCTACAGGCTTGTGTTTGTGTGTACACATACTTAACACTTGCTGCTGGTGTTTTTTCCATTTCCTCTAGTTCTAAGTCATAATAAGAAGGATAAATTATAAATATACCGTCAATACAGGTAATGACCTGTGGTCTTGCTTTTAGCTGGTGCTTGCTTCCTGACTCCATTTCTTTTTTTTCCATTTTGTAAAAACAAAACAAAAAAACCAAAACAAACAAACAAACAAAAAAAAAAAAAACACCAAAAAACCTATCAACTAACTATTAAAGGTGCCAAGAAGGACAAATGCATTTGAATAGCTTTTTTATTTCACTCTACTTTGAAAATATGCTTGAATAATTTGGCTTACCTTTGAAAGATGTTCTTGAAAACTCTTAAAGCCCACCCAAAACTCTAAACTTCATCATCACCATGGGCACTGATACCAGGAGTTCTTACTAATAAAAACTGCTTTATCTGTAAGCTTGCCTCCCATTGCCAGGGGTCAAACGGCTTTGATTCTATTTTAGAGTTTGGTATAGTTGATAAAATAGTTTCTTTACAAATGAGTACAAAGAGAAGAAATAGTAAATTGTGCATGTTTGGTTAATTATTTTTGCTTGACATTTAGTATTGGCAAACAGTGAATTCGTGATTAACTGGTTTTTCTCTTAATCGCCCTTACATTCCCTTTGTTTAAGATACATTTTTAATGTTTTACATTAGCATAACGCTTTGTACTTTTCAAAGGACTTCTAAACACATTTTTAACATTTGATAATCAGAGAGTGGACTATTCTCTTCATGTTATATCGATGCGCACAGAGATAAGAAGAAATTAAGGGAATCCCTCAGCGGTCCATGACTACACCAGGAAAAATGTTAAGAAATCTCTCTGAGCCTATCTCATGGGATGAGACTTGCCTTAGAACATCCCAGGACTATTGGCTAAATTAGCCTCAAGCATAAAAATGTAAGCACTTTGTTGAATGTTTCGAGTGTTGGTTTGATTTTAAGCAAGGTTAATTGATTAGTTGGGGTAAAGTGGAGAGTGAAACAGCTGAGCACATCTGGTGTCAACTGATAAGAACCACAACCACAGACTCCATTTCCCTCCTGGAAAGGGAGGAGCTGCCCTCTACTTGACAGCTCTGTACTGCGCTCCCGCCTCTCCCACCTAATGTCACCGCGGGGAGCCCCTGATGGAAGCAGTCTCTATCCATGGACAGAAGAAAGAAGGTGGATTTGTGATTTAAGGAGAGCTTTAGGATGCTGAAATAAGCTCTATTCCCCTTGTCCTCCATTAGTGTCTGTGAAACCGTGGGGCGGACACCCTGCCTTGAGAAACTCCCTTTGCAGCTTCTGGGGCGGGGTGAGGAATCAAATAAAATAAACTTCTGTGTTTAACACAAAAGCCTAGATGTATGTGTACTTTTTTTTTCTTTAGGCATGTTCATACATGTACATATCTACTTAAGAGACAAGTCTGAGCAGCAAACATTATTGCTGGTCTAATGCTTTTGGCTTCATTTCAAAAGGGAAACAAAAAATGCTCAGATGACTAAAATACTCTTTAAGGTGAAGGCATCATCTAACAGGTCCAAAGAATGATAATCTAGACCATACTTTGAAACTTTAATGTGCAGAGGAATCAGTGAGAGATCTTGTTAAAATGCAGATTCTGAATCAGTACATCTGAGATGGGTCTTGTAAGTCTATATTTCTAATGAGCTCCCATGTGACAATAATTCTTCTGGTCTTCAGACTGCTCTTGGAGTAACAAGAGTGTAAATTACAGACTGATAGAATGGAAAAATAAAACAAAAACAAATCTTTGACTCCCCACAGTTACTTGCAAGTAAATTTTGCTTTCCCATTTTGGATTTGCTTTCTTGTTTTCTTCTGGAAGTCTTGAAAGAAATTAATATCCCTGGGGCCAAACTTACTAGGTTTTCTTTTTTCCTGCTTGAACACAATATAAAAAGTTTTCAAAATCATATAAATATATATATATATTTAAAAATCATACACACACACACACACACACACACACACACACATATATATATATATATATATATATATATATATATATATATGATGTTTAAGTTAGCATATTTTTCCAGTAGCTGATTTATGAATATTAACATTGTACTAAGCATCTATTACTTGGGCTGTGGACTAAAATTTTGTGTTTTGTAAATGCAATTGCATCCATAATTTCCTTAGTTCCAAAATTAGCCTTTAAATCTCAGTGTCCCCAGCAGGGAAATGGGGGTATATATCTATGGTAAGTGGGGAAAATATGTTCCCTTGTTTAGCTATCCATATATATGTCTCAGTCACTGTGTAAATGGCAAAGGCCACCTGTCTCATGGCCAGGAAAGAAGTGGATAAGAAGACAGTCTGTCCCCCTTCACGAGGCTGGAGCAGATTTCCTACACATTTTTCATGTTCTAAATTCTATTGAAAAACACTTGTATGAGTACTCTGGTAAGAAGCATTTCCCTTCAGCTCTGCAATACTGTTCATTTTGCCTACTCAGAACACTTCGTTCATTCATTTGGCAAATATATTTTAAGTGCACATTCACTAGGAGACACAAAGATGGAAAGAAAACTCTAACCTCACATTGCTACAGTCAGAGTTGCAAGTGTGCAGGCAGTTATAGAAGATGAACTGAGATAATGTCTCTAGCAGATTATACGTGAGATACAGTCGGAATCCACCAGAAAGGGACAGATTCACGACATTTTAAGGTAGATGCCATGTTAAAATTGGTGCTTGAAGACTGAGCTTAAAGGAATGAATTGTCCAGGCAGGCCCGCTGAGGTTGGGGGAGGAGAGTAGGAGACAGAATGAGAACATCGCAAGCACAGGAAGTGGCATATTCAAAAGGCAGGGCTGCTGTATTAGAGAATGTGACTTATTTAGGGGATCTGCATGTTGTTCAGAAATGATGGAGGGTGATGTGTGAGGGGAGAGTGGTGAGAGGTGAGGTTAGGTATGTAGGCAGTACCTCCATATGAAAAATCTTCCATCTTAAAAAACAAAGTTTAGATCTTATCTTTAAATGCGAATGAGCCATTTAAAATTCCATCATCTATCCTAGCACAGTTTTATATTAAAATGAATTGCATGTAATGCCTCTTCTCTGTGAAACTAAATATGTGAATATATTTTTTGTGACATACCTGAGTTTTTCACACTGATTGGCTTAACATTACAAATTAAAAGATTCCCAGTTTCCACCCGTCATTCCTTTTACCTACCTTCTATCTTTTCCATGTGCCACTCAGGTGAATAGAAAGAACCATGTTTCTATCCCATGTTTCTATTGGTATTACCATCGATGCCTCCCCTCCCCCCACTACAGATCTCAAATGTAGCATATCGGTTGTTCTATCCTTTCTTCGAGCGTCACAATTACTTACACATTAGATAATCAAAACTATTCTAAACATTTGCATTACTCAGGTTGATATTCTGAGATACAATATGTGGACGTCTCATTGTGATCTGGGTATCAGAGCCATGGATTTGACCCCTTATTAAATGCCAACGGCAAGGGGCAAAGGTGGGAATGTGTGGATACTTACCAAGTTGTGGCTGGCAATATACCCTGAGTTGTTTTCTTTGAGCACTTGAAAACACAGAATGAATCTCCTTTGGCAATCTTGGGACACCAGCTTTTTAAAATGCATGCCTTGGAAAACTACTCTAAGTTCAAATTAATTGCAGAAAAAGCATGCATTACCAGTTTCTACTGTATGAGTATCAGGATGTCTTTCTTTTTCTGCAATTACAGATTTGGAAGAGAAGGCATTTATGTAACACAGAATTACTGCAATGATATTTTCTATAGCAATTAAAATAGTGTTTGTTCTCTTCGCAAACAATTTACAATGGGAACATCTTTTCAATGATATATAGTTTAGTAAACAGACATTAAATGTAGTGCTTCGTAGCATTCTCAAATTTTAACCCAAAGTGTTGGCAAAATGAGGCCTGGTGTGGCTGTTTCTTCAAATTGATTCAAATGCTTAAGTAGAAATTTGTGATGAAAACTTTTGATTTTATAGTGTTAAGTAAGCAAAATGCCTCTTAGAATGGTTAGACAGTGTTGCCTCTTATAAGTAGAATATGCTGCCTGATATATCCTTTTTTCTTTAGTAGCATATGGTTCTTGAATGAGAAAACATCTTTCTAAAGGCCTTTCCAGCTTAGCTCTGCTTCATTGGTCATAGTTCCAAGAGTGCAGAGAAAGGATTTGGGGGCACATCTGACAAACTGAGCATCTCGACAGGAACATAAAGAGTGAATGCCTGGCTTCCTGACATCTATGTGATACATGAATCAACAAAGGGAAAAAAAACCTGTCTTATAATTATGAATATATTTTTAAACTAGAGAGAGCATGAGAAAGGGCTGATTTCTGAAGACTGTTTATTCTATAAATATGCTTATGTACACATAACACCTTCTTTGTATATGAACCATGACAACAATCATGAAAAGGGCTCAAAGGGAGCACAGGAAATTTCTGATGCATGTTTTTGTCTGGAAAGTGCTCCCAGCACAAATGTGCTGCCTTGTCCGCCAGTTCCGATCCTGTTCTACTGGTTCAGAATAGAGCAGCCTGCAGGGAATTTTGAGACTTGGATCATTTTTGTTCCCAATTCTCACCACAATTCGTAAAATATAATTAAATTAGTGACAAAGAACAGTTGTTCTCAATGTCCCCAAATCCCAAAATGGACTGGATTAAAATATGACATAGAATTTTTCTGGCTTCACTTATTCTCTTACCTGCTCCAGAATCAGTTAATTACATGTTCCCTTCCAATAATACCCTACAGCCCCCCATCCTACTTGAATTTCCCTAGTGATCGTGATCTGTTTCCAAAACCTAGGCAGCTATCAAATTATTTCTTTGTTCTTTTTCATGGGTAAAGTATATGGAGGAGACACAAAGACTATAAAAACTTGATCCATGCTATATAGTCATTATGTCAAATTTCAACAGATTCCTCGGGTTACACATTTTTCATGGCTCTTTCTTTCGTCCTTTATTATTTCCTCAAAAATAATTCTATAATTTCCACTTTTGTCGAGTAGTCCCTCCATTTCCACTAGGTTTCAGCAAACAGTCTCATTTTCTACTTTGTTTGCTATTATTAACAACTGGCAGGTATGACATTAAGTAATTTGAATGTATCCTAAGGTAAGCACTATTATTAATTCAATTTTACACATGAGGTGACTGCAAATAAAATTGTATGACATTTGGGAAGTATTATTTTCTAAAATCCTTTTTATTATCATTTGCAATTTCCTCCAAGTCAGAGTAGTGAGATTTACTGCCCTGGGGAAGGAAGAAGGTGGGAACCACCAAGAACAAACCAGCTGTTAGTCAGCTTTGAGCCTCATATCTTATATTTTCATTGCTTTAACTAGAAAATTGTGGTAAAAAAAGACCAATCGAGAAAGACAAAAATTTTAAGAATTTCTTCCTTATCATATTTTAGTATATCTAGAGGCAAGTTAATGGACTTTATTTTAGCTGTTTGTTAACCTGATGTGTCAGAGATATGAAAAGAACAGGAAGAAAAACCTCAATTTCCAAGAAAATAACCTATGGGAATAAATAGTGTTGACCTGCATTTTCTGACTACTTCCGGCCTGAGTTCCAGAGAAGAGGATTCTCAGTTTCTCAAGGACAAGAGGTCTTTTATTTCACTTTCTGTTTGGGACTTTAACTAGATTGTCCTTTTCAGGTGGTTGTACTAAAGCAGGCTTAGATTGTTTAGGGAGAAGATAGCCTTCCTAAGCCTCCCTTGGCTCCCTATAGTTGGAAAATGACCTATTAGTTCCATTATCATCCCAGTCGTGTGTGTGTGCGTGCGTGTATGTGTGTGTGTGTGTGTGTGTGTGTGTGTGTGTGTGTGTGTGTAAATGGGGCAGGTAATGTGGCTATTAGCCTTGTCTATTAGCCTTCTATCCTTCGTGAAGACCCCTATCTATCTGGGATAATTTTCTTTGTAATCTAAGGACTTCCTTTGATATTTTCTGAAGGGGGTCTGCTGGTAATGACTATTTTCAGATTTTGTATGTGTGCAAAAGTCTTTATCTTTGTTGTTGTCACGTTGTTTTGGAAAGATTATTTAACTAGGTGTAGAATTGTAGGTTGACAGCACTTTTCTTTCAGTATAGTAAACATGTTACTTTCACATTGTTTCCGATAAGAAATACGCTGTCATCCTTATCTTTGTTCCTTTGTATTAACGTGTATTTTGTCACTATCTGCTTTTAAGAGCTTCTTTCACACTAATTTTGAGCGATCTGATTTAGATATGTCTTAGTGTAGTTTTCTTCTGAATCTTCCTTTTAGAGTTCTTTGAGATTCTTGGATCTGTGGGTTTATAATCACACTCCAGTTTGGAAGATTTTCAACCCATATGTCTTCAAATAATTGCTCTGTATCCCTTTCCTCTGTCTTTGGTAATTCCAATTATATGTATTTTAGGCCACTTGAAGTTTCTCTCAGTTCCCTGATTTCTCTCTGCTCATTTTTTTAAGTCCTCTTTTGCTCTCTGTTGCATTTCGAATAGTATTATGTGCTATGCTATCAAATTCATTCATCATTTTAATGTAAAACCTATTGCTATTGAATTGATTTCATTCAGTTCATGTTTCTTCGTATGCATCGTAGTTTACCTCTCTATAAATTTACTTTGGGTGGGTATTTTATCTTCTCCATCTTTACTGAACTTTTGTAGAGTATAGAATATACTTTATTTTTAAAAAAATTTTTTAAAAAGATTTTATTTTTATTTATCCGACAGAGATAGAGACAGCCAGCGAGAGAGGGAACACAAGCAGGGGGAGTGGGAGAGGAAGAAGCAGGCTCATAGCGAAAGAGCCTGATGTGGGGCTCGATCCCATAACGCCGGGATCACGCCCTGAGCCGAAGGCAGACGCTTAACTGCTGTGCCACCCAGGCGCCCCTAGAATATACTTTAGAATATACTTTAGGGGCGCCTGGGTGGCGCAGTCAGTTAAGCATCTGCCCTTGGCTCAGGTCATGATCCCAGGGTCCTGGGATGGAGCCTTGCATCGCATCGGGCTCCCTGCTCAGCGGGGAGCCTGCTTCTCCCTCTGCCCCTCCCTTTGCTCATGCTCACGGGCGCTCTCTCTCAAATAAATGAATAAAATCTTAAAAAAAAAAAAAGAATATACTTTATAGAAGAGTTTTGATATCTTTCCTAATTCTAATTCTAATCTATTTTGACTTGTTTGCTACTGATTATTTTCCCCTTATTATGGGTCATATTTTCCATGCCTGTTTGGCAAGTCTGATAATTTTTTATTAGATGTCAGACTTTGTGAATTTAACTTGTTGTTTGCAAAATAGTTTATATTCCTATAAATGTTATTGAACTCTATTCTGAGATGCAGGTAAGTTACTTGGAACAGTTTGATCCTTTTAGATGTTATTATTTATTTATTTATTTATTTATTTATTTATTTATTTAATATTTTTCCCCTTAGGTAGCACAGGAATAGTAATCAGTATGAGGACAATTATTCTGTATTACTGAGGCAAGGGTTCTCTTCATAAATACTTGTGAATGATAGAATTTTTCATTTCTCACTGTTAGAAGCAAACATTATTCCTAGCTATATGTGAGCACTGGATACTACTACCACTAATTCTTTGAGAGTCGTTCATTCTCCTGATTCAAGTAATATCACGTATCCGCTGGCCCAGCCTCAGCTGAATTCCAGACAGGGACCTTCTGCAGATCTCTGAATTTCTATCTCTTTGTACTTTCTCTAATAGTCTACATGTGAACACTTACTATCTTGCTGTCCCCAGACTCAGCTCTCTGTCCTCAACTTTGCCTGCATTCTTGCTCACAGGATTTGAAATGTTTTCTAGGAAGTAAGTTGGGGGCAATTATTGGACTCATATCATTTGTTTCCTGTCTCTCAGGGATTACTTTCCCTTATTGCCCGATGTTCATTGCCTTGACAATTCTTATCACTTATATCTATCTACAGTTTGATTTTTCAGGTAGTAGTACCTTGACCTGGTACTCCAACTTGACCAGAATTATAAATCCTGTTCAAATGTGTTTCGACGTATCCTAATTTATAATCATTAAGGTGCTTGAGTCAGGATTTAAATGTGTTATCCTGGCTGAAAGCTAAGTCTCTATTTCTGAATATAAATTTGCATAATTTATAAGAATTTAGCATTATACACTCATAGCACTTAGCTAAACAACACACACACACGCACACACACATACACGCACCCCTAACTGTGTGTATTGTGTATATATGTATATTCTTCAACTTGAGTGATATATTGCTAATTTGATTCACTCATTCATTTATTCACATATTCATTTACTTACTTTTTAAGTATGTATCAGCTACCTCCTTTGTGCTCAACATGCTGATGAACATGAGGCAGACAGCATGAAGAAACAGAAAGTTTTCTACCGTTAGGGATCTTAGTTTTAGAGCAAACTAGTCAATAAAGTAATACATTTGTTCCACAGTAGTACACTGTGAATCAGATGATAGTTAAACATCCATTGAAAATGTAATTTTAAATTTAGAAAGAAGATTCCAGATAATGGAAGTTTTAAAATTTTAATTCTGTGTGTGTTTTTAGAAACAAGCCTAATATTCCTATATATAATTCAAGGGGCTTGGAATTGTTTTTAATGTGCACAAAAATTAGCTTAATATCTAAGATATTCCCTCTCCATGCCACCTTTCCACATACCCGCGTTCTTCTAAAATTCTTTGGTTTTTTTATGCATTTGATGATGCTTGATTAATACCAGTATTTCTTAAGCCAGCTCTTTTCTCCCAAAGATACAATTTCAAGTTCATAGTTCACATTTTCTATTTCTTTTATTTCTTGTCATTTGTTACAAGCATGAAATAATAAATTACTTTTACTAATTTTACTTCATTTTAAATTTTTTAAAAAATATTTTATTTATTTCACAGAGAGAGAGGGAGAGAGAGAGCACAAGCAGGGGGAGCAGTAGAGGGAGCTGCAGAGGAAGAGGGAGAAGCAGGCTCCCCACTAAGCAGGGAGCCTGGTGCAGGCCTCAGTCCCAGAACCCTGGGATCATGACCTGAGCTGAAGGCAGACATTTAACTGACTGAGCCACCCAGCCACAGCCATTTTATTTTTTAATTATTTTTAGAAATGTATTATTTCTTTTTTCCTATGCTATAAAGTATGAGTAATACAGAATATATAAAATATGAATAAAACAATATTTTCCTTAACTACTATCATGGCACTGATTATTTATATACATTAAAGTTTCTGTAAGAAAACAGAACAAGGAATAAAAATCAAAACCTCTGTATACAAAGAATTTCTAATATTTTTTCTTTAATTGTAACATTATAAACACTCTTACGTATTTCTACATAATTTAGATAAGATGTAGTTACTTTGATTGCATAAAGTATGATTAAAATACCCATACAAATTATCAATTTCTGAAATTTTAAACAAATGTATTTTAATTTTCTTTAATTTCAAGGTTACCATGTAAATACCAAATTAAAATCCATACTTGAAATTATCACTGTTCTTAGACTATACTCTTTAAATTGGAATTGCTATTTTAAAAAGTACATATATACATATAAGTTATATACATATAGTTATACACAAGTTATTGTATATATAACACTGACATATAGGGTTTATGTACCCAGTTCATTCTCTACATTTAAGAGACTTTTTTTTGGCTTATTTATTTGTTTGTTTTGTTTTCTAGACTCCACTCATAAGTGAAATCATTTGGTATTATGTTTCTCTGTCTTATTTCCCTTAGCGTAATACTTTCTAGGTCCAACCATGCTGTCTTCCAGATGAAAATGGCAAGATCTCATTCTTTTCATGGCTGAGTAATTGGAATTTTCATGGCTGAGTAAATGGAATAATGCATATTCCATTGTATATATATATATATATATATATATATATACCACATCTTCTTTATCCATTCATCTTTGGATGCTTGTGTTCTCTCTCCTCTTTATCCATTGATCTGTTCATGGAGACTTGGGTTGCTTCCATATCTTGGCTATTGTATATAATGCTGCTAGAAACATAGGGGTGCATATATCTTTTTGAATTAGTGTTCTTGTTTTCTTCAGGTAAACACCCAATAGTGGAATAACTGGATCATATGGTATATCTTTAATTTTTTGAGGATACTCCATACTGTTTTCCATAGTGGTTATACGAATTTAGATTCCCACTAATAGTGTACAAGGACTTCTTTTTCTTCACATCCTCACCTAAACTTTTATTTCTTGTCTTTTTGATTCTAGCCAATCTGACCGGTGTAAGGTGGTATCTCACTGTGGTTTTGATTTGCATTTCCCTGATGATGAAATGAGTGATGCTGTACATCTTTTCATGTGTCTGTTGGCCATTTGAATGTCATCTTTTGAAAAATGTTTATTCAAGTCTTCTGCCTATTTTTTAATTGTTATTTGTTTTTTGTTTTTTGGGTTTTTTTGGTGTTGAGTTGAATAAGTTCTTTATATATATTGGATATATACTTCTTATTAGATGTATCATTTGCAGATATCCTCTTCCATTCAGTAGGTTGCATTTGCTTTTTTCTTTTTTCTTTTTCTTTTCTTTTTTTTTTTTTTTTTTTTTTTTTTTTTTTTTTTTTTGATGGTTTCCTTTCTGTGCAAGACCTTTTTATTTTGGTGTAGTCCTAATAATTTATTTTTGCTTTTGTTTCCCTTGCCCAAGGAGACATACCAAAAAAATGTTGCTAAGGCCAGTGTCACAGAGATTACCACCTATGTTTTCTTCTAGGACTTTTATTATTTTAGGTTTTACAATTAGGGCTTTAATCCATTTTGAGTTTATTTTTGTGTATGGTGTGAGAAAATGGTCCAATTTCATTCTTTTGCATGTAGCTGTCCAGTTTTTCCAACACCATTTATTTAAGAGACTTTCTTTTTCCCATTGCATATTCTTGCCTTCCTTGTTGTAGACTAATTGATCATATAATCATGGGTTTGTTTTGGGGCTCTCTATCCTGTTCTAATGATCTATGTGTCTGTTTTTGTGCCAGTGCCATATTGTTACAGCTTTGTAGGATATCTTAAAATCCGGGATTGTTTTTCTTTTCAAGATTGCTTTAGAAAGGTTAAAGTTTATATATAAAATATAAATATAAAATATTGAGGTCAGATAAATCTTAGTGGGTTTTTAAAACTTTTTTTATTGAAATATATTTAATATATAACATTGTACAAATTTAAGGTATACTAATCTAAAAATTTCCTTCTTCTAAAATCTATGTGTCACAATCTTTCATTTTGTTTTATTTTTCTCCTGTGATTTGTCAACTTTGAAAGATCTTTTTTCCTTTTCTAAATTGATATATAATTTATGTGTCTGAACTACCCATCAGGAAGTTCAGTCTGATATTTTTTTTCTACATATTCTACTTTATCTCTTTTAACTTCAGATCAATTCCTAGTTTTTCGAGATTATTTCAAATGATCACATTTTTTATTTTTAAGTGAAAATTTATTGCAATAAATGTATTTCTTCCCTTATACCAACAGAATAAATTTCACATGTTATCAGAATATGCAAAAATATTGACATTAATATCATCACTATTATTTCAGTGGAGTAAGTAGACCCAAATTGGGGTGACTCCCTGACTGCCAGAGATTTCTTCTGTGGCCATGTCAATGCTTCTAACCTCTGCCTTTCATCCCCATAGACTGTGGATAGGATTGAAAGCTCCAAAATTTAGCATAACTGTCGCAAGCTGAATCAAAGAAATCTTCTCTCTCTCTCTTTTAAGGTTTTATTGATTTATTTGAGAGAGAGACTGAGATAGCGAGAGAAAGAAGGAGTTGGGAGGAGAAGGAGAAGCAGGCTCCCTGCGCAGCAGGAAGCAGGGAGCCTGATGTAGGGCTTGATACGGGGCTCGATCCCATGATCATGACCTGAGCCTAGGGCAGACACTTAACTGACTGAGCCATCCAGGCACCTCCAAAGAAATCTTCTCAGTGGAATGTTGACATTTGCACAGAGACATAAAAATGGAGGTACAAGCAAGCTTACTTACCTCATAACAGTGCCCTGTGTGAAGATCCCTAATTCCCACTAGGTTTTGCCCCAGAACTTGCCTGTTTTCTAAGGATTCATTGATCATTTTTGTTCAGTTTTTATTTTTTATATTTTTTTTAAAGATTTTATTTATTTTATTCGACAGAGATAGAGACAGCCAGCGAGAGAGGGAACACAAGCAGGGGGAGTGGGAGAGGAAGAAGCAGGCTCATAGTGGAGGAGCCTGACGTGGGGCTCGATCCCGTAACGCCGGGATCCCGCCCTGAGCCGAAGGCAGACGCTTTAACCGCTGTGCCACCCAGGCGCCCCATGTTCAGTTTTTAAATGACCCCACTATACTTTCAATAAATCTTCTTTTTGCTTAAGTTAGGCAATGTTAGTTTGAGATGCAAATCCAGAAAGTTGGTCTAAGCCAGAGACAATGATTCTAAGTGTATAGATTGCAATCTGGTATACACAGATACTAGCTGTTAGTTTTGATAACTTAGGTGTCCTATTTTAAAGATGGGTAGACTATTTTTATACTTGTAGTATTTACATTTTTCTGAATTTTTAAAATAAACTATTACAGTGGCATGGTTTATGTCAGAATAGATGAGTCTTCATTTTGAAAACGAAATTGATGAATGTATTTGGATATAAAAAATGAACAATCTTCTCTTTTGGAGTATTCTGAAATAAAGGCCAAAGCAAAAGGATAAGTGAGCTCCTTTGAATAATAAAAAGTAGAATTTTGAAATCTTATAGATCAATGCTGCTGTGAAGGGTAAGAGGTGCAAGGGACGTGGAAGGGAGAGGCCTTGTGACCTAATCATTATAGCCTGAGAAGAAGATGTTGGTTTCTAAGAAATCCACAGCAGAGGATGGATGGCATCTACCAAGCACACTGAAATTAAAGTTGTTTTTGTTTCCACTATATGGTAGAAAGAAAAATGATGTTAGTCGCTTTGGCTGAAATTAAGTCACAAGAACTGTGTCCAATAGGGAGTGGAATGGGAACAGAAAGAGGATGGAAGCAGGAGGAGGGAGACGGGTGGAGGGAGTGGGTGGCTGTACGGGGGAAGCTGCAGCAGGAGCTGAGTCAGAAGACACCCTCCTCTAGAGTCCCTTGGAGATAGACCGGTCCCCGGGCTTCTGACGGCTCAGGAAATAAGCATGCAACTGTTTTATGTGGGTATTTTAGGAAAGGTGGCCCCAGAATATCAGAAGACTTTAGACCATTCAAGCTTGAGGCTTCCTCCTCATAATGTGGAAGTTTCTGAGAAATAAAAATTGGCAATACAATGAGCAAGATTAAGTTGTTCTTGTCATTGAGGCCGTTGGGGTTTTATAGCACTTTAAGTAAATCACTTTTTATTTCCTCAGTGCTCTTACAAATACATTAAATGCAAGTAATGTATCTTTCCTGCTCAAGTTTATTCTCGATTTAGCTTCAGAATATTGACTGGCATTACTTTTTAACAAGCCTCGAATTTTAGAACAGTTTTAGATTCGCAGAAAAAAAATGTGAGGATAGTACAGACTTTGGTGATTGTGAATAAAGTTAAAAATATTTGCATGCAGGTTTCGCGTGGACATAAGTTTTCAGATCAGTTGGGTAAATACCTAGCAGGATGATTACTAGATCTTATGGTAAGATTATGTTTAGCTCTGCAAGAAACTGCAAAAACTGTTACTCAAAGCAGCTGTACTATGCATTCCCAGAAACAGTGCATGACAGCCTTCATATTCTGAATCCTGACTGTAAATTAATATTGTGAGGTTTTTGGATTTTAGTCATTCTAATTGGGATGTGGTGGTATCTTGTTTTAATTTGCATTTCTAAATGACAAATGATGTTGAACATATTTTCATGTGCTCATTTACCATCTGTATATCTTCCTTGGCATGTTGTCTGTTCAGATCATTTTAAAATTAGGTGATTGTTTTCTTATCATTTGGTGTAAGTGTTCTCTGTATATTTGGGGTCTAAATCCTTTATTAGATATCTGATTTGTAATTATGTTCTGCAGTCTATGGCTTGTCTTTTCATTCTTTCACAGAACTGAGGTTTTTAACTTTAAAAAGTCCAAGTTATCAATTTTTTCTTTTACGTATCATTCTTTGGATATTATGTGTAAACACTCATCACCAAACCCAAGGTCACAGAAATTTTTCTACTGAAAATTTTATTGTTTCTAATTTTACGATTAGGTCTTTGATCCATTTTAAGTCCATTTTTGTCCAAGGTGTAAGGTAGGTGTTGAGATTTTTTCTTTTCTTTTCTTTTCTTTTCTTTTCTTTTCTTTTCTTTTCTTTTCTTTTCTTTTCTTTTTTTCTCTTCTTTTTCTTTTCTTTTCTCTTCTTTTTCTTTTCTTTTCTCTTCTTTTTTCTTTTCTTTCTTCTCTTTTCTCTTCTCTTCTTTTTTTTGTTTTTGCTTATGGATATTTATTTATTGAAAAAATTATCCTTTCTTCATCAAACTGCCTTTGTAAAAAGTCAGTTGTTTAGTTTTATGTAAATCTGTTCCTGAGCTTTCTATCTAGTTCTATCGATATATATGTCTATTCTCTTCCAATATCATGATCCTTTGAGTTCTGTGTTCTTCAATATTGCATTGGCTATTCAAGGTCTTTTGCCTTTCCATATGAAAGGTTTAGATCAGTTTATAGCTATTTATACAAGTAGTTTTCTGACATTTTGCTTGGCTTTGCATTGAATTTATGGATCACTTGAGAAGAATTGTTATCTTAACAATATTGAGTTTTCTAATCCATGAACATCATGTTTTGGTCCATGTACATCTTTGGTTTTTTCATCAGTAATTTTTAGTTTTCTACATATAAATTCTGTACATATTCTGTTACCTTTATGCCTACGTATTTCATTTTGGGAGTACTACAAATGGTATTTAATTTTCTTTAATTTTACTTTTTCATTGTTGGTTTATAGGAAAACAATTGACTTCTGCATATCGATCTTAAATATTCTGCAAACTTGCTACACTTGCTTATTGAGTCCAGGAGTTTGCGTATAGCATCTTTGGAACTTACACAAAGTCAATTATCTCATCTGGGAAGGAAACCAGTTTTATTTCTTCCTTTTCAATCTATAAACACTTTCTTTCTATCTGACTGTCTTTCCTCTCTCTCTTTCCCCACCCTCCTTTTTCTTTGTTTTTCTTTCTGTGGTTCTTTCTGTGTTTCTCTCTCTTTCCTTCTTTCTCTTCTTCCTCTGCCCCATTGTCTCTCTTTTTTTTTTCTTTCTCTCTCTCCTTCTCTCTCCCTCTTTCCTTTCTTCTCCTGCTTTTTCCCCCTCATCCTTCCTCTCTGCCTCTCCCTTTCTTTCCCTCTTTCTTCTTTCCTTCCTTCCTTCCTTTTCTTTCTCTTTTCTCTTTCCTTTCCTTTCCTTTCTCTTTCTCTTTCCCTTTCCTTTCCTTTCCTTTCCTTTCCTTTCCTTTCCTTCCCTTCCCTTCCCTTCCCTTCCCTTCCCTTCCCTTCCCTTCCCTTCCCTTTCTTCTTTCCTGTAAGGTCTTTCATCAATGCACAATTTCTTTAATGGGTATTGGACTATTCATATTGTCTGTTTCTCCTTGTGTGTATTTTGGTAGTTTTTGTCTTTTAAGGAATTGATCCACTTTATCTAAATTGTCAAATTTGTGGACATTGAGCTCATCATAAGTATTCCTTTATTTTCTTTTACGTAACCAATAGTGGACTTTTTTCCATTAATATTATTGATAATTTGTGTTTCTTCTTTCTTTCCTTGGTGTGTTAGGCTAGAAATTTATCAATTTTATTGATATTCAAATTATCAGCTTTTGAGTCTGTTAATTTTCTCTATTATTTTCCTATTTTCACTTTGTTTATTTATAAGTTTTTTTGAGAGAGAGAGCAAGCGAGTCAGTGCATGTGCGCAGGGGAAGACGGAGAGAGAGAATCTCAAGCAGACTCCCCATGGAGCATGGAGCCCAATATGGGGCTTAGTCCCACAACCCTGAGATCATCACATGAGCCAAAATGAAAAACACTTAACCGACTAAGCCCCCCAGGTGCCCTTCACTTTTATTAAGTTGTGCTCTAATTTCTATTGTTTATTTTCTTATGCTTGTAATGGGCATAAATTCCTCTTATTTTCCTAGGTTTCTAAAATGAAAGCTTAGATTATCAATTTTAGATAGTTTTTTTTCTAATACATGCATTTAATCCTATAAATTTACTTCTAAGCTACTGCTGTATCCCAGTTTGATAAATTGTGTTTTTATTTTCACGTATTTCAAAAAAGTTTTTTTCTTGAAATTTCTTCGACTCTGGAGTTTCGAACTGTGTTGTTTAATTTCCAAACATCTAAAGATTTTCCAGCTATCTCTTTGTTATTTATTTCCAGTTACATTTATTTATGGTCTGAGAACATACATTGATTTCTAGTCTTTTAAATTTAAGGTATGTTTTACAAGTCAGAATTAATCTCTCTTGATGAGTGTCCTGTGTGAGCTTGAGGAAAATGTGTGATTCACTGTTGTTGCACGAAGTATTCTTTATGTTAATTATATCCCGTGGATTGATAGTGCTGTTCAGTTCAACTATGTTCTTACTGATTTTGTACGTGCTGGATCTGTCCAGTTCCTCAGTATACAATAGTGGAATTTTCTATTTCTAAATCTATTAGTTTTTGCCTCTTGTTTTTCTCTTCTATTGTTAGGTTTATACATGTTAGGAGTTTTATGTGTTCTTCAAGAATTTGACCCTTTATCATTATGTAATGCCCTCTTTGTCCCTGATAATCTTGCCCATTCAAATATCTCTTTTTCTGAAATTAATATGCTAGCAATTTTGATTTATTCTAGCATGGCATATATTTCTCCTGATCTCCATCTCTTTACTTTTAAGCCATCTGAATGTTTGTATTTTAAATGGGTTTCTCATAAAGAATATGTAGTCACATCTTTTTCTTTTCACTCTATTTATCTTTACGTTTAAATTGGTATATTTAGTTCTTCACATTTAAACTATTTGCCCAAATGGTTAGAATAACATCTACCCTTTCGTAACTATTTTCTATTTGTTGGATTTGCTCTTTGTTTCTTTTCTCCCTCTTTTTTCTGCCTTCTCTGATTTTAACTTAGCATTTTATATGATTCTATTTTATGCCATCCTTTAGCATATCAATCATACTTTTAGAAATTATTAGTTGCCCTCGACATTACAAAGTGCATTCCTAAGCAATAAGTCTTCTTTCAAATAACATTATTCTGTTTCATGGGCAGTGAAGATACTTCATATCGGTGTGTTCCCAATTCTTCCCTCTTGCTCCTTATGACTTTGCTCTCATTTATTTCAACTATCTATATATTACATCACCCAATCCATAGTTACTTTTATTGATTTAAACTGTTATTTTCTAAATGTGTTAAGAATATAAAAAAAAAATAGAAGGTTTTATTTTACCTTATTATTCCTTCTCCAACATTCTTCCTTTCTTAAGGTAGATCTAAGTTTTTTGCTTGTATCATTTCCTTCTTCCTGAAGAAATTCTCTAACATTTCTTGGAGGGATGTTCTCCTGGCCACAAATTCACTCAGTTTTGTCTGTCTGACTTTTGAAGGATGATTTCACTGGATATAGGTTGGTATTTTTATTTATTTATTTATTTATTTATTTATTTATTTATTTATTTATTTATTTATTATTTTTAATTTTCTTTCAATATCTTAAATTTTTATACCACACTCTTCTTGTGTGCATGGTTTCTGGTGAGCAGTGTTCTATAATTCACCTTTTTCCTCTCTAGGTGAGATGCCTTCCCACTCCCAATTTGTCTCAAAATTTTCTTTTTGTCGAAGATTTCCTGCAGTTTCAGTATGGTATGCCTAGGTGTAGTTTTTTTGGTATTTATCTTGCTTGGTGTTCTCTCTTCCTTGGTGTCTGTCATTAATTTTGAAAAGTTCTCAGTCTTCATCACTATAACTATTTCTTTTGCTTTCTTCTTTTCTCTCCTTCTGATAGTCCACTTATACATATGTTACATCTTTTAAAATTTTCCCACAATTCTGAGATCCTCCATTTTGCTTTATCATCCTTTTTTTTTTTTTTTTTTTTTTTTTTTTTTCCCACTTCATTGACCTATCTTCAGACTCCCTAATTCCCTCCTGGGCTGTATCTAGTCTACTGATCAGAAGACATTCTTCATTTCTATTCAGTGTATTGGTTCCTCTCATTTCCTTTTAAAATCATCTCTTAGAGTTTCCATCTTTCTGCTTACATTATCCATATATTCTTGAATGATGTTTTCTTTCCATCAGAACCCTTAACAGGTTAATCATAGTTACCTAAAATTGTGTCTGATAAGTCCAGCTTCTGTCTGAGTCAGGTCCTACTGCTAGATTTGATTATGCTTTTTCTTAGCTTTTGGTAAGCCTTGTAATTTTTTTGTTGATAACTGGATGAGCTGTGTTGAATAATAGGAAATGAAGTAAATAAGTGAGGATTTATTTTAATCTGGCTAGGTGTTAGACTGTTTAATGTTTGCTATTATTGTATTTGCCAGGGGCTTCAGATTCCCCTCATGCCCTTTTTTGTTTCCCCTTTTGTCTTTGGGTTTCCTGAAGTACCCCTTATCAGGGAAAGTTGGCATCTTGCAGCCTTTCACCTGTAAATCTCTATGTCTTCGGGCCCTATTGCTTTGGTGCTAAGGTGGTGTGGAGGAGCGCAAGTGTTCTGTGAACTTATGATCAAATATCCATCTTTTAGTAGGTCTGCGTCTCTGGGCTTTGACCTCCACAAGTGATTCCCCAGTGGTAGAGCTTCCCCCCTTCCCTTAGTGAGACAAAGGGCTAGGAGGAGCTAAAGTGTGAGCGATATCTTTTGAACCAAATGAGATAAGACTTTATCAATCTTTTTCCCTGGAGTCTATTACTTTAATATGAAAAATGCTCTGGGCACAACTCACAATGATTATTCTTCTCTCTTTGCCAGAGCCAAGACACAATTTTTCTCAGATTCTCACCTTGAAAATCTGGAGATAAAAGCCCATGAGTATGTATGGACCCCCCATGACTGTGGCCCCCAGAAGACTCTCACTTTCAGGCTAGTCCATACACAGTCTTCACAGTCTTCACAATTTGTTGAAATGACCAATTACATTTTCCTACCACTTAATGGCATCAGCAGTTTCTGGTCCAGATATGCATATAATAGATTTTGTGACTCTGATGTGTCAGTATCTCCAGATTTTGGTGTGGCTGTTTGCTCTGCAATATAAGTTCCACATCTCTCTGATGAGTCAAAGAAAAGTCATTTGTTTTTATTTTTTTTCCAGCTCTCTCTTGTTGTAAGGATGCCAAGTTTTTACATATTCAAGGTAAAATTGGAAGTCAAATAACTATGAAGTTTTTGATACATACATATTAATATGTTTTTCCATTTTAAAAAATCCTTTTTTGAGTTGAAAGAACTAGGTTTGAGTTCATGATCCATTAATTATCATCCAGTGTCTTCAGAAGTCACTGAATTCTTCATTACCTTAATTTCTGTTCATCTATTAAATAGAACAAATTCTAGTGTCCATGTCTGGGGTAAATTAATAGGGCTAAATAGCAGCCAACAAGCCATTAATAAGTGTTCCACATAATAACATAAAATTAGACTTAAAAATTTCCTTCTAAATTATTTTGTTATTTTAAATTGGGTCATAGCAAGTATACTGAACGTACTTTGCATGCTATAAAATACATTATCCCAAGATGTAGAAAGTATCACCTCTATGTTGGTTAAATAGTTAAAGCATCTTTCCCTAAACCATAATATTTTAGTGAGAGGTTTCTTGGTTGAACAAATGTCACCCTTGTTTGCCTGCCAATAGTTATCTTTAGTTCATTTTGTTTATTTGTCGTGTTGTTTTTATTGCCTGATTTCAATTACACTGAACTGTTTTTTAATTCCCCATTTCTTCATATTAATTAGATTTATATTCTACTTTTGTCTTTCTAGTAGTTATTTTTGAAGTTTTTATCATCCATATTTGATATAACAAATTATTCTGTAAAACATCTGTTGGTTTTTATTTATCCTGCATACTCTGTTTCTTCCAGTTTAATACTCCTGCACTGAATAAATTTGGGAGACTTCTCTTCTCAGTCATTAATTTTTGAGAGTTGCCTCTCTCCTATTCACCTTTGTTTGCTCTTTTTTTATTTTTTTCCCAATTCCACTTCAACATATGTTGAACCTTATCATCCTGTTCTTTTGTCTTCTCTTGAATGGGTCCAACTCTTTATGTCTCTATATCTGTGTTTTATATTTTGCGTGATTTATTTCCTATACTTAATTACTATTCTATTTTCCAGTTCATTCAGTTTCTCTTTAGTTATATATGTTCTGCTATTTATCATGTTCTATAGGGCTTTAATTTTAGTAACTCTAAATTTCATTTTAAAAGTTCTTATAATGGGTTTACTTAAAATATGTTTCTTATTTTTCCAAGCGGCTCTATTCTTTCAGGCTTGTTTGTATTATATTTTTATATTTTTTTAATGCTTCTTAACATACATTTAAAAAATAATTCTTTGAAGTTGTTCTGTTATCTATAGTTCTGAGGTCTCGAGTTAATTTTTTATGATAATTTTTCCTCTGTGATTTGTAGTGCTTCATTGCTAAATCATCATTGCCTAAGCTGTTATTTCTGTAGGATTCTTGTACTCTGAACAATGAAAGTCTCACCACACAACAGTTTTGTGTTTGCTGCTTTTGAGGCCGTAGGGATTTCAATGGTACTAACCTGGTTCTGTTAATTTCTGTGTGGCTGATCCCATGCTACAGCAGTAGTATACAGTTTTACCTCATATCTTTACATGGGTCAGGCTTAAGCTTCAGTTTCTTGTTTAGATAAGCACAACTTCTCTACTGATGTTAGAGGAACTAATTCTTCAAGAGTATTCGTATGCCAGGTTGTGTGTGCCACTATTCTACTTTCTCTAAAACATTGAAACTTGTTGCTACTATCTCCCTAACTTTTATATAAGGTCCCCCAAGGCAGCAGAATTGTCCTTTTTGTCTCTTCATACTTAACACCTTCCTTTCCATAATAGGTATTCAAAAATGTTAAGTGAATAAGTGCACGTAATGATCAAATTTTAAATATTGGCTGAAGTTGATATTAATTGAACAAAACTAAAAACAATAGCAAATACAATTCAATTTTCTAGGCAGAAACCATTTCAGATTTGCTTAATGGGGGAATCATTTTTTCTTTGGCATATAATGTAGAGCTGAATAACCTTGATATTACTAGTTACACCCAAATTATGTTCCTTAAAAATATAGAAATAAATGTAATTATTATATATAAATATCAAAAGGGTTATGTAAAATGTGTAAATATTCCAAAATTTGTCTGGTAAAGATATGTATAAAACACATATATCTATACAAAGAAAAAGTGAGTTTCTTATTTCAAAGAAAATATCATAAAAATTAAATTTTATCTCCAATGACTTTCAAAGAATGAGGAAAAAAATACATCATTCATAAGCTTTGCTAGAGAAAAAAATGTACCCATTATAATTACATAAAATAATCATTCAAAATATTGTTTTCAGACTAAATGATAAATGTTATGTGAATTTTCTGATAGGTTTGAGCATGATGAGCCATTGTTAAATTTTGGGGGAAGTTATTACACTTCTATTTTAGAGACATATTCTGGAGAAAAGATTTTCTTCCATAACTTCGAGTCTCTGGACATATTTATGTGTATGTTATTGTGGGTAACATTAATAATTGGAATAACTATTAAACTAGCTTATATGAGTATTCTTAGTGGTTTGCTTTTGCTTAAAGAGATCGAAGGAAAGCAGCCCATATTTTGAATTTGCTGTAAAGTAGGCCTGAAAAACTAATTATCTGCAGGCTTTTAGCAGACATGTAAATTTTAGGATCTCAATGTCATTTAGCTTATAAGGTAATTAGTTATTTTTGGATAATCTCATTAAAACCTTTTAAAAGTATTGGGTCATTTAGTGAACCTGTATTTGTGTAAAACATCATTCTAATTCTAGTTTTCAAATACTTCTTTTGTATGATTTTTCTCTGTTACTTATTATCAATTTATATTCTAATTATTGGAATTTAACATTTAGCTTTTAATTGGCAGGTACAAAATAGGAAAGATACTTTAATATAATTAATAAAGCTAGTTCTCTGAATTTTGTATTTTATTTTATTTTAAGATTTTATTTATTTATTTGAGAGAGAGAGAGTGAGAGACAGCACAAGTGGCAGGCAGAGAGAGAGGGAGAGAGAGAAGCAGACTCCTCACTGAGCAGGAGACCAATCTGGGACTTGATCCCAGGACTCCAGGATCATGACCTGAGCTGAAGGCAGACACTTAACCAACTGAGCCACCCAGCCCCCATGTGGGGCCCCTACATTTTGTGTTTTAAAACAAAACAAAAACAAGGTTTTATAATACTGCAATTCCTAGAAAATTTCTTCAAGTCATAACACCTAAATATGTTATTTTAGTGTCACTAAGCATTGCTATAGCATCTCATTAAATCTGGTGATAATTTTTGGAAAATTAAACATTTCAAAATTATGTTTCTTTAAATATTGAGAATTAAAACAAAGTAATCTTGTTTTTATGAAAACAATGCAATATTATTCCAATTACTCAAAATTTTATGAGTGAAGTATTTATTTGAAAGCAAATACAGTAAGGGTGCCTGGGTGGCTCAGTTGGTTAAGCATCTGACTTCTTGATTTCAGCTCAGGTCATGATCTCACAGGTCATGGGATCCAGCCACACCTAGGCTCCCTGCGAGCATGAAGTGAGCTTGGGATTCTTTCTCCCTCTCCCTTTGCCTTACCCCACCATGCTCTCTCTCTCTCTCTCTCTCTCTCTCTCTCTCAAATAAATCTTAAAAAAAAACAAAAACAAAAAAATGCACATAGTAATGAAGTCACAATTCTTTGGTGGAATTAACAGACACATAATAGATTATTAGGTTTTTAAACAATTACATATATGTGGTTGTAATTGATTTTACTTCCAAAAATATTATTATATATATATTAGGGAAAGAAATAGGTTTGATTTTCTGTTTGTTCAAATCCTCACTGATCTGTGGGTAAAAATGGCCGTACCTTAACTAAAATGTTGCTAACATCCAGAATATTAATAGAGACTATGATTTAGGTATTATTTGGATTTTTTTTTTTGACTGAGAGGCCACGGCATTTAAATAGGATTATATTTTATGTAAATAAGATGAAACCATGTTTTTAATAAGCTTATAAATAGTTGCTGTTATTCATGAGATTTAAGGAATCCTTTCTTAAATTATCAGACTTTCAGTCTGTTTTGTTAGACACTGTGGAAATACGGGTGGGGGCTGGACATGAGATGGGGGCTAGAATTAATGGAAGGGCTTCAGCCACATGAAAGAGTATTTCAGAATGCCGATAGGCTGTAACAATTTCAAGAGTTTAAATGGAATGCTAATAAGTCATTTAGTGTTTCAAGAACCTTGAGAAAGTATATTAACTGAAATATAAACAATATTTCCTTTATCTTCACAGTTAGATTTTAGGACTTCTATGAATAATGAAAAGAGAAGAAGCAGATGAGTCAATTGATAGGGTAGGAACTGATTAACAGAATGGAGTTTCATGGATAAACTATAAGCAGGAAATGTAGGTAGGAAGCAGGATTATTACTGTGTGGAAGGAGATGGTGGAGAAGTGAACTATCATAAAACTATGTATTTAATAATCAACTAACCATCTACTCAAATGGTCATAGAGCATTTTTACTTTCAGATAATTTCCATCATTACACTTAGAGAAACATTGCTCTAGGTTAATACTATTCCCTATCTCCTGTTTGTGCCCGTTTATTGTTTTAATTGTTTAGACAGGCTTTGTTGCTGAGTTCAGAGCACTGATCTCTCCATAGTCTATTGTATGATAGTTATAAATGATTTGTCTCTCAGGAGTGTCAGTAAATATTCTGCCTCAAACCACTAAAATCACTGTATTAGATGTGTTTTAACAGTATTTTATGACAATTTGTTACGATTATGTTACTGTTTCATATAAATGCACAATTCCAGCTTTTGCATCAATGCTAACTAGCAGTTTTCTTTGTGGACTGAATATATCATATGAACCGTGACTGAAACAAACTGCACTGTGCCCATGTTGCAATTTCAAGGTGAAAAGAATAACAGGTTTTAACAAGATGGATCTTTCTCCAAAGACCTTTATATTTCAAGGGTTGTTCAATTTGTTCATTTGTCATAAAACAAAATATACCACTGTGATATGCTTTATGTCTTCTAATATCTTGAGGGGAACTGGCTGACAAATGTATTATTCTCTCATAAAGACGAGGGGACCTGGATGGTATTTGCAGCTGCATTACCCATGCTGGACCAAACTGCTGCTTTTGTTCATGCCATCTGAACTGCCATAGAAATAGCGTGTGAAGTTCAAACAGTAATGCCGACTTCGTAATGCTGTTTTGTTCTTTCTGCAAAGATTCACTGTCTTATATTAAATATGCCCATAAATCTCTCAGTAATTGTATATTATTTTTCTGTTCCCTCTACAGTTTACACATTGTATTCAACTTTACGTTTTTTTCAGCTTTGTGCAGTGCTGTGGCAGGTTTATGGGATGTTGTAAAGCTGAGAAAAGTAAGGCAATTATTGTTAAGCCTTTGTAAGCTGTTTGAGAAAGACATTTGCTGTGAACAGGGCATGAAGATCAATTCTTCTGGGTGCAGGTTTACTCAGATTTTTAGTTAAACTCTTTCTAAAGGAGTATTACTATGAACATTTTAAAAATTGAAAACTTTACTTGAAAACGGAGTTATCCATTACTTTTTAAGTAACAACTAAGGGCTAGGGATGTATGTGATAAAAATTACATGAATGAAAAAGTTGTGTTTTTTTTTTCATCTTGTGTAAGTGAACTGAAAAGCTATTGTAAATAGGCACGTATATTAAAGAAAATTATAATCAAGTATCTGCAAGTTTTCTATGAAGTGAAAATCCTTGTAGACTAGACTGATTTGAATAATATTAATATTTTTCATCATTTAACTCCATAGAAGTGGTTGTGGGTATTGAAGAGTAGCAGAATGTGCTACGCCAAACTATGATTATAGAAGGTCAGGACATACCACTCCGGAATATCACTTTGGCGTATTGATTATTTTGAGCTGTAGACACTTAAAAAGTTGCAAATTCTGGGAGAGGTTTTCTCTGAACTCCCCTTAGCTGCCTGAAGATACATCTTCCCAAAGGAACGCACTTGTCTTAGATTCCCTCCCTGGGTGTTTCATTAACCAGGCAAAATTGACTTTTATCACAGGGGAGGAGAGTAGAAATTGGCACCACAACCGGACAGACCTTGTCACAAATTATCACAACCTCCCAACTAGTCTTCTCAGGACCCATTGATCTTTCCAAGAAATCATTTACTCTCTCCTAGGAGACCTACATTCCCTCTCCCCTTTCCCTGTTAACATGGTATTTAATCCCAAATTCTAAAGCCATGTCTTTGAAAATTACTCACTTTTCCTAGGCATCCCACATGTATATATGAGGTTTACATGTTAGCAAACCTGTTTTTCTCTTGTAAATTGTCTTTATTACAAGGAGTTTCAGCCAAGACCTTTTCAAAAGAGTAGAGGGTAAATCGTTTTTCCTCCCCTACACTCTCTTGTCACTGTACTAGCTGGATAGGCACTGCAGAGCCCGGATATCTGTGTGAGTTTATAACATGTGACATTCAATTGATTATATACATACACATAAAGGATATCAATTAATTTTATTTTAAAAAGATTAAATTCATTAACTTTGGTAAATGCTATAGTATAGCTCACTCTAAACTGTGAGCTGAACCATTATAGTATGTGTAAGGGTAAAAAATCAGGCATTCACATGAGAATACCCAAGTTCAAACTTAAGCATTGCCATCTATTTGTGTCACTGATATGAAGATCAAATGAGATTAAAAAAAAAAAAAAAAGCCCTGGGCCTACTGCCTTAATGATTTATAAATGCAACAATGGATCTTGTTATCAGTCTTCAGTTTATTCTTTCCAAGGGACTAATGGCAACCTTAATTATAGATAAAGGAATACTTTAGTCCACACTATTATTTTTCTAGATCTGAAGATCTTTTTGTTTTCCTCAGGAATATTCCTTAATGGATTTAGGATCATTAACGAGGAAGTAATATTATGTGCTTATAAATATTTAATGTCAAGATTGTATCATTTAATTTTATCAGAGACTTCCTTTTATTACGGTATTTCTAGAAAAATATCTGCACGGTCCTTCTCAGTTTGTCTGTTACACCTATACTACTTGAATTCTTTTAAAAAAATTTTTAAAATTTGAATATAGTTGATGCATGATCTTAACAATAGTTTCAGGTGTACAACATAGCGATTCAACGTCTCTCTATGCTATGCTATGCTCACCACCAGCGTAGCTACCATCTGTCACTATACGACACTAATAGCTCCACTGACCATACTGCCTGTGCTGTACCTTTATTGCCATGACTTATTCATTCCACAGCTAGAGGCCTGTACCTCTGACCCCTTCAACCCATTTTGCTCATCTTCACACCCCGGCAACCATCAGTTTGGTCTCTGTATTTTTAGGTCTGATTCTGCTTTTTGTTTATTTATTCATTTGTTTTGTTCTTAAATTCCACATATGAGTGAAATTGTATGGTAATACAACTAGAATTCTAAATGTAAGGATGACTTAGGTGTACCACTTCTATTTCTGAAAATAAAATCTGTAAAGAAAATATTGGCCTGTCAGATCTTGGCTGCTTTGGTAATCGCAAATGACTAAATTGGTCTTTAAAGTTTTATTTCCTGATTTATAGATTGACATTGGCAGGATGTTGGGTCAGATGAAGTCAGTCCATCAATCAGAAGCACAATTTCCCTGCTATCTATGATATTTCCCTAAGTCCTGTCATCAGAGATCTTTTTAAATTTTTCTTTTTGATTATACCTGGAAGTACACATTCAGTAAATAGCTGCTGGATGACTGAATGATTGAATGAATGCTTATTGCAACTCTGTTTGCTCACCAGTAGTTAATGGTTTTGTACAGCTAGTAAATTCTCTCCAAAAGGTGAACATTCCCCTTTCGGCAAGCTATGGTTGTGTATGTCACTTTAAATACATAGCAGCATGTTATTTTTTTCCCTATCAAGTCACAATAAAAACAGATTCCTCTTTTATGCAGGCCTTTGGAAGGTAAGACGAGCTCTTTGAACAGCATTCTAACACTCCTCTGTTCAAGAATGGCTACTTCACATATTCCTTTTTTTTTTTTTTAAAGTAGTCTCCACACCCAACATAAGGCTTGAACTCATGAGACCCTGAGATCAAGAGTCACATTGATCTGAGCCAGCCAGTCACTCCCACATATTCTTTTATTATCTATTCGTTCTAATAGTTAACTCAGGTCCCATGAAGACTGTTAACAGTGGGATCCATGTGACACTCTGCAGCCCATCTCCAGGTCTGATGCTCTATTTGCACAAACACAAACCCACAGATGAAAAAAATACTGGTCTATATGAAGAATATGAATTATTACATTGGTAAATTACCTATTAAACAATTATTTAGTCAATTAGCAAAACCCACTGACTCAGGGCTTAATGAGACTATTTTTATCTAAATAATAGTAATAATGAAAAATAGCATTCACTTTCCTTTGAAAGTTATTATAAATAATATAAAAATAGATATCACAGTGAATAAATGAGGGTTATATTTTATATTAACCATATATTCTAAACTAATTATATACACTGCAGAAGAAGTTTATACATAGTGAATAATTTGTATTTCTTCAAACATATTACCTTCTCATAACTGCATGTTTTAGCCTATGATTCAGCTCTTGCCTGTCAGATCACCTCCTTCTCTTCTCCTCAGAAACCAGAAAAAAATAATCACCACTTCATTAAAGTCTTTCCTAATATTTCTAGCTAGTTTTAAGTGTTTATCCATTAATGTTCTTGATATCTCTCTGAGAAGAGCTTGAGATCGTCAAGAACCAGGATTATGTTCTATCAGTTCTTTCTGAGGCTTACATAATGTCTGAAAATACTTATTACATAATGGATGCTTATAGAATGAAAAAATGAAGCCCGAAAATAACTTTTGTCTCACTCTAAACTGTGAGCTGAACCATTAAGACAAGAGCAAAGCTACTTTTCTCTTCTGATTTTTCTAACTTGGACATTATCCAGAGCTCACCCAACTTTCCTGCTCTGGGTCTTACTTGATTATCTGCCAAGTTAAGACCTACATCCCAGAGCCTAGATCAAGGAGGATGTGTTCACTAACACTCAACAACATTGACTTCAAATCAACATCTGATTCCTCACTTCTACATTGGTAATGGAATACTGGATTTTCACACTATATTCATCATATAGCTTTGCCTTTCAATGTGTCTTGTCTTCCATCTCTTTTTAAAAGATTTTATTTATTTATTTGAGACAGAGAGCACGAGAGAGACAGAGACAGAGTTGGGCAAGTGGCAGAGGGAGAAGGAGAGAGAGAATTCCAAGCTGACTTTGTGCTCCCACAGAGCCTGATGCGGGATTCAATCTCAGGACCCTGAGATCATGATGAGCTGAAATCGGGAGTCAGATGCTTAACCAACTGAGCCGCCTAGCCTCCCCTGTCTTCCATGTTGAAAATAAAATCCCCACTGAATTATTTTATTTACCATTAATTTGCCACAAAAATTGTGATTACTAACTTTGAACTAACTGGTTTATCTATTCTTCCATTTCCATTACTTTTGTGGTTTCCCTGATTAAGCCTTTGTATTTATACCATTATGCTATCTCTAATTCTTCCTCTTCTCCTGCTCCACCACCTCCTTCTTCTTCATTTCAGCATGGTTCATTATAGTGAAAAAGCTACTCTCAAGTTCTTCATTCATGTCCTCAAGTGACGCCATGTTGTTCTCCAGAATTTGTCAAAATTCCTCAGATTAGCTAGCAAGACTGTCTTTGATTCAGTCACACTTATTTATCCAAATACCTCCTGACTGTCTCCCTACTTTTTGCTCCTGCCAGAACAGAGCCCTTACTAGTCTGTGAATGTACCTTGTTCATTTTCATGTCTGCATTTTAGTGAAGTATATATACTACTGACTCATTACATTGTTTTCTCTTTCTATGACTGCCTTTCCTCATAGCTTGTTTGTTTCCTTTGAACATTCCCCAATTATTCTAGTTTGTGTTAGTTCTGGGCCTGGACTCCTCACTATTCAAAAGACTTTATTCAGTGCTAATTATTTTCTGGCACATTGTGAAGAATTAATGTATAAATACAAATATATGGTACCTTAGTCTCTAGTAATGAATTTTACAATGACCTGTGCCCCCAAATAAACATAAACAAGGTGTCATGGTAGCAAGGAGGAGTGAAGCAGCTACTGTCTATTCCATTTTTTCTCCTGTGTAGCCTCTGTCATCTTAAGTTTTTGGACGGAAGGATACACTATTCAAGCTTCTTTTGTTTTCCATATAGCACCTAGCACATTGTAGTGACATAGAATTTCAATTAAAGTATGTTAATTTGGATTTTGTTTAATGGCTGTTTTCATTATCACCCTTAAAAAATCACATTGTGAATGATGATCAAAATGTTAATATATCTCCAACCCTTTTAAAGTGAATTTCAACAGGGAGGTTCAAGAGCACTAATTCTAAAAGTGCTTAGATTTGCCTTTGAAATGGAATTTTATGCTTACCAGTGTGCATGAGAATATCTTACACATCAAACAATATAACACCTGTGCAGGCTAAAATAAGCTGAAACAGTACTTGGCTTTTCTCATTCTTAGCCATTTTTTCCACATCCCAACCTACATTTAGCTCAGCCAGCTCAGTTACAAGAGCTGATACTACTCACTCATTGCCTGGAGCAGAAATGTTGACAAAGGTTTAATAGTTCAAAGAACTTCCTTTTTAAGGTTCAAGAATTCAGGAGCAAAAAGTACCAGATATTAACAAATAAGTGTAAAAATATATTTGATTACTTAAGAGATGTCAAAAAATTATTTATTCAGAAACTATAAGTCACATTTAGGTAGACTGCATGTTCCAACAAGATCTTTTATACCCCTGCCTCTTTTTTACCTCTTTAAAGATTTTTGTTTTATAGTAGACCATAGGAATCTATTGAGTTAAGCTATATGAACAACAGTAAACACAATAATTTAAGTTATGTTATATTGACATTATGATAGTTCATTACTTCATACTAGAATGTGGGCTCTTTGAGGCAGGTATTTTGTCTAATACTATTGTATATTCAAAGTCTAAAATAATCATGGTATAAAATAGATACTCAATAAATGTTTCTGGAATGAGTTAATGGATATTTTGTATGGTTTTGTAAAGAAAAAAGTGGTATTATAAAGGAGTAAATGTGGACTCATTTTGTTCAATAATTAAGTGTCGTGAAAATCTGAGTTGCTTTAGATTCAGCTAGCTTATTTGCTGTTTTCCAAATGTTTTGCGTTAGCAAAACCTTTAATGAGTTTGACCTCAAGGAGTTTTTTCTTTAATCCATATGTTTCTGATTCCCATAGAGTTAGCTCTTACCAAAACTATTTTAATTATTTATTTGAGTTCCAAGAAGCCTTTTGAAAGTTTTCATTAAGGAACTCTTTATGTCTGACTTTTAAAAATAAAAATTCTCATTTTTCTCAATAATTTTTACTGTATCTTCAAAAACCTATAACTATTGTGAGATTCTTTATTATTATGCTGGTCCTGCATTTTTATTTCCAAAGTCACTAGAGCAAAAATGTTTTTATATTAGTTAAATGAACAAATAAATTCTCTGTAATGCCTATATTCTGCATTTCTAATGTAGATATTGCAATAATTTGTAATGGCTTAGTTTCTCACAATTTAACCATATCATTTATCTTATTAAGTATATATGTATTAATCTTATAAATGACATTCTCCTTGAGTTACTACATGGAGCTGAAGTTCTAAGTTTGACTTAGGAATGGATTTTGACTTTATATATGTGAGAGATGAGGAGAAACAGGAAAAAAAGCAAAGAAATCAAGAGGACCATAGATATAACTATTCTCTTTCCCAACCATTTTTAAATTCACCACATCACTAATGCATTTTTTGTTTCCGTGAGAATGTTTAAAATTCAGAAATTTTCTTTTCATTTTTATTTTTAGTAAATGAAGATATTTAGTACTGTAAAATTAAGATTAAAAAATTAGTTATATGAATATATGCACTCCTCCACTAGATAGTTCAGCTACCAAAATTTTACTTACGTATTTAGTTTTTTTAAAGATTCATCATATCCCTGTAGTGTGGCAGGGTCAAGGAGGTTAGGGAGTATATGGTTTTATTTTCTGTGAATTAAAAAACTGCTTTGGTGTGCTGTGAGTGCTTTATGATTTAGGTATATTTAATCAATACCTCTAATTAACTTAATGCTAAAAGGAGGGAATTACCTCTGTCTTTTGCTTATTTTCACAGCTCAAGTATTTTAGAGAACATTGTTCTCGATGATATTTGATATTCTCAAATGAAAGAAACTTTAATTTCACTAAGATCGTTTAAGTAGTTGAATAAAATAGATTCTCTCTACATAAAATGTTATATTCTTATATTTTCATATTCTAATGTAATACTATATGTAAAATAAAGAGGATTAAATATATTAAATTGATAATTTGGTGAACTAAAATAAATAAAATGACAAAAAAGTATCAATAACGAGCGGTCATGTAACAGTATGAAGAAATTCCTATTTTGAAATATTTTCTTTTGAAATAAAAAAATTTCCAGTGGAGACAAATGAAAATACAATAATCCAAAATCTTTGGGATGCAGCAAAAGCTGTTCTCAGAGGGAAGTTCATAGAGATAAAGGCCTACCTCAAGAAGCAAAAAAAGAAAAAAAGAAAAAAAAAAAAAAACACCTCATAGAAACAACCTAACCTTACACTTAAAGGGGCTAGAAAAAGAACAAAGAAAATCCAAAACCAGTAGAAGGAAGGAAATACCAAAGATTGGAAGAGAAAATAATGAAATGGAAACCACAAAAAATTAATAAATAAGAATGAATAAATAAAAAATAGAACAAATCATTGAAACTAAGAGCTGGTTCTTTGAAGAGATCAACGAAATTAATAAACCAGTAGCCAGACTCACAGAAGAAAAGAAAAAGGACTCAAATAAACAAAATCAGAAACAGAAGAGGCGAAATAACAACCAACACCACAGAAATACAAAGGATTATGAGAAAATATTATGAAAAATTATATGCCAACAAATTGGACAACTTAGAAGAAATGAATAAATTCCTAGAAACATAAAACTTTTGAAAACTGAATTAGGAAGTAGAATATTTGAACAGACTGATTACAAGCAATGAAATTGAACCAATAATCAAAAAACTCTCAACAAACAAAAATCCAGGACCAGATGGCTACACAGGTGAATTTTATCAAATATTTAAGAAGAATTAATACCTATTCTCAAACTCTTCAAAAAAAAAAAAAATAGAAGAGGAAGGAAATTTTTTTGATTCATTTTATGAGACCAGCATTATCCTGATACCAAAACCAGACAAAAATACTACAAAAAAAAAGAGAAAACTACAGGCTAATATTTCTGATAAACATAGATGTAAAAATCCTCAACAAAATATAAGCAAACCAAATCCAACAATACTTTAAAAAAAACATTCACTGTGATCAAGTTGGCTTTATTCCTGGGAAGAAAGGACAGTTCCATATTTTCAGATCAATGTGACACTTCAGATTAATAGGAGATAGGATAAAAAATATATGATCATCACAACAGATGCAGAAAAATCACTTCAGAAGTACAACATCCATTCATTATAAAAACTCTCAAGAGGGACACCTGGGAGGCTCAGTCAGTTAAGTATCTGCCTTCGGCTCAGGTCATGATCCCAGGGCCTGAGATCAAGTCCTGCATTGGGCTCCCCACTGAGCAAGGAGCCCATTTCTCCCTCTGCCTGCCATTCTCCCTGCTTGTGCCCCCCCTTCTCTGAGAGATAAATAAATAAAATCTTGAAAGAAAAAAACACACAAAACCTCAGAAGACAGTAGGTTTAGAGGGAACATACCTTAACATAATAAAGGCCATATGAGAAAACCCACAACTAACATCATACTCAATGATGAAAAACTGAGAGCTTTTCCCCTAAAGTCAGGAACAAGATAAGGATGTCCATTTTCACCACTTTTATTCAACATCGTACTAAAAGTCCTAGCCATAACAATCAGACAAGAAAAAAGAAATAAAAGGCATCCAAACTGGTAAGGAAGAAGTAAAACTTTCACTATTTACAGATGATATGATACTATGTATAGAAAACCCTAAAGACTCCATTAAAAAAACTACTAGAACTAATAAATGAGTTCAGCAAGGTTGCAAGATAGAAAATCAACATACAGAAATCCATTGCATTTCTATACACTAATAATGATTTAGCAGAAAGAGAAATTAAGGAAACAATCCCATTTACAATTGCACCAAAAATAAAATAATAAAATACCTAGGAATAAACTTAACCAAGGAAGTAAAAAACTTGTAGTCTAAAACTATAAAACACTGATGAAAGAAATTGAAGACAACACAAACAAATGGAAAGTTAATCCATGCTCATGGATTGGGAGAACAAATATTGTTAAAATGCCCATACTACCCAAAGCAATCTACAGATTTAATGCAATCCCTATCAGAATATCAACAGTGTTTTTCACAAAGCTAGAACAAACAATACTAAAATTTGTATGAAACCACAAAAGACCACAAATAGCCAAAGCAATCTTGAAAAAGTAGAACAAAGCTGGAGATATCATCATCCCAGCTTTCAAGATACACTACAAAGCTGTAGTAATCAAAATAGTATGGTACTAGCACAAAAGACATGCAGATGGCCAACAGTATATGAAAAGATGCTCAGCATCCCTAATCATCAGGGAAATGAAAATCAAAACCATAGTGAAATATCACCTCACACCATCAGAATGGCTAGAATCAAAAAGATAAGCAATAACAGGTGTTGGTGAGGATGTGGAGAAAAAGGAACCCACATGCACTGTTGGTGGCAATGTAAATTGGTATAGCCACTGTGGAAAACTGTATGGAGGTTCCTTAAAAAATTAAAAATAGTATTACCATATGATCCAGTAATTCAACTGCTGGGAATTTACCCAAAGAAGACAGAAACACTGATTCAAAAAGATATATGCACCCCTGTGTTTATAGCAGCATTATTTACAATAGCCAAGATATGAAAGCAACCCAAGTGTCCATTGATGGATGAATGGGTATAGAAGATATGGGATATATGTATATAGATAAACATATGGATGTCTATGTAGATAGATATAATTGAATATTACTCAGAAAGAGAATGAGATCTTGCGATTTGCAACATCATGGATGGACCCAGATGGTATTATGCTGAGTGAAATAAGTCGGTCATAGAAAGGAGAAGACCATATGATTTCACTCACACGTGGATATTAAGAAACAAAAGAACAAAGATAAAAGAGATAAGCAAAGAAAAACAGACTCTTAAATACTGAGAACAAACTAGCAGTTGCTAAAAGGGAGGTGGGTGGGGGGATGGGTAAAATAAATAAAGGGGATTAATAATACACTTAACTACTTATCTTGATGAGTACTGAGTAATACATAGACATGTTGAACCATCGGGGCGCCTGGGTGGCACAGCGGTTAAGCGTCTGCCTTCGGCTCAGGGCGTGATCCTGGCGTTACGGGATCGAGCCCCACATCAGGCTCCTCCGCTATGAGCCTGCTTCTTCCTCTCCCACTCCCCCTGTTTGTGTTCCCTCTCTCGCTGGCTGTCTCTATCTCTGTCGAATAAATAAATAAAATCTTAAAAAAAAAAAAATGTTGAACCATCATATTGTATACCTGAAACAAATATAATGCTAAAAAAGTCTTTGAATTGTAAAAATCTTTACTATATTGTTCACCTTCTAATAATTTTAGTGGAAACGTGTAGGCATATCTACTTAATGTTTGTAATTATTAAATATTAATATATTGCTTAATAAATAAAAACAGACAAAGACATAAATCCCTATGCCTTACATTTTTACAGAAACTTTTAGCACATTTAGTGGATATGGAAATACTTTCTAATACATGTTGTCAAAAATTATGAGCTGTCTGCATTCAATGTGAGAACTCATTTTATAAATAAAAACATTTTTAATATGGTGGATTTTCCTGAAATTTAAGCATAAGATAGTTTTGCCATGTGTAAGTAAAATAGTGAGGAAGCTGAAATCAAGAATTGATGCAGATCCACTCTTGTCATTTCAGGTCAGAAAATGCTGTATCTATAACATGGTACATTATCAAAAACAAAGCAAGCAGGGGAAAGGCAAACCACTATTTTAATATGTGCTATCAAGGAGGAAGTTTTTTAAAAAAATTCCATACTTTCCATCTTTACCCAAAAAAAGAGTTTGCAAAAATGAGTGTTTGGTATTTTTCTTTGTTAGGAAAAAGTGAAGAACAATACTATGCAATTGTTTTGACATACTACACTGATTTTAATTATAATGTAAGTTAACAAATTATACCTCAGCGTGCAGTGAAGTTAGAAACAAAAGCTTTGGAAATACTATAGCTTGGATTTTAACATGTCTTGAAACCTAGAATGACTAGAGTCTTGTTTTCCAGAGGAGTTGTGTGAACAACAGTGATGATTTAAACATGTTTTAATTAGTTCCTTTGATGTGGAAGCAGTTAGAAATTGTAATCACTTAATATCTAGAAAGGGTCATATCTAAGGATTTTGAATCCCTGAATTTTTGGCTTTGGTCATTATAATTTGATTTTTTTTTTTTTCTTAATGCTGCTTATAAGCAGACTGAGTAAATATAATTTAGGATTAGAATATGGGATTCATTAATTTTTAGATGATGTTTCTATGTACCACCCATGCCGTGTTAAAGCCCTGAGTATGGGGAATATTATAAATCCACATATTTACAGCTTTTTCTCATTGGCAGAGATTTTAGAGATCATCTATCCTAATCTATTCACTTTCTGTATGGAAATAGGCTCAGATTGGAAAACCATCTTAACTAATTAACGTATTTTTTTTTTTATTTGAAGGTCTTAAATTCCCTATCCATTACTCTGTTTTTAATTGGAGAACAAGCACCTTCACTGGAAAAAAGATATTTTAAAAATGGAAAAAAAATTACACAAATGCCATTTTTATTGGCACTAAAATAAAGCTCAAGAAAAATGGACATTTTTTTAAAAGACAGGAGCATTATACCAAAAAAGCATGTGCTTAGTTAAATCATGAGGACTATTTTTATGTGGCTGATGAATGGGTCAATCTAGAAATAACTAGTTAGACTCTTCTCAGGCAATGCTATTTTCAGGTAGAAAATCCTACCAGGGTTGGTGCAACAAATATGATAACCATCTGTTTTGTTCCTACAGATAAATTAGACTGTCAGAATTTAGCAAAGCCATGTGTTTTTCCCCCTCCAAAGAGATATTTATAATTTTGCTCTGAATAACTTTTTTTAAATTAATAATTAAACATTTAATAATACTGAATACTTACTATGTGCCAGGTACTACTCTAAGCTCTTTACACATAGTGTCTCATCTAATAATTATTAAATCAGCCTTATGAGGGACACAGTGCTATTTTTTCTGTTTTATTTGGGATGTAGTTGAGAAGGATTTTAAGCTCACAGTCTTAAAAATAGCACCAAATAGAAACCAAATGCAGGAGAGCTTTTGCTAAGTTCCAAAAAAAAGTGAACAAAATCATATGAAACTCCTATTTCAACAGTTAAATCCTGCCGACCTTCAAATTTTAAGAGATAGCGGGATGCACTGAAGCTAGATCTTATTTTTTTTCCCCTGTAGTTAATGTCCTCCTACTTAAGTTTTGACTACAACTTTTTACCAAAAAAATGGTGTCTTAGTCCATGTGGGCTGTTAAAACAAACTACCATACACTAGCTTATAAACAACAGATTTTTTTTTTCTCACAGTTCTGGAGGCTGAAGTCCAAGATCAGAGTGCCAACATAGTGGCCATCAGGTGAGAGCCCCCTGTCTGGTTCACAGTCAGTAGCCTCTCATTGTGTCCTCACATGCTAGAAAGGACTAGGGGTCTCTCTGGAGCCTCTTTTATAAGGCAGTAATACCACTCATGAGGGCTCCATTCTTATGTTTTAAGCACCTCTCAAAGGCCGTACCATTACCTTTGGGGGTTAGGATTTAAAAATATAAATTTCAGGAGTACACAAACATTCAGACCATACCAAAAGGGGATCCTTAATTTTCTTTTTGTCTTGATATCCTTAAATTTTAATTTGGAACTGCAGTTGTATTTATTACTAATAATTAGAAAATGTGAAATTATTAAAAGGATAAACTAAACATCAGCGAGTATTAAAGAGTTACATTTCTGTTTATCTAAAATATTTTAATGCATACTTATTTAACATAGGATCTGGAACATTGTTGTGGTTCTAAGATAGGTGATAGATGAATGATAGATCCACCAACTTCAGATGTTAGTGGTTCTTTAACCTCAAGCACATAAATAAATTTTTGTGAGATGAACATCAACTCCACATTGATTAGGAAAGAAAGCAGCATAGGTTACTCACAAGAACTTTTCTTTCTGTCTCTTTCTGTCTCTCTCTCACACACAGACATGTTCAAAAAAAACAGTAGTATTCAATATAAAATTTACTGAAGATTTTGAGGAGTTATAGAAAAAAAAGTTTATAAATTAAAGCTACTCAAACAAGTAAAAAATTTCCCTTAGTATTTTTATCTTTCTCACTCACCAGCAGATATTCCTTACTTTCCCCTTCACCCAAGCCTTGCACTGGCTTTTCTCCCTTATTGGTGATATTTGCTCTAGGAACTGGCATTTGTTTGTCTTATATCTGCATAGCTACCAATTCTGCTTCAGCTCCTAGTGTGTATCATAAAGCTCTGTGCTTCTCAACCAAGAATCCTGTAGTAAACAGATCTCTTCTTTTCAGAAGGCAATATAAAAATCACTTTTTTAAAAAAAGATTTTATTTATTTATTTGAGAGAGAGAACACAAGCAGGGGAATGGCAGCGGGAGAGGGAGAAGCAGACTCCCCGATGAGCAGGGAGCCTGATGCAGGGCTCGATTCCGAGACCCTGAGATCATGACCTGAGCCGAAGGCAGCCGCGTAACTGACTGAGCCACCCAGGCGCCCCTAAAAATGACTTTTCTATTGAATGGAGCATGTTGATGAGCTGTCTGTCACCCACACTAAACAATTCATCAATGTATTTCTTGTAAGTTACTTATATAGCTCTTTGTGAATGTTTGCGGTTGGTTTGTAATGTGTTAGCAGCAGTTAAGTACAGGATGAGCCACAGATGGACCCAGGCATCTCACGTCCTCCCTGTTACATTGTCTCAGGCCTGAGTTACGCACTCTTGGGCATGCCACTTGCTTCTCAAAGTGTGAGCCTTCAGGCGCTAAAATATATGGATGGCTTACAAAATGTTTTCTTGTTCTCCAGTCTAAAGTTCTCTTTCTTTCTCAGTCTCTTCAACAAATACACACATGCAACTTTAAAGTTATCTGAACAAAGATTTCAACATTTTCATTTTGCTGAAAGTCTAAAGGAAATATATAGATAGTAACTATGTAACTTATGATGCATAAATATGCTGGCAGCATGAACAGAAAATGATTAAAGTTGAAGCTGAGTTCTGAATCTGATTATTGCACCCTTTTTTTTTTGGTGGCAATATTATCTGTCTGTAAAGTTTTAGAGTGTGATTTGGAGGCAAAAAAAATAGAGATGAAACTGTTTTTGGTGAAAAAAGTACTTTATATTTTTATGCAATGATTAAACCTCCAAAAATTGTTATCTCAGTAGATCTTGCTTGAGAAAAGCAATATACTAAGAGTTGCAGGATTTTATGCAATTTTGAAAAAATTGGATGTTTCCCTTCTTATAGTGTAATAGAAAGATTAACAAAACTATATAACGAGTATCTGAAACACTGTGATGTCTTAACATTTCTTAATGGTGATGAAATGAACCACTTGGTTTTCTCCCATCAGGTTATATTCAAGGAAAACTATACTTAAAAGAAAATTCTCTGGCTATGTAATAAAGTCTGTGATTTTGTCATCTTGCTTTGAATATAGTTTAATAAGAAGAATAACTTTTAAAAAAATCATGCAACAACCAAATGAAGTGTCTAAGAAGCAATATTCTATTTTCCTTAACTGCATGACAATTATTCTTTACAATAGAACACTCTATACTGCAAATATAATAATACAACAAATTTTACTGGAAGCTGGTAATATTTAAAACTTATAAAGGACAAATGTATTTTAACAATGAATATTAAATTATAACTTTATCAATTATGTAGGGTGCAGGTTATTTCTGACATTGTCCTTAAGTGTCAATTGAAAATACAGAGGTCATTTTATTTGTACATGTTAAATTGTTCAGCCACTGGCTGTTTTGTGAATAAATTAAGCACCTTTTTCATAAGAAAAACATCAACTCAGAACAATTACTGAAAGCATTAGGGGACAATGCTAATGTATTTCATTCTTCAAAGGCTGTAGCTGCCAAAAATTCATAGCAATCAATCAACATCTTTTCTGCTGTATTTCATATCTTAAACAACCTACCGTGGGTAATAATTATGAGTAGATTTTCTTTTTTTAGGTAAAATTCCTGGATATATTGATTAACCTCATTGTTCCTTCATGACTGATTCATATGTAGCTAAAATATTAAAGCTATAATCTGTTTTTCATTTATAGAAAAAAATTAAAACGTGCCCTAGACACGTTAACACAATTCATTGCTTGTGAATAGAATTACCTTTTTATGAGTGCTTTTATAATCTGCAATTCAGAATCAGATAACTGAATAAGGAATGCAAATAGATAAAGAATTTGTTTTTCACAGCTGATACATTTTGGTCTGAATTCGAAAACACGTTTTGGTGCTCACTGAGTCATCTGCAGGGAAAAGTGTGAGGGAAGCATCTCAGCTCATTGGAACAAGTAGATAGCAGGTCAAGTCGGCTCTGCAGCTAGTCATAGGAATGACTTCTTAAACTCAAATGCAAAAATGGTAAGAATTCTAAGTCGGAATCCTCAAGGAAAGGAAGGAAAACAAACCAAACCTACCTTGGATTTTGCCTCCATTTTGAAAGCCCTCCTTCTAGTCCTCTCTTTCTCCTACCCATCATCACAGTCGCATTGTAATGAAAGCATTTAACCAGCTGTCAGGATAATGGAACCAGAGTTTGATGCAACCACAGCCTAACTTTCTAAAAAGTGGTTAGAGAATGATTCCTAATTCAGAAGTTTCAAACTGATGTTCTTGAGCCAAATAATGACATATAGATGTATTGGGTTTGGTCTAGACAGTATTTTAAAAGGGTGTTTAGCAAGTTAACAATATATAAAAGTTGGAATAATTTATAGAAACATCTGTATTTTCAGTTTTTCTTGAGAAAATAATTAGAACACCTGACCACCTTGATCTCACATTATACAAGGCAAGAGCTGAGTAATGGAATCCCTTCCCCTTCCTGAAAGCCTTTAGATGCCTTCCTTAAGGCACACTGATTCCTATAAATACTGCTCACTTTTATCACACTTACTTGTGGATGTCTTATTCCTAACTGCTGCCGGCTTCTTAACAGAAGAAAAAATATATCCTTTGTAATGTCAGGTACAGGCCTCATGCACAGAAGAAAACTAGTAAATGCCCTGTGCTTCCTAATATATATGAAATACTCAATGAAAAATGCTGTGAGTATATCAGTATAATAGGATTTTGAATGTAAAGGGGTTTCCAAACGATAGTAATGAAATTGAAGCATATTGAAAGCATTTATTTATAAAAATTTTCCTGTAAACCTTGTAATTTATTTTAAAATTTGAAGAGAACTTTTTATAATGAAGTGCAGTAGTTTTAAAACTCGATTGTCCTTTAGCAGAGGGGCACATTGTCCAAATGGAAATTAATGTGGACACCAGATACACATAGAAGAGTTTCACCCTGTTGAAGCAGGAATGGATGGTTCAAGGCCCCTCAGCTAAGCCTGCTTCTTGGCCCTAATTCTCTTTAAAAACATCTCTTAGAGTCCTGCGAATCAGTTTGGAACCCACTAATCCTGTCAGGTTTCCATCATTTGAGAAAAGAGGAAATCGATGTTCAGTGAGAAAATGGTTTTGTCCATTATGAGCAGACCCAGGATTACTGGTTATAAGGTTCTATTCTGAGACATATATGGGAATTGAACAAGTGTGTCAGACACCCTTTCCTGCATACACAGAAAATGTAAGGAAAAGGAGGAATGTGTGAAAAATTAACCAAGCAAACAAGCACTAGACAGCTAAGAATTACTCAGAAAACTAAATGTCTCTTAAAGGCAAATATAAGAAATCCTGCTAATGTGGTGTTTCTAGACTGCTGCGTTGAGTCTGAATTACAGGAGCTCTGTTTTATAGTTTTGTTTCTCTTGCCTTTGGAGATGTGTCATGAAAAAGGTTGCTTTGGCCGATGTCGTAGAGGTTGCTGCCTATGTTCTCCTCTAGGATTTTGATGGTTTCCTGTCTCATATCGAGGTCTTTCATCCATTTGGAGTTTATCTTTGTGTATGGTGTGAGAGAGTGGTCAAGTTTCATTCTTTTGCATGTAGCTGTCCAAATTTCCCAGCACCATTTATTGAAGAGACTGTCTTTTTCCCACCAGATATTTCTTCCTGCTTTATCAAAGATAGTTGCCCAAAGAGCCGAGGGTCCATTTCTGGGTTCTCTATTCTGTTCCATTGGTTATGTGTCTGTTTTGTGCCAGTACCATGCTGTCTTTGTGATCACAGCTTTGTAGTACAGCTCGAAATCTGGCATTGTAATGCCCCCAGCTTTGTTTTTCCTTCTCAGCAGTTCCTTGGAGATTCGGGGCCTTTTCTGGTTCCATACAAATTTAAGGACTATTTTTTCCAGTTCTTTGAAAAATGTCCTTGGTATTTTGATAGGGATAGCATTGAAAGTGTAGATTGCTCTGGGTAGCATGGACATTTTAACTATGTTAATTCTTCCAATCCATGAGCATGGAATATTTTTCCATCTTTTTGTGTCTTCCTCAATGTCTTTCAAGAGTGATTTATAGTTTCTAGAATATAGGTCCTTTACGTCTCTGGTTAAGTTAATTCCAAGGTAACATATGGTTTTCGGTGCTATTGTAAATGGGATGGATTCCCTAATTTCTCTTTCTTCAGTCTCATTATTCGTGTATAGAAATGCAACTGATTTCTGAGCATTGATTTTGTATCCCGCCACATTACTGAATTGCTCTATAACTTCTTTTTTTTTTTTTTTAAAGATTTTATTTATTTATTAGACAGAGATAGAGACAGCCAGCGAGAGAGGGAACACAAGCAGGGGGAGTGGGAGAGGAAGAAGCAGGCTCATAGCGGAAGAGCCTGATGTGGGGCTCGATCCCGGATCGCCGGGATCACGCCCTGAGCCGAAGGCAGACGCTTAACCGCTGTGCCACCCAGGCGCCCCTGAATTGCTCTATAACTTCTAATAGTTTGGGAGTGGATTCTTTTGGGTTTTCCATATAGAGTATCATGTCATCTGCAAAGAGAGACAGTTTGACAATTCTTTGCCGATTTGGATACCTTTTATCCCTTTTTGTTGTCTGACTGTTGTTGCAAGGACTTCTAGTACTGTGTTGAATAATAGTGGCGAAAGTGGGCATCCTTCTCGTGTTCCTGATCTTAAGGGAAAGGCTTCCAGCTTTTCCCCATTGAGAATGATATTTGCTGTAGGCTTTTCATAGATGGTTTTTATGAGATTGAGGAATGTACCCTCTATCCCTACACTCTGAAGGGTTTTAATCAGGAAAGGATGCAGTATTTTGTCAAATGCTTTTTCTGCATCTATTGAGAGAATCATATGATTTCTGAATTTTTCTTTCTGGATGAAATCTAAGACCCCGATCGATTTGCGAATATTGAACCATGCTTGCATCCCAGGGATAAATCCCACTTGATCATGATGGATAATCCTTTTAATGTACTGTTGGATTCTATTAGCCAGGATCTTGTTGAGGAGTTTGGCATCCATATTCATTAGGGAGATCGGTCTGTAATTCTCCTTTTTGATGGGGTCTTTGCCTGGTTTGGGGATCAAGGTAATATTGGCCTCATAGAATGAGTTTGGTAGCTTTCCTTCTGTTTCTATTTTTTGAAATAGCTTTAGGAGAATAGGTATTATTTCTTCTTTGAATGTTTGGTAGAATTCCTTAGGAAAACCATCCGGGCCTGGAGTTTTGTTTTTTGGAAGGTTGTTTATCACTACCTCAATCTCTTCATAATTAATTGGCCTGTTTAAAAAATCAATTTCTTCCTGTTTCAATCTTGGTAGTTTATAGGTTTCCAGTAAGGCCTCCATCTCTTCCAGTTTGCTTAATTTATTGGCATAAAGCTGTTGATAAAAGTTTCTAATAATCCTTCTAATTTCATTGGTGTTGGTCATGACCTCTCCTTTTTCATTCATAATTTTATTAATTTGGGTCCTTTCTCTATTCTTTTGGATAAGTCTTGCCAGTGGTCTGTCAATTTTATTGATTTTCTCAAAGAACCAGCTTCTAGTTCTGTTGATCTGCTCTACTGTACTCCTGGTTTCTAATACATTGATTTTTGCTCTAATCTTGGTCAGCTGCTTCCTCGTGAGTGGATTAGGTCTGTCCCTCTGTTGCTGTTCCAGCTTCATGAGGTGAGAATATAAAAACTGCATTTTAGATTTTTCTATTCTTTTGAGTGAGGCTTGGATGGCTACGTATTTCCCCCTTAGGACTGCCTTTGTAGTATCCCATAGGTTTTGGACCATTGTGTTTTCATTCTCGCTGGTCTCCATAAATTGTTTAAATTGATTTTTGCTTTCCTGGTTTATCGGATCATTCCTGAGCAGGAAGGTTCTTAGTCTCCAAGTGTTTGAGTTTCTTCCAAATTTTTTCTTGTTGAGTTCCAATTTCAAAGCGTTGTGGTCTGAGAATATGCAGTGAATAATTTCAGTCTTTTGGTATCGGTTGAGACCTGTTTTGTGTCCCAGAACATGGTCTATTCTTGAGAATGTTCCATGGGCATTAGAATAGAATGAGTATTCTTTGGTTCTGGGGTGTAGTGTTCTATATATATCTATGAGGTCCAACTCATCGAGTATGGCATTCAAAGCCCTTGTTTCTTTGTCAATTTTTTGCATGGGTGTTCTGTCTATTTCTGATAGTGGAGTGTTGAGGTCCCCTACTGTTAACGTATTTTTATCTATATGTCTCTTTATTGTGGTTAAGAGTTGGCTTGTGTATCTTACTGCTCCCCTGTTGGGGGCATTTATATTTATAATTGTCATATCCACTTGTTGGATACATCCTTTAAGAATAATATAGTGCCCTTCTGCATCTCTAACTATAGTTTTTAGTTTAAAATCCAATATGTCTGATATGAGAATTGCTACCCCAGCTTTCTTTTGTGGTCCATTGGCATGAAAGATGGTATTCCATCCCTTTACTTTCAGTCTGAATGTATCTTTAGGTTCAAAATGAGTCTCTTGTAGACAGCAAATGGATGGGTCATATCTTTTTTTTTATCCAATCTGCAACACTGTGGCATCTTATGGGAGCATTTAAGCCATTTACATTGAGACTGATTATTGAGAGATAGGATTTTAATGATGCCATGTTGCCAGTAAAGTCTTTGTTTCTATAGATTGTGGCTTTCTGTTCTGTATCACTCTTGGGGCCTTTTTACTTTTATAGAACCCCCCTTAATATCTCCTGTAGGGCTGGTTTTGTGGTTACAAAATTGGTCAATGACTGGCGATTCTGGAAGGTCTTTATTTCTCCATCAATTCTGAATGACAGCCTTGCTAGATAAAGGATCCTTGGCTGCATGTTTTTCTCTGAAAGAGCTTTAAAAATGGCCCCCCAACCCCTTCTCTCTTTCCGGGTCTGTGTAGACAGGTCTGACGTAATTCAGATACCTTTGCCTTGGTACGTGAGAATTTCTTTGCCCTGGCCACTTTCAACTGTATCCTTGGATCTAATATTTGCGAATTGCACTATGACGTGACATGGCATAGGTTTGTCGTGGTTGAGCTTGGGAGGGGTCCTCTCTGCCTCTTGGATATGAATGTTTGCTTCCCTCCCTAGATTAGGGAAGTTTTCAGCTACAATTTGTTCAAATATCTCTTCTAGACCTCTGTTTTTCTCCACCCCTCGGGGATGCTGATGATTCTGACATTGGAACGTTTCATTGAGTCAGTAATCTCCCATAACCTACATTCCTGAGTGTGGATTTTTTTGAGTCCAGATTCTATTTTAGCTTTTTCTTCTACTAACCCATCCTCCAATTTGCTGATACATTCTTCTGCCTCATTCACCCTGGCGGTCAGAGCCTCTAATTTTGACTGCATTTGGCTCATAGAATTTTTAATTTCTGCCAGGTTCGCTCTCATTTCTGCCCTTAGAGATTCTATATTATCGTTAACATTTTCATTAATACTTTTTTCAAGTCTATACATCATCTTGACCATTGTTACTCTGAATTCCATTTCTGGTAATTTGGTTATATCCATATCCATTAGTTCTGTGGCAGAGGCCACAGACTCATCATCTTTTCTTTGCTGGGGTGGGGGGGACTTCTCCTTCTCGTCATTCTGATGAGGAGAGGTTGCAGGATTGTCCAGAGCCCAAATTATTGACCGGGACCCAGGCCGTGCGCCCTTGTTTTATAGGGATCTTAGGGATGTGGGCTTCTTGATTTTTCAGCCTGCCTTCTGGAGGAGGGGCCTGCCGCGCCGATACTCAGGCAGCCCTGTTTGGGTAGAGTCTCCGTGTCCCCTGAGAGGGGGGATGGGGATGGGCACACTGTGAGCCGGTATTTCCAGGCTTTTGTTCTCTGGCGGCTTTCCCTGGTGTTTTTCTGTGCCTCTTCTGAGAGTCAGAGCAGCAGTGGCCGAATCTCAGCCTCTGTCTCAGAACAGAGGGGATCGTGGGCCATTCTCCACTGATAATCTGGCCACTTTAACTCTGTTTCTGTTGGTGCTGCTCAACCCTGCAGCGTCCCAGGATGTGCGCCCCACACCCGGCGTCCCAGCCCTCACTTCCAGGGCCGGCGCGTCTCTGTCCTTTGTGTTTCTAACGCCGCCAGCTGCCAGCCGCCCCTTCGCTCCTGGAGCTCCTGGTCTCAGTCTGGATTCAGTGAGCACACCGGGATTCCGGAGTTCCGTGAGAAGTCTGGTGGCGGCGCTCCTGGCTCACGGTCTCAGTCTTCTCTCTCGCGGGTGCCGTCCTTGAGTCCGCCCGCTCCCCCGTGCAGGTGGCTACCGCTTCCTGGCGCCCAAACGCGGCGGCTCCCTCCCCCTTCCGTTTCTCTTCCAATATCTGTGTGCGGTTTCAGGGTTCCCCGCTTCATACTTCAATCCTCAGCGCTGGAGATGTTCATTTGTAGAGATCCAGATGTATCTTCCCGCGTTTCAGGCTGATTCCATGGATGTTCAGGCTGGTCTGGTACCTATCCAACTCCACTCAGGGGACCGGCTGAAAAAGGGGTCCCCTACTCCTCCGCCATCTTAACTCCCCCCAGATTTTCTATGTGTTTAAAAAAAAAACCCCTAAAAACAAAGACAAAAAAATTAATCAACTTCGTTGGTAAATATGTCACTTGTTATATACAAGGCAATGTTCTAAGTATTATCCTTACATTAACCCATTTAATCCTCACAGCCAGACAATGAGGTAATTGTTATGACTGTCCCCATTTTAGTCATAGAGAAATCATGTAATATGATCATAATCATTTAGTTAGTTTTGGTTATTCAGACTTCAATAATTGGCAGATACTTTCTTGAAAATGAAACTGTAGGTATAAGGAAAACAACTGATATTAATTGTTGATGATACAAGCTTTTATATGAAAATGAGACATTCAGAACACTTTTATCAGCCACTATGAGCTAAGACATTTTGATAAGATTGGTGGTGATAGTAGCGAATGTGATTTTTTAATATTGTTTAATCAAATGTGTCAATATTTGGAAGATCTGCATAACTCAATAAGCCAGTATTTTCCAGATGACTGATGTGTAATATCACAGAGTTGTGTGTGGTTAAGAGATCCATTCAATATTCAAAATAAAATAAGAGATTTGAATGTACATAACAGGTATAAAAAGTTCATTGATCTGGTTTCAAAATCCATATTTCAACTTTAAATTTCTCTGATCTTAAAAACAACAGAAACAAACAAAATACCACTTGTTCAGTTTTGGGTTAGCACCAAAGAAGAATATCCATAATTATCTGGAAAATCTATTAAAATATTCCTCTCCTTTCCTTTGTTTTTTTTTAATTTTATTTTAATTATAATATAGTTAGCATACAGTTACATTGGTTTCAGGTGTACGATATAGTAAATCAATAATGCTGTATGTTATGCAGTGCTCATCAAGATAAAGGTACTCTTAATTCCCTTCAGCCACTTCACTCATTGCTCCTCCCACCTCCCCTCTGGTAACCATGTGTTTGTTCTCTGTATTTAAGAGTTTGTTTTTGTGAGGGTGGAGGGGGTGTCTGTTTCTTGGTTTGACTCTTTCTCTTTTTTTCCTTTATTCATTTGTTTTGTTTCTTAAACTCCACATATGAGTGGAATCATATGGTATTTGTCTTTCTCTGACTGACTTATTTCACTTAGGCTTATGTTCTCTAGATCCACCCATGTTGCAAATGGCAAGATTTCATTCTTCTTATGGCTGAATATATTCCTCTGTGTGTGTGTGTGTGTGTGTGTGTGTGTGTGTGTGTGTACGTACCACATCTTCTTTATCCATTCATCCACCAATGGATTCGTGGGCTGCTTCCATAATTTGGCTATTATAAATAATGCTGCAGTAAACATAGGAGTGCATATATCATTGCGGATTAGTGTTTTTGTATTCTTTGGGTTAATACTCAGGAGTGTGATTACTGGATCATAGGGTAGTTTTATTTTTAATTTTTTGAGGAAATTCCATATAATGTGTCCAGAGTGGCTACACCAGTTTGCATTCCCACCAACAGTGGATAATGGTTCTTTTTTCTCTACATCCTCACCAACACTTGTTGTTTCTTGTGTTTTTTATTTTAGCCATTCTGACAGATGTGAGCTCATATGTCATTGTAGTTTTGATTTGCATTTTCCTGATGATGACTGATGTTGAGCATCTTTTCATGTGTCTGCTGGCCATCTGAATGTCTTCTTAGAGAAATGCTCATTCATGTCTTCTGCCCATCTATTAATTGGAGTATTTGTCTTTTGATGTTGAGTTGTAGCTAGCTGTTCTTTACATATTTTGAATATCAACCCTTTATCAGATTCATTTGCAAATATCTTCTCTCATTTAGTAGTTTGCCTTTCAGTTTTGTTGATTGTTTCCTTGCTATGCAGAAGGTTTTTATTTTGATGTAGTCCCAATAGTTTATTTTTGCTTTTGTTTCCCTTGCCTCAGGAGACATATCTAGAAAAAAATATTGCTATGGGCGATGTCAGAGAAATTACTGTCCATGCTCTCTTCTGGGAGTTTTATGGTTGCAGGTCTCACATTTAGGTCTTTCATTCATTTTGAGTACTTTTTTGTGTATGGTGTGAAAAAGTGGTCCAGTTTCATTCTTTTGCATGTAACTGTCCAGTTTTCCCAACACCATTTGTAAAGAGACTGTCTTTCCCAATGCATATTCTTGCCTCTTTTATTGAAGATTAATTGACCATATCATCCTGGGTTCATTTCTGGGCTTTCTATCCTGTTCTGTCAATCTATGTGTCTATTTTTGTGCCAGTTTCATACTGTTTTGATTATTACAGCTTTGAAATATAACTTGAAATCTGAAATTGTGATGCCTCCAGTATTGTTTTTGTTTTTGTTTTCTTTTTCAAGATTGCTTTGGCTATTTGTGGTCTTTTGTGGTCCCATTCAAACTTTAGGATTGTTGGTTCTAGCTTTATGAATATTCTTCTCCTTTCCAAATACGAGTGTGTAGTTGGGTTTTCCTCATATGCCTCAACTAAAGCAATATGTAACAAAATATTGAGTCAGAAGCAGGTGTTAGAATAGAATAGAATAGAATCTCTATTAAGTCATATGTAAAACAGTGCTACTCTTCTTACTAATTTTGGGGGGTATATATTATTGTTTTTCACAATAAATGTTATTTATGTGAAAAAGTAATGGGTTTATTATTATTTTAAAACAAATTTGTGAATAAATGTATATTTCATTTTCTTTATTTAATTATAGTAAATATAAATAGATATAACCTATATAAACAAATTGGAGGGAAGTGTTCCTTGATCATTTTAAGAGTATAAAGATATCACGAATCCAAAAATTTTGAGAACCAATGCTTTAGATCACTTTTCTCTTTATGTTCATTTATTTTGATTTTTTTAAATAAAATTTCTATATTTTTAGAAGATTTTATTATTTTTATATTTGAAAATGTCAAACTCCAGGTACAGGTATAAAGAGGACAGTGAAAAATGTAGTTCATGCCTCTAGTGAGAGATTAGCCACGATTATTTAGAGGGTGGAGCGGTGTGGCCGATTTCATAATAAATTCCTAGGAAGTTTCTCTTATCTTCATGAAAAAACAAGTAAAAGTGCTGGACCCATTTGTTTCTAATAGGTAGTTCATTCATGTGGAAATATGCAGTCTATGGCTTTCCATTTATTTCAAATATTTGGTATATAGGAGCATATTCTGTGGTGAATCAAATACACATACATACGTATGGTTTTTAACAAATATGTGTGTATACATATGTAATTTTTAGCCCGTGCCTCTCCCCAAAGTGCAAAATATATATGTATCTTGCATTATCAGGTTTACACAGAAGTAGTAGGAGATATATATTCTTTCCATGTACATCAGAGTGTCCCCTTTTACTAGAGGTAAATCAAGCTTTTTAATTCTGAATGCTTCCGGTGCCAACCTCTGATCTTCTAGACTGCTGCAGACTGACTGATAACAGACTTTGCCACCTTACTAACTAACTTATCTTTAGCACAAGGAAAATTGCATTGGATTTCCTTTGAAATTGTATCAAGGACTTGGAAGGCCCTGGTTTTTTTAAACCATACTTAAGAGGGAAAGAAAAACTGAAAATAAACTAGTCCAGCCATAAAAATATAAGTCATGCACACTTTTAAGGGATTTTTTTTAAAGACTTGATGATTTCTAGTAGTTTTCAGTTTTTCATTTAAAATATTCTAAATTACTGAATGATTTATTTTTATAGAGTACTGATTTAAAATATCCAAAAATATTGTGATTAAACATCTTAAACAGCCCATATTTATTTCTCACATGAGGGCTCCTGACTAATCTTCATTATGTTAAAGATTCATTTCCATATTTCAAAGAATGTGCTTGAGCATTGTCAAATGGCAATTTAGTTTTGATGGCTTTTAAATATCTAATTTAATTTGAATGCTTAAATATTTTATGCTATCTACAGGGACTTATATACGATGGCTATGATGAAGTTCTTTCTCAGGTTGAATGATTAATTTAGCTTTAAAATGTAGCAAAAGCAAAACTTAGAAAGGCTTAGTTTACTTTTTCTTTTTCTTTTTCTTTTTCTTTTCTTTTTTCTTTTTTTTTTTTTTTTTGAGAGAGAGAGAGAGTGCGAGCATGTGAGTGGGGGGAAAGGGCAGAGGGGGAGGGAAAGAGAGAGAGAATCCGAAGCAGGCTCCACACTTAGCACAGAGCCCAACATGGGGCTCAGTCTCACAACCCTGAGATCATGGCCTGAGTGGAAACCAAGAGTCGGACCCTTAACTGGCGGAGTCACGCAGGCACCCCTTAGTTTACTTAACTTTTAAAGCTAAAGTAAAAGCAAAAGACAATTTTACATATTACATTGACATTGTTTTTAGGTAACTTAAATTTTATCATAAATGATTACATTGCTAAGGGTTTGTTTTGTTTTGTTTTTCTATATTTGGCTCTCATTTTACTTGGCATTCAATGTACAGACTTCGGAAAAATTGAGAATATGGGTTTTTTTTAATGTAAATGTTAATTTATATCATTTGTCCATTACTACAAGAAATATTTATTGAATATTTGTCATGTACCAGGTATAGTGCTATATACTTAAGATTCAATGACATAGATTAAAAACTAATGGGAGAAGATGACTTTTAACAAGTAAGATTACAAATAAGTATATAGCTTTAATCTCTAATGAATGTTGTAAAAGAAAAACAAAGCAGTGCTATAATGGCTATAATTTGGAGTCTCTGTTTCAAGAAGTTGGGAATGATCTTACAGAAGAATCGTAATTTATACTGCTCTCAGAAGGGTGAAGAGAGGTTACTCACACAAAGAGGAGGAACGTGTTCTGTTCAGGTGCAAAAGCCCTAAATGAAAAATAGCTTCACATTTTCAAACACAGGAATAATACTGGCATGCTAGAGCATAATGAAGAAGGAAAGAGGCATACTCAAAGCCTTGAAGGGCATGCTAAAGATTGTGAATATTATTTCAAGTCCATGGTAAATTATTGATGATTTGTAAGCACGGGTGTGATGTAGTAAGATTTCTACTGTATTAAAAAAAAAAAAAAATCTTCCTGGCTGCTACATGGAAAATGGAATAGGATAAAGCAGTAGTAAAAGTTGGTAAACAAATCAGGAGGCTCTTTTAGTACCTCAAAGTAGAACATGAATGTGGAGAAATTTGACAGCAAATTTTGTAATAGAAGTGATGGAACTGCGTGATGTCTGTGTCAGATGAGGGATCAAGATGATCCCAGGTTTCTCTTTTGAGCCACTGATGGTGCTTTTCTTGGAGATCTCTAATCTCTAATCTTCTTTAGAGAGTGATTAAGGGTTTGATTGTAGACATATTTTGCTTGAGAAGCCTGGGAAGTAATCTGAAAGAAACTCACATTGGTAATTTGATGTATGAGAGAAATTTCAGAAAGGAGGCCTGAATCATATGTATGTTAGTACCGTACCATATAGACAATGAGCCCCTATGATGCCTAAAGAAAATGAGATTGTCTGGGGTGAAATATAAAGCAGATAATAGGGTACTAATATTTAGATTCAAGCCAAAAATACTCTAGAAATTCCTGAATTCTCCCTCCCTTTTAACATCTAATTCATGAATCTGAACTTTGAACAAAGGATCTTCCCATTTACAAGAGTTGAAAAAAAAATTATATGAATCTCTTTCCAGTGGATATCTTAAGGCAAAAAGATGTAACTTTTCAAGGGAAATTTGATAGAATTTACATATAAAAGCCTCTGGGTCTAGAGATTTATTTCTTGAAAAAATGTTTTATGGTTATTTCAATTGATTTAAAACTTTCTGGTCTACCCAATTCCTTTATTTCTTTTGCACTGCTTTTGGTTGTATATTTCTATGTCATTATCCATTTCAGGCAGATGTTTAAATATGTTGGTGTAGAGTTGTTTGTAATATGTTTCCACTATTTTGTGTAGTATCTATTGCTTCTTTATCTTTATTGATTCTTTCATTGGTTGTAATAGTTTATTTATACATTTCCTGAGCTTTTTCATGTAAAGACATAGAAGACATAATACTTGGCAGTACTGACATTTGATTTTCTCTTTCTTAACCTTATATATTTTACTTTGTTACTTTTTAAATATTTTTATAATACTGACTCAGACCTTCTGGAATAGAGGCAGAAGTAGTAGATATTGTATCTCATTTCTGAATTTAAAGATAGATTTCAAATTGTCACCTCTGAGTACAATCTTCACAGTTAGTTTGGCAAATACCCTTTATCATCTTAAGGGACTGCCTTTTATTTCAATTGGCAAAGTGTGTGCTTATTTCTGCATCTCTGGAAATAATTGCATGTCACTTATTCTCACTAGGGAACATCTCCAGGGAACCACAAAAATAGGGCCTTTGGTTGGAATAGCTCATGTATTGTTTGATAACATTTTGATTCTTAACTCCTTTTTAGGTAACACAGGTTTTTTCCTCTTGAAGTTTATGTTATTTTCTTTTTGTTATTGTTATGTGATTTTTTTTCTATGATATATTTATGTGTGGATTTACTTTAGTTATCCTCTTTCATACTTAATGGTCCCTCTCAATCCAAGGACTCAACATTCTTTATTCCTGGGTGATGATTGAAGCAGTAATAATATACCTGAGTAAGAGGAACTCCTGTGCTGGGCCCCACACCTTAAAAGTCCCCATTATAGATATATCTCCTGGGGCATTTAACATGGAATGATGCTTCTAGGAAAAAATCATATTGAATAGCTCAGAAAGTACCAGTGACTATCTTGGGAAGCTTGATTGCTTGACTACAGAAACTCTTGTGTAAAATTTACTTTTTAACAAAACTTTTCCCTACATGTTTGACCTTTTTGTCCCTAGATCCCAAGGACATCAGAAAGCAAATAACCTGTAAAAGCAGTAATCTGTACAACACCATCTTTTCTTGAATGACTAATTTAGCATGTTTAAGGTGTCTGGTATCGCAAGACTCTTCTATGAACATTTTCTCAATTATCATCAACTATAGTTTCTTTAAATATCAGTCAGTGGTGAATTATAGTAGTTTTAGGTTTGTGGTTTCTTTTTCCATATTGTTTTTTCTTCTTCCCACTTATCCATTTTCCATTTTTCTCTTTCAAGGACTTCTCATAGTTTTGGTCCACTATAACTTCTTTGTTGGTTTGTTTTTCTTCTCCAGCATGATTACAGGTTGATTTAAGATTTTAAATGTTCTTCATACAATTTAGGTGATTTGGAGCAGAAAGGAGAGTTACGTGCATAATTCTCCTGACATCTTTTAACTCTAGGAGTTTCTCAAAATGCCCGATTTATCTTGCAGATGCTGATGCCTTAGGTCTGCAGTGGGGTTCAGGTACCTGCCTTTTGTCAAGCCTTCTTGGTAGTTTTATGAAAAAGCATATTTGGGTGACATGATTGTAATACACAAAAATCCAGTTCAAATCAGGAAGGCTGGGTTTCAATTCAAGCTCCGTCACTTAAAACAAGCCACTTACCATCTTTGGGCGTCAGCGACTTTTTCTGTAGAGGATGATGCCTACCACCACTCACAGTCATTGTGACAAAACTGATAATATCTGTGGAGTAAATATGGTGTGTGCCTGACGTTTAATGTCCTCTAAATATGAGGTCCCTCCTTTTCCTAAGAGACCCAGATAAAGAGAAAGAATCCATTCAGGTAAACACGTAGAAGTAGTGCTGGTATGGGAACACCTGATCTGATCGTAGGTAGGTCTTGTATAACTGTCCCCTTCCATTGTCACCTAGACAAACGTCATTGTCTGCAGTTATGTTAACTTTCCCTGATTTTATCTAGTACCTTCTGGGTAGTAGACTGCATTCCTTTGGATTTTCTCTAATTCCGATATGTGATGAGGATTCCAGTGCTGTGCTATGAACACACTTGTCATGCAGCCATGCTTAGACTCGCAGAGGGGAAGGCAGCTTCAATAGCTTTGGAGATGGAAAACACCAAACCCCAAGACAGACTGAGGTACACGTGGCTCCAACTCTAACTTAATTTTTTAAATTTTATTTTATATCTTTATTTTATTTTAATACTGAGCCAGAGGGAAAATTATAGTTTCACTTTAAAAGTAAGATTTTGAAAGAGTTCTGATTTTTACCTCTTACAGGTTGTTGTTTTTTTTCCCCAATATCCATATAATTTAATACCAATCTCTTCAATGCTTATTATAAATCTTAAGTTTTTATAAGTAAGTTTTTCAAGTTTATCGTGGGTAGGTAATCTGGTCACTATAGGAACTGAATGTTTGAAAAAAATGTATATATGCACACATAGAGGTATACACATATATGTATAAGTAACTAAAACCCTGGACAATATAATTGTGCTGAACTCGGTGATCTGAATATACAGATCACACCCATATATCATGCTGTAGCTTTATTCCTTAGGTATTTAAACTCAGTAACTATGTTAACCATCACTTAACTCTCCATTCATATAATTAAATATCAATTCTAAATTGATTAATTTGGAACTTTGGTAGATTACGAATGAGTAATTCTATTTTAGTCTCTCTTTTGTGAGACAGACCTTTTAATTCACTTTAAAAAATTCACTAAAGCTGTTAATGATATTCATTTGCAATATCTCACAAATATACACTTGTAGAAATAATGTATTTTCTGGTGTTTTCTTTTTAATTTAAATTAATAGCTAAGCATATAATCAAGTACTGAGTATAAGGCCTCTGTATTAGTTGCTATGGAAAATTCAAGTTTGAGAAAAGGATTATTTAGAGTGCTCTAATTAAAAGCTAATGAAGATTAAAATGTTCTTAATTCCAATTTTCAATCTATTTGAAGGTCATCCTCCTCAGAGTGAAGATGAATAAATAGTAAAATCAAGCTGCCATTTTAAACAGTGGAGTCATTAAGTAGCAAACCAAAACGAAGCAAGAGACAAAAATTTTAAAGACACTGAAATAACTTATACTCTGTGAAAAGCAAAAAGAATTAGACTGAATTTCCATGTTGGAGGTATGATAAACATAAAAATATGGCAAATAGTTTATTTTTATGAGTAATTACATTATATGCAATCTTTTTTTTCAAAGCATAAGTCAGTCCAAGCTATGAATATAATTATGTTAACCATGCTTATACGTGAGTTTAAAATGTAACTCCAGGGGCGCCTGGGTGGCGCAGTTGTTAAGCGTCTGCCTTCGGCTCAGGGCGTGATCCCACTGTTCTGGGATCGAGCCCCACATCAGGCTCCTCCGCTGGGAGCCTGCTTCTTCCTCTCCTACTCCCCCTGCTTGTGTTCCCTCTCTCACTGGCTGTCTCTCTCTGTTAAATAAATAAAATCTTTAAAAAAAAAAATGTAACTCCAGGAGGATATTTTCTGGAGCTAAAGTTTCAAATTAATTTATGTTATATGATAAAATAAATTATATGCAGATTGAAAAATCTTCAAAGTAGTTTATTTCCCAGTATTTATACATTCTTATGTACTACAGATACATTCATTTATTTAATAAATACATATTAGTGCTTGTCTGTGAAGAGATGTATTATTGCTTACATCATAAATTAAAGACTGAATATTACTGTATTCTCTGATCCATTTATGTACTACCAGTTAGAACCTATACATCATTCTACATAGAGGCTGCTAGGAGGCAACAGGCTTGAGCAGTGGAAACCTGAGTAAGGCACAAGGGCCCAACAACAACCACGGAGGGTCACTTAATGACCCACCTCAAAATAGCCATAGCCCGTAACTGACCAATTACAACCAGACACAGTTCCTAAGATTACCCAAAAAAGGACAATTCCATACGTCCTCATACGCTCTCACTCTGCCCTATAACTGTGGCCCCTCACCGCCACCTTGTTGCAGACAGTCTCCCCTTTTCTGTCCTGCCCGCTGCTCCCTTGTGGTAAATATTCAATAAACTTCCATCTCCTATTCTACCTTGGGTGAATTCCTTCACCACCGGTGCTACTAACCCCACCTGCTGGGGTCCCCCCACATTCTATAAATAAAAATCAACTGGAACAAAAATCAGTTCAGCATAGTGAAATGAAAAGATTCAAATTAAAATATACTGCAATGTAGTGGAAACTTTGCCTTAGTAGAAATGGAGATTTAAAATCTCTGTTGGGGCAAAAGAGCTATTAACTAATGTCAGCAAGACAAGTTCCCATTATACCCATATCAATGGCCTATTTCTCCTTTAGACTTTCTGCATGTATGAGCATGTGAGCCTTGTCCTTAGACAATCTGTTGTAAAATAAGTTTCTGCTTTTCCTTCAGATCTTTGTGTTCGGTTGTGTTGGCTAGAAGAAGACATGAAGAAAGGGAACTTGACTCAGTCATTTTCTTTATCCATCATCTCTCTCTTATTTCCTAAAAGTCTCTATAAACTTCATTGCTCTTAACCAGTTGTGGACTTCCTGTTCTGGAAGGAAGATCTCTTCTTTCTTTAGTCAGAAAATTTAAGCCATCACACATGTAATCAGATAATTTCATTTCCTCTTCTTAAAACAACAAAAATAACAGTCACATCCCTTCCTGTACCTGTTCAGGGTTCAGGGTTCTATCTTTCCAATCTACGTTGATGAATTCCTCTTCCCGTCCTTCTCCGGAGGGATCTAGCTTTGTCAAGTTATCTCTGAATTAACTTCATTTTCTTCCTCCTGACTGTCCCAACTCTGCCTCTGCACAGACCTCAGTTCTTGAGTTTGGCCAAGAAAGAATTCAGAGCCAAACTCTCAAGTAAGCACAGTTTTAACAGCAGTTAAATAGAAAGTACACTCTCAGGGTGGGAGAGCAGGCAGGCCCAGTGGTGGCAGCTGCACTGGGGTTAGAGGTGTCTTTTCTTTTTAGGTTTGCATAGGTTATGGGTCATAGCTAGGGCGGTCTCTGACTGAGGTTACTGCCAGGCGCCTAAGGGACTCCTCCTATTGGTAAGGAGGGTCTACTTGCAATGTGAATGTACTATAATGAAGATATAAGTTACTGTAGAGCAGAGGTTATAGGGAAGATTGCATTGGTGTCCCCCTCCTCTTGTCATTTGCTTCTGTTTGGACCTGGATTTCCACCCTTTTTATCAGTTGGAAACCATTTGTTCTCTGCTCTGATCTAGCTAACTGCCTATCTTATCGTAACTACTCCCTAAACCTATAAATATTTTCAAGCCTCTTTATAAATTAAAAAATAAGAACAAAACACTTCCTTTTATCCTCAGTTACTAATTGGCCTCCCTTCACTTGTCTCAGGAAACTTCTTAGGTGGGTTGCTATGGCATGTTTTCTGATACCAACTAATTCTCAGACATCAGCTGTCAACAACTCAACTCAATTCTCACACTAACTACCTGGAGTTAACCATAGACCCCTCCAGTTCAGGGCTCAATCTTACAAGACTGCCCAGTTTTAGACATCAGTCACAATCCTTGGCCACTCATACTTCTGGCTAATAACTTGGGGGTTCCCAAAACCCTCTGCTCAGGTTTGGTAATTTACTAGCATGGCTTAGAGAGTACAGGAAGCACTTTGCTTACATTTACTGGTTTATTATAAAGATACAAATGAACAAGCCCTCCTCCTCTCCTTTGAGGTTGAAGTAGGGGCTGAGAATTAACATCCTCCAATCCTCCAATCCTCCAATCGCAGTATGTTTGGTGTTTCTGGTGAGCAGCCCCATCCTGAGACTATCTAGGGACCCCAACCAGAGTCAACTCATTAGCATAAACTCCAGCATGATCAGTAGGGACTCCATATGAATAACAAAAGATACTTTTTATCAGTCAGGAAATTCCAAGCGTTTTGGATCTCTACAGCAGGAACCAGGGACAAAGATCAAATATGTTTCTTATTATACTACAGACACATTGGTTGCATATCCCCTCAAATTCTTCCTCTTAATTTCTTATTACAATAGTGTTTCTGCCCCAACCATTTCACTGAAACTAGTTAATGGATTTCTTATTCAACAAATTTAATAGATATTTTCAAATTCTAGTTGTATTGGACCTCCTTCCTACGTTTGCTATCATGGATCATTTTCTCCTCACTTGCTTTTTTTGTTTCTTTTGTTTTGTTTTGTTTCGTTTCCCATAACTTCATGGTCTTTCTTTTCCCTCCTTTTATATCTCTGCCAATCTCGTCTCACTTGCCTTTCCGGATTTTTTCCCACCCAGTCTTCCCATTCTTATCTGAAATCAGGGGTTCTCAAGTGCCATTTTGGCATGATTGTGTATCCTATTTAGTTCTAATGTGTTTATTAGTAATATAATTGTATTACTTTTAATTATGTTACTTTTACTTCCTAACATCATTTTGTATACAAAATATTTCAAACATACAGAAAAGTACACAGAATAATATAACAAATGCCATGACCCCCTACCCAAATCCAATATGTATTTATCATTTTAAAGTAGTTGCTTCATACAGTACTATCACATTGAAACAGTGCTTGTAAGTTTCATCGGTTTCTTTCTTGTCCTACCAAAATAAAAATACTAATCCAAAGTATGTAATTCTTATTCGTGTTTCTCTTACTACCTACCCATAAATGATATATATTATCTTGCTTACTTTAAAATTTTAAATAAACAATATCCTTTTGCAACTTACATTTATACTTAACCTTGTTTTAACAAGATTTAACCTTACTGAAACATGTAACTGTGGCTACTGCTTTTAGCAGCTGTATTGTAAGCATTTCATTATAGGGATAGCTGCATTTTTTTTAATGCGTTTTCTTACTGAAAATCACTTAAGTCATTTCAAAGTTTTGATTATTGTCAAGAATTTTGCAACAAATATCCTGGGTAGGTCTCCTTGTGAAAGTCAGTATGTACTGATTTGGGATTTCTGGGTCACAGTATGTGCATACCTTCGAGTTTATTGGATATCACCAAAATGTTTTCCGTAGTGGGCACGTGCATTATACTACCTCCTACAGTATCTACACTAGCCCTTTCCCTCCACCTACACTGGCATTGGCTATGGGTAACAGCATATGCCCTGAAATTCCGATCTTGGTTCTGACACTTATTAACAATGAGACATTGGCAGTAATTTAACCTTTCTATTCCTGTTTTCTTCACCTTAAAATGGGAATGGTATAATACCTATCTCATAGAGCTACTGTGATGATCTAATAAATCTTAAATGGTTAGAATGGTATGGACAATAGCTGATTAAGGATTAGCCATTTTCCTGTTGTTGTTATTATTGTCAGGCAACTTAGTGAAGAGATTAAATGCTCAAGGTTGTATATCAAAGAGGTTGGAATTCCAGCTCTAACACTTAATCATTTTAATGTGAGATTCAGTTTTCTTATCTGTAAAAGGGCATTATAACAATCTCTAAGTCATGGAGTTTTTTGATGATCTAATGAATTAATGTATGAATAAGCATGAAGCATTACTTGATGCCTAGTGAGCATTCAGTAATCACCACTGGTATAATTATTGTCATTTTTTGATTGCTGGAATGGTAGGTGTGAGATGGTGTCTTATTTTAATTCGCATTCTTTACTGATAAAGTTGAGCATCTTCGCATGCAAATTTTGACAGTTTAGGTTTCCTTTTAAATGAACTGCCCATTGTAGGGTGAATCATACACCCTAAGGACTTGCAGCATTTCTTCCAGAAATATCTGATTTGACAGTACTCAGTTCAAAAATAAGGATGGATGCAAGAAAATGCAGGTTATTTTGTTCATATTTGAATGCACTATATGCTGCTGTCTTACTGTGTACTGTATAGAAGCCGGTGACCCAGTGAGGTGGCCTCTATCATTTATCAAGATAAGACCACATGGAGGACCGGTCAAATAAGTAAAACTTATTTACATTACTCAAAGGATTCTGCGAAGGTTTTGACTCAGTCCATTCCTCCTAGTGACATACATCAGTAGAGGACTCTCTACTTATTCATGGTCTTTGCATATGTTTCTGTGGGATTATTAGTCTACTTATTTGTAGGAATTATGTATATATTTTGAACAATAGCTATTTGTTATAGGCATCTTTTTGTAGTCTGAGGTTTGTCTTTATCTTGTCCTCTACCTTAGAAAAAAATTCAGCCTTAATACAGTCAAACCGATCAGTGGTTTTGGTGATACCTTGTAATTTTTGCATCTTGATCTGGGCGTCATTTACTATGTTGTTGGTATAAAGATGTTCTATGGGTTGTTTTATATAATTTCAAGTTCTAGTTTTGCTTTTATGGTATCACTATATCATGTTTTTAAAATTCAATGCCACAGCACCCAGGACATGCAAGTCCTATGTAACTATGGTAGAAGCTATCATAGCAGATGCTGTCAGGGTCCTACCCACACGCCCCAACCTTTCAGTGCACTCAAGTCAACCACTAACTACTGGTATCTGCGTCTCTGTGCCCACAGGCAAATTTGATTGGCTTTGTGGAGTGCCAGTGCACAGTGTGTGGCAAGCCAAAAAACCCAGGGAATTAATAGCCCCTGGCAGACGCCCTCTAAAATATGACTCTGTGGAGTAGATTTCTGACCCTCAGGTGTCTGGTTATTTTACTGTCAGCCCACACAAAACTGCCCCAAGCTTGCTGGCTCGCCTGCCTCAAGAGTGGCCTTCTGCCCAGGCCTTGTGTGAAGAGCTTCAGTTTCTTGTCCAGCAGCTGGAATAACCACATTATCTGAGTTCCTTAGAAGCTGCAGATTATCACTCACCACTCTTGTTTCTCCCCTACAACTTTTTCCTCTTTTTTTTTTTTTTAAGATTTTATTTATTTATTTGACAGAGATAGAGACAGCCAGCGAGAGAGGGAACACAAGCAGGGGGAGTGGGAGAGGAAGAAGCAGGCTCATAGCGGAGGAGCCTGATGCGGGGCTCGATCCCATAACGCCGGGATCACGCCCTGAGCCGAAGGCAGACGCTTAACCGCTGTGCCACCCAGGCGCCCCACCACTTTTTCCTCTTAAGTCATGCTCTACTCAGCAGCGGCCCCATGCCTTCAACCATGTGATGTTAAATTTGATGAGGCTTTTCTAGTTACCCCCAGCAGTTACGTTGTTTGCGGTAATACTACCATAGTCGCAAGCAGAGGTCTCGGGTAGTTTTTATTTGGATTCTGTTAGTTGAATCAAACAACATGGGTTGTAGACTGTTGGTTCTTAGTTATTTGCTGAAACTGTTCTACTATCTACTGGTATCACTCAGCATCTTTTAGTCTCTTGCCTCTCTTGCTTTGGAATTGTATTCAATTTGATTCATACAGTAATTTCCCTAAAGTATTGACATGTTTCTTTGGCCTAAAATAGTTTAAAGTTACCATGAATTTTATTGCCCTTCTCTACAAAATTTTGGATTTAAAAATGCTTTAACTCTGCCACTTCGCTGCAATCCTTCTTTCTTGTTCTAATTTACTATATTGTTCCCGTTTGGTTTTAAAGTATTTCTTTGCTTCTGGCACTGGAAGGTTTTTTTCTATCTTCTTTAAAGTTCTGTCAATGTGTTGTTAGTCATTGGTATTGATAAATCATATAGACTCTCTAAATTATGTATATAGGTATATAGACAAATATGCAGAGGCTCTATTTTATCAATGTATTTGAAGTGGGGTGTGAGGCCTTACAGTCCTCATTATAGTCTTCCATATTGCAAAAGTATTTATCAACTTAAGAAGGAAATTAGAGAGAATTTAAGGGCACCACTTTAATGTCATTCTCATTCATTTGAATTCCTAAGTGGTACTTGAGAAATGTCATCAGCAGGATAGCTTGACTCAACTAGGAATTGCACATAATCTGAAACTGATTTAGTTACGCCATAATCTACAGGGATTGACATTGCTCTGTGCCCGTTGCTAATTGTGCTAGTATCTCATATCTCCACACACATTTGGAACATTTCAGTAAAATCTAGACATGAGTTTCACGTACAAATGTTATTTCTCATGTGTGTTATTGTGGAAAATATTTGAGAACAGTTTTTTTAGACATCACCTTTACCTGATTTCTTCCTTGGCCCACTCATCTTCTCTTCCCACACTCTAGTAACCACGCTGATGTGTGTGATTCACTCTCATAATTGTAATCACATTTCATGTGTTACGCATTTAGCTGATCTTCAAAACTGACAGGTATATCCGTTTGAATAGAACACAGGTACCTCAAACTAATTAAGACCCAGGTTGAGCAGTTCATCTTTGCACGAAATCCTTGTCCCTTCATAGTTTTCCCATCTTGTCACTTACCCAGTCATTATTTTTAAATACTGTGTTTGAATTCATGAGATATACTACTATAAATGTAAAATTATATTACCATACTTTAATACTTTGCATATAGCCAAGCCATTTTTCAGGGCCGATTTATTTCCTTTGAATTCCGTTTTATATTTGCAGAACAAAAAAGACATGGTTTTTTCCTCACCTAACTCTTACTATATAATAACATTGATTGATTTTCCATCCATTTTTAAAATTTTAATTTCACTATAGTTAACATGCAGTGCTATATTAGTTTCAAGTGTACAATATAGTGATTCAACAGTTCCATACATCACCCGGTCCATCTATTATTTTTTTAAAGAGTAGAATAGTGAATTCAAGGGTTTTTGTCAATTTTAACTGGGAGTTTATGAATAAGAATAAACAGAAAATATATTAAAAGTATGCAAACACACACATAAATTGTTTAACCATAACTTTAGATATGTGAACTAAAATTCAGTAATTATTTAAAATACTACTTGTTGGAATCTTTTTTAGGAATGTACTTAATTTCCCAATTAGGAATCCCAGATGTTGATCAATGCCCTAGTTTAAACTAAATAAAGACAAATTACATTCCTTGAACATATTTTTGAATGTTCTGATGGATTTTCATATTATCCTTGTATATGAGAGGACTGAAGTGCAAAATACTTATTAGAAAAGTATTCTTCCAGAGACTCTCACTTGCAGTCTCAGCAAACAGATTTGCATACAACAAATACATATTCAATTATAATGTAAATATGCATTTGGGTGCAGTAGGAATACAGATATACTGCATTTATTATAATAACTGCTCTGTATTTAGTGCTTTGTACAATATGAGCTTTTAAAAGGAGTAGTTTTCTTCTCTCTGTTCTCTGAAGGGAAAATTTATAGAAAGATGCCAGGCAGAGCAATACAAAAGGAAATGGGGGAAAAATGTATTTTAGCTAATTATTTCCCATTATTTGGATTAAAGCAAAGGGGGGAGCTAGGAGAGCTGATTTTTTTGTAAAGTTCCATAAAAGTACTCTTTCCTTTCCTTGATTTTTCTTACCTCTTTTATCTCGCCTTTCTTCTGTATTCATACACATCTAAGAATCTGCCCACGCTATCATATTCTTAACAAAGCCAATACTTATCTTAAAATATATATCCACTTTTGAGCCTAAAGTAATGTTTCAAATTCACTCAATATTTATTTGAAAAATACATGTTGAACAGCTAATATGTACTAAGGATGAGAACATGGAAACAAAGATGACAGAGTCCTGTCATTCAAGGAGCTTGTAATTTGGTAAAAGGAACACCCATGTAAAAAAAAAAAAAAAAAAAAAAAACTCTATTAGTGAGTAATATGTGCCCTAGTAAGAATGTGAGGCCATTACAGATTGGTCAGGAGACCCGTCACAGAAGAGATGACGTTTAAGTCACTCTGAAGGATGAGTGCTGTGCCAGAGAGAAGACATAGCATACGCATAAGCACGGAGCTCTGTCAAATACATTTATGGAACACGTTATAGCTAAAGAGAGAGGCCATTGGTGAAATTCTTTTAAGGACATAAACTAAAAAAAAAATTAGCTGCTTATGTAAGGTACTATTTTTCATTTCATCATTTAAATTATTAGATTGATTTTTAAAAACAGCATTGCTTCAAAATTAAACATGTCTATTATGTGGTAATTACAAGTAAAAGAGACTGAGCCAATTATCAGAAAAGGACCAATTTCAAAACGAACTATTAGTAACAGTCTCTTGAAAATGCATGTTAACCTATGATGACGCACAGGAAAGCATATTTCAGAATGGGACTGGATTCACGCAGCAAAGGAAAACAGAGGACTAGTTCTATGACAACTGGGCATGTGAGGCGAGAAACAGAAAGTCACAGCTCAGTGGGCATGTGGGCTGCCTCTGTGCATTTAAAACTTAAAGCAAAAGTGAAATAATTACAATAATTCTAGGCTCCAAATAGGCATCAGAGAGGGACTGCTAAATTTATTTAGTTAGTTTTTAAAGATTTTATTTATATACTTGAGACAGCTTGCGCACAAACGGGGGGAGGTAGGGCACAGAGGGAGAGGGAGAAGCAAGCAGATTCCCCACTGAGCAGGGAGCCCAAGTTGGGGCTTCATCCTAGCATCCTGGGATCATGACCTGAGGCAGATGCTTAACTGACTGAGCCACCCAGGGACCTCACTAAATTTATATAGCATTGGTTTATAAGCTGGTCAGGACTGATGCAGACACAGCAGAAAAGGTGAATTGACAATATACAGGTAGAAATAGAAAACCAGCAGAACTGAGTGACAATATTCAAATGACCAAGCTCAATGATTTTGCAGTGTTATGGTTTTCTGTCTAGTGAATACCTTCTGGCTCTTGCTGTTTCCTTTTCTTGAATGTTCATATAAAACACCCTGTGTCCTTCAAAGTCAATTCAAATATTATTTCTCTGAGATCTTTCCCAGCAATTCACTCTCCCACATTCAGGTGTATGGGAAAATAAGTAGTTTCATCTTCATTTCCTCCATAGAAATACATATATTTCCTATGTTAAAAGTTATCATGGGATAGTTATTTAGGGTTTGGGACACGCCCTTCTGAAAATATTACATTTTAGATTTATAAACTTGGTGTGATTATAAAGTCTACTTAAAATTATGAAAGACTTTTAGTAGAAAAAACAATTTGGAACGGAGAGTAACTAAAAGGAAAATAAATTTCTATGTTTATCAATGTGGTTTCTTTAAAATGCGTATGTTCTTTCAAAGAATGTTCTCTATGTTAGGTGATATTGCTTAGCTGTAGCTACCGTGTGAGGCATGAAGGATCATAACTGATTGAATATTATTCTCTCTAATTCTGAATCTGTATAATTAATAGCCATCCATTCATATGATTTCTATTCTTTGGAAACATTCATTTATTATTTGAGGATTGAGATTTCTTTTTTGTTTACATAATACTTAACAAGTTATTATGCCCCCATCTCATTTTCAATATTGACCTGCATTTGCTCATTTAATTCTAGAATAACAAGTGGTGGCCCTTCTCTGTCATGTTCACTTTTAAGGGTCACTGTCATATTTTCACTATTAGAGATTTAGGCTGTGCCTTGCACAGTGTTTGATTATATTTAATAATGAGAATGCCAATGACCTGTTAGACATTACAGTTTTTTCTGGTTCATAGCAGAAAATTTTTAAAAGAAGTAAGGATAATTAGATCTTTCCCACAGTATTTATATTCCTGCATTTAGCATGGCATCTCAGAGTTTGACTACATTTTGTTTTATGGCATATATTTTTCCAGATGTAAATGGCACAAGCTTCTTTTCTTCCTCTGAATTTCCTTAGGTAATGTTTTATCACCATACCTTACATAATTAACGTGCCCCGCTCATTGATCATGTCACTGATGCATAATGCTGACCATTTTTAGTTAAGATGGACTTGGATTCTGACCCATCCTGTCATTCAGATTTCATGCAGCTAAAGTGGAAGACTCCTCGCACACATAATATTTGATCCCTGTGCACCATGGATCACATCTGAAAGAATATCATACAACGATGACCTCTTTGTGGATTTAAAGGCCCATTAGCCTAACGGCTGTAATTAGTCATTTTTATAACTAAGTTGATTAGTTAACTCTGTGAAGGGCACATTGCTTTCTAGAGCTAATTAACAGTAATACGATTTCTATCAGGACAATATCTCTCTAAGATATATAAAGAGGACACTACTTTTACTCTATACTAATGACAAGCATTTATCATAACATTGGTAGAATATATTATGTTATATTTGTATACCTATTGTCTTTATTTTTCTGTAATCCTAATGAAGCGTGCAATTACATTATTACTATTTTGCTAGTATTAATTTGTGCTCCCCCCCTTTTTTTTTTGTTTGAAATTTTGGAATGTTTTGTACCTGAAGTTAGGCAAGTATGATGATGTTTGGAGAAAGAGTGCCAGGACCTAGGATGGCTCATATTCGTGGTTGCTCTGTAACAAACGTGCTTTACGGCTTTTAGTAAGTTACCTCAACTCTCTGAAACTAGGTAAAATTAAATGAAAAAAAAATGTAGCTTGGCAAAAACAACCCATTGACATATGGTAATTTACATGGATGTTTTGGCGACATAATTCACTTTCCTTCTGAAAAGGTAAAAGGATGGCAAGGAGTGTAAAGATGTCAGAGATGAAGGGCACACCTGAGATCGAAGAATATATAGATTGTGATTAGCTTGAAGGAAAAGACAATCATTTTATCTACACTTACGTTTGTATTTGTCACCGCAGTTCTTGCACACAGTAGTTCTACAGGCTGACCACTTTATTATTTTGCTTGGTGAGTCACATTAAATGCAAATGGTAAATTTCTAGATAGCAAGATTGTGATAGTTTATAGATTATGTATATTTCTAATTATGCCTAGGAGTACAAGCCACATTGTTTTTTGTAATGTACACAAAAAAAATCATGCATAATTTCTCTTATTAGAAATAGCAGAAAAGCCTTCCTTTGTAACATTTCCAAAACAACAGGAATTGTAAGAGACACATAAAAATGAAGATAGTAATCCTTGATATTGCTAATACTTCTTTCTATTGTTCTACAGAGTTAGATTATTTTTTTTAAATCATGCTTGACAATGCCTTTTGAAGAAATCTACAAACCTATATAGAATGTGAAGCTTAGACATCAAACAGGTATGATCAGACTGACTTATAAGGAAAAAAAACTTTCTCGGTGTATCTGGTATTTAGTGCTCTTTTCAAGAAGTGAGCCGAGTGACACTCCTACCAAGACTTAATTTTTTCCTATTCTAAATTCAGTGTAAAGATCAACTGGCTGCAGTTATTTTTTTAAATCATAATAATTATGTCATTACTTCCTGAAGCCACAAAAAACACTCATCCAGCTCAATAGTGTGTGTCTCTGATACAAACAGAATATTCTTGAGTTGTGAATAATGATATTTTCGTTATACTTGAATAATCGCGTATTCTGAATCTAAATAACTAATTCTAATAAACGAGGTTCTGGGTAGAATGTAGTTTAGCAGAACATGAGGGAGAACAACTTAAAAGACCTCGTTTAGCACATCATTTAACATATCTCAACTGGATCAAACCAAACATTTTTCTTGCAGAGAACCGACTGATGCCAGTTACATTGTTTATATTGTCGTTGCAGACATGATTTAAGTAAAGCTGTAGCATGCCTTATTCAACAAAATGCTTGGCAGCTCTGCGCCCCGCTCTGCCATAAGCACGTGCGATGCAGTGTAACAAAACCTTCAGAGGGTCTTATCTTCAGGAATAATAAAGTTAAATGATATGAGAGAAAGTGCTAAATTTCGATATTTTTTACTGCAGAAAGTATCATGTTCTCACAAAATCTTTTACTGCAAGTTTCTGACAAATAAAACTAAAATAAAGAAAGAAATGTTTTTCCCAGTTTGCAAAACTGTGCCATATGGACTAATGGCAGCTTTATCCATATCAGTTTTTCATTGTGTGAAATAATAAGCAGAATTTGATTCTTTTGTGAACCAAATATTGCCCTTTGATTGCCTTGGGCTCCAGGCAACTTGGCGTTCTCTACTTTGGATTGCTTTCCTTAATAGGATCAAGAGATATTAGGCCACCAAAGTAGTGCCGTTGTGCTGATTTGGGGTGACTGATATTGTTTATATAGACAGGAGCCCTGAGCAAATAGTTTCCTAAGACCCTGTGTACCCTAGGGGAACTTGTACATCCTAGGGGGTGACCTGTATGACCCAATTAGGTTTTCACCATTTTTGAACAATTAATATAATATTTGCCCTTATCAATTTTCTCTTTAAATGGGTTCTACAAATAGCTCACCCTTTGTTCTCTTTATTGTATGTTATTTCTCTTCACCTCCTTTATCATAGTTTATATTGGGTTCTCAGGAGATAGAAAAAATAAATATATGTGCTTATTCTGCATCTTAAATGAAAAATCACCCCTTTATTCTAACCATAAAACTATGCTTTTTGCTTAAGTGATTTTTGAGCAAGTTTTTGTTACTTTCAACAAAAAAGATTGTGTGTGCCCAATTGTCAGGCTTAAAATGTAAGAAATTAGCAACTTTATTTTGTTCTTTTACTAAGTTTAGCTGTGTTCTCAGAGTTGGTTATAACTCATTAGAAGGAGACAGAGATTCCAACAACTAGGTTATCGTGGGAGTAGAGCCTGAAATAGTTAAGGCTGGAGATGGAGAGAGTGAAACAGTGAGGCTGGAGGAAATATACACAGCATATAATATGCCGTCCCTGCCTTTTCATAGGGTGCACAGCAATCTATGTGAAAATGTTTGTAGGTAGTAAACAAGAGATCAAATGTTGAAGAGGAGTTAGAAAGGGAGACAAAGACAAAGAAACAAATGTAATTTTTGTGGTGTGTATTTATCACTTCCCAGCCTGATTCAAGATGTAGATGACACCTCCCAGTACATTTTCACGTGGTCCCTCGGACAAGGGGCAGTTTGAAGAGACTCAGCCTCTTAAATACCAAAAATTGCTATTTTCTTCATGTAAGATACTCGTGTGTGTTTTGTGTATAAAGGGGGTGTTTTAGAAATCATTTAAGTGTTTTGGCAACTTGGTTTTCCTTTAGCAACTCGAAGAAGCAATATGAACTGCTAACCTTGACCTAATACTCAATAGGACAAGAACTGCAAGTTACTGAATGCTTAGATGAATGCTACCAGCGCATGTTAGAAACTATTAGAGTCAAAGGCGGGGAACCAAATACAGTTTAGGAAAATAAAACTACAAGTGTTGAGTCAAGATAGAGTTGTTTTAATGCCAAAGATTTTAAAAAGAGGAACACTAGAAGGTGATGGAAAGAGCCTAAAAATAAAATTTGGACAATAAAAACAGAAATGGGCTCAAGCAGGTGATATTTATATAGATACATGTTTTCAACAACTCTCTTTTGGAGGCTTCATGTGCCAAATACTGTGCTAAGCCTCACAACACAATTGTGATGAAGACAGATCAGATGCTGAAGAAGTCTACTTTCTAGGGAATGCATCCCTGGGACTGCGCAACTTCCAGCGTAGCCAAAAAGGCCCGAATTTCACTTGAGTTCCATATGGGAACATGCGTCCTGGACTTCTATCCACCCTATTCAGATCCCTTTTCCTGGTAACATCATAGCATGCTAAAGATGACAAACTTATCAAGAGAATGAAACCCACACAAGGAACACTTGATCCTCATTATTTGAGGATTGTGTATCTGAGAATTTGCGTATCAGCTAACACGTATTTGTAATCCCCAAATCAATATGTATGACACTTAAATGGTCATTTGCAGACAAGTGCATGCACAGGGAGGTGAAAGATGGAGTCTCCCCAGGCTCACATTCTCTGATGAAGTTGAACAAAGTGACACTCTGTCTTCTGGTTTCAGCTCTCATACTACAACAATACAAAAATCCTTTTGGCAGTTCATTTAGTGCGACGGGTTTTTTGGGGGGGATTTATTGGGTTTTGTTGGTGATTTTGCTATTAAAATGACCCCCAAACAGTGCCGAAGTGCCGTTTGTTTTCTTTAGCATGAGAAGGCCGTGATATGCTTTGCATCGAGAAAGAACAGGTGTATTATAGATAAGCTTTGTTCAGGCATGACTTAACAGTGCTGGTGGCTGTGAGGTTCAGGTTTAATGAATCAGTATATATTAAGTTGTCTTTAAACAGAAACACACATAAAATAAAGTTATGTATTGTTCATTTGATAGTAGGCTGGCAGGAATCTAACTGTATTTCCCCTAAGGGCAATGACTCAGTGTTAGCTAATTAGTGTTCCTGGTGACTTTAGAAAATATAACTACCACGAATCAATGATATATTGAGCTTTCTTATGGTTCAGATAACTAATATGCAATCATACAATGATAGTATTTGGTATTAACTTATAAGCCCTATGAAATGTTGGTGAAATTATTAACCCTTGCTCCCACCAGCAAACACCCTGTAAAGGGTTATCTGATCCTCAAACAGCAGGATCAGATAACTTCTTTTATTATGCTCATCTAACACTATTTTTTCCATCCACGTTTTCTGATCTGCTTTCCACATTGCCCCATATCCACCCCACTACGGCTGCTTCCTGATATTGGAAGTAATTCTCTTATTGCAGAGACCTTTGGATTTTTCTTTCAGCAGTAACTCTGTATTCCTTTATGAAAATAGTGACTTTCTGCCTCAAGTACATAGACTTTATCAACCGTATTTCTATTACTGTCACGATTTCTCTTCTTAATTGGCCTAGCAAAAATCCATGCAAATGCTGGAAGTCAGGAATAGCAGCTTTGGATGCAAACTTTCTCCATCAAGGTGCTTTGCAAAAACATCTATGAATATCCACTTTCACTTTGATGGGAGGGATTTTATAGATCATTTAAAATTGTAGCGGGGGGGGGGAAGAAAGAAAAAAGATTATCCAGGTTGTAAGTCTAGATGACCTTGTGTCGTTACTGTTCAAAAACCCTTTATTCTGGGGCATCTAGGTGGCTCATTTGGTTAAAGCATCCAACTCTTGGTTTCTGCTCAGGTCCTGATCTCAGGGTTGTGGGATCGAGCCCTGTGTCAGGCTCTGTGCTTAGTGCAGAGTCAGCTTGTCCCTCTCCCTCTGCTCCTCCCTGCTTGCGCTCTCTCTCTAAAATACATAAATAATAAATAAAATCTTTTAAAAAACCAAAAACTTTATTCTAATATTGTTTCTTATCTCTTCCTATAAAACAGCCTGTGGAAATACTATAAAACAAAGGTATAATTCTATTAAAAAAAATAAAAGAAAACAGCTGGAAAAGGCTACAACCCAGAATAAACTGCAGATCATATAAAACTTTATGCAACCAAAAAGAAGTTTATAAATTTTATTTTAAGCTAAGGAATCATCTGAATAGTTGAGAGAAATATAGAACATTTTCTTCTTCTATCTACTCAACTTTAAAAAAAGTATTTTAGCTTGTAAAGAATTTTTCTTGTTTTAAGTTAAGAAGAAATTGAAGTCAAAGATACTCAAAATAAAAGTAAGAAAACTGAATGCCTTTAAAAACTGAAGACTCGTGGGCGCCTGGGTGGCTCGGTCAGTTGAGGGTCAACCTTAGGCTCAGGTCATGATCCCGGGGTCCTGGGATCGAGCCCTGAGTCTGCGTCTCCCTCTCTCTCTGCCCCTCACCGGCTTGTGCTCTCTCAAATAAATGAAGAAAATCTTTAAAGAAATGGTGAAGACTCAGACCCCAGCATATTATCACAAGTACTGAAGAATATTGCATATAGTTATGCAATGACATGCCAAGACTCAAGGTCTGACTACGTTTTTGAAGAATTGAAAGGACTGATTGTAGAATACACAGCATGTGATCAACTCTTAGAAAATTCCACAATTATCAAAGCAAGTGGCATGTAAGAGCATAGATGTGGATGCCAAGTTTACAAAAAATCAACATGCGTTCATTTGTGATAGATCTTAACTGAGCTTTTTAAGCCTTCTTAAACTGATACATACCATTAGCTTGATTTATTTATATGATAACATAGCCTTGAAAGTATACTATGTATTGATATGATCCTAAGTGGAGTCTATGATTTTAAAGTTTGGAGAATAGACAATCGATTGAAATACGTCAAACATGCTGTGGCAAACAGTAATGCACCTCATCGTCTAGAGCGGGGGGTTGTCAAACTACAGCGAAGACCAAATTCAGGCTACAGCCTGTTTTTGTACAGTCCATGGACTGAGAATGCCTTTTACATTTTAAAGAGTTGTAAGAAAAAGGCATAAAAGAATATGAGCTGGAGATTGTATATCACCTACGAAGACTAACATACATATTACCTGCATCTGTCCTTTGACAGAAAAGCTTTGCTAACCTCTGGACCAGAGGACAGTTTCTGCCTCTGTGTCTTCAGGGGTCTGTACTTGAGCCGGTACTGTCTCTGTGATCAACAGCATGAAGAAACCTGCTGAGGCGCGCTCGCTAAATGAGTGCATAGTAACACCGAGGAGGGCTGGCTTAAAAGGAGAGCAGACCTTAAAGTCGACACACACACATACATACAAGCACACTTACATTCCGGCTGGAGCAAAAAAACCCTACAGAACAGAATTTAGTGGCTCTTCATGTATTAATGTAACCTATTGGTAGTTTAAGTGAAAATGGCTTGATGGTTGTACACTTGGATAGGATAATTTGAATATTATGCTGTTTGGTTCTATCTATCTGTCTGTCTGTCTGTCTGTCTATCTATCTATCATCTGTCTATCTCCCAACCAGGATCTAATGATCCATGTGGGCAAGAATGCCATATTAGTAATGTATATCTCACATTTTGGCTAGTATACAGCCTGGAATATTATTGGCACACAATACCCAGTCACTGAATACATGAAGGAATCACCTAGGACCATGCCTTGTGTAACAAATGCTCAAAAAATATTTACTGTCAAAGGAGTAATGAATGAATAGTCCAATAAGATAAATTACTGTTTCACTGTATTATGAACATTCTATACCTTATGCATAGCATTATTCCTGATTAGATAAAATTTAAAATATTTTATTCAGTTAAGGAAAACTCATTATTTGAGGTCATTGATTAGCTTGACTGTCAGGAAAGATCTGGGCAGTATAAGGATATGAAAGCAATACAAGCTTTGTATCATAATACTTCTGCTTGTAGAATTTTCTCTACATTTCTTGTGAACAGAAGTGCTGACAAATTTCCAGTTTTATTTGCCTGGAAAACCCTTATGGTTCCTTCATATTTGAAAGGTACAGGTTTCTGGATTAACAGTTTTGTTCTTTCAGCTTCATTGTCTTGCAGCAAGCATTGTTTCTCATGAGACATCTGCTATAATTTGTTTTCGTCTATAGATAATGTGTGTTTTTACTCATGCTGACTTCAGGATTTTTTAAAAATTTCTTTTGTTTTTAGTAGTTAAATATGATAAACTTCTGTGTATGTATGTGTTTTCTCTACGCCTTTTTAAATCTCAGAACTGCTTGGGTCGGTGATTTTGTGTCTGTCATTAATTCAAATAATTATTAAATTAGAATATTGGAGTAAAATTTATAAATTACCATATACATCCAAAGGTATACAGGCCATAAATCAATGAATTTTCCCAAAATAGAATCATCTACTTAACTGGGATGCAGATCGGAAAATGGAACCTTCCTTGCCAGTCTGGAGCTCCCTTTATGCCCTTACAAGGCACTGTTCCCCCAAAAGTAAACTCTATACTGACTTCTAACACCACAGATTTACCTGTTTATGAATTTATCGTATTTTATATACCTGAAATTGAACTCTTTCGTTTCTGCTTTCTTTGGCTTTGCATTATCACTTTTTTTTTCTTTTGTGAAATATGTCTCACACAGAATATTGCCACATGCAATGTTTTTGCTTGTGGCAAAATAAAAATTAATATTTTTATTGTGGTGGAGCATTCCATCTTATGAATACGCTACAAATTATTTCTCTACTCTTCTACTGGGCAGCACTCGGGTTGTGTGGGGTGCTGCTATGTACAGAATGCAGGTCTTGGGTGGGTATATTTATACTCAATTCTGTTGACTATCAAGGACTGGACTTGCTGGGTCATAGGTATGCATATGATTAATTTTAGTAGATATTGCCAAATAGTTCCCCAAAGTGTTTTCACCAATTTCTGTTCACCCGCAGTGCATGATAGTTCTGTTTGCTCCATATCCTTTGTTTTTAGCTATTTTTGTTGATTTCTTTTAGTGTCTTGTGAAAACTTTAATTTGTATTGCCCTCAAGACTAAAAAAGTTAAACATTTTTTAAATGTGTGTGTTTGCCAAATGAGTTTTTTCTCTTGTGAAGTGTTTGTTCACTTTTCTGGGGCCCATTTTCTATTTTTCTCTTTTCCTAAAAAAATTGAATTATATGTATATATTTATATGTTTTGCCACTAAGTAGTGGAATGTTTTCTTTCTAAGAGTATATCTTTTATAACATAAGTTTGAGTTTAGCGTAGCCTAATTTATTATTTTTCCCTCTTTGGTTCTAACAATTCTTGTCTATTGATTATGAAATATTTTTACCACAACTATAGAAAAATATTTCCCTACATAGTCTTATAAGTTACCATTTTACTTTTTATATTTAGACTGACAATCCACCTGAAATTGATTTTTATAAGTAGACAAATGACCTAGCATGATAAAGTATTCTCCTCCTCCCTTCGGTGCAGGTTGGCTGTCATGAATGACAATGGCCGTATATGGATGGTTCTAGTTCTTAACTCTATTAAGTCTATTGGCCTGCTTTTTTATCCTCTCACCAAATTCTACACACTCTTACTTATAATAGCTTTGCATTTATAATCTTAAGTCTGTGGTAAAGTGCTTGAACTTTGTTCTTTAAGGTTTAGAGAAGCACTACCTTTGCCTTTTTTGAATCAAGGTGTTTTCAGTCAATGGGGAGTAAAATCTAAACAGGTCTACTTATCACATAACCCAACACATTTTACCACAAATGAATAGGTCAGTATTAATTCTTTATTTCCCAGTTAAATTCAAATAAACTCTAAACTCCTTATTAATAACATTGAGCAATGCATTTTATAAAACTCTATCTCATACGTCTATCAGTAAAGTTTGCAGCAAATGATATGCTTCTAAAGATGAAATTTAGGAATAAATGCAATGATTTTTAACATTTTCAGATTTTGATGTAGAATCTTGGGAAGATGACAGAGGCTAGGGGGATTCTACACAACATGGTAAAAAGGAGCAGGAAGGAGTGGGAGACACTCTAGGGTATGTGTGAGGGAGAGGGGTTTGAATTATAAGCCCCTTAGGCACTGAGATTTCCCCTAAGAGGTGAGGGGTGGCTGGGACTTTAAATCCTGGGGGACATGGGCAGAGGGACCTTCCATACCCCAGAAGATAGGGGACAGAACCTGATGGGTCAAATAAAGCAGGGGACTGGGATCATTGTTTCATGCTTTAATGGAAGAGTCAGCCAAATCTCCTCACTCCCTGGCTTCTAAAAAGAAGCAGATCGTGTGCTTTGCACAGAAAGAACAAGCGGAAACACCCTCAGGCCAGAAGGTGAATTCCCAGGGCACCTCTTTCTGACACTATGTATTCGATCTCCTACGGGGCAGAGCTCTTGGACAGCTCCTAGAAGGCCTGTTTCTGGATTATGGTCTCTGTGGAACCCAGAAGTTGAGGCAACCTTGAATTACTTGAGGAGAGAGCTGACGTGGTGGCAGGGTTTGAAATTCAAAACTCCCTTGGACATGGGTGCTCAAGAGGAACTTGCTATTCTCATATTCGGAGAAATCTTTAGGGAATTCTTTTTAAAACCATGCCCTCTGAGACTATCAAAGTCATACTCTAATCCAGTGAGGCTTTGTCTCTGCTATAGATCCTTTCACCGTGTTTTTCATTTGGCTTCCTCTGAAGGAATAACTGTTGAATGTTTTAGTGTTTCAAAGCTGGCTGAGTAATACATTGTAGCCTCCAAAAAGTTTGAGGCGAATGGAAATTAACTACTCCCCTCCCCCACGGCAAGCCGCTCAGCAATTATAATAAAAGCAAGTCTCCAAATAATTCTCTGCCACCCATGCAGACATTTATTAATCATGTGTTTATTAGCAGGCAAGCACAAAGCAGTCCAAACAGTTCATTCTGTCAGCATGCAGACATAGTTCTGTCCTTTTAGGTGTCCTAACCACATCTTAAAAGTTTATGTAAGGCAGACCCTCGGCTTTCCAGAGTTCAGCTGGATTTTATAACTGCTCGAGTTGGCATCACAAACACAACTAAAGCAGGGGCTGGATGCAAGAGTTTTAAGGATCAGTCCTCTAGCGCCATCCCCGTGGGCTGTTCTGCCTCACTGGCTTATATATCCTGCTGATTCAGGTGTGGGAAGCATTTCAAAATATTTTAGCCATTGCACACAGGATACATTTACATTTATGCAAGAGAACTTAGTTGAAACATTTATTATGGTGGTCAATAGAACATTATTGTCACCAATGAAAATCCGTTTCTGACATTCACTATGTTAACTTTATAATTGTAGATTGTTGCTCAAGGTCAGATAACAAACCCTCCTGGTAGCCGTCTCTGACACGCCGCCTTTATGAAACACCGCTAGGTGGCTACGTATAGCCTATGCACTCTTCATTAGCATGCTAACTGTACGGGATGATATTTTAACCAAAATAACACCCACTGAATACAACGCTGTATATGATAAAATATTTTCAAGTAAGTTGTAAATATTGCAGGAACTAGTTAGCCTAAAATAATCAAATCACAGAAATATCATTCTTACTTAACGTGAAAGGGCAGAGAGAAGTGTGAAGATTAATGGATTGAATAGATGTTTAAAAAAATACAATTATTTATCAAACTGAGGCTATATATTTTGCACTGTAAAAATTTATATCAAAAAGTGTATCATTAAACTACGAGACTTTCCCTGAGACAGTAAGTTTATCCTGGGGCAATGGCACACTCCCATTTATAAGAAATGAACATAAAAGTTCAGTTTTGGTTGTACTCCTTACGAGGTCTGACCCAAAAATGAAAGGACTGAGCCCAAAATTCCATTTTCCTGTCAGTATTCTCCTTTATCAGTGGACTCCCCCTAGCAGTCACTTGTCTCTGCATTGTCCTTTCAAGTTTCTCTGTATGAGATGAGGCTGACAGATCAAATTCAAGTTTGGAATCCGTAGACTCATCTGTCTCCAATCAGCGTTCTGAGGCCTCTTCCATAAGTAGCATTTCGACATCATGGTGCACTTTCCAATTCTCTACACACGTGAATCTCCACCAATAAAGAGCTGCCCCTTGACTGTCTCTGTTGAGGAGTATGCCTGCTACTGGAGGAACAATGACCCATCCTTATTACCAAGGACCCGTGAAAGAGACACCTGCAGGCCTCGCGTGAAGGCTTGGAGCTATCTGAGCAGCAAAACCTAGCATTCTGGATCCCTGGACTATGGCTGCAGAGGAGGAGCCCAAGCCTCAGAATGGGCACATTCCCTTGGCTCCGGGAATTCCTTTTCCTGTTAGGACAGAGTTCTCTAAGGTTTATGAAAAGGCCTTTCTTGCTTGAGACTAAGTACTGTCCCTACATTGCGCTAATTCAATTACCAGGTACACCGTGTTCTCTGTCTGCAACAGTCATTAAAGGAACATTAGAGCAGAGATGCTGGTAGATACAACAACTAACAGGAATGCTTATATAAAGAGTTGGTGATTTATCTTCTAAAACTCCCAAAATATAATTTTATTCAAATGCACTCTCTCTCTTTTTAAAAGATTTTATTTATTCATTTGAGAGAAGAAAGAGAGAGAGCCAGCACAAGCTAGGGGGGAGGAGCAGAGGGAGAAGCAGACTCCCCACTGAGAACAGAGCCTTACTCAGGGCTCTATCCCAAGACCCCGAGATCACGACCTGAACTGAAGGCAGACGCTTAACCAACTGAGCCACCCAGGTGCCCCATCAAATGCTTTCATTTTCATTTTATTACTTCAACTATGCTTTAAAATATATCTTAAAACACTCATTTCCTAGAAAGTGTTAATATGGCCTTGGACTAAATGAAATAAAATTGACATTCTCCTTTCTGTTAGAAAGTTTTTTGTTTGATACTTTTTCTATGAAAACATTGACATGTTCCATAAGTGATTAAAGAGACTTTCAATTTTATTTGGTCATTTAAGGTCTAATTGTCTGTGTTGCCCAGGCTTAAAATTCTAGGTCAAAAATAACAATAATAAAAATAGTAATCATAATAATAGGTAAGAAATGAAAAAAAAAAAAAAGAAATAAAGAAAATATTTTAACCATGAAGTAATGATTGACCAAATTATATAGTGCTGGTTCTTAAAATAATGAAAGAGAACATCTTTTTTAATGATAACTTTTAAAAAAAGATAACTTTTAATCAGTTTAATACAATGAGATAAATCCTTAGTGTTGGAAATTATGATTTTCCACATTGAGTAGAAACTGACAGAGTTATTTTTATGACCTATAATATATGTAAAGGAATAAATATATATTGAAATGTTTCTGGGAATCAACAGTATATTAAATAGTCTTAGTGTAACTTTTTTTTTTTTTTTTAGATTTTATTTATTTGAGAGAAAGAGAGTGAACAAGAGAGAGTGAGCACAAGCAGTGGGAGGGGCAGAGGGAGAGGGAGAAGCAGGCTCCCCGCTGAGCAGGGAACTTGAGGCAGGACTCCATCCCAAGACCTTGGGATCATGACCTGAGCCAAAAGCAGACGTTTAACAGACTGAGCCACCCAGTCACCCTTCTTGTAACTTTTTATTTCAATATTCTCTGCTTCTATGGCTCTTTATTCAGTTATATTCAAAATAACTTAAAAGATAAGTGCTATTATTATCTCCACTTTACAGATGAGGAAAATGAGCCACCTAATATAATATAGTTTGTGATAAAGAGTTTTAAATATATTCATTTTCACATCATCTTTAATAGTGTATCCTTTACACAATGCTGAAGATTGATATTGCTTATTTAGTTTTTAATTAATAACATACAAAATCTATGTTTAAGAAGTACATTAATGTAATGTAATTCAAATCATTATTGCAGTTCAAATCCAGTAATTAAATTTACACTTAATTGTAAGATAAGGCCATAAAGTTATAGGAAATAGTATGTCAACAAAGTGATTTCTAGAGGCAAGTTTTTTTTTTTTTTTCCTCTACTTTGGGAGAAGTATGTTTAATAGTTTGTCCTGCCGGGGCGCCTGGGTGGCACAGCGGTTAAGCATCTGCCTTCGGCTCAGGGCGTGATCCCGGTGTTATGGGATCGAGCCCCACATCAGGCTCCTCCGCTGTGAGCCTGCTTCTTCCTCTCCCACTCCCCCTGCTTGTGTTCCCTCTCTCGCTGGCTATCTCTGTCTCTGTCGAATAAATAAATAAAAATCTTTAAAAAAAAAAAAAAGTTTGTCCTGCCATGAAAGAGGGGACCTACTATGTTTACCTTTTCCTGACTTGTGTGTCTTTTGGGGAAATATATAAGTAACTCTTTGGAACTCATTCTTATTAAAGAATGGCAAATATATATTAAAATATATATGTATGTTAAATACTGTTATAAAATTAATACCAAAAAAACATAACATTTGCAATGCCCTTATAACCTTTTAAGTACTTTGATACCTATTAATGGTTGCATCACTATCATCCTATTGAAAATGATTCGTCATTCCTATTTAACTTTAATCTTCACTTTCAAATGCAGTGTGAAAACTAGGGAATTTTCACAACAACCTCATAAGAAAGACACAAATCACAGAATGTTAATTGAATATCTATACAATTGCTTTAAGTAAAATAGAGTAACAGAGATGATGAAAAAAAGATAAAATGTAATTGTCTAATAAATTTGTTTGCAGGTGCGTGTTCATTTCTTTTTCTATCCTAAGGTAAATCTGAATTTTTAAACTTTTTTTTTTCTAGAAACTTAATGGAATTTTTACTAACCACATAAACAATGTTTCTGGAAGGAAAAAAAAAATCACCATTCTAAAATTTTGGTGACAAAGAATTTGTCACAAATCAGATACACCGGCATGCTTTTAAAAAACAGTAGTGTCTTGGTGGCTCAGTTGGTTAAGCATCTGCCTTCAGCTCAGGTCATGATTCCAGGATCCTGGGATCCAGTGTCCTGTATCAGGCTCCCTGCTCAGTGGGGAGTCTGCTTTTCCCTCTGCCCCCCCCCCCCGCCCACACTCATGCTCACTCTCCTCTCTCTCTCTCAAATAAACAAATAAAATCTTTTTAAAAAAGATGCTTTTAAAAAATATATGAAACTTCTCTGTTTAAACTGAATTGATCATTCTAATTTTATATTATAACCAACTAGGAAAGAAATTTCAACCCTGAAGAAGCTTAGATGCTAATCACTCCCTCTCTTGAGGAGCTCACTTATGTTTCATTTGTGTGTTGTTTTTTAGTTTTGTTTAAGTCTTTAGAAAGTGAAATGTCTTTTATAGAAAGGATAACTTGAAGGTGTTTTTTTAGCACGCAACTGAGCTGCACATACAAGGAAAAGAAAAGGAACACCATAGGCATGAGGCCTACTGTACCTTCAATTTGAATAAAGTTCAATGACCAGAAGAACACTTAAAAAATCAAATCGTATAAAATATTTAAAGGATTTTGATGCTAACAAGGACTAAAAAAACTGTGAGGTCAGAGCGAGTGCAGTAACATAGAATACAGTGCTGTAACTCTACTGCTAACACGTGCACGGGGGAATCTTGAAGTTAAAAAAAAATCCTGCAGTTTATTCCCCACATGATCTCAGTGATACTTTTCAAGTTCTAAGTCAAATGAAGCCACTCATGTGCTCAAAACCTTCCAGTGGCTTCCTGTCTCATTCACAGTAATTCCAGGTCCTTGCCTGGGCTTCCTTCTCCAACCCGCCTCCTTCTCTGACCTCTCTTTCCCCTCTTGGGGCTTCAGCTACAATGGCTCTCATGTATGTCTTTGAACACACTACCATCTTCTCAAGCCTCAGGGACCTTGTTCCGACTGCTTCCTCTATCCTGGAAGGTTTTTGTGTCCCCTACTCAGTCCCTTACTTCAGTCCATTTCCAGTGAGGAATATAGAAACCCCTCAGGATAATTCACACAGAGAGAGATTCAGTGCAAGCACATGGTTGCAGAAGAGATGGAAGGGCTTGGAGAACAAAATGGAGAGTAGAGTATTACCTAACAATTAAAACCTGTTGCTGTCCATGTTGGGCAGAAGCCGCCAACCCCCCGAAGATGTTCCTGCTGCAATCCTGGAAGCTGTGAATGAGTTATGTGACTATGGCAAGAGGGAATTAAGATAAGACTGTAGATGGAATAAAAATATTAAGCAGCTGACTTTTAAATGAGGAGATCATTGTGGATGATCCAGGTGATGGAATGTAATCACTTTGGTCTTTATAAGCAGTAGAAGGAGGCAGGAAGTTAGAGTGGAGAGATTTGAAGATGTCGCTCTGCTGGCTGTGAAGATGGCGGAAGGGGTAGGTGTCCAAAAATACAGCGGCATCCCAGAGCTGGAAAAGCCAAGGAACCAGTTCTTCCCTCGAGCCTCCAGAAGACTCACAGCATGGGAACACCTTGCTTTTGGTCTAGTGAGGCTATTTTGGACTTCCGACCTCTGGAAGAAAATAAATTAACCTAAGTAAGAAAATAAGAAGAGAATAAATGTGTGTTGTTTCTAAGTCACTAAGTTCGTGGGAATTTGTTACAGCACAAACAGGAACCTCATAGAGCACCCTGGAGGCTGTGAGCCCACATGTCCATCGAGCTGGGGGCCGGACAAACCACTTAATATAGAATATTTGGGACCTGTAGTTTTCTTATTTATGACAGTTTTGATTATTACAGCTTGGTTCATAGTCACTAGGCTTAACCCTATTTTCAGGGTTTTAACTTTTACCCATATGTTCATGGTTTTTCAGCTATTATCCTTCAATCCTCTAGAGTATCAAACTTGTAAATCACTTTTTTAAGACATTTTTTAGTAGATCTTAACGGCTAATCTGAGCTTATTATATTCAAAATAAGACCTTATATTCTAAAAACTACCACTGTATTGGTTCTCTTTACTCTTCAGTATCCCCCAAAAGCCTGTATTCATCTGTATCCCTTATTTTGGTGAAAGGCCTACTATCACTTGGCATTTTAAAATCAAAAGTCAGACTTCTATTCCAACATGTATCAATTATAACCCACTGGCGATCTTAGATCCTGACTACTTCTTGATCTTTCCCCCTCCTCGCCATCTGCATCATATTGACTCCCACTCTGCTAGTTCTGGCCAACATTTTGTGTGTGTGTGTGTCTGGATGATGGCTTTTCTTATTTCTTGTAGTTTTCTCTCATTTGCAGTAAATGCTTTTCATTCTTGCCTGCTTCCATCTTGTAAACAGTTCTCTCTTTACATTTTGATAGGGTCTCTCATTGTAAGTTCCTCTTTCAAAAGATAGAATCTGAGAGCCGTTATTTCCTAGTCTCCTATGCAGTCATTATGTAGACACGTGATCTAGATTCCACTGCTCAGACATACATGGACAGGACCCTAGTTCTGAAGTGAGCAGTGAGGTGTCTGTTATGTTGTCAGGGTCGGTGGCAGAAGTGGTGGCACAGATTTCACTATCAGGCTATTTTTGGGCAGAGTCACTCTGATTAGCATTATCGGGGGAAGTGTGGACACCAGCCTAGTTTGGTATGCAGTTCTGAGTGCTTCTGTAGTAAATTTAATCTCAAGCCTATTCCTCCAGACATCTTGATGTTTCTATGAGTTAATATCCTTAAGCAAATCATTTTGCTGGCTAACTAGCCATAAACATACAGAATTATATTCATCTTCTACATCGTGACTGGAATGATCTTTGAAAGTGAAAATCGAACCCCACCGCCAAACTTCATCACCGTTCAGTTCATTCAATGACAAACAACGGGATGAAGTCCTGCCGTCTTTCACGTACACACATGGTCCTCTGGTCCACCACTCCATCCGGCCTTGGTTTCTGTTCCTTCTCATCATGTATTCCACATGAAGTTTTACAAGTCTGTGACTCTTGCTCCTGATTCTATCTAAAATATCCACCTTTCCTCCCCCAGTCACTAAGTGCATGCTGATCTAAAACTCAAATCAAGCACAATCTCCAGGAAGGCTTTAATGTCTGTTCCCCACCCCACTCCGTGGTCCTGCTTGAGGCAAGGTGCCATTTCTCCGTGATCTCATAGTTCCCTATACCATTCTCTATCATCATACTTTTTCCATTCTGTATGGTTATCTGTGCCCGTATGCCTCCTCTTACTACTTCTTGAGTTCCTTGACAGAGGCTGAGAATATTCAAATCAGTTAAATTTGTGATTTCCCCATCGCTAGCTAGCACCTACTGTTTCATATATTCATCTATGTTTAAGTGATGCTGCTAGGGTCTGAGCATAACTGTAAATGATTGGGATTATACTTGTAAATAAAGGAGAGAGAGAGGCAAGGATAGGGAACAAGCTCTCTTTCCCAAGGTGGTGGGATCTAGGAATGGTGACTTCTTTCAAGATATTTTGTGAGAAAGAAATTCTATGAGCAAATATATTTAAAAAATATTACAAAGTATATCTCTTATTGGTGATTTATTATACCCATTGGAATATGAAGAGTTCTGAGAAATTATACAGTATCTAAATGTATAACTTTATTTCTCCATTTTGTAGCATTACAACCTAATGAATGGAAGGAATAGGGATCCAAGGGGTACAAATTGAATGAGAGGGTATAGGGGAAAACAGAGCCACTGTCATTTTGCCTGTCATTTTTAGAGCTGTGGTAGTGGAAGTCTGTTTTAGTATTCTGTTATATGACACCTCTTCCCAGTGTTCAGAAAACTGCACTTTAAATGTTTTTACATGGAAGAAGAGCCTAGTGTTTTTAGCCCTGATCAGAATCAATGATGGCATTGCCAAGCCTGAGCAAAAAATATTTGACAGTAAACTTCTGTCTTCAATCCATTCATTTCAAATTGATCTTTCAAAATTGACCTATGCAGCTGTCAACAATCCTCACTTTAATACTGATTTGACTCAATGTCAAACAAACCAAATAGGCAGGCTTCTGCAGAGGGCAAGGCGAGTTAGCAGACAGTCAAATTGACACTCTTTGAAGAATAATTTGTTTTAAAATGAATATCATAATTTTCATGAGTTTAGACATTACAATAGAAACTATGTGTCTGTAAAAGAATTGATTTCTTACCAAAATAGCAACTAGAGCTATTCTTCGATGTAACTATCTATGGAATTGTAGAAATTTTGTTTGAAATTCTATATAGAAACAAAGCAAATTTCATAGTTATCGATTTTACTCTCTCATAGTAGAGATTGCTAATTGATGCTTCTCCCATGTGTTTTAATTTTTAACTGAGGAAAATAGTCACCCAGAAAACTACATTTCCCCACTTGTCTTGCAGCTAGATGTGAAGAGATGACTATCTTCTGGCCAGTGGGACATAAATGGATGTTTTTTGTGTCAGCTTTTAGGAATTTCCTTAGGAGGACCCTAGACAAACCCCTCCTATATCCCGATGGGTGTATTGGAGATGGACTTTTGCACCATGATAAGAGTCACACTGTAGATACGGCAAATGAATAAACTGGAAGAATCTAGATTGTAGTAGATTGTTTTTCCCAAAAATGGGCACGGCAATATTTCGGATCTTACATACAGTTCTAGAACCTGTGCCTGTTACTGCTGACGCTTCCCACAAAGAGGCAGAGTAAGTTCCTGTCCACTGGAACCTGGGTAAGATGGTGCTGGCCTCAGAGAACACCGTAGGAGTGACATGGCAAGACTTCTGCGACTAGGTCATAAAAGGAGATTCAGCTAACAGCGTCCTTTTCCCACTTGGGACACTGACCCGTGGGTCTCAGCCCCTGTGCCATGAGGAGACATAGGGGAAAGAACAGCACGGAGAGACACAATCACCAGATTTAGGACTAAGCGCAACTTAGATGAATTCAGCCCCCCAGACTTTGAATCTTCTGTCTGACACTCAACACTGGAGCAAACACACATCATCCCCCTGTGACCTCTCCAAATGCCTCACCCACACAACCTACCACAACAGATGTTCGGTTCATGTCACTGACCTGTGGGGCAATTTTGTTACAGAGCCAGATACATTGAAATACTTTATTGCTGGGGATTTTGTTGCTTAGCGCCATTATCCAAGACCTGGAATGAACGGCTCTGAACCCGAATGTGAAAAATAAGTAAATATTATCATAGTTAAGTCAGTGTTATTCAGAGGTTTTTTTCTTTTTTTCTTATAGAGGAATTTAATCCAACTTTTGCAAGCGAGTCTCCTCATGCTCATAGCTGCCAGCGTGTATCTGTCACCAAGATCTTGATCTTGAGACCAGACCTCACTCGTGAGCTCTAGATTTGTATGTTCAACTGCCTCTTGGTGATTGTCACTTTCATGTCTCACAGGAAGATCAGATGCAACATATATCTCAAGTTGAACTCATTAACATTTCCACAATCTGACCTTCTTTTTATATGCAGCACTTTGGTAAAAGGCATCATCAGATACCCAGTACGTCCCCAAACTAGGTGTTTCTCCTTTTCTGTCTTCCGTTTATATAATTGTCCAATTGTTCAGAGTCAAGTTCTGTTGATTCTGTCCACTAAAATGTTCCCTCCCTCAGCATGCATACATTGCCTATGCCATATTGCTCTTATTATTTTCTTTCCCACCCTACTCCACAATTCTTTTCCCGAGTAGCTTTCCTGCTTCTACTATCATCCATCCATCCTCCATTGTGATCATCACATCAGTTCCCTGATGATAGAGTTCTGGCTTACATCTCCCATTTGATATCTCATCATAATTCCAACTATAGAAAACCAAGAGAATGTAGATTTCTTTTCTGTATCCTCCAAGCACTATTTTATGTATTGACCACAGCATGTAACTTCAAGTTTTTTGCTTCTCCATTATAATGTGCTATCTAGAAGGCACTGACTATATCTTCTCCTCTAAATTTTCTAGCCTAATTTCTTGTGCATTGTATACATTCAGAATTTTTTTGGAATCAGTGAACTACTGAACAGCCTCCCATTTGCCTACTCCTCCCCCTACTCCAACAATGAGAAAAAGTAAGAGATGCTTCTCTTGCTTACACCATATTTCCTTCTATTATAAAATTTACTTTTATTGTAATTTATTTATTTAATTGTCTATACATATGACATCAGCCATTTATCCATTCCTGGCTAGAGCTGGATTTACTGTGAAGTTAACAAGGCCTAGGCTTCAGGGTCACTTACTTATATGACCTCTTCTAAAACCACGTATCTATTTTTTTTTCATGATTTTATTATTTTTCTTAAACATTGTTTCCCAAATTATATACATGCCTCACAAAATCTGGATTCGTCCCTGTTCCAATCAGAATTTACTAAGTGTCTGCCATGTAACAGAGTACATCTTCACAAATACAAGAATAAATGAAATGAATTTAATTCTACATAATTTCTTCAATACGTCAGAACAGTTCATTTGCAGGAGGTCATGCTCACTACATCTCACATTGTCACACTATGTCTTAATGTCTAGTCTCTCTGTCCTCCTCTTTATTCCCGTTATTATTCACGGAATTGATCCAAAACCCTTAGAAATCTGATCTCAGCATACCCTTTGGGCCAAATCGCCTGCAACTTCCCCACTTCCTAAACACCTCTTTACTCCACTAATTATATGTTCAAGGCAAACTAAACTACTCATTAATAATGCCCTGATTGTCTCTCTGCTCAAGTTATTTTTTCTCCTTTCAGCATCCAGTTTTGATAACACTGTCTAAAACATTCTTCAGCCCCTATTGGCAGGGTTAATCACTACTTCCTTTGCCCTCCAAGCAAGTTGATCATACCTTCATCATGATGTTTGTCCCACTGTGTTGGTTAGTTGGAATTGTATTCAGCTGCTTAAAAACACAGCATTGATAATAGTGACTCTAGTAATGACTTTGTTGGCTGATCGACGTCTTTTCTCCTCCCTGCTCTGTGCCCAGGAAGGGTCGGTGGTTTATAGACGCGGCTTCACTCCACCTCCTTTGTCTGGACTCTGCTTGCGTTCAGCCGGGCGGAGGTACTGGCAGGAAATTGGTATTAGAAAGGAGAGAGCATGAAAGAGAGTCAGAAAATGTAGTCTTGCCTTTACTCCCTGCTAGGCCTCGGCAGTGGCTGTGTCCTTCTGCCTGTCACCTCACATCCTATTGAGCGACCTTACTACTGTGGTCCCAGCTCTTCGTGCTTGTCAGGTTCAGGCATCGCCCTCGTTTTGCCACACCAGGCAAAGCAGAGGGAATGACTTTCTGCTCTGATTGGGTCTGGGTGCTTCATCATCTCTGCTTTAGTTCCTTTAACCTTGACCTTATCACTGCAAATAGTCCCTTGGTTACCTTCCTTACATTTTTAAAAATTACCTCTCTGAGTATTACCATTGGCTCCCTGCAAGAATTGGAATCATGTGTGGACCCAGAAGACAACTTTCAAAATGTACCTGATTATCGTTTTTTTTTTTTTCTTGTAGTGGCAGGTACTTTTTACAGAATGAAGAAGAAAAATCATACAAATGTTAAAAAGTGAATAAGAGTATTTTTGTTCTGAAAAGCATTCCCTTATTGAAGGTTGGTATTAGATTATTTGGTATCAGTATTTGCACATCTATTCTTACCATCAAATGGTGCCATGCTTTAGAGAAGTGTGAGATTATATTGCATCTTCTTAGACAAAAGAGGGACAAATGATTACATGTTTTGTGCAGAACATTTTGTGGTCATAAACAACCTTTTCATTTAAAAAATGTTTATTACAGATGGTTTCATGAGGAAATTAAATTTTAGAGCAGATTTTAGGGGAAAAATGCTTGACTAGGAGTCAGGAGTTGGGTCATGATTCTATTCTACTAAGAAATCACTGAGGTGACCTTTCTAAACTCAGTTTCCTCATCCTGAAAATGGGAGGTCAGAGGCGCTGTGTCTTTGGTTCCTTTCCAAAAAGTTCATAATTTTGGAATTCTGTGAGTAATCTTTGGTTATAAATCTTCTTAAGGAGATTACATTGATTTTAGGTTCAGAGGCTATCACAAATCTCTTCCCACTGACATGGCTTGGGGCAAGTCTTTAAAGAACTCGTTTGTCTCTGTTAGCTCTCTCTGAAGAAAATACAAACATTAGAAATCTCTAAAGCAATGGAAGGTTGCCTTGAACTTCTGTGAAGAAGAGCTGGATAGACTAGAACAACCCTTCTTTAAAGTGACATTTGCTTTTACTCCACATGGCCTTGAGAAGACCATCATCACTTGCATCTCTAGGTTGAAGTATGGCAACAGCCTTGCCAGCTCATGGTACTGGAGTCCATAGACGAATAGCCGAGTAGCTCAAGGTACTCATGGAAGAGGAGTTGATGCCCTTCGACACTTGTTACTCAACCTCCAATCTCCTTCCCCATCAGGGTTTGTTAAATGGCAAATAGGGTATAATGTTTTTAAGGCTGAGAGCCTGAGGAAAGGAGACTCAGCAAACAGGAATATTGTCTAGTGTCTCTGTGGGTTCCTGGGCTCTCCTCCCTCTACTTAAATTCAGAGAATAGGGCTCTTAGCCCCCTCCCAATAAAATATGGGAGTAGGTATATCCCTGGGGAATATAAACTCACACCTGAAGAATATGATTTAAAAAAAATACAGCAAATTGGATCACATCTACCATAGAAAGCAAAAGCATTAGGTCAGGAGGACCAAGAATTTCAAGTATTTCCTTAACCGACATTGCAAGTACAAAAAATCCCAATAGAAGAAAAAGGGAATAAAATCAACTCAAGCAAGTTTATTTAAGAATCTTTAAATTGCCAACATCAGTGTCTGGTACGTTGCCTTTATGAGACACTAAAGGAAACAAGAGATAAACTTAAATTCTGATCCAGAGTTTCATTTAATAGTTTGCCCTTATCCCTCCAGGTAAGCCCTCTTGATATATAACGATATGATCACCTGGTCAGCCCCTCTTGCTTTAAAGTTTGCACTCCTAACCTTTACCATAATACACAATAAAACACTGATTACCTGGAGGAAAACAGTCCATATGTAAATATCTTTATTTATCCTATGTCCTTGTCTTTGTTCCTTGTTTTTTATAATGTAGCACAGCAACATTTGTTTTTCCTGCTGTATATAGCACCTGGAGTTTTGTATGCATCCAGTTACTCCCTTTTTAGAAATTGTAATGGAAATGTGAATGAACTATATCTGAAAGGAGGACTGATGAAGATGAAGTGAAAGAAATAGGAGTAAGAAGCATCACCGCAGATCTATGCGTGATGTAGAAGGGAAAACCAGTGCCCTGGAACAGACCTGCACAATTTCTCCTCCAGCAAGCAATGGGCTTGAGTGTAGGACTGTAGGTGTTGCAGACTGTCTCTAAGTGCTCAGCCTGCATTATAGTCACTTAAAGGCCAGCAGATCAGACATAGTGATGGCTCCAGCTTTATGATTAATGATCCTACAATATTCTCACTGACCTTCATTCATGTAAAAGAAATAATTATATCAGCCCTACCAAATTTGCTGGGAAACAACAACAACAACAACAACAACAACAACAAGGGATAAAATGAGTTAAGTGACTAATGAAACTTTTTTTGTGTGACAAATGCAACTTTTTCTTCTTCTAATAATGTAAGTTTTGATTAAAAGTTTTGGATCACAATAGTTATTTTAATGTCGTTCACACTAAACACGTCAGCCCATGAATGGTAGAACTTTTGTCAGAGTGACCAGAGCCTCAGCATTGACAGGAAGAAGGCAGCTGCTCCTCAAATTCTGTAAAGGAGTTGCTACTATGCCTTCTATCTTACCTTTCCCCTTTACATAAAATACCTCGTGGATATTATGGTATGTGAAGTGAAGTTGGGCGTATTTTGGAATGGAAAGAAGCTGTGTTCTTCATGGGTGCAGTGAATGTTTACAACCATGGGGCCCCAAATCCTACAACATGTCCTTGTCGTGTTATTAGATTTAATATCAATCTTACTCTTACTTGGCTTCTTTGTTTTCCCTCCTGGGTTTTGTAAATAAATGTAACTAACTTACTTCTATTATATTGTAAGGTTGGGGTCCAGAGTTTAGTCTTTTAATCCCTCTTTGTACTCTGAGCAAAGTTGCAGGGATCTTTGTGCCAAGCATGAACTGGCACGAACAATACAGGGTGATCAAACAAAGACAAAAACAAAACAGGGTACAGGTTGATCAGATCAAACCTAAACAACATAATAAAAAATGTTTACTTTCTTGGGGCAGAGATTTGTAATATGACTCATGAAAGCACTACAGTCATATTAAGACAGATATTATATCCAGAAACAATCAAGTCTCTTTAGGTTTGCTAAACAGCTTTGCTGACACAGGTGGTAATAGCATTCATGACTATAAAGAATAGTGTCTGTCAATTTTATTCACACCACCAATATTTAAGGAACCTATGATGTGTGAGTTCTGTGCTAAAAAGTTCTGATATGTTGCAGTCATTTTTATCAAATGGAAAATTAAGTGGTGATTTGTATTTATAAATTTGAGTATTTTAAAATGAAGATTAAATCTATAAAAATAGTTTCACCTATTTGAAATTATTAAAATATTTCAATTTCATTGTATTAAGAAAGTAGGTATTATAATTTAGTGTGAATCTAATATTATTAAGCATATTTTTAAATGTCATATATTGTCATATATTTGTGCTATGTATATTTTTATCGATGATAACTACACCAAATTGCTCCATCTGATAGGTTAAAACTATTTTAAAGAATTGCTGTTGTCAAACACTATTGTCAAGAATGTGGCAGAATTGGGGACAGTGGGAATAAATTAGTTTAGCAAGAGGGTGATGTAAAAATGACATAAGAGTCAGTAAACGTTTCCATTTCAAAAAACACAGAAGTAGAAAGAAACATTTAGAAAAAGAATATTCTAAATCGGGAACAAAATGTAATATCCAAGAATCCAAGTGAAACCCAAGGAAATCTACCCACACATTTACTTTTTCCTAATCTCAGACCAAAATCATACAAGACACATACGTTCACATAGTTTCCAGGACTAAAAATGACTTGACAGAGTATGTATAACCCTTAAACCACATGAGAATTAAGTGAATGGGGTGAGGCAGATCAGCAGTGGAAATATCTTGGATATAATATTGCAGGGAATGAAAAATCTCAGCCAAAAATGTAAAGATGTTGGCTTGATTTCTCTGTGTAACATTGTTTTCACTCAGAGGCAAGATCTTCATTGGACAAAAAATGAGGGCCACTATTTTGAGCCCTTTTTTTCTGATGCCCTTTGTCAAGAAACCACTAATTGTTCATTGCAGTTCATATTCTGATAGAAAACATGAGGTCTCTGGATTACAGAACAGACAGCTTGTTATTCACAGAACATTTTCGTGTCAGTTTTCAGGAACCTGATCCTCATGGGATATGTAATGGGGGTGTAATGCAGGAGAGCAACCGCTGAAAGTATAAGATTTTGAGGTGATGTGGGGTTGGGTAGCGTGTCTGCCCCTCCTCTCTGAAGTTTGGGGAAGGAGGGACAGAAGAAGGGAAGGAGAGAGAGAGGGAAGAAAGATGAGAAGGGAGAGAAAAGAAAGAGGGACATGAGAAAAGAAAGAAAGACATGAATGTCTGGGGATGGAAGGAGGTGGGGGAGGGGGCTCTCTCTAACTTCACCATCCTGAAATGTAAGCAAATAGCTCTGGGGAAGATAAGTCTCAATCTCATTGGAGTAATTCACTTTCACTTTATCACAAACTTTCAAGGCTTATTTGCTCTTTAATCATCTTTTAACCTTTGTCCTTTGCTCAGAAAGTCTGGGTTGTGTGCAGAAATATGAAAATACTCATGCATACTTGTCCCCTGGCGCATCCCTAGACTAAATCCAAGACGTAAAATCTCTTAGCTATTCATCATTTCAATTGAAACCTTCCAAATACCCTTGCTTAAGACATACTTATTTTTCTAATGGATACACTCATCACGCATGCTAATATTGCAATCAAAAGGGGCATCATAGTTGAGATTATTAGATTTATCCTAATAGTGGCAAAAGGGGGTTCAGAGACTGTGAACTTTCTACTCCCTATGCGTAACAATCTACCAAGATCCTGCCTTTCCCCTGAATTTTCAACCTAGTAAAACCTCAGTGACATGGTTACAGCCCTTTATTTAAAAAATGTGAATCTTCTAAGGTAAAGCATAAAACAGACTCTTAACTACAGAGAACAAACTGAGGTTTGCTGGAGGGGAGGTTAAAGAGGTGATGGGGATTAAGGAGGACACTTGTGATGAGCACTCAATGCTGTATGTAAGTGATGAATCACTGAATTATTGAAACTAATATTACACTGTGTGTTAACTAACTGGAATTTAAATAAAAACTTAAAAAAGAAAAAAAATAAAAATAAAAATGTGACTAATTTCTAGAGGAATAAATAACAAATAAAATATAATAAGTTAATAAATTATCAAGTTTATTTAGTGAATAAGAAATGTTTATTATTAAATAATGCAGTTCAGCATTTCAGAGTTATTCACTTGTTTTATCTTTATTTTTGAAACTATTAAAAAATACCATATAAAATGCTAACATGAAAATTACTTAATTTAGTACTGGTGTAGCCACATGACATTTCTTCATACTAAAAAAATACTTTGTATTACCTCTCTTTGGTTTAATTTTTAACACACTATTATCTGAAATTAATACTTCTTACAGTACTTTATTATGTTATTTGAGTGAACTAGAGTTAACAGTGACTGCTTTCTTCTGCAGTTTGGATGAATTCCTATATATTTTCTCTTTTGTCTTTTTTTCCGTAAGTCAATCTTCATAAGCACACAGAATATTCTAATGTCTCCAAGCTTAAAACAAAAACAAACAAAATAAAAACAAAAAACAAACCATTCCACTGTGACTCCTTTTTCTCTATCACTTTTATTCATGAAATTATCAGAAAGGTGTTTTGTTTTCTTTTGTTTGTTAAGTTGTATCTATTTCTTCACTTCTCATTCACTTTTCATTTCATTTCATGCCGACCAATCCACAGAAACTGTTTCATATCAAGGTCACCAAATACATTCTTGTGTTAAATAGACATCCATAAGCATGATTTTTTAAAAATTGTTTTCTATGCATATCAGAAAATTCAGCTGAATGGCCGAACAGTTTTCTTACAGGCATCTCTATGAAGGTGGAGGAAAAGACTCAAAATATTTATACAAATTGCAAATTGAATTATGGTCACTTCTATGTTAGACTATTGATGCTAATAATTATTACTTTCAATTGTGTTTTTAGAGTTTGAGATAGGAGTTGGAACTCGGCAGCTTGTTAAAGAAGCAACAAGGATTTGTATTTCTCTCAAAACATAGACCATTCATTTAATTAATAGGCAGCACTGTGTTTTTCTGTTTCACTCAAATACTCTCGAGGATACTGACTTACTTTCTTAGGAAATTTGCATTCATAGAACTAATTCTTTGAGAGGAAACAGCAATAGCAAATTCTACCCATGTGAGAACTTCCCTTGCTAGTGGGTTGTTGAGCTCAAGATGGCCTGGTAATATGGGACATTCATCTTACTCAAAAAATGCATTTAGTGATTCTTTCTGGTTCACTTGGTCAGATCCTTTGTTTTTATCTAAAGTTCAAGTCATTAGATTTACCACTACCATGTGCAGTATTAAATTACATAGTATTTATATAACAGAATGCGTAGGATATTCACATTAGTAATAGGGTCCTACTATACATATGGAAAGTTTTCTCAAATTGTTTTTACTCAGATATGTAAATAGATTATGTTGTCATATTGACAAACTACATAACTTCAAATATCGTAGGTATTATTTTCAATTGTTTCTAAAAATATTATTTTATATACAGAAATTTGAGTCCCATTTCAAGTATCTAAAAATAGAAACTTTGTTGTTTTAGTCTAATATAGACAGATGTTCCCAAGATGGACGGTAAACTTGATTGTTTAGCTATGGATTTCTCCTCTTTTTTCACTCTTAAGATGAACACCTAACTTACAAGTATGGAAGAACTTTTTTTTTTTTTCCTCCTGAGAGTATGAATCAGTGACTCCAGATCCCCTCATCCCATTGGGCTTTAGGTGTATTCACTTATTCCTTCAAATATTAATTGAACATCTACTATGTTCTAAGAATGGTCCTAAGAAAGAAGATCCAACAGTAAACAAAACAGCTAAATATCCATGACTCTAGGAAGCTTTCAATCTCCTGGTAGAAGATAAATTAGAAAAAAAAAATGAGGTTTCTTATTTAAAAAATTATTTATGACACCAAAGGAGTACAAAACTTGTGATACCTAAATATATCTGATTAATTGATCATATAAAATGTGCTAGTATTATACACCACATGTAGCCATTCCAAAGATGAATTTAAATAATTTTGGAAAAGAAAATGCTCATGATATAATACAAAGAAATAAAGAAAAATACATCATTGTATGGAAATTATACACACACAATCAGTCAGTCTTCCTTATTAGCAGATTTATTGCATGCCAATTCTCCTACTCACTAAAATGCATTTGCAACCTAAAATAAATACTTGAAATGCTTTCTTGGTCATCCTCTGACATGTGCATATGCAGAGTGATTAAAAATATGAATTGCCACAGTCAGGAGTTCCCGTGTGAAGTTGATCAAGGTGAAGTTCTGACTTCTTGTATCAATTCTCATACGTAAATAAGTATTCTTTTCACTATATATTTAATGCCCTATTTTTCTCATTCTTGTGCTTTTGGTTGATGATTTTGATGTTTAAATGGGCTCCCAAGTATGCTACAAAATGCTGTCTAGAGTGTGCCTGATGAAAACAGTTCGTCTGTTAGATGAGCTTCATTTGGGCATGAGTTAAGGTGCTATGGGCTGTGAGTTCAATGTTAATGAATCAACAAAATATATGAAGTAATTATTTATTAAGTGTTTTTTTTAATTCCAGTATAGGCAGCATACAGTGTTATATTAGTTTCAGGTGTACCATATAGTGATTCAGCAATTCCATACATTACCCAGTGCTCATCACAAGTGCACTCCTTAATTCCCATCACCTATTTCCACCCCCCCCCCACCTCCTGTTGGGTAACCATCAGTTTGCTCTCTATAGTTAAGAGTCTCTTGATTTGTCTTTTTTTTCTTTCCTTTGTTCATTTGTTTTGTTTCTTGTTCATTTCACATGAGTGAAATCATATGGTGTTTGTCTTTCTCTGACTGACTTATTTCCCTTAACATTATCCTCTCTAGCTCCATCCATGTTGTTGCAAATGGTAAGATTGCATTCATTTTGTATGGCTGAATACTATTCCATTGTATATATGCACCACTTCCTCTATCCACACATCCATTAATGGACACTTGGGCTGATTCCATAATTTGGCTGTTGTAAATAATGCTGCTATAAAAATAGGGTTAAATGTATTCCTTTGAATTAGTGTTTTTGTGTTTTCTTGGGTAAATATCCAGTGGTGCGATTGCTAGATGATAGGGTAGCTTTATTTTTAACTTTTTTAGGAAACTCCATACTGTTTTTCACAGTGGCATTCCTACCAACATTGCAAGAGGGTTCATTTTTCTCCACATCCTTGCCGCCACATCCTTGGCGCTTGTTTCTTGTGTTTTTGATTTTAGCCATTTTGACAGGTATGAGGTCATACCACGTTGTTTTGTTTTGCATTCCTTGATGATGATACTGAACATCTTTTCATGTGTCTGTTGGCCATCTGGATGTCTTCTTTGGAGAAATGTCTGTTTATGTCTTCTGCCCATTTTTTACTTGGATTATTTGTTTTTTGGGTGTTGAGTTATATAAATTCCTTACATATTTTGGATACTAACCCTTTATCGGATATGTCATTTGCAAATGTTTTCTCCCATTCTGTAGGTTGCCTTTTAGTTATGTTGATTGTTTCTTTTGCTGTGCGGAAGCTTTCTATTTTGATGAAGTCCCAATAATTTATTTTTGCTTTCATTTCCCTTGCCTTGGGAGACATATCTAGAAAAATGTTGCTGCAACTGATACGAGAGAGATTTCTGCCTGTGCTCTCTCCTGGGATTTTTGAAAAAAAAATTTTTTTTAAACAGAAACATGCTAGAAACAAGGCTATATATTCATCAGTTAATGGAAATGTGATCAGAAGTTTGTAAGCACCTAACCTTGTGTTTCTTCTAGGGAGAGTGATTCAGCATTTGCTAACTCAATGTTTGTGGAGACTGTGTAGAGCATAACTACTCCAGATAATGACAATCAATATATACATATATTTTTTTCTCCGTGTCTGCTTTTGTCCCTTGATTTCTTAGTATTAGATCATCTAAATTATAGGAATCTTCATTTCCAAATTTCCAAAATTATTTGGTTTATGACAATAGTAAAGAAATATATAACTTTGTGTATATATAACTACATATGACTATATGTAATTGCATATAAATACATTTGACTATGTAACTATTTACTGAGATTATGAGCTTGATCTTTGGCCCCAGATTGTCTGTGTTCAAACCATTGCATTGCCACCGACAGACTGAATGACCTAGGGTGAGTCATATAACCTCTTGAGTCTCAGTTTGTCCAACAAAAAATGGTGACAACAGTAGTACCTTCCTTATAAGGCTATTTTGAAGATGAAATAAGTTAGTCCTTGCATATTAATTTGAAGGATATATTGAACATAAGATGAAAATAAATGGGTGGCTATTAGTTGACATATGCATATGTACAAACCCATAATTCATATTGGCCATTAAACTGTTATAAATTGATAAGTGATAACTATTTTTTTAAGATTTTATTTACTTATTTGAGAGAAAGAATGAGTGAGCGAGAGAGAGAAGGAGCAAGGGGAGGGGCGGGGGAGTGGGAGAAGCAGACTCCCTGCTGAGCGGGGAGCGTGATGTGGGGCTGAATCCCAGGACTTGATCCCAGGACTCTGGGCCACCCAGGCACCCCAACTGATAACTATTTTTAAAGTCAGGTTTATTGAGGTATAATTTCATTCAGTAAAATTCACCCTTTTAAATGTAGAGTTCTGTGTGTTTTGACAGAGGCATATAATTATATAACCAGACCAACAATCAAAATATGGAGGGGCACCTGGGTGGCTCAGTCAGTTAAGCATCTGACTTTGGCTCCTGATCTCAGGGTCCTGGGATCAAGCCCTGCTGCTGGGCTCCTGCTTTTCCCTCTACTTCTCCCTCTGCCCCTCCCCCTGCGTGTGCTCTCTGTCTCTCTCTCAAATAATTAAATAAAATCTTTTAAAAAATATGGAATATTCTATTACTCCAAAAGTTCCCTTATTCCCTTTTATTCTCTTTTCTTCATTCCTGCCATTGACAACGACTGATCTCTTTTCTTTCCCTCAAGTTTTGTCTTTTCCAGAATATCATAGAAATAAAACTATGTATCATAGAAATGAATTGTAAGTATGCAGCCTTTTGAGTATGGCTTCTTTTACTTACCATAATCAGTTTGAGACTCATCAATATCGTAGTCTGTATCAATTGATCGGTTCCCTTTATTTCTGAGTAGAAGTCTATCATATGGACGTACCACAGTGTATCTCTACATTTACAAGTGGTAGAACATTTAGGTTGTGTCCAGTTTTGTGTGTGTGTGTGTGCGTGGTTTTCAAATAAAACTTCTTGAAGACATTACTGTATAAGTTTTTCTATGAGCATTAATTTTCATGTACCCTGGACAAATGTCTAAGAGTGGAAATTCTGATCATACAAAATGAATTTTTACCTCTGTAAGAAACTGTCAGAGTGTTTTCCTAAATGGTATTTTATTTAGCATTCCCACAAGCAAAGTATGCAAGCTCCAATTGCTCTGATATTTGTCAGACATTGGTATTATTGTTTCTTCAAGTTTTCCCAAACTATAACCTGTGTTGTGGTATTCCAGTGTTCTTTAATTTGCTTTTCCCCAAGGAATACCGATGTTGAGCATCTTTAGGTGTGCTCCTTTCCCATCCGTATATCCTTTTGGTGAAATTCTTAGTCTTCACATATTTGGAAAGTCTACGTCTGCATAGGAAACGGAGGCTGCCTCTACCTACTCTCTCACCCTTTACCATTCTTGTCTTTAGAATGGAGGCCCACGAAGCCCATGGAGGCCCACGAAGAAGAGCCTATAGAGAGTACAAACTGTTCTTTGGTCTGCAGCTCCTCCTCGGGGATCACTAACCTTGTACCTTATACTCTGACATTGCTCAGACTTGACCATCTGCAATTCCTTGCCCGTTTGGTCTGATTTCTTCTCCCCTGCTTTTCTGGCCTGGCCCCTCTTCCATCAGTGCTCTGTCACAGGTGAGCCTGCGTGCAGCTAGTCTGTCTTTGAGGAGCTTCTTGTCCTTAATTTGAGGACACTTGCTTTCCTGCGAACTTCAGCTCTAAGAGGCTTCAAGGAAATTTATGATTTTGAATTTATTTATTTTGTCTTGTTGTTAGCATGGGAGTGACATTCTTTTAAGCTTTCTTTCAAGCTAAACTCTCTGCTTATATATCTATTTTGTTTTAAGTTTCTTTTAAATGAGCATACATTGCCTTAACAATAAGAAAAATAATAAATAAAATAAATCATAGGTGATGTTAAATGGCATTGCATAATACATTTAGAATTCATGTTTAAAGATAACCTAATTTCTTATACTTCCTATATGAGTAATAAAAAATAAAGAAAATACCCTTAATATCCATTCTTCAAATCTCTTTAACATATTAAAAAGAAACTCAGAATTTAATAATGCCATCACTTTAGAAGGAAAACGAAAAGCATGTTCTCCTAAGTAAAACCTTCTTCACTTTGGCTTCTATTTATGCTCTTTTTTTAAAAAAAATCTGGCTTTAGTGGCTTGAAATTAACAGTTATGAAATCTGTCAAACAATTAAAACCAGTGATAAATGTGTCAATCGTTTTACAGTGTTTCAATTAATAAGGATAAACCTATTTTTAGCTACAAGATATTAATTATGCAGCACATAGAAATTATGTAGTATTTTACAAAATAATAGAAATCAGCACAATGTCAGATGCCAGCAGTAGTGTAGAGTATATTGAATTTCCAATAATAGTTTAATTTGATGGGAATAAAGTGCTTAAAAATGCAAAAAAAAACCACCTCACTGTAAAAATTAAATTACTTTTAAAAGTGATTGCTTTATTATGAATTCATAGTTTGCATACATCAAAAATAATAAAGATTGCCAGAAATAAAATAAAGACCACCAGAACTAAAAACACCTTTATAATGAATCTATTAATTTGTCAGACAAGGGAATACTGGTCGGTGAAAATTCACTGTGTAGTTTGTAAAGGGCAAACTAGAGGAATTTTAATTGATAAAAGAGGGTAGTGTTCATGGTGGTAATGCTGATTAAGAATGAAAAACTAGCATTCTTAATAGTGTGAGATAAAAGTGTAAGTCTATACACGGTTAGCTGAAATATGTTCTGTCATTCATTAAGATGGAGTCTTCCGATCGTTAGATCCAGTTTGCATCTGGTATCTCAGAATCCCCTAAAGTTCATGGTCCTTTCTTGGTTTCAGCTTTTTCAAGCCAATTGTGTTGAAACTCAATAGTCATTTCTCATATCTACTAGGGACATAGCTTAGGTAGGACATTTTCCTTTAGAGCGATTTTGTTTCTATCTACCTTTCCACAAGTCTTTCTACCATTATCAGCAGCATAACCACTGTATATTGAGTATAGAAAAATTAAAATGTTTAGTTCCAGAAAGTTTGAAACTGAAAAAATAAAATACCTCAAAAGGAGTACAGATAATCTGTACAAATTAGAATTGTAGAAATAAATTCCATTACTAGAAGACATGGTATATTTTAATTCTGAACACATAAATTCCAGCATCCCTACTAACTGATTATAGACAGTAAATACGTCCAAGTGGGACTACAGTATATTGTGTTCAGCAGCTGCTCCAGGGCCCTAACTAGGATGGTCTGAAACTGGCATGCTGATGAAAGGAGGGGCTGGCTGCATTTATTGATAAGCAATCTTTTCTTATTTAGTTAGCATGTTTATTTAGCATAGCTTGTGGAAATGACAATAGTGTTTTCTGTTGGAGTGGAAGTCGATGGTAGGCTTTGTTGTAATATTCAAAGCTGTCCTCTGAACACCAATAGTTACATTTTTACCATCTAAAATTAAAGAATGTAGATATTCTGTGGACTTTTGTTTTCTCTAAATTGTATATTGCATTAATGTTCAAGCATTTCGTTCTGCTACCCAGAAGAAATAGAAAGAGAAGAAAGTTGAATACCTGAATGTCTGAATTGTGTGTTTTATCCTGTGTAGAAGATGTTAATGAGAATTTTTATACTGACTTATTGGCAGGCAGCAAAAGACAAATGCTTGAGGAAATAATCTTATGAATGTCTTTATGTTCCTTGAGAACAAAAATCTCTTAAATGAAAGGTTCCGTGGTCTCTACCAGGGTCTGATCAAGGTGGTGAATAAGCCTCCAGCCACAATAGCTTTCAGACATGTGACTGTTTTGTTCACATTTATTTCACAATATATATTTTTATAATTGTCAATTATTTGGGCTGCAGTCACTCAGGTATAGGAAACTAGTTCTACTTAAAGTGATGTTTCATATACTACACAAGAAGAGTTTTCTTGGGCACCTGGGTGGCTTAGTTGGTTAAGCATCTGACTCTTGATCTCAGGGACATGAAATCAAGCCCTGCATTGGGCTCCAGCTGGGCATGGAGCCTGCTTAAAATTCTCTCTCCCTCTGTCCCTCCCCCCAACCCCCACTCATGCTCTCAAAAAAAAAAAAAAAAGTCATTCTTATTCTTATTCTTTCAAAACCTGTGCCCTTTTGATAAATTAAAAATTCCCTTTTCATCTAGAATAATTAAACATTAGGGGAAACTGAAAAGTCTATTATGTAAATATTACAAATTGAAGAAATGTCTCAATTTTTGGAGTTTATTTCAAAATAACCATAGTTGTTTTTTATTATTGTTTTAAAAATGTAAAATTTTAATAAGACATCAAATATGCTTTTACCAACTAATATGGCCTATCCTGGATATCCCACATATGGTGTGATAATTTGCCATCCAATTCAGATAAACCTCCTTCTACTTCACAATATCACACCAGCTGCAACTCTTCTAAAGGCCACTTCAACAAGCAAACTTCAGTTCTCTTCAAAGGAAAGTGCTTTTACTTTATTGTAATATATATATATATTGTAAAATATATATATATTTACTTTATTGTAATATATATATATAAGTGCTTTTACTTTATTGTAATATATATATATTGTAATATATATTGTAATATATATATATAAGTGTAATATATATATATATAAGTGCTTTTACTTTATTGTAATATATATATATTGTAAAATATATATATATTTACTTTATTGTAATATATATATATAAGTGCTTTTACTTTATTGTTATATATATATATATATATATATAGGAACATAAAGACATAATATAAATATATATATATATATCATTTAACATGTAAATCATTATTAAATTTGTTAATTGTGTCACTGACAAAGTTTTTGAGTTTTGTGCCCTTAACCCCATTTTCCCCACAAATCTTGTGGTTTTCATTGTACAATTTTGCATAATATGGTGATTTTTAGGAACATGTATATTGTGTTATAGCGGAACTAGCTGTACATTGGTGAGTGAAATGAAAAAAATAATGTATACTCTTTTAGAGCTTATGTTCTAACAGGAAGGAAAAAGGAAATAAACACAATATAACAGTCAATTATATAGTGTGTTAGAAGCTGAGAAATGCTTTGAAAGAAAATAAGAAGGAAAAGATAGGAGGAGGTAGAGATGGGTGCAGAGCGATTTTTAAAATAAGGTAAGTATAGGACTCACTGTGGTGATTTTTACACAAATATTTGAAGAAGATAACTTTATCAATGTATAGTTTTTAAAAAGTTAAGACATGGCTTTCATACAAATATAAAATGTGCACATGCAAAAGATTTGCCTTCTTTCTTTTTTTTTCTTTTCTTTTTTTTTTTTTTTTTTTGAAAGAGAGAGAGAGAGATGGAGAGAAGACCCATGCACATGAACAGGGGTGGTACAGAGGGAGAGGGAGAGAATCTTAAGCAGGCTCCATGCCCAGTGCAGAGCCTTGATCTCACAACCTTGAGATCATGACCTGAGCCAAAATCAAGAGTCTGTTACTTAACTGACTGAGCCACCCAGGTACCCTTTATTTCCATTATTCTTTAATGAGGGGATCAGTAAGATGGGCTCATCAAAGAGCATTTTGCAGAGCTTAGAATTTATAGGTGACTTAGTAAAAAATGTTAGAATAAACTTGCTAGGTTAGATACAAAACTAGTTAATGTCTTCTAGGCATATATAATTTTAGTAAATCTTCACTAAATCTTTATTAGTCCATAGTCAATAATCAAAAGTAAACCTTGAATCAAAGTACGTTCCTTTAAATGATCTCTGTGTGGGTCTGTTAAAAAATGCTCCCACGTGACATTGAAAGGACTTAACACCCACCTTTTATTTTATTTTTTTTTGCCTTATTTCTAAATTTAAGATAATTTTTCATACAATTACATGCCAAGATATTTTTGGAAGAGCTTCTGAGTCAGAGGAATGCCCCAGAGCAAAAGCCCTCAAGCAGTTTTCCTAGACAGTTCTACGAGCAACAAGTGAGCCACTGTAGATGGAAGGCAGGGAATTAAGGGAAATAAGACTGTAAGGGCCTTGGGGCCATTAAAAGGATTTTGACTTTTAGACTGAATAAAATGGAGTATTGTGAAAGAATCTAATTAAAGCAATAAAATCATCTGATATTTAACATAAAATGATCACTCTGCCTGTTCTATTGGAATTGCATGGGCGGTGGCGTTCCATGGGAGCAAGAAGACCAATTAGTGGCTGTTGCAATAATCCATGCTTGGACCAGTGTGGTGTTCATGGAGGTGGTGAGGAGTCATCATAATCGAGATGTGTTTTTGATAGGAGAGAATGAATAATTCCATTTGGGGTGTGAGAGAACAGTGTTCGGACTTGAAGCAACTAGAAGATATGATGTTGTCGTTAACTGAGAAGACCGTGCTTGGAGCAGGTTTAGATTTAGGCCTGTTTGTGTTGCCTCTTGTCTCAACTTCTTAGCTGAAGTTTGGGTGCTTAACTTAGAGTGAAGAAAAGCAAGTACCAATGCAAAAAGGAAATAGTATATTTACAGCAGTACTATATTTATTGAGAAAATTCTACGTGTTAAGTGGACCCTCACAGTTCAAACCCATGTTGCTATAGGGTCAACTGTACATTTTCCCTATAGTGTATGATCTTCATAGGTGTACAATCTTACAGCTGTTTAATGAAGATAGACTAATAGCTTATAAATAAGGAGTATACTAATTGTATCCTGTAATAAAATATTAAAAACAGTTATGAAGAAGGGCGCCTGAGTGGCTCAGTCAGTTATGCGGCTGCCTTTGGCTCAGGTCATGATCCCAGGGTCCTGGGATTGAGTCCCGCATCGGGCTCCCTGCTCAGCAGGGAGTCCACTTCTCCCTGTGCCCCTCCCCACCCTGCTGTGCTCTCTCTCTCTCTTCTTGCTCACTTTCTCTCTCTCAAATAAATAAATAAATAAAATCTTAAAAAAAAAAAAAAAACAGTTATGAAGAAAAAGAAGACCAAAACCTTGCAGAGGCCTTCAGTATCTTCTTAGAATGAATTAAATATGTAATGTTGGTAAGTTGTAAGTTATGAATATACTAGTCCAGATATAAGTGAAAATTTTGTTTTAAAATCTGGCTTCTCCTAAACAGTAGTCACTCAGGGTGACTGAAAATTTGAGTCAATATACCTGTGGTTCAATTTAACTAGTTGATGGGGGATTAAATAAGTTGAAATTAGTATGTTTCCCATTGTTTCACATATGGTGGCATAGAATCACTATTATCTATCTATAATTTCCCTCTGTATTTGAGCATAGGCTTCAACCATTTATTTAAAATTTTAAGATAATTCAATTATGGATACACAATGCCACTATAACACCATATAAAAATATTTTTTGAATTGTGAAAAATGAATAATGCCATGATAATCATTATTGCTATTATTTCCAGATTCAGATCCAGAAATCCCTTTTTACTTTGTTATCTGCTAAAACATAGTTCAAACTTGAATCAAAATTTTATTCTTGTACTGTTATAAAATTAAGAGGAGAAAGAAAATAAGCATGTGTTTGATCAAATTAGATGTGCTTTCAATTTTTTTGTTAAAAGACATTTATATGCTCATGCATCAAATGACACATGACTAGAAATATCCATTTTATAGATGTTTTAACATTAAAAATGAAGTCTGTATGTATATAATTATTTGTAAACATTTTCTTTATATATCTAATGAGCTAGATTCTAGTAGCATAAGTTAAATGTTCCCTAGTAGAAAATAAACTGTGGTTTATGTAAAAAACATATTTAGCTTTTCCCTGTGATCTTTTAATAATTCCATTTTAGGTATTTGGAGGAAAAGGGACAGAGAATTACTTAAGCTATAAATGTATCATGTCAAGATATTTTAAGAGCTTCTGAGATTCAGGGAGAAAGAACTGTCTTTTTGTCAATCACAAAATAGCTGAAGAGATAGGGTTTCTTTGTTTGTTTGGATTATTTTTTAAGAATATGTTCAAATTCTGGCCATAAATGTAAGATTTCTTCTTTCTTTTTTTGGTTGAAATCTCTCAGTTTACTGTTGTATATATGAAAACCTTTGTAATATTACTTAAACTTTACAGATATAGTTCTCTTCTGGGATTTTTTGTTGTTGTTCTTTCTATTTGTTCTTGCTTCCATTAGTTAAGTATTTTTCATTAATTAAGGTAGTTTTAGTTGGTCTTTGCAATATATAAAGCACAATTTACCAACTAAATATACTGATTAACCAAATAAAAGATTTTTGAATGGTCAGTGAACTACCAATGTTTGCACAAATACTTTATTGCTAGCTTAGGAAATAGGCCGAGTTCTTCTGAGATATATTATGGATATTCTATACTTGCCATAATAAAAACAAATTGGAAACAATGCACTACCTTTTTTTAAGAAATGACTTCTTTTTATGGTAGCAGAAGTTTAATCTTCAGAGTATGATTATAAAACTAAGCCACATTTTAAAAGTCAAAATAGCTAAATTATTATAGGCTCTGGAAAATTGCTTCTTTACTATCTCAAATTTAAAAATCAATTTTGTTTGATTATTATCATAGTTGTTTGTGATTTGGGTTATTTTATTCTGCCAAGCACAAGCACCATGTCTTGTTTCAATTCTGTATAATTAGAGGAAGGAAACGAGATTGATTTTTTTTAATAGCATGTTTTATTTACAAGGCAATAGGGACTGAAATGCAATGAATATCTACTTTACTATTATAATCTGCCAAATCTGGATATACTTTTATCTTAAAAAATGATATTCTATCAAAGGGCTGTGAGATACCTTCAGGGCATATAGTTAAAAGGGTTAAGATGGAAAACGTTTAGAGAAAAGAGGTGAAAAAGATAAGCATCTGTTGGACTGGTTACCTAAGTGTCTCATATTTATTCATTTTATTATGATAAGTCTATTTATCAGGTTTGGCATTGTGAAAATACATGGATTAGTCATCAGAAGACTTAGGTTTGTACCCCTGGTTGCCATTGTGATGTTTGGTTAACAGCAAAATGTCTACATGGTATAAAGAAAAGAACCTAGATTTTAGAGCCATTTGAAGCAGAATTTGAAATTAGTCCTACCATCGGGGGCCTAACCTTGTCCAAGTTACATAAATTTGATGAATTCAGTATAGAGATAAAAATGTGCACATTAAAGATTTCCTAATTGTTACAAATCTTTCATTTGTAAATGACAAGATGCTCAATTTAAACTACATTTAAATTTTTTAAGATTTTATTTATTTGAGAGAGAGAGAGCAAGACAGAGAGCACAAGCAGGGGAAGGCAGAGGGGCAGAGAGAGAGGGAGAAGCAGACTCCCCATTGAGGAGAGAGCCCTATGTAGGGCTGGATCCCAGGACCCTGGGATGACCTGAGCCAAAGGCAGAGGCTTAATGACTGAGCCACCCAGGCACTACTACATTTAGTTTTTTTTGTTTGTTTGTTTGGTTGGTTGGTTGGTTGGTTGGGTTTTTGTTTGTTTGTTTGTTTGTTTTTTGTTTTTTTTTAATTTAAGAAGAAAGGAGGAAGGAAAGAGGGAAGAAAGGGAGGGAGCCAGGGAGGGATGAAGAAGGGCAGTTTACTGGGTTATGGAACTGATCCTGTATATGTAGACTTGCCTTCCAAACATTCTTTGATCCAATAGATGCAAATAATATTAAAATCAGGCTCTGTTTGTCTACAGTTCTTGGCTTTCTTCAACTTTATCTTCAAACTGGCTCCCTTTATGGTAGCAAGAATGGAATAGCACCAAGCCTCATGCAATTTTGCCACAAGTCCTGAAGAAGAGAATAAACTTCACTCTTCCTTAAATTCCAGTATTAATCTTCTCACATCCCCTTAGCTCTAATTCATCTTAATCCTCTCTCTGAACAAATCATTATGTCTAGGAAGGAGAGCAAGCTGATTAGATTAAACCATGCCAGACCTATGTTTGGAGTTGGAGCTAGGGTGAATCCTTTGCAAGCCACATAGCTGATAATAGTAGAGTGATGGTTTCTCAAAGGAAATATTTTGTGTTAATCTGATGGAATGGATGTAGGAGGATCAACTCTAGTCATTCCCTTCAAGAACTTCTTCTGAAAATGAAGGGTCTTAATACATCCAAGGCATCTAAACCAAATTAGATTCGCAAAAATGCTAGTTCTATGTACCCAGTTGGAGTATCAGTAATATTTTTATAACATAGCGATGTATCACAATATATCCTCATACAGATACTGACGTTTGAAAATAAAGTGACTAGCTCTTCTTCAGGAGTTTCTTTTAAAAAGCTATTCCTATGCTGTATATTTATTCTTGTTTTCTCAAAATTTGTTATGCTCTTTTGCGTGATAGAGAAAGACACAGAGTTCAAGCTAGGTCTACATTACTTCCGTCTTACCCCATCATGAGCACATTCTGATGTCCAGTTAATTACTGTCAGTATTATAGGTGACTGATGTGTTTCTTTAAACTTTAAAGACATAGTTTTTGACTAAATTAGGGTATGATAATAAGAGTGTCTTGTAGGCTATTAGACTATTCATTAGGCTTTGTTAAAACAGAGGAAGAGACATTCTGAACTTAAAATTATGGTTTCTTTCTGGTTCTAAAATGATGCTTTTCTTTGGAAATTGATTCCGCCAGTGGTCTAGTTCTCTTATATTTTGCTTTATTAGTTTACGTGTATTCTAGTTATGACTGACAAGTTAGTTATCATTTAAAGAGCTAGTCAAGAGAAATATATATTACCCATATAAAACTCATGTAAGGATAATATAGGAAGCAAAAGGGATATTAAACAAATATTTGTTTAAAAGGGAAAGTTTTTTATAACTTTAAGGGTAAATTTAAAATCTCCTAAAATCCTTTAAGTTATAATGAGTATTTGTGCATACCTACTCTAAGCTAAATTTAGTGCATATATGAAAATGCTTAGTACTATATTTTCCAGTATGAGAGCCACAGTGCTGGGCAGCAAATGGTAGTAATTAGTCAGTGAAGCAATACCAGGACTCCTGTTATGGACATTTTAGTTTCTTACTGCTTTTTATTGCAAATTTAATTGCCCACATAAAGCTAAATGCTTTGAAATAATCTCCTCAGAACCTTATCAAATAGTTTTATTAAATAATCAATTGTATCCTAGCAATTTTATGGAACGTTGGAAATACTTGCACATGGAAATCAATTTTAGTAATTTTTTAAAACAGAAAAATCGTTTTACAGGCTACCACTACAGAGTTAAAAACAATAAAACCAAGTTTGGTTTGTTATGGGGCCTTGCAAGATCCCTTGTGTTTATGTGAGTGTGGCTATGTTGACATGCAATTAAATTTGAGCCAGTGATACAATGCACAATCTATGAGCTCCTGAACTTATATTCCCTTGCCGACTAGAAGACAATGTAACATATGGAAAATCAATAGAAGATGAACATTTATCAGATGGCTTTAACTTACATGATAGAATGAATGGGAATAATCATTTTTCTTTTACATTTCCCTCCTCATACTACATATTTCTTAAGCATTTAACAGGGCATTAGAAATAGGATGCATTTTAAATAAGGTGTTTTTGATGTTCATGGCTTCACATATTGATTTGCAATGTTTAATACATCCCTATAAAAATATTTTTTTTCCAGACAAATGCAGAAAGAAGCAAATTCCATGCACTCTGTGTAAGCCGTTTATGTTCTTAATACCACTTTTGAATGATAAACATGGAATGATTCAGGGTGGCGCATATTGTTGTGATAGTTTTCAACTACAACAGATTCTTTCTTTTCAGATCGCCAGTGTGTGTTTGTGTGTCTGTTGCCTTAGCCAAGAGGACTATGTCACAGGGCCATTTTTGGAATGCTATAACCAATTTAAATAAATAAATAACATCTTAAGTATATACTAGAAATACTTGGAATGAGCTCAAAAGGAGTGAGAAAAAGCCTTGTAAAGACGTGGAATTTTGCCAGGAACAAACAAGTGGTGCTAAATTACTAAACCTACACAACAGAAAAACTCATTTCTAAGTATAAGAAGTATCCATAGTGACGTATAAAAGGATCTTTGTGCAAACTATTGCATAGCCACAGTTAGTGATCAAAAGCTTGTACTTCGTATATGTGTAGGCATTAATATAATAAACAATCATAAATGATTAACCACACATTCATACTTTTTCCTTCGCTATTACAGCCACATATTTGTGTTGCCTGAGGTCATTTCTCAATATGTTTCTAAAGAAATGTGTAAAATTCAAGCTTTATTCACAGGAGCCCTAAAAAGTGAATTACCATGTTTACTAGATACATTGGTGAATACTGTGGGGTCCAGAGCACTTGCCAGAGATTTTTTGAGCAGTAAGAAGTCCTTGTCATTGAAGATTCTCTTTTGCACTAGAACAAGAAGAGAGGAAGTTTGGAATGATAATTACTTTTTAAAAAACATTTTGATTTTAGGATAGGGACAGCAGCCTGTTTATTTTGTGTGCCGAGTTTCTAGCACATTATCTGGCACGTAGAAGGTGCTTATGTAAGGGTAACATAGAAATGATGGAACTTAAATGTGAAAATAATATTTTAAATTTCATATGCTAAAAAGCAGGAACTAATACCTTTATAATGGTTGTAGATCAATTGCTTTTGGTGGCTATTGCGTTTAAGTTTTGACAACACTACCATCTTGGCAAAGGGCTGAAAGTGAATCAGTAAGTTAGTATCATTTTGTTCTTAAGTAAACGGAATTACGCAATTTTGGTATGTCTTTGACTATCATTTCGATGTCGCATGGACTTATTCTGAATTTATTTTGTTCAAAGTAAAATAACATAAATATTAATTTTTAATGATTCATGACTGGATTCTTGTCATTGTTGCTGGTGTTCTCCCCCATCCCATCCTTTCTTTTTCTCTCACTCTCTTTCTTATTAGTCTACAGTTTTATGCTAATTAACAACAATCCAATTCTTAGAATACTAATCTCAGAAGTCATTTTAGAGATACTCCTCAAGATCCAGAAGGGAAAATTAAGGTTTTTGGCATATCAGTATATTCTGTATCCCTGGCAATACATCATTCTCTGTCTTTAGTGGGAGCCACTGCCTCCATCTTGCCAGCTGCTCTAGGCTCTAGGCCGTGGGTGAACTCATACCCCTCTAATGTGACGTGCAGATGATTAAGCACTGGATGAAGCAGTGCAGGTGGATCTGGTCTTGTGCTCCAGGTATAAGAATTTGGCTCCTGACTCCTTGACTTTTAGCTCTGGCAACTGACTTCTGCCTTGTTTTTTAGTCTACAACCAGGTTTTCCATTTCACTAGTCCCTACCTTCTCATAAGTATTTTGCTTCCTCCACACCCGGTGGCTTTAGGTGAACTCTGTTCCTCACTAGATCTCACAAGTTTTTGTGGAGTCTATTGAGGTCCTGGAGGGCTGTGTTACCAGTCCTAACCATATGTCCTAACTTTATTTCAAAGCCATATAACTCACAGGTCAGCACCTAAAACCCTGTGTTGCAGACCTTGGACTATCCCCAGTGCACATGGTCCCTTGGAATGTTCTGTCTCATTATTCCAGTGTTCCTCAAACCTTAGCACATATTGGAATCACCCGGAGGGCTTGTTAAAGCACAGATTGCTGGTCCATACCCCCAGAATGTCTGATTCAGTAGGTCTGGTCAATGCCTGGGAATTTTCATTTTTAACAAGTTACGAGGTGATGCTGATGCTGTTTGTCCACTTTGAGAACTACTGCTCTATTCTAACTACTTGGCTTGTTGGCAGGTGGCTCTGTAGAATCAGTATTGTTTTTTCATTTCTTCCTGGATATCTGGCAAATAAAAATATCTCCATGTTAGTCTAATAGTGTACTGAGCATTTCCTGGGTTCTTACCATGTGCCAAATAACATAGGGACTTCATGTAACTTATCTTAATCCATAACAAATCTAAAAGATTACCCTTCCATTATAGATGGAGAATATGATTCACAGAGATGTTCAGAAACTTCGACATGGTTATATAGGTTGTAAGTAGAAAAAATGAGATTCAAAACCAGGCAATCTGATTCAAATTCTCATGTATTAGAAAAGTTTGTGTTATCTTCATGTACATATCAATGCCATTAGAAATTTTCTTTAAACAAAACGTTCTGACAGAAGTCAGATTTTTATCATGAAAAATGGTTATTATAATGATTATAATAATGATTTTAATTACATATTCATTATTATGATTATTACAATTGTATATTTAGTTTTCTGCAAAAGATAGTTTCCAAAGAGAGTAATGAAGTCATATGACTGCTGAACAAGATATAAAGAATTTAAAATCAACATCACAAATACAGAATACCTGAAAAGCTATTTGTCTATCACAAGCACTTAAGCTATAATTTGATCAGTTATGTATCGCACTAGTAAAAAACTATATATATGTGGGGGAGAGAAACAGACAGACAGACCGAGGCTAAGAGAGATTATAGTGTATAGTATGTGAACCGTATGCTCAAACAAGAGATTAGTGGGGAAGTGAGTGTTTCTTGGTATCTTCAGATGAATATACTCATATTTCTAAATAGCTACAATCTTAGGATAGGGTGTATATTTTTCTACAAGAATAATTCTTTTATGTCAGTTAAAGTTGAACAAAAAATTTATGTTGTTCAAATCAGCTTGCCCATGTGTCTGTAGACTACTTTGCATTTGCCTACTATAATATAGGAAGTCATACATCCTTACAGTTTTAGAATGTGATTTTTCCTATAAATCAAAAGTAATCTGCTGCTTCCAAGATGCTCAAGACAAGTGTAGGGAATATCCACTTAAACTTACCTTGTGTTATAAAGACACCCTCCCTTCTACTCTAGTGAAGGCAAGACGGGACTAAAGAGCACAGAGTAAACCAGAGAGATACCTGTTCAGCGTTAGTCCCAAACTGTGTTGTCAACAACTTGAAAGATAAATTAACTTTATCTATGGCCCGTTTTGTGTTTAACATCTTTGACCATTATATAATTACTAAGTACACAAAATATAATTGATGTTTCCCTTAGACACGTTCTTTGCCAGCCTTGACTCTGCTTAATTGCTACAGATACGCAATTCAAGAAGAATCAGTAGACATTTAAATTGTGATTATACTAATGCTAGTTGAATGTTTCTTAGGTGTCTTCGTTTGAATAACATTTAGCTACAATATACTAGAATACTCTCCTGGATAAATATCAAATTTAATTGAATACTACTCTTTGGATCAGGTGCCACTTCTAAATAACTCAGGAGCTGGGTAATTAAGACCATTATTTTTGTTAAGATTGAGCATACTTCACAACATTTTTTCAAATGAGATCTCAAGACAGGCTGAAGTCATCTGGGTAGTCATGTATAAAGGAAACGGACTCAGAGGAATCGATTGTTTATTCAGAGAAACTCAATGAACTATTCGAGCTCAAGTGGAAAACAGCCTGAAATTTGACTTCATTAAGACCATCTAGGAAGTTAGAAGTTCAGATAAAAAAGAGAACTTGAGTAAGATTTTCAAGAGTGGATTATGTTATCACAAGTCACTATATACTAAATATATATGATATGTATTTATTCTCTTCTCAAACAAATGGTGGCGGTTCTGTTACACGCAGCTATTCATCTTGGAATTATACCTCATGTGTGACAGAAAAAATGGCAGCTATAATTATTCTTAAGAACATCTGTGAGAACCAAACAAAAAATAGAGACCCAATTTAATGCAATAAGCCTACCTTTATTTAGGGAATAATATTTAATATATAATAAATGCCAAGTTGTAGACAAACCTGTAAACTTGGGCTCCAATTCAAATTTAAAATAAATAGGAGAGAGTATTATATATGGAATTATGAAGGATTCATGTAGCTGGGAAATATTCAAAGAAAGCCTCAGATCCCTTGTTTTAAAGATAATGACACTGAAACTCTTGTCTTAAAGTTCCAGTTCACATTAAAATTGCTCCCTAATTACTGGGCAACAGAGCTGGAAATGATCTATTGACAATATTACCACACCTTTGCCAGGTTAAAAAGAACTGTCAAGCAATCATCACTTCACTAGTAAAGCTAGAAGTGTTGGAATAATGGCAGAAATTTCTAAGAAAAGCTGAAAACCTGCCTTCTAAATTAACTTGTCATAAATCTTCAAACAGGAAATAGAGCCTCTTACCTTAAAGAAATAATTTCTTTTTTAAAAAAAGATTTTATTTATTTATTTGACAAAGAGACAGAGAGAACACAAGCAGGGGGAGCAGAGGAGGGAGAGGGAGAAGCAGGGTCCCCGCTGAGCAGGGAGCCCGACACAGGGCTCAATCCCAGGACCCTGGGATCATGACCCGAGCTGAAGGCAGACACTTAACCGACTGAGCTACCCAGGCACCTGATGAAATCATTTCAGAAGATAGAATATTTTGCTTACACTAAGTGTTATAAAGCAAGTATAGGTAACAGAAGGGAAATTTATAGGCCTTTGGCTGCACCAGCCTATGAAATAATGTTTAATCCTATTTATCTATCTTTCTGTCTATCTATCATCTATCTATCATCTATCTATCTATCATCTATCTGTCATCCGTTCATTATTTTTGTGTTGGGGCACATGCCATTCTAAAAGCAGCTAGAAAATAAAGGTCCACAAACTCTCATCTGAAGTATCTGGGCTTAGAATTGCTTCAGAATTCAGAATGTTTCAGAATGATTGAAAGGAATAAGGCACAAATACCCTTTATTACATAACGCTCCTAGCATGGTTGGGAAGGCACCCTACACCCAGACACATTTACTGTAGCAAAATTCATGGATATTCACACTGTACGTAGCTTCACATCAGAGTAGGTCAGATACTAACTGAGTGCAGGTCAAGTGCAACTCCTTTTTTCCACCAAAAGAGTTACAAAAAAAAAATAACAAAGCAAAACAAATAATGGTTTTCAAAGATTTTTGTGTTTCAGAAATGTGACAGTGGAACTGTGGACTTGCACTTCAACTTGGTCCAAATGAATGTAAGAAAAACCTCATAGTTCTCCTCATGGCCTCTCTAAACTTCCTATTTTCAAAGTGCCTGAAGGTATATAAATAATGATGATAGATTTTAAAGATGAAATTACATAAAATCTGCCCAAAGCACCATTATGAAGTAAGGGTACAAGTTCAATACTTCAGTATATAACTCTAGCTACTTTAACAAACAAACCCAGGTCTAAAACATATAATGTCTCAGGAATAACCAGAGTTAATTTTTTGATTTTTGTAGGGCCCACAACAGATGTTCCTAACTGGCAGGCTCCCCTTCCTCAAGCAGTAGGTGTCTCTGGCTCCTGGGTTCCTTCCGTCTTGTGGCTCTGCCATGTTCAAAACAACGTTTTCAAGGTTGTTGTGCTCCTTTGCAACAATCTTGCGGAAAGAAAAAGATGGCAACTGCACTTCCTCTTTTTAATTACTTTGGCCAGGACGTTATTTATGTATGTATATATATGTATATATAACTATATATCTATATAACGATATATATAACTATATATATAACTATATATAACTACATATATAACTATATATAACCTCTCTCTCTTTCTCCCTCTCTCTCTCTCTCTCTCTCTCTCTCTCTATATATATATATATATATCTCTCTCTCTCTCTCTCTCTCTCTCTCTCTATATATATATATATATATATATATATATATATATATATATATATATATATATATATATTTCTCTTGGCAAGATCTAGTCATATAGCCACACTCAGATGCCAAGGAGGCTGGGATATGTAGTTGCAGATTACTCAGCTTCTTGCCAGTCATAACTCCATGATTAAGGTGGGGGAGCATGAATTTTATTGGACAGTTTGCTGTGTCTATCATGCTTGCATTCTAAATGAGATGCAATTAATAAATGTAACATCAATGATGCCTATTCATACACTGCTCTCAGGACAGCATGGTTGACCGCAATAGGCAAAAAGCTCCACCTGTCCCTATAACTCCAGATCATAGGAGCATCCTTAAAGAAGGAAAAAAATACACTATCATTTTCACACCTGCCATTCATCCTTTTTATGTCTATTCAGGCATTATAGGGCCCAGAACAAGACTCATATCATAAGACCAAGGTTAGATGAAAATGGAAAGTGTTCCATAGCAGTACATTAATATTAAGAAATACTTAAAAAAAAAAAAAAACACGAAGAAATAAACCTCAAAAAACAAAAAAACAAAACAAAACAAAAACAAAAGCAAACCCCTGAAATATCTATAAATTTAGATCTTCTTTTTTATAAGCTAATTTGGCTCTTACGGGTAATGGGAAATATATTCTATTTGAAAGTAGGAAAACAGATAGATGTTTAGATTTCTCCTCTCTAGGCCAAAGTCCCAGAAAAGGGAAAGGGCTTAATATTTTAGATAAATTTAGTGGGACACTTCTGCCCAGGTTCATGTTTATGTCACCGAGGGACAAAAATCACACCTAATCACACCACTCTAACGCTAATTCTAGTATATCACTTACCAGCTTTTGTCTATGCGTTTGTATTTAACATGACTGTATCATAATATTAAACTTTTTATCAGACATTTTCCAAGATTATTTGAAACCAGTGGACTAAATCTTTCAAGATTATAAACTACATGTTAAATAAAAATTGAACAAATAATTATCTACTTAACCTCTGAAAGAGGGAAACAAATTCAGACTTATATTGTTCGTTGGATTTAGAGGTTTAATTGCACTTTATGGAGATCCAGACCAACTATTCGCTTTAGAAAGAAATTGTTTTTCAAATATCTTGGACCAACTGTCATTTATCTTCTGCTTAACACTAATGATAATTGTGAAATCACTGCAAGTATTACTTACTGGATTGTTATTGATAATACTAAAAATGGTCAATAATAACATGATATTGGAAATTTTGAAAAAAATGACAAAAACTGACTAAAAAGTCATAGAGTGTGACCCTAAAGACTTCATTTAATTCCCTTAAAGAACTGTTAATTTCTACCTCTTGGCAAAGTTCTTCGACCAATTGCTAAATGACCGTGTCTCATTTTATGTCATGAAATCCCTCAATCACCCCTTTCTTCAAGTGTATTGATTAAGCCAAGATACAAAAGATCTTTGGTTAAGGGTTATGGCAGTTAAGAGCCATTTAGGAAAAAGGGAGCCATACCAGTTATTTGAACAGAAAGAATTTAATGGAAGGATTTAGATAAAGAAATATTGGAAGGTTAAAAGGACAGGGTGGAAAAATAAATAACACGTGCACACCATGACTGTAGAAAGTACCGATGCTTGAGCTATGGGACAAGAAGAAAAGCAATTTGGATTCTTTAACTCTGAGAGCCCGTAGAAGGGCTTGCTGCACTGCATCACCGTTGAGGAGGTGTGTAGACACTGGTTCAGAGAGTGGAAAACTGTAATTGTCTCTTCCTGTTATAGGTGAGATGCTAACAGAAACAATGACTCAACAGGAAAGAGTCCATTCCCTCTCCCTCCTCTCAGAGCCTGTATTGTCAGAAGCTGACAGAATACCAGCTCAAGAAGGAGAAATGTTTAGTTTGCTTAATAACCAGTTCATTATCTAAGTAATGTAGCTGGGGAACTGATAGTTAAATATATGTGCAATTTCACTTGTTCAGAAAATATTTCAGTCTTTAAAACAAAATGAGATTGAATTTACATGGTGAATCTAGTGAAATTTATTTTTTCTAAGAGAGATAGTGGGGAAGGGCAGAGAGAGAGAATCTTAAGTATGCCCCACACCCAGCGCGAGCCGGCTCTCTATCCTACCACCCTGAGACCATGACTGGAGCTGAAACCAAGAATTGATCACTTAACCAACTGAGCCACCAGCTGCTCCTAGTGGAATTTATTCTTGATCACAACATGTGCCCTCAGTTCTATCAAATCATTGACTTACTCTAGAGATGTTTATGCCATCATCACCTTCCAATTGCCTCATTGCTTTCTCAAAATCAACCTTTCCTTGATTCTAAATCACTATTCATTTAGCTTTGACTGCACGTATTTCTTGTTTTCACTTTTATGAAGTATGGTGAGTGATTTTATCCTGCTTCTAGATATATTTTATTTAGCTAATTCCATTACAGACAACTATAACTTTGTGTTTTTTATACATCTTCTTTGGAAATATCTCAGCATACACTTGATGTGTTTACTAGTTTGAACATCTGTTTAAAGATTTCTTTTCTAAGCCAGAAATAATCTCTTCTGCCTCTGAAATCCCATACAGTTTTGTCTGTACCTCTATAATAGTGTAAACATTTTCCAATCAGAACTAAGGTTATCTGTGCATATATGATTTTCTACTTTTAAATTAGAACAGGGTCTTCTTACAAGCATTATTATGTGACAAATAGTTTATTGGGTACAAAGAATGCAAATTTGAATAAAACAAAGAACTTGCTTTTATGGAATTCATGGTCAGCCAAGAATGATATGTAAATAGGTAATTAAAACACTGTGAAATGTGCAATAATAGTAATATATACAAGATACAGAGATTACCAAAAAGAAGTGGTGATTCATTTTCCTGGGAGTGGATTGAAGGAAATTCCAGCTGCATTTTGAGTTGGCATTTGAATTGGGATGAATGCAACTGGTGGGGTTGGAGATTCAAAGAATGACATTTTATGTGGAAAACAAGGCATGAGTAAAAATACACAGATGTGAAAGTTCAAGGCATATTATAAGAACTGCAAGGAATTTAGTATAACTGCAGATGAGATATGAGGGAGCACTCAGTAGAAAAGATGTAGGCAGTGTCTAGGTCACGGAGATCCTTGAATGCAATGCAAAAGGTTTGTACTCTACTCAGGAGAAAGTTCAGAATTAATAAAGTGTTTGTAGAGGACACTCGCGATAGTTTTACTTACAAGAGATGACTTAGGGTCTGGCAGTTGGACCAAAGATCAACTGAAGACAGAAAGACTTTAGAATATTAGTTGAAGGCATATAACCTAATGAAATGCTCTTGTTGAGGACACTGAATTTCGAGGAGGAAGCGCAGAGAAAATCAGAACCCTCTGTAAATAAATCCAGTGATGAAAGCATCCATTGCCTACTGGCAGCAGTCTCAAGGTTTAGTGTTTAGTGTCAATGGTACAGTGAGGGAAGCAATGACATCCTAATTAATCTATTTCTTGCCATACCCCTGCGTGCAGTTCCTGCTTGAATCCTAACCTGTTTTGTTCTCATTCTCCAAGATTTCCTTCAGTTTTGTGAATTAAGTAACCTACTTTCAATACATTTATTTTCTCTTTAACTTAGCCTGAATTATTTTCTATAGAATCCTAATTGTCTCTGTATAGATCTCAAGATTATCTACAAGTTGCATTACAAAGTCTAAGAAAATATCTTTCAAAACATAAGAGGTTTTCTCTCTCTCTCACCCTTTCTCCCTCTCTCTCTCACCCTTTCTCCCCCTCTCTCTCTCTTAAATAAATAAATAAATAAATAAATAAATAAATAAATAAATAAATAAATAAAATCTTTTAAAAAGTGGGGGTGGTGGGGGGAGAGTGCCTGGGTGGCTCAGTCAGTTAAAAACATAAGAAGTGGTATCAGTTTCAAAATATTCTTACTTTGAAAGTCTAAACATGAATGCAATATCAAGATATTTTAAGGATGACTTGTTGAAAATAATAGCAGAAAAAAGCAAATTTGACATGATAATTGCATTTCAAGACAGAATTACTGATTAAATGAAATGCATTTTTTCACAAGCCCATATGAACCATGTTAAAGTGCTAGAATAACATATTTTATAATTGCAATGTGCTCATTTTTTTTTGTAATGTGCTCATTTTTATTGACTCTTTTTTAAAATTTTCAGGTAAGTGAAAAGAAAAAAATAAAATATGCATTACATTAGCATAGAGCAAGGATGCTTTCCATTTTATAAATCTTCCTATTCCTTTCAATATGTTTTTATGCTCTTATTTTGCCTTGTGTAGAAACTATTTATTATATTCTGATAAATATTGATAAAATACTACTAATTTGATTAAGACATTGAAAATTATTGTATTGCAGGTGTCACTTTTTTTTGAAGTGCAATTTACATACAGTCAAATTCACCCTTTCTGGTATATACTCCATTGTCTTCTGTCACTCTATTGTCTTCTGATTTGCGTAGTTTCTGCTGAGACGTCTTCCATGTGCAATTCTTAACTCGTTCCTCATGTTGTGTATCTTTTTTTCTAGTTGTCTTCAAAATGTTCGTTCAATGTTTGTTATAAGCAGCTTGGACATTATTTGTCTGTATGTTTGCAAGCGTGTGTGTGTGCGTGCGTGTGTGTGTGTGTGTTGTGGTTTGCATTTATCCTGTTTGATGTTCTCTAAACTTCTTGGATCTTCAATTTGTTCTCTTATATTAACTTTAGAAAATTCTCAACCATTATTTCCTTAATTTTTTTTCTATCATTATCTCTCCCTTCTTGCATTTGAAATTTGTATATAATTGTTTGATATTTTTCCGCAGCTCCTGGATGCAGTATTTTTGGTTTGTTTTAAAGTTTTTGTTTGTTTCTCTTTCAGTTTACATAATTTCTGTTGATTTATCTTTAAGAACACTGACTCTTTGGTTTTGTCAAGTGTACTTAGGAGACACCGACAGCCTTCTTTATCTCTGTTACTGTTTTCTTTATTTTTAGCATTTTAATCTAATTCTTTCTTAAGAATTTATATTTATCAGCTGAAATTACTCATGTTTTTCTGGATGGTGTTGACCTTTTCCTCTGTACCTTTAACGTATTAATTATAACTAGTTTTTTTTTTTTTTTAAGATTTTATTTATTTACTTGACAGAGAGAGAGAGAGACAGCCAGCGAGAGAGGGAACACAAGCAGGAGGAGTGGGAGAGGAAGAAGCAGGCTCCCAGTGGAGGAGCCTGATGTGGGGCTCGATCCCAGAGCACCGGGATCACGCCCTGAGCCAAAGGCAGACGTTTAACGACTGAGCCACCCAGGCGCCCCTATAACTAGTTTTTAAATTCCCTATTTGAGGGGCTCCTGGGTGACTCAGTCAGTTAAGCATCTGCCTTCAGCTCACATCATGATCCCAGGGTCCTGGGATCAAGCCCTGGGTCCAGTCGGACTCCCTGCTCAGCAGGGAGCCTGAGTCTTCTCCCAACTCAGCCTCACTTGTACTCTCTTTCTCTCAAATAAATAAATTCCCTATTTGATAGTTAGAATCCCTATATTATATCTGAATCTCATTCTATAGATTATTTTATCCAATGACAGTGATTTTTTTTCTTCATCTCATAGCTTTCCATTAAAACCTAGACGTGTTGTGCGGTACAGTAAAGACTGAGATAAATATTGTCTATACTGGAACTGGCACATCTCTTCTTTTGCTTGGTTTTAATGTGAGGGGTTGAGTCAATCTTGCTAGGAATCAATATGGGTTGGGTTTTGTTGTTGCCATATTTAATTTCCTTGGACAACATATTTCTCAATTCCTCTAGCATTAGTGTGTGAGCTAGTTTGCTGGAGAGGTTTTCCTCAAAGCCTGCTTCTTTGTCCTTACACCTCAGAGAGGTTCTTGCTCCACAGTCTTGCCTGGCACCAGGAGTAAACTGCTGTTGCTAGTTTCTCAAGACTTGCTACCTGCTGGTGTGGGGCAGAGGGCAGGGAAAGGGTCTTATCTCTGATTCGTATTCTGCTCCATCTTAAGAAGATGCTGTGTTGCTGGATCTCACAGGAGCTTTCTCAGAGACCTTGTAACCACCTCTCATGCTAGGGACTGTATAATAGTCAAAGATATTTTACTGAAACTCCCACAGAAAAAGTTTTTTTTTTTTTTTTCTATTTTCTTCCCCCATTAGCAATTTATCCTCACCTGTATCCTGGCAGTGATTGAGTTTTCTGCCCTTTCTCCAGAGGTTTAAGTATTTTGTGTAGTGAAAGAGATAGGGGAGAGAGATCCAAATGAGATTTTTGTGCTTTTCTATTGTGGCTGCTGTTCCCCTGACCCAATTCTGCACTCCCGGGAAATTTTCTCTAGTCTCTCCCTACTCCAGTCCTTTTGATGAGTAATTTAGTAAGGTCTTTATCAAAGAACCTATAAGAGGCAGTGGATTCCCTTGCATTTGCAGTTCCGTAGTGTTTTATATTTTCAAGTTAGCCCACATATAACCATTTGTATCTGTTAAAAATCTTAGCTAAATTATTCTTACCAGTTTGTATGGCTTCATCAAGTGTCTTTCCCAGGCAAGACAGTTTTCAAGTTCATTTCTCCTTGTCTTTACTTTAGTTTCAACCTAGTGATTGCTCTGCAATCTCAGGTCTCTGATTGCTTTACGTTTTATTGTGGAAAGAGAAAAGGAAAGCTTGAAAGATGGCAGAAGTGATGGAATGATCTGAGAGGGGGATTATACTGAGGGTCCAGAAACTAAGATGGGATAGTAGATGGTAGAAAACAACTAAAAAATTTCCTGCCTCTGTGGCTTTTCAGTTAGCAAATACATGACTGTGGTAAATCACTGCAAAAAAAGAAATTCACGAATAAAAAAAATAGACTCCCTAATCCATTCATATAGTCCAATTAATGCCAATTAATACAAGGAATTTTAAAAAAGGGAAAGGTAAGAGGGAGGACACGTTAGGTGACAGAAGCAATATAATAAACTTATGGAGGATTTAGATGGTGAAAGTGAGCATGACATTGAAATGAGAAGGTAAAGATGGTATTTGATATCTCACCCTCCTCATTTTTCTCACCTGTAATCCCAGGGAAGGATGTCCTCAAGGTCCCACTCATGATAGAAGTGATTGGTGATGAGTGTTGTGATAATTGGTACTGGACCTTGATTTGGCTGTATTATGTCCCCACGGAAGTTCCTGGGAGCCATCTATACCTAATAGTCAGTCCTTCCTTGTCCAACAGCATCCTCCTTCCTTCCACGTTATACTTCTGTGGACATGCAGGTTTTTCTCCCATGATTATTCCATGAGAAACAGCAGTTTACAGAGCAGTGTTCTGTATTAACTTCCAGGTGGTATTTTGTTTTGTTTTGGGGGAGAGTTAGAGACAAGACTTACATAGTACAGCAAATGCCCATAAATGTCATTTTCAAATTTCACAAAAAGTAAAGAAAGTTAAAACAAGGAATGTTAAACTGCACAAAAATAAATGAAATCTGAAATGAAAAAGTTCTAAGTGATCCAGAGGTATATACCTTCTAACAGAATCCCTCCATGACCATAAGGGAGAAACTTTAACCTACTTATCTTCACTTAGAGAATGTGGATTAAACAGAGAACTGGCACCAACTGCCAATCATTCTATGCCATTTTTCATTCTCCTAGTATTTTAGTAAAGCATTAAAATAATTTTGTAGCCAAATCTTGGCCATTGATGTAAAATTATCACCAATTTATTTTCATAGAACAATATTCCAAAGTGGAAAAAAACGTAGATTTTTCTTTCTCTTTTTCTGAGGAAAAGTAATGCAGTAGGAAGCCCCTCAAATATTGCTGAAGGAGTGGACTGAGAAAGCAAAACCTGCAAACATCAGTAGAATAAAGTAGAGTTTCTTGTGCTGACAATATTGGATTTGTAATTTGAGCACATTGATGTTTTCTGTTAAATAAAAGTACTTAAAGAACCTCATTAGTTATCATCCATGGTGTTAGAACCAGTTTTAGTTTTCCTGCAGGATTTAAAAATGGAATGACTATACTGTTCTATAGCATATCTAAGTACATGTTTGAAAACCTGTTCAGTGATAAAATATTTTAAAATCAAGATTATCTTGAAAAGTACAAGATGTATCTCTAATAGATATTTATACAACCCACAGGAAGTAGTAAGTATACTTTGGTAGTTAATATTTGTATCCTGTGTGACAAGAGTTAAATCGAGGATCCAGGTGAAGTCAATTGACCAAAGAAAGGAATTTCATCTCACTCACACACAGATACACATAGAAACACACATAGAAACACAGCTTTAGAAATTTACTCAGATTCCATACGTAGCTTCAAAATCAAATCAGAAAGCTAGAAATATGAAAATATATACTACTTAGATATTTTCAAATTCGTTAACTGATGGTGATTATAATTTGTGATATTATCAGTATGAAGTTACTATATTGTCTGGTGGTTTTCCAAAGATACAAACTGGAAAGCTGATTGACATCAATTTCTATTTTTTAAAATAGTCTTCAAAGAAATTTTGAGCAAATGAAAAGATCTACCTTGTACCTAAATAAGAAAACTCCTATCATAAAGATGCCAACTTTCTCTAAAATTTTGTACAGTTAAAGAAATTTTGATATAATGCTGACTTTATTTAACTATATCATTTTTTATGAAAGGATTTATAGAAAATCAGCAATCGAGAACAGCAAGGAGAGGGGTGCCTGAGTGGTTCAGTGGGTTAGGCTCAGGTCATGGTCCTGGGGTCCTGGGATCAAGCCCCACATCGGGCTCCCTGCTCAGCCAGGATCCTCCTTCTCTTTCTCCACCTCCCCCTGCTTGTGCTCTCTCTCTCTCTCCCTCTGTCTGTTAAATAAATAAATTAAATAAATAAAATCTTTACAAAAATATAATCGCAAGGAGAACTTAGAAAAAGAAGAAATCTGAATAGGGATTACAATTGCTAAGTATTGAGCAATTATGAAACTAACAATTGATCAGTATGGTCTAGGACATGAATAAACATACTGAGCAGATGGAATAAAAAATCCATAAATGGAAACAAATGCAAATGTAAATTATTAAGTGTTAAAGATAGCATCTCAAACAAGTAGGCACAAAATAGACTATGAAATAATGATGAGGCAAGGGATCAGCATCTAAAAAAATATAAATAAATTTAGATATATACCTTATAACTTATACCAAGGTAAATTTTAAATAGGTAAAAATGTATATTTAATATATCATTTAATAAAAAATTGGGTAAGTAGATGAATTTCTTTATAAGTTTTGAATAGGGAAGACTTGTCTATGATACAAAATCCAAAGCCTCTTAAGAAAGACTTACATATTCAGTTATATAATAAGCATCAACACTTCATGCCTGCAAAAATTAAATACAAAGAAGTCATCATGAGCAAAGCAAAAAGAAAATTATGTATTTATAATCTATTACAGTCAAAGGACTAATCTCCTTGATGTACAAAGAACTGCTGAAGAGCAATGCATTAGTTAGCTTGGGCTGCCCCTGACTAACATTCTGCCCTCACTCCCCCAAATTTATGTCCTTCTCATATGCAAAATACATTCAATCCATCCCCACAGTTCCTCCCCGTACAAGTCTTAACTCATTATATTATCAACTCTAGAATCTAAAGTTCAAAGTCTCATCTAAGTATCATCTAAATCAGACTCAAGGTGTGTGATTCATCTTAAGGCACAATTGCTCTCCAGCTGCAAACCTGTGAAAGCAGACAGGTTACATGCTGCCCAAATACAATGGTGGGAGAAGCATATGACAGGCATTCTCATTTCAAAAGGAAGAAACAGGAGAGAAGGAAGGGTTGGTGGATTCCAAGCAAGTCCAGAACCTAGCAAGGCAAATCGCATTAGATCTGGACATTCACAAATAATCCTCTTTTGTTGTATGCTCTGCCTCTGGGTCTAGTGGGTGAATGGTCCTGCCTCTATAGCTCTACTGGGAGGGAGCCTGCCGCCAAGGCTCTAGGCAGCCACCCGTCTAGCCTGTTGAAACCTGAGGCAATGCTGGCCCACCCTTTGAAAGTGAAGAGGAAGCCCTGGTGATCTTTGAGTCACCTTTGGGATCTTTCTTCCCTTCTTTAAGAATATCACATATTTGGCATTAAATAAGATCAGCTCCTATAGGATCTAAGAAGTCCAGCATCCTTCCTTCATTTCATCCTGTCTCCATCTCCTTCACTTCAAACTGGCGGTATTTCTGCTTGTGTAAACCCATAATCTCTTTCTCATTCTATGGCTTAGCCACACCCTTTTTGCTTTCTTCTGAATATGCTTTCTTATTTTTTGTAATATGAACAAACTGAGAACTTTCCAATTCTTTAAGTTCTATTTCTTTTTGCTTAACAATTCCTTCTTCAATTCATTGCTCTCTTCCTACATTTTACCATAAATAAGAGGACCCAAGCTACTCTCTCAACACTCTGTTTAGAAATCTCCTTAGCTAAATATCCAATTTTGGCACTTACTAGTTTTACCTTCCACAAAGCACAAGAACATGAATACAATTTAGCCAAGTTTTTTGGCACTTCAAACAAAGATTGCCTTTCCTCTAGCTTTCAGTGATATGTTCCTCGTTTCCATCTGAGACCCATTAGAATGGCCTTTAACATCCATATTTCTACCAACATTTTGTTCATGATTATTTGTGTATTCTCTAAGAAAATGGAAGCTTTCTTATAGAGACCTTATCAGAATTGGCTTTAACCTCTGTATTTCTAGCATGAATCTCTTCCGGCCTCTTCCAGCACTCAGTTCTAAAATTGCTTCCAAATTTTTAGGTATTACAACAGCATCTCACTTCTCAGTACCAAAATCTGTATTAGTCAGCTGGGGTACCATAACACAATATAGACTGGTAGCTTAACCAACAGAAATTTATCTTACCACAGGTTTGGAGGCTGAAAAGTCCAGGATCAGTTTTGGTGACAGTTATCTTCCTGGCTTGCAGGTTGCTGCTTTCCTTGTGTGCTCATATGGCCTTTCGCTGGTGCATGCCCATGAAGGGAGCAAGCTCTCTCCTGTCTGTCTTATAAAGGCACTAATCTCATCATGAGAGTCCCACCCTCATGACCTCATCAATTTGAATTACCTCCCAAAGCCCTATCTCCAAATACCATCATATTGGGGATTATGGCTTCAATATAGAATTTTGGAAGGATACCAACATTCAGTCCACAGTAATTAGTATGAAAAAGACCAATAACACAATAGAAAAATGGCCAAAGGATGTACTTGCATAAATCTCAAAAAATACAAATGGCTCAAACACATATGAGAAGGTAGGCCACTCTATTTGTAATGAGGGAAGCATACTGAGATACTATTTTCCACCTTGATGATTGACCAAATTTGGAAAGTTTAATAACACCCTTTGTTCATGAGGTCAGTTTGAAATAGGAACTCTCATATTACTAGAGGAAGTGTAAATTGATTTAACCCTTCCACAGAGAATTTGGTATTGTCTATCAAAATAAAGATGCATACAACCATAAACCCAGTATCCTGAAAATAAAATTGCATGCTAGAGGAAAGACATGACAGAACTGCATATAATAACAAAAGATTGGAAGTATCCTAAATGCCCATCAATTGAGAACTGCTTGCATAAAATGAAGGTACATACATCCTTTAATGGGATACTGCACAGCTGTCAAAGGAATGAGGCAGATCTCTCTGTATTGCTATGGAAAGACTTCTGAGATATATGGATAGTAAAAAACAAAATAATATAGTGTATATAGTATATAATACTGTGTGTAAATTGGGGAATATGGATCTATACTTATGTTTGCTTGCTTGTGCTTAAAGAAAGAGGAAATGTAGATAAGAAAATAATGGTGATTTTTGTGTCTCCAGCAAATGGTTGAGGTTATAAATGGGTAAATAAGAGACAGAGATGAGAAGTAATTTTTTTGGCTATGTACTCTTTTTTTTTTTAAGATTTTATTTATTTATTTGAGAGAGAGAGAGACAGCCAGCGAGAAAGGGAACACAAGCAGGGGGAGTGGGAGAGGAAGAAGCAGGCTTCCAGCAGAGGAGCCTGATGCGGGGCTCGATCCCATAACGCCGGGATCACGCCCTGAGCCAAAGGCAGATGCTTAAAGACTGAGCCACCCAGGTGCCCCTTGGCTATGTACTCTTGATGTATTCTTTTGTTCTTGACCATTTGAGTGTATAGCTTATTCAGAATTAAATTAAACATGACTTTAAAATGTTTTTGATTTTGTGGAAAGTAGAATCTAGAAAATAATTTTTTATATAATACTAAAAATGATAAAAACAAAAAATACTAAAAATGATTTAAAAATGAGATTTGTAAGGTCACTGCACTAAAATTTTTAGAATAATGTGTTATATAAAACATAATTTCAAATTAAAAATAAGAATTTTTATAAGAGGAAAATACCAAATAAATGAAATAAAAACAGGAGAGGTATCAAGGACATTAATAAAACTTTCAGCTTGTGTTACAATGAGAAGAGGCAAAGAACTCAAGATGGAAAGACCACGGGCACAGACCACTATGGAGCACAGGCTACCATCCGTCACATCAAACTCAGTGTTAAGCCACTGAGATTTTTTTTTTTCTTTTTAAGATTTTATTTGTAAGAAATCTCTATACCCAACGTGGGGCTCAAGCTTACCACCATGAGATTTAGAGTCACATGCTCTAACAACTGAACCAGCCAGGCATCCCAGATTTTAAGGTGTTCCTTTTCCAACAATTTCCTTACTCAAATTAAAATGGTAACAGCCTGCGTGTGCTTTTTCTTTTAAATGTAATAATTAAATTAACTGTCAAACAGGAAACTTGATGACATTTTAAGCCAATCCCATTGAAACTAGAAGATGAGACCATTTCTTTTTTTTTTTTTAAGATTTGTTTATTTATTTGAGAGAGAGAGAGAGAGAGAGTGATCACATGTGGGGGGAGGGACAGAGGGAGAGAATCTCAAGCAGACTCCCAACAGAGCAGGGAGCCCGATGCAGGGCTTGATCCCACAGCCCGTAATATCACAACTGGAGCCGAAACCAAGAGTTGGAGGCTTAACGAACTGAGCCACCCTGGTGCCCTGACAAGACCATTTCTAAGATGCATTCTCCAGCTTCTTGAGGGAAGGAAAAAGCTTTCTTCACTTCCTGATATTTCTATCAGAACTACTGTGTATCAAAATACGTAACTGGTGTACAATATTTTATATACTTATCAAAAATCAGTTAATGCTATTTAATGACATGAAATCACATCCCAAGTAAAGTTTAACGCTGTAAGCATGTTTTCATAATGTAGACACACCCTTTTAAAATATTACACTTATATTGGCAGAATTTCTTTTAGATATCCTTTTGGCGTATATAAATATATGCATTTATTCCAGGCTGACAGAAGGCCATATTAAGCTCCTCAAATTGATTTTGGCTCTCAGAGGCCCATCTATGGTGTGATCCTGTGTAAGGCACAGCCCAGTCAACTTTGTACAGTGATATGGACAACTTGGCAGTACAAAGAGGTGACACAACTAAAGAGAAGCAGAAGAGAGGTTGAGAAATTGGTATAGAAAAGTATGTATTCATAAAGGCATTTCATTGCTTAAAGCTTGGTGATGCCAAGGGCAGTATTAGCATTTTTTTTTAGTGACGTCTTTATGACACATAGCAAAAGTTAAGACCATCCATGGTATTTGAAGAATATTAGACTAGACTTTTCCAGAACACCAAAGACTCTTTGGGGATTAAGTTAAAGACTGATTGGAGATGCATTGGCTTTTTCATGACCCTAGAGTTTCATTTCTTGAATCGCATAATATTAGAAACTTAAAGTACCTAACTTGCACCCAGGGACTCACTGATGACTGGAGAGACCTGGCTTTCCACACAGTAGTGATGAGGCAGCAGAACTGGGAATGTCAAACTGTGGTGATGTGTGCTATGGGGAACAATAAGAATAAAATTTATGACCCCCCCCTGCACTTCTTCAGGAACCTCCTTGTGTGCTTGAAGCTATTCTTAGCATCTCTGAAACCATGCGTTTTGTAAGAACGCCATTTTCTTCATGTATTTACTCCCTGTATTGAGCGTTTGTTGGTATGTGTCACCCAATGTAGTGAAACACTATAACCTGACTACTTTTTTCTCTTTCCTTCTATGGAAATAAATCAGATGGTTTAACTCATTTGTATGCGTTTTGAGTCAAACTCTCTTTGTGTTTTTACGATGCCATAATAGCTATCAGAAATATTCCCATGGCGGCTGTGAGCACTATAATAAGCCAAGTCTCAAAGAACGATTTCAGATTATGCTCTAAATGTGCACAAAAATAATTTTAAAAAACTATATTATTTACTTAATAGTCCATTCTAAGGCAGTTTGAAAATACAGAATGAATATCTAATACCATCAACCATAGAAACATTTTGATAGAGCTAGGCTGATCATAAACTTGATATATTGGGATATGCAGTTGCATTTTCAATATAATACGTCTAAAATATTAATAAAGATGTAGATATAAAATGGTATCAAAGCATTAAAGATGGGCAGTATTCAATTCTGCATGACTGTATGCCTGCTTTCTTTTGATAGTATGATATATCTTAATCAGATTTATGACCCAGAGAAAGCATTAGAAAAAGATGAATGTATTCAAAAGCCAGGGACATTAGCCATGTATATTTCCAAATTAGAAAGGAAAAGAAAAATATGTTCTATTTTACTTTGCTAAGCATTGTACTTCATGGCAAAGAAATTACACAGGCTGTATTGGAAGGCAGACAAATGCTTAATGATAATTGAATTGAACCGTTGCATTGCTGATACATTTATATTTAGATATAATTCATGGTTTCCAGGAAAACTGCTTAATGAAATAAGAACACTATTGAATATTTACAATCTACTAAAGAAAAAAAATCTAGAATAATTTAAATTTACACTTAAACTTGTAAAAAGGCAGAAAAACTAACCTTTAAGAGTATCTTAAACTCTTCCTGTTTCTTTTAATTGTTAATTATTACCTTTTCTTTATTCACCAAAATGTATTCATTATCTTAAATTACTAATGATATAAAAGAAAGCATTAATAATAAATAAAATCATCTATTTTTTTAGTAATGAAAGTTTGATTCAATGTCTCATTTAAAGTAGCTTCTAGATGACAGCTTCCGGTGTGGCTTCTAATTTCCCACTAAAGTACCAGTGAAGAGAGTATCAAAGATAAAAACTCACAACACAAAACTCAGAATGATAGACAATGTCTTTTAAAAATTTGGGAGCAATTTTCACGATGTATACTTGACAGTAAATATTTTTTAAAAAATCATACTGTACTGATGCTCTGTCTCATGAATCATAGAAACCCTGCCAATCTGGAAGATCGGTAAACTAGGTATGGGAGGGATGCATAGAAGGACAGAAATTGACTGGAAGTAACAGTGGTACATTATGGAATAATATTTTGGGAGGTACATCGGTTCATTCTTCATAGTGTATCTACTGACGCTGGAGATTAATAGATAAAAGGAAGGTACTTTTCTATTTTATTTTAAGGGTTTCCTAACTTTTCTAACTCCCTTCACTTCCCCATCCCTACATAGAATGCAACACATGGCTGTGTAATGAGTCGAATGGAGGCCCCCCCAAAAATATGTCCATGTCCTAATCCCCAGAACCTGTGAGTGTTACCTTTTTTGGAGGGAAAAAAAAGACTTTGCAAATGTAATTAAGTTAAGGATCTCAAGATGAGATCATCCTGGATTATGTAAATGCACCTTAAATCCAATGACTGGTGTCCTTCTACAAGGGAGAAAAGGAGAAGACACACAGAGAAGGCCACGTGAAGACGGGAAGAGAGTGCAGCAGTATGACCACAAGCCAAGGAAGCCAAGGAATGCCAACAGCCACCCGAAGTTGGAAGAGGTAGGCAAGTATTCTTTCCTGGAGCTTCCAGGGAATGCGGCTTTGCTGACACTTTCATGTTAGAATTCTGGACTCCAGAAATGTGAGAAGATAAATTTCTGTTGTGTTAAGTCACCAAAGTTGTGGTAGTTTTCCACAGCAGCTGCAGGGAACTCGTAGAGCTGGAGATAAGCTGTTGGGGAAAAGAGTGCACATCCTAAGGTGATCTATGATTTCATGGAAGGCAGACAAGTGTGTACCACGGACACTCCTGGTAAATCTGCATCCTGGAGTTAATTATAATGATAATGATGATGACATCTTCTATGTTTCTATTTTTTATTATAGAATATTTTATTATTAAAAATCCTAAGGGTGCCTGGGTGGGTCAGTCGGTTAATCATTTGCCTTTGGCTCAGGTCATGATCCCAGGGTCCTGGGATCTAGCCCCGCATTGAGCTCCCTGCTTGGCGGGGAATCTGCTTCTACCCTCTCCCTCCACTGCCCCTCACTCTGTCAAAAAAAATAAAATCTTTTAAAAAAATCCTAATCAGAAAATCTTCTTCTGAAACCTTTTATTCTTCATCATGCATTTAATTTCTTAATATATTACTATGTATTTTGTATCATGGAGAACACTCAATGAGAAAGAAGAACTAAATTAATTATGGCTGTTCAAAGCATCTCTATTTTGGACAAATAGCACCCACGTTCACTTCCATCGAGACCATATCTTCCAGACATCAGTCCAGAAACTAAGCAAGTCTGAAGTCAATTAATTATAATCCTGCCTGGCACTCCAATAGTGTAGCTCAGGTATTAAGTGCTTTTTCTTAATTACAAATACCATAAAATTTTATATACCTGTTCATTCAAAGAAACTGTTAACACCACTTTCTCAGCGGTAATCATCGGGTCTACTTAAAAAATATGAATTCCTGAAGTATTTCATCAGATCTTTTTAGTTGAAGTGTCTGATACCCTCAGGTGCCATGTAGTTCTCTCCATCAAGAGAAGGATTCCACGTTACTCTTAATTATCAACTCTTTATCTCCTCCAGCTTTCACAGGGCACCTTTTAATAAGATCCTTGATATGAATTTCTGTTAAAGTAATAATTTCACTTTGCTTTCTCAGATCCCTTATTTTCCACTAGCTACCCATGGGACCCAGTTTTTCTCCAACTTAGTTTTTTGGTTGTACTTATTTTTTACTTTAATATTTTTCACTTGAGTCTAGTTTGTTCTCTAATTTTATTCCTCTTAGACTTTAGTGTACATACAAATAACATGGATTTGGATTTAGTATCCAGAGTGTATCTTGTGATTCTGCATTTTTAACAAGCTCCCAGGTGATGCAGATCCTGTTGGTTCACAGCTACATTTTGTTTAGGGAGAAAACTCACCCACTTTTTATGTCGTTCTGCTATTCCCCAATACTTACATAATTTGCTTTCTAATATTTCCAACGCTGAATATGTTTATCTGGGCCACTATACTGTGTTCATTGACAATATCTGGCAAATATTCGACCTTAGCATAAAGTCAAAGTATGACTGCTTCTTAATATTTTATTAAGAAGTGATAAACTATGTATATATATACATAGTTTATCTATATGTAATTTATCCTGAAAGCAAAGGGTGAGGTTTCTGGATCAGAGATAGATCAGCTATTTACAATAGTTCCTCCTTTTCTGTGGTTTTGCTTTCCAAGGTTTTCGTCACCTGTGGTCATCCACAGTCTTCTTTGTCCGTTACCCTGTGGAATATAAATAAGTGGCTCTGGAAGTGACGAATCTGTAAATCTCTCCTGGGAAATTCACCATCTCTGGCTTCTAAGGCATGGTTGTCATTCAATCATCCTTTAACACAGATCGCCAGTGATTTTGATCGGAAAGCTCTGGCCTTGCAGAAATGTGAAAATACCCATGAAACAATAATTTCCAAAACAGATATTTTTTTTTGTTTTCATATCCTTTTTGGGACATCAGGTATTTTAGGTTTCAGAATAATATTCATAGAATAACATAATCAGTTTTACTAATCTGTACCTTCTCTTTATTTCCTTCTTTCCATTTATTTTCTCTTTTCTCCATTTCCTTTCCACTGAATGTCTAGAGCAAACCATTCTAAATTGTTTAATGTATATCTTTGCTTGTGTGTGTTCCTGTAATGTTTTGAATGTATGCTTTTGTTTTGTTTTGTTTTTTAAGTATGCTCCATGCCCAAGTGGAGCCCAAGACAGGGCTTGAACTCACTATGCTGAGATCAAGATCTGAGCTGAGATCAAGATTGGATACTTAACTGACTGAGCCACCCGGGTGTCCCTAAACGTATGTCTTTTAAAATTAAAGTGTAATTTAAATAAAGTAGAATGGAAAAATCTTCAGTGTGCAGTTCAGTGGGTTTTCACAAATGCATATGCCCTTATGAATATTCCTCTATCAAAATATAGAATATTTGCATCAATACAAAAAAAATCAGTTGTGTTCTTTCTCAGTCAATACTTGTGAAACAGCCAGTCCTTCCCATAGGCAAAGAGACAACTGCTGTTCTGATTTCTAAGGACATTGATTAGTTTTGTGTGTCCTAATATTTCAAATGAAGAACTAAGCACTTTGTGTCCACATAGAGCTGTTGAGATTCATTTGTGTCATAACACTTCTCAACAGTGTGTTCATTTCTAAAGCATAGTAGTGTTTTATTATATAAATACACAAACATTTGTTTATCTAATTTCCTCTTAAGGAATATTTGGATTGTTTAGGTTTGGGGCCATTATGGAAAAAGAATATAAAAACATTCTTGTTCACATAGTGTCTCAATTAAATACAGAGGAGTAAAATTTCTGGGTCATAGAGTAAATATATTATAACCTTCTAAGAGTTTACAAGAATTCTTCCACAACAGTTGATATTAGCTTTCTTCCCTTTATTCTAGCCATTCCAAAGTGTGTGAATGGACTAAAAATATAAGTACTTTACTGACAATTTTGAAGATAATTCACATCTTAACAATTCTAAAATACCCTATCAAACAATAATGTTATTCTTTTAATTTAGATAAATTATTTTGTCTTTTAATTAGTCATCAAAATTCTTTTTTTTTTTTCATTTCAGAGAGTACTTAAACTTATGTGATCTTAGTTCATGTTGAAACATTTTGTTAAGTTTGTTAGTGTATGGTATCTTATGTTTTATTACATTATTACATAGATGTCACTGACATACAGAAAGGTTTGTAATTGACAACCTTGTAAGAACTCAAATCATCTATTTTTCTCCACATTGATAATTATGTTATATTTAAATATGATAGTTTTTTTTTCAATTACAATGATTACATCTATTTTTTTTTATTTCTTGAATCTACCCACAAAGTATGGCAGAACTATCTCAAATGGTAAGATTAATAATAAACATCATTTCTAATTTGATTTCAAAAGGTAATATGTTGGTACTCCTGGGTGGCTCAGTTGGTTGAGCCTCTGACTCTTGATTTTGGCTCAGGTCACAATCTCAGGGTCATGGGATAGAGGCCCATGTCAAGCTCAGTGCTAAGTGCAGAGTCGGCTTGTCTCTCTCCCCCTGCTCCTCCCCCTGCTTGTGCTCTCTCTCAAATGGATAAATAGAATCTTTTTCTTAAAAAAAAAGCAATCCTCAGAAGTTTCACCAATAATAATTATTATTAATATTATTTTCACCAATAATTATGAAATACGCTTTAGAATTTTGGCATACAATCATTACTAAGTTAAGGAAGTTTCTTCTATTTTTTTTTAAGAATTTATTTATTTATTTATTTATTTATTTATTTATTTATTTATTTATTTTAGAGAGACAAAGCAAACACAAGTGGGGGGAAGGAGAAGGGGCAGAAGGAAAGGAAGAAAGAGAATCCCAAGCAGACTCTACACCAAGTTAGAGCCCAATGTTGGGCTCCAACCTACAACCCGAGATCATGACCTGAGCTGAAATCAAGAGTTGAGGGCTTAACCAGCTGAGCCACCCAGGCACCCCTCTTCTATTTCTAATTAGTGTTTTGTTTTCTTAATTAATACAATCAAAAGTTTTTAATCTTTATCCAAAACTTTCCCCTTAGCAGTTGAGATAGTCATATGACTTTTCACCTTCAGATAATTAATAAATTGAATTGCATTGTTAGGTTTTCTGACATCATCTATACTTCTCTGTGTTTGAGTTAGGTCTCAAACTTGATTACTTGTTATGATTAATATGTTAACCATAACATAATATGTTAATCATAACATATTAATTAATAAATAATTTCAAGTTTGATTTACTGATAATTGATTTAATGGGTTTGGATCTATACTCAGTTGTGTCATTGGGGTTGTCTAAATTTGTTTAAGAAGATTTTATAGACTATTCATTGGACTCCACTAGTAAACCATCTAATCCTGAGATTTTCATTGTGGGACATTTTTGTATACTGAGTAAATTTCTTGAGGGTTAGTCACTTCTTGAGACCTAGTCATATCTTCTCTTTGTGTTAAATTGGCTTTGCTCTGCCTTCTAGTTGTTTGAATACCCTCCGCCTAAACCTTTCATAGTACCCTAACTATTTTAATATATGTTCTTTATTTTCCTCCCAATCAGCATGAGAAGTTCTAACCACCTTATTTGTATCGTCCAATATTTTATTTTAAGCCTTTTCACACCAATTTGATTTAATGATTATTGTTTTTATTGACTCTTATGTTATCACTTCTACATTCCATTTTATCTCTCTCTAGAAATAGATATGCTTTAGAACTCCTTGCCCTATCCTCCATGTCTTCTATCCTCTTATTTTTCTATTTATTTGTCTCTCTGAATTAGATTATGAGTAAACTTATTGAGGTCTATATTACAGTTTATTGAATTTTGTTCAGCTGTGGTTATTCTAAAAAATCCTTTTTTTAAGACCTGTTATTTATCTGTACTCTTTTTTATCCTATTTTTAAAAAAGCATTTGATCATTATTTTAAATGTATCAATAGAGTTTTAATACATGATGTCTTAGAGAGTGTATTTCTGCTTTTATTATTTTTCTGCCATTTCTAACCCAAAGTACCTAGTTTCTCCAAATAATTTCTTAGGTTGTCTGCTCATTTTCCTTGAAATGTTTTCATTGGGAATACTTTATGGCCAGAGAAGATCTGTTCCTGTAGATGTACAGGAACACAAGCAAAACAGAACCAATTTAAAACAAATTCTCCATTCAGGGTATCTTAGACCTCAAAAGTCACACAAATTTAAACAGAAAATCCCACAGGAATATAGTTTGTGCTGTGATTTCTCACGGGAGATTCCAAATCTCAAAGGATTTAAATGATTTATATCGTGTTTCCTGACCATGGCAAAAATCTAGTAAGAAAACAATAACGAGAATAAAAAGCACTTTTATGTTTAGAAATTTAGAAATGAAGGTACATACTTCTAGAAATATGCATCAGAAAGGAAATCTAGAATGTAATTAGAAAACATATTGGACTGAAGAATAATTAAAATATTTATATCCAGACACAGAGAAAAGCATGTTCAATGAAAATATACCACTATAAAGGCATATATTAGAAAAAGAAAAAGGTGGAGTGCCTGGGTGGCTCAGTCAATTGTTTCTGCCTTTGGCTCAGGTCATGAGCCCGGTGTCCTGGGATATGGCTCTACATTGGGCTCCCTGCTCAGTGGATAGTCTGCTTCTTCTTCTCCCTCTGCCCCTCCCCTCTGCTTGTGCTCTTTTCTCTCTCTCTCCCTCTCTCTCTCACTCACTCACTCACTCACTTTCTCTCTCAAATAAATAAGCAAAATCTTAAGGAGAGAAAGTCTATAAAATCAGTGAGTTATTTCAAGAAGTTATTCAAGAAGAAATCTAAACCCAGAAAATGTAGACAGAAGGAAATATTAAATATAACAGCAGAAATTAATAATGTATATCACAAACACAGAAAGAGTTAACTTAGACAGTATCTTCTAAGATAAGTATCTTGGAAGAATGATTAATTAGAAAAAAAGTGAAAGTACAATAACACCACGAAACAATGGGTCATCATGAAACAAAAGGGTAATCACTACAAATACAATTACAAAGATCATCTAAATAATTTTATGCCAAAAATTAAAAAAAAAATAATGTGGAAAAATCCTAGAAAAATGAAAAATGAAACTTAAAAACTGAGCACTGGGTGTTATAAGTAAGTGAATATAAAGTAGCAAATTTAAATAGTTCTATAATTGAATCCATAATTTAAAACTCCCTGCATTACTAAACATAGAGTAGGCTCAAATTACTCAAAATCTTAGAGATTTAACAGGGCAAATATTCATTTCATGCCCATGGTATCATCTGGGGTTGACATTCTGCCCTGCATCACCCTCCCCTAAGGTTCACAGATTATGAAGCTCTAACCCTAAGTTTCCATGATTGGTGTGCTAGGGGAAAAAGAGTTCTATAATATCTTAACTGGAAATTTCATGCTTCTACCTGAAAACAACGTCTGTAATATCCATTCATTTAATTGACCAGTGAGACAGAAGGCCATATCTTAATTCTTGGGTTCAAAAATAAGCAGTTTCACCATATGCCTGTGATTTCATCAAATATAAATGCCCAATTAAAATGTAAAAGTTCAGTAGATACAAAATGGATTCAAAAATGTAGAAAATGTAGACAAAACAAGTGGTGTATCTATGCTAACTGGTGTAACTATGCCAAAAACAATTAATAGAGACACATAAAGGACATTTGTACTAATGTCAATGAACTAAGTTCAGTTTACTTGTATAATAGTTCTAAATATGTATGCATACAATAACATACGTTTAAAATAAACAATGTACTAAACTGAAAAGCGAAACAAAAAGATCCACAATTATAGGAAAAACACTAATATACTTCACTCAATTGACAAGCAGAAAAAAAAATAAATGGAATAGACTGATTTTATGAAAAACAATTTAATAAAGCAATCTACTAGAACTTATAGAACATTGTATTGAACGACAAAATACAAGATTCTTTCAAACAAATGCAAAACTCAAAAAAATTTGTCTCACATAATGAGTCATAAGATAAACCTTATCTTAATTTCATTAAACCTAAATTATCCAAAGTCTTTTTTTTTTGACTAGAGTGGAAGTAAGTAGAAATCAATAACAAAATGACAAATAGAAAAACCTAACTGATGGGAAATTAAGGAATACACTTCTAAATAGTTGTGAGTAAAGTAAAAAAGGGGAAATTAAAAACCACTTTGAGTGAATTAATACTAAGTTATGATATGTCAACATCTGAGGAATGTACCTCAGCAGTATTTAGAGGAAGATGTTCTCTAACGTGCATACATTAGTGAAGAAGAGTGTCTAAAAAACATGGATCTAAGCATCCACTTTAAGAACCTTGAAAAAGAAGAAAATTCATTCAAAAATAGTAGAGGAAAGGGAATAACAAAACAAGACCAGACATCAGTGAAAAAATTGGCTTCATCTGGGAATGCTGAGCGACTCCTTTTTTTCCGTGTGTTTCTCTTTCTCTATCAGGTTACCTGTGGAAGGTTTTCATGTCAATGGCTGACAGCAAAAACAAAGGTAAGCCCAATCAGGGAAGTCCATTTAAGTCTGTATTTCAATCATTTTTGCTATCATCCCATAGTATCACTCATAACCAAGCCAGAGTTAGAATAGAAAGTTACAAAAAATTACCAGATAAGAATGTATATGTAGGGAGATGTGAAACATTGATGACTTCAGGCAAAATTAACCTATGGAGTTAGATATCAATATAACGGTTACCAGTGGAAATGTCTAGAAGGGGTACAGACTGCTTCTGGGATGTTGGTAATATTTGTTCCATGATCTAACTTTAGTTTTCATAGATATGTTAGTTTGTAAAATTTTTTTTGTAAAAAATTTTTTTGTAAAAATTCAGTTGAGCAATTATTTGTTTATATAAGACAAATTTTTCACTAAAGAAACCAATGTATTGTTTCTTAAATTCCACATATGAGTGAAATCACATGGTATTTGTCTTAAGTGTTAAATCACTAAATTGTACACCTGAAACTAATATTACACTGTATGTTAACTGACTGGGATTTAAATAAAAACTTTTAAAAAGCCTGCAGTATAAAAAAATTAAAATTAAAAATTAGATGAAAACTATAATTTAAAACATGATACATTATTGTATGACCATAAGATTTATTATATATTAAAATAATTTTAAATCATAAACCTAGTTGGTAAGGATGTGGATAGGAAGACTTATATGCTTCTGATGGCTCTTTTCCCTGTTTAGTGATAAATTGTACAACCAGTTTAGAAAACAGATCTCTACTATCTACTAGTACTGGTGCATATATGCCATATGATCTTTTAACTTCATGCCTAGATGCAGGCAAATGAACTTATTACATATGTACACTGAGTAATTCGTACAAGAATAGCCATGGCTGAGTCACCGAATAATAACTAAAAACCTGTAACATTCTAAATGTGCACTTAGAATGGATAAATTGTGATGAAATCCTACAGTGGCATTCTATACTGCAATATATAACTACAGCTATATACAATAACATGGGTAAACTTAAAAAGCATAATATTGAACAAAAAAATCCAGATCCAAAAGAGCATATATTCTGTTGATTTCACTTATATGAAGTTCAAAGTCACCAAAATTAAACCAAAGTCTTAACAGATGCTTGCTGGGATGATAAAACTCTAAAGAAATGCATAGCTGTAATTACTATAAAAGTCAGTATACAGTTAACTTTGGGGGAGGTGGTGAAATATTGAGAATGGCCACAAGAGGGGTTTTAATGGTGCTCATCATATTTTCTTTTCCTGGTGGGGGTTACATGAGTTTTGCTTTGTGATAAATTGAGATTGACATTTTGATTTTCTTCACTTTTCTCTATGTGTGTATTCTCTATGTGTAGTTATTTCATGACTAAAATGCATAAAACAGGGACACCAGAGTGGCTCAGTTGGTTAAGTATCTGACTCTTGATTTCAGCTCAGCTCATGATCTCAGTCAAGGTGGTGAGATCGAGCCCTGTGTCAGGCTCTGCACTAGGAGTGGAGCCTGCTTAAGATTCCCTCTCTCTCTCTCTCTATCCCACCCTCCTTCTTTGTTTCTCTCTCCCTCTTTAAAAAAAAATGGGTAAAACAACACAAGTTAGTGATTGGCATATTTTGGAAGAATAGGGATGCATTTGGAGAGAGCTACTTTGAGGACATCAAAGATACTGGTAACATTTTATTTGCCAATCTGTGTACTGCATTGAGGGTGTTTATTTCATTATTCTTCTTTAAACACAAAATGTTCCTTACATACACAGGTTAGTGTGTATGATGTATTTCATAATAAAATTATGAGAACAGTTAGTCATGTATTTGCAGGTTAAAATGTCCTTTCCTGCAAAATACTGCCATAATTCTGCAATTCCTCTGAAGTATTCAAATAATATAATCCAATCATTCAATTTATATGCAAGTTGAATAATTATAATGACATATATGCAAATGCAATTAAGAGTGCTCATATATGCAAATAACTGTAACTTCCAACTTTATAAATATTTCAGTAATTCCATAACAAGGGTAGCATTTTTCAGGAAATGATTGCCTACTGCATCTTATTGAAATTTATTATGATTTAAAATATTTCTCTCATATATATTTTGAGATGGTAAAGATATTCAAGTTTTACTGGAGCCCTTTCTATATCCTGCAACAGTTATTACTGCAAAACCTGGAGGGATGGTTAGAAAGATTTAGTTGTCCAGTTAAATTATCTGCATCAGATCACAAACCTTACCTGCACAACTCACCTCTCAGCATTTGACAAAAATCAAGTACTGGTCTCTCCATCCCCCAGTCATTTCTATTAAAAAATATATATATATCCAGAACTTTTTAATTATGCCTTTGCCTCTTTCCCATTGTTTTTGCCACACGTACTGACTTTAACCATACCCTTCCTAACTTTACTTAATTCTATATTTCTGTCCTCTTTCTGATTTATTCATATCTGTTTTGTTTGTTTATTTTCTCAAACCTTAGGAAGCCTAGATATTTTTCATGGTCCTGAATTATATATAAAACACCACGGATTCTCTCCTTGGTGCTTTGTCCAGTATTACCTTGATTGGTTCCAAAACAATAAGAACAATAAATAAGAAAGAAACTTTATACTTGTATCTTCCATTATTTAAACATAATCATGTAGTCAGATTTTTAATTCTGAAAATTTTATAATCATAAGCCAGGATAAATTAAATGTATTACATTGTCAATAGGTTTTATATACCATGGAGAAGAGGAATAATAACAAATAATAGTAATAGAAAAAAGCTATGGATTAATGTCTTTTTAAAAAATTTTAATTGCACATTGATATAATAAAATTTCAGAGAAGTTGTTCAGCAAACAAATCTATTCATAGTTTGGTTGAACACAAGATTTTCTAAATTCATTTGATGAATTATTTGTTATTGCATAAAACTGCTTAGCGATGTCTCAATTGATAGACATTGAACAGTAAATGCTGACTTGAGTTGATGTACATTCTTCAATAATTCTTTACTCTCTTGCCAATATTTCAAGTTCATAATTTGAACCATAGTCAGGATTCAGTTAAAGCTCACATAACTCATGTAAGGTTAAGGAATGATGTCCTCAAATCAAGGATCCTCACAAAATATTTTGAATTTTAAAATTTTATCATATAATCTTATATTCTACAAAGTACCAAATATTAAGTTGTGTTGCAGCCCAATGGTTAAGTTACTAAGAGTGGCAGAAAAATCAGATATCAGATCAATTATGAGTATTGCTACAATCCATTTTGTTTTGACAAATAAAATACAAAAAGAACAGGCTAGATTTCTTGACACAAATACTAATTAATTTGCTCCACCCATAAGAACCAAATGAAAATTATGACACATTAAAGCAACAATTAAGCTAACACATACAATTATTCATCTTTGAAATGAATGAGGTTGAAAGAGATGGATCTTGCTCTTGATGCTCCAATACAAATTACTTATATAATTTTAAAAATCAATTTAAAATAGTTAATAAAGTCTGAGTAAAATTAGCTTGTTTTTTAAAAAAGAAGAAACCATCATATACACGTGGTTTCCTTCTATGGCAGTAAGTGATCAACAGCTCACCGGAAGTGCTCTCTGTGAGGAGTCAAATCGTTTTGGTTTGCTGTTATTTCTCTAGGGCCCAGCAAAGTTTTTTCACTATATAAGTGCTCAACAAAAATATGTGGAATTGAACATACTTGGTAAAGCAAAACAAATGACCAAATAAAACTACCTTGCTTCATCTGTATTTATGATTCTACCACGTAACACATTCATCAGTAATCCTGATGAATTACTAATAACCATGTAGGTACACGCATACATACAAATACACATACACATATATAATCAGCATAAGCATTTGGTGAATTAATAAGCAGATGTGATGCATGCAAGTAGTAGTAAAGGTCTCTCAGGAGCGAACTATCTTACTTAGAGAAGTAATATATGAAATCTCAACATCTAATTTATCAGAACTGGACTACATCAAATAATCTAGTCTTATAAAACAGTTTATAGTCAATTGATTGTGGATGTTACATGCAAACTATGACATAATATCATTCAGAAATGTGACAGGTCAGCCTTAGAAGAATAGAATATGTAACATCACTAAAGAAAGCCTTACCAGCACCTATCCAGACAACACATGAGTTTTGACTCAGTGTTTCACATTATGAAGAAGAGCATAGAAACCATCTAACTTTTTGTTTGTTTGAATCCCATGCTCACCAAGAATGGTTTGAATAGACTGACTTTTGGGATAGTTTGCCTACAGGTAGACAATGCCCTCTTCAAATCAATGCAACACTTTGGTCTTTGTGAAATATCCATTTACCGGTATCTGTATATCAGGGTTGTAAATGATTTACAGCATCCCATTAATTCTGGATAGAGATAAGATGAAATATCAGGCTATATATCTGAGGAACAAATCCTGAAAAAAGATCATTTCACCAAACTAAATATTCTTTGGCATGGATCTGACTAGACAATCAGCCAGACTTCCTGAATGACAACCGTCCTCTACCTCTGGTTTCCGCACCAAAGGACACTTCATCTGCTTCTGTGTATTTCTTAATCTCCTTTTTAATAGTCTTTATTTTTTTTTTAGAGCAGTTTCATGGTCACAGCAAAATTGAGCAGAAGGTACAGAGATTTCCCATATACTCCTTACCTCCCCTACAATCAACATCCCTTGCCACAGTGCTACATTTTTTACAGTTGATGAAACTACATTGACCCATCATTATTACCCCAAAGTCCATCGTTTACAGTAGGGTTCACTCCTAGTATTGTACATTTTATGGGTTTTGACATATGTATAATAATATGTATCTACCATTATAGTTTGCTACCATATGAGTCATTTCACTGCACTGCCCTAAAAATCCTCCATGCTTCACCTATTCGGTCCTCCCTTCCCCCAACCCCTGACCTTTTACTCTCCTTAACCACCGAATCTGTCACTCCCTCCATAATTTTGCCTTTTCCAGAATGCCATATAGTTGGAATCATATAGTATGCAGCCTTATCAAATTGACTTCTTTTACTTAGTAATATGCATTTAAGTATCCTCCATTTTCTATGGCTTGGTAACTCCTTTCTTTTTAGTATTGAATAATAGTCCATTGTGTGGATGTGTCATAGTTTATTTACGCACGTACTGACTGAAGGACATCTTGGCGCTTCCCATTTGGCAATTATGAATAAAGCTGCTGTGAACATTCACGGGTAGGTATTCGTGTAGATGTGTTTTTCACTCATTTGGGTACATAACAAGGATCTCAGTTGTTGAATCGTATGTTTAGAGTATATTTAGTTTTGTAACATGTAAACATTCATTTACATCTCTAAAGCTTCAAGAACTCAAAGATGATTTTGACAAAAGGAGTCCCCATTGGTCTAGCCAGTGCTTTCTTTGTACTGTACTATATACTCTGAGACTCTTCCTACCCCCTCCTTCCATCCCACTCTTCTTTTACAGATGTCAGCTATGGTTTGGGGTATGAAAGCTCTCATGCCTACTCTTGCTTCTTTGATTTTACAACCATGCCATTTGCTATGTATATAGTGCATTGGGCAGTGAACAACACTCAGTCCTGAGGGATTAGGAAGATACCAGGAAATTTCCTTTGGGGAAAAAGCAATGCTTGCCAAATGGAAATTGGCTACAGTAATAAGCAAAATGATTTCATTTTTTTTAAAGATTTTATTTATTTATTTGACAGAGATAGAGACAGCCAGCGAGAGAGGGAACACAAGCAGGGGGAGTGGGAGAGGAAGAAGCAGGCTCACAGCGGAGGAGCCTGATGTGGGGCTCGATCCCATAACGCCGGGATCATGCCCTGAGCTGAAGGCAGACGCTTAACGACTGTGCTACCCAGGCGCCCCAAAATGATTTCATTTTTAAGGTTCAAATTTTAAGGAAGTTCCTAAGCTATTGTAAAAACTAAGGTATATATCTAGTGTTCTTTATGGTATTTGATTTTTCCATATCAATGTGGTGTGCTTCTTTATATTTTTTCTTACTGTACTTATTTATTTATAACCCTGTATTATTTCTGAATACTAAACCCTTGCCACTTACATGTGTTAATATCTTTTTCAGATATTGCCTTTACTCTCACTTTCTTTTGGGAACTCTTCTGAGTACATACTGATGTCCTGGCTTATTGTTTTACAGACGAGTGTAGTACATGCCATCACCATTATATCATACTACATAGATTTTTAGTACTTATTATAAATTTGAGGTACTTCTTTTTTTAAATTTTAAATATGATATGGGTTTTTAGACACATATTTTGCATGGCTTAACTCATATTCAAATTTCCTATTATTTTTCTATCAAGTTTATGGATAATTCTAATTAGAGAGTTTCTTGAGTTTACAAGACAAAATCTTAAAAAATAACATTTTACCATTTAAAAATGTATGTCGATCAGAATACAAAGTAAATCGTTAAATATAAATTGAATATTGAAATTTATATGAATCCATTAACCTCTAATTAAATATTTGGTGTGTTCATCAAAATAGTGCTTTAATTTTAGATTATTAACTTATGATATAGGCTATGAATGTAACTCCTAAAATAAATTTATAATTCTGAAATGCATATAACTTTGAGAATCTGCAGATTAATATGTAGATGAAGTAATAAAGCCATTAAAAACTCTAATAAATTAATAGTACTGAGGAAAAGTACAGACTCGCAAAAATATACCATGAGTGTTAAAGCTACTAATACAAATTTACCTCTAACAGAGCCTGGAATTCTCTGTTTCTCTTTTTAGAACTGTCTGCAAAGCCCATTGTTGAGATCTGTTACATTTATTGGTCATAAATATGTTAATGCAAATTATTTTTAATGTATTTTCATCTGCATGAAATCTAAGATCAGAGGAAATGTGGAAAGTTACTTGAATTAACCTCCATATTTTTGCTTGCTGTACTAACTCTGAAACATCATGATCTATTCTGGTAGGCTAAGGTGATTTAGAGGTATGAGTTGGTGCCTGGAGCAGGGGTAGGAGTACATGGAGGTTGGAGAGGGGCAGAAGAAATTATATAGGAAGAAGCTGAAGACAAATACTTCTTATTTCAATCTCTTAGTTAAGAGATTCTATTTCTCTCTTTTCTCCCTCATGCATCTTTTGGTAAATTTTATATTAGATCCAGGATAGAGGAGCTATATCAGTTATTTAGCTCAGATACAATATGGGTTAAATGTAATTTTGTGGGAAGAAACTACTAGACATAACATTGCATTGTACCTTTGAGAAAACAAGTTTAGAAACCCAACTAACATACCTATAAATAAAGTTTTATAACAAAACCTGTCTACAAACTAGGAGTTGTTCGCCTAACTAAAATAAATACTGCTTTTCTTGAAAGCAAGACATGACTCTTCTAAACATATTCTTTATATTTCTGGAATGTTTCAATCCATGTTGTGAAGCATTATAGATACTCTGAAGTATTATGAGACAGTTATTCTCTCAAGATAATGTGTTTAGTGTGGGTTGTTATTGTGGCAAAATAAATGACACCTGAAGGGACTGCAATAGCAAGGCCACGGGTTTGCTTTGTAGCTATGATTCAGCCATACTGTATACGATGAATGTCTATTCATTATAATCGTCTTTAAAATCATATTTAAATGACAAAGGAAGAATACTTTCTAATAGCCTCTTCAGATTGAATCTGATGAATTTGAAATATAACTGCCAAGTAGAGGTATGAACTATTTTATTTCTAAGTTAATTTCGATGTGGGAAAGAGTGTCCCATTTCGATTTTTGTTTTTGATATAGCGGATCTTATGTTTAGGAAGTACCATGAACTCTTTCATGCCATGGGTGTGTTTAAATAAATCTCAGCTCATGAATGATTGATCTTAAAGAATTAGAAAACATCTCTGGTGTGAGCAATTAGATCTCGTTTTATTGTTGAGTTCTGGTTCAACAGGCATGAAATTCTAGGGCATGGATTGTGAGTTATAGTACTCCAGGGTCCTTACTCCATTGGCAAGTTCTGATGCTTTCAAAATGAAACACTAGCTTCATATTCAAAATTCTCCTTTGTTCAATGATCCTTGTAATGCATTTTGATGTTTTAATCTCTCAAGTGTTGGTCCAGGTTTAGAGACTACTTTCAAAGTCACCATAGATAGTCAAAGAAGAAGATATCCAGTGCATTGCACTGTGCAGAGAAAGATGAATAGGATGATGCACAATTAGACACATTTTACATAGTTAACTTGCTATTTTTAGTCAAGTTGAGTGTTAGGAACACTTTTTTTTTTGTCACTGAGCTTGTATATAACCATGTGATTATTTCTAACCAGTGATGTATGAGTAGAAGAAATATGCATCACTTCTGGACCAGAAAGTTTATTTTTGATGGCCAATTTCCTGGCCCTCTCTTCTCATATTACAGCAATTGTGAAGCATGTGTCAGAATGAGGCCTCTAAACAGCCTGGTTTTGTGTGGTATAGCAATGACAAGAGTCCTCCACCGCCAACCCACACGAGGCATGTAGGATAATTATGAAATAAACCTTTTTGGCTGAAGTTACTGAGCTACCCATATATTAGGGTAGCAAAACTTAGCCTATCTGGCTAGTAGAAAGTTGGAGATGGATATCTATATAATTACTAGGTAGCTTTTATGTAAAGAATACAAGGAAATATTTCTTTCTCCATAAAAAAGACACTCTTTAATGGTTCAAATTTGCCACACCAATATTTTACACTGTTTAAAAATAAAACAAAACTAAACAAAAAACATCACTCAAATTTTTCTTGAATGACTTGTACGTCAGTGTGGTAGGCATTTGCAATAATTGGGCTAGATTCAAAAGAAAGTTTAACCCAAGCTCTTTATTTCACAAAGATAACTCAAGTGAGGAGATTGCCCAAGGTTACCCACAATAATAAAAATACTGGCTAAAACTTGGCTAAAGCCCATGTTTTCTGAAAACGAGGTCAGAGTTCTATTACTTAATGCACATTTCCTTCATATCACCATCTAGCTGTGTATGCAGAGAGCAGTCAGGAAACGCTATCCCTGTCCAGGAAAAGGTGCGATGTCAGGTAAGAACTCAAAGAATGTATTTGAAGAGAGAGGAGAAAGAGCTATAGAAAGAGGAATGATAGAACAAACTCTACATCACAACGCTTTAGAGCAATTCCCTGCATTTTTATATGAAAGTCACACAGTTGGGGCGCCTCGGTGGCTCACTCGCTTGAGCGCCTGCCTTTGGCTCGGGTCATGATCCTGGGGTTCTGGGATGGAGTCCCATGTTGGGTTCCCTGCTCAGTGGGGAGCCTGGTCTCTCTTTCCCTCTGCCGCTCCCCCTGCTTGTGCTCTCTCTCTCTCTCAAATAAATGAATAAAAATTTTAAAAAAAGAAAGAAAGAAAGGAAAGTTACACAGTTATTATTCCAAAGAGACTCAGAATGGCTATCTAGTCCTCAGATCCATACCTCACGTGAGTCACAACCTTTTTTTCCCAATCCTTTCAATTGCAATTATAAGTAATAATCATATATCAAGCTCCTAAGCAGATTAATGTACACTTCAGAATCTTCAGGCAAAGTCCATTTTCCCACTGATAATTTCTGGATCTGTTTGTCTAGTGTTTATATTTTTTTCCAGTCAACATGTGGATGTATAAGGATTTCCCCCATCCCCATGGTGCTTCTGTTTTAGAAGAAAGGATACCCTGATTCTTTCAAAACATCCTCAGAATAATGACCTGGGACTAAATTAACATTTCTAAAAGTCACTGAGATTTTTAGATAAAATTCAATCCAAATGCACCCAGTTAAATTTTATTACCACTTATCAGGATTGGGCTACACATTGTATGGTATCTGTGCTTTGTTTATCTCGGTTTTAATAGGCATTTCATTGACATTTTGATAGACTCCTCCAGTGCTTGAGGTTATTAAATTCTGTGCTTCAAGTTATTAAAGTCAGAGAAATGCAATTAAAATCACTCTTTGATCGTGCATTATTCACTTATTTTTAGCTTTGGATATTACAGTGGAAAATTTTTAAAAGCCAAAGGTTTTAGATAAGTTTGAGGAGATATTTTTAAGTAATAATAATAGGAAACTTACAATTATTTCTTTAAAGCTGCTGTTTAGATATTTTGAAATGCAATTATCATTGATTGTCACCGTATATATCTATAGATATATATGTATGGCTGCCATTGTTCATAACTGCTTTTCTTCTTTCTTGAAAGGAAAGCAAAGTATGTGAAAAATATTGTTGACAAATTCAGAAGTTGCATATCCCTGCAAATCTGGCAAGGTTTCAACTTCAATTGAGGTTTATCACATTAATTTTTTTAAAGATTTTATTTATTTATTTGACAGAGAGAGAGACAGCCAGCGAGAGAGGGAACACAAGCAGGGGGAGTGGGAGAGGAAGAAGCAGGCTCCCACCTCCTGAGGTGGGTCTTGATCTCAGGACTCTGGGATCACGCCCTGAGCCGAAGGCAGATGCTTAATGACTGAGCCACCCAGGCGCCCCTATCATATTACTTTTTTTAAAGATTTTATTTATTTATTTGTCAGAGAGAGAGAGAGCACAAGCATGGGGAATTGCATGTAGATTAGCAGGCTCCCCACTGAGCAGGGAGTCCAATGCCGGGTTCCATCCCAGGACCCTGGGATCATGACCTGAGCTGAAGGCAGGCACTTAACCAACTGAGCCAACTGGGTGCCCCAGTTTCGCATTAAATTTGATTTTTATTTTATTTGACAAAGATATAGTTCATTCATTCTGTAACAATGAAAGAGTGAGCTGACTCGAGTTCATAACTTGTGTTAACAGCATACCTTTCATTTATCAAGATTCAGCTCTATTTCAAATTCTGTATTATGAATTCTGTGTGTGTGTGTGTGTGTGTGTGTGTGTGTGTGTGTGTGTGTGTTGTGCTTAAACCTTACAGTAAATTAAGAGGAAAGTAGGATCATTTCCCTTCTGTAAGTGAGGAGACTAATGCTTAAATTGACTAAAATCGTCCCACTAAATGGTGGAGCCAGAATTCAACTCTAGGTTAATTTCACTCCAGACAGATGCTGTGATGCTTTACTGCCTTGTTTACCTTGTCTGTTTTAAAATATTTAAACATTTATGATGCTAATAGTTGCTATTTTAGAGCTTTGACTTTGTGCCAGTCACTGCTATCACTGATTCAAATATATTAACTCATTACCTCTCACAACATCCCTGTGTTACTTTACAGATAATGAATGGTAGAGAGAGGCTGTGCAACTTGCTAAGTAACTGATGGAGCCAGGATTCAAACGGATTCCTGAGTCCAGGCTCTAAACCATCATATTTACTCTGATGATTATTTTCATGAATGGTGGGTGAGAGCTCCCTTCCAGAAGGGTGATATGCTGTTTGAGTACACTATGTGTTCACACTCTTACCTTCTTATTTTTAATCTTTCCTGCCTTCCTTGATCCCAATCTACCCAGTCTCTATGTTTCATCTTGCCTGCTCATTCTTCTGAACGTAGCATTCACCTGAAATGCTGTTTTAAAAATAAAAATGATTTTGAGGCCATGTGACTCTTCAGTGAGTAAGAGTATCATGAGCATGTAGCAATTTCTGCCAAGGATGCAGGAAGGTAGAATTGTGGTTCAGTTGTCATTTAATTAGTGTGACAGATATCAATCATTATCTAAACTTAAACAGAAATGATTTAAGTAGTTCGTATATTTATCCTTGATAGTATCAGTCCAGCTCTATCTTGGCACTTCAGTTCTAAATTCTAGGTTTCTTCCACCTAGTCTTAACTATCCAGTTTGTTCCAGAATCCTTGTCAGGGTCTGCCTCATCATCTGCCCCAGAAAACTACTGTCCACTCTGGAAACCAATTCCTGTAAGAAGGAGACTTTGCCTTCTCTTGACAATTTCACCATCCTCAGCCTGATATTGCCCTTCTCTATGATACTGGCTTTCTACAATGAGGACTGCTTAACCTGATTAATCCTAGATTCATTACTCTGTGTTTCATCATTCCCAAATAACCTTCCTGGCTTGCCAGGTTGAGTTTCCTCCAACAGCTCTGATTGTTGTCTCAATCTCATTGTTATTATAAGTGCTACTCAGATGACAGAGTTTATACAACTTTCATCAATCTTAGCATATGCTTTTAGACATCAATAACTTGTCAGCATCTGTTTTAAAACTTGCTGCTCAGACAAACAAAATATCAGTGCAGAGCCTGGTGATAATTTCTCGGTTTTTCCTTGAACTTTACATTAGGCTTTTGTTGCTATGGCAAAAAAATGGCATTAGACTTTGTAGCAGCCCGTATCATTTATGGCTCATAATGAATTTACATTTAAACAAAATACATACAAGAGTTGTAAAAACAAAAGTCCTCCCTTAAGCATTTAGTTTATTAAGTTTAACACTTAGATGCATATTAACACTTTCATACATATTAAATATTAACAAAAAATATATTTGAATGTTTGTGTCTTGTATAAATTTTTAATTTAAATTCTGTCAGCCACTGTATATCTGTGTGTTTCTATATCTGTGTGTTTTGCAAATATAGAGAAATTATTTTCCATTGAAATGGACAGGGCCAAATCAGAGTTCTTTAGCATGGCCCAAGACCGTTCTGTCCAGGCTAACATTGTGTCTTCAATCAGTTATCTTTAAACACTAGCTGTCCACCAGGCCACCAGTTGCTAGTGATGTCACTGATGCTGGTAAACAAGTATTCACTGAGTGTTTGCAAAGTTCCAGTCCACGATCATTCCCTTAGCTTATTTATATTGAGAATTAGGCTGATTTTCTGTTCAGTTACACATAATTTTCAGTCTCATCAAGTTTCAAAGCAAGAGACCAATACAGCCTCTTTCCTGGTTGGCATGTAAAGTATATAACCTTATTTTTAACCAAAAATGGGACACAATGTTCTGGGACTTTTCAAAGAACATAATCTTGAGATCACTGATTAATTACATCTATCCAAACATTAAGTGAATAAGAATGACTCTCTGTAAAATATATCCTAAACAATTTGCAATTCTTACTGGCCCCCATTACTTAGGTAATAGCCACTTGGTGTGTGAACACATGTGTAAGTAATATGAAACCCCTACATTGTATGCAAATTTATTGAATATTCATTTTGGAGTATAGTAATAATACCTATAAGATTCTCAAAATCATATGTGTATCAAATAACATAGAGAAACTCTGTAAGACTAATCCTAAAATAATTCTCTGAATTTAGACCCTCCATTGTTTGCCAAATGCTTCTATTCATTTGTTATCCCATAAGATTTATTATCCTAAATGAGCATTGGTATGATTGCTGATATCACAGAGGGACATTATATGAAATAGCTTGATGAAATTCATCATTCTAATATAGAAGTGATGGTAAGACGCGATTTTTATACTTAATACATGTTTTTTATAAGAACGCACAAAATAAATACCTGGTAAGTTTTAGAACTCGAGTAACTGTGCTTGTCCTGGGGAATGGGATACTTGTTAGTTTCTCTTCTGTGAGCTTCCTAAATTAGCAATTGTTTTTGCCTCCTTCCTAAATTGGCTGCTAGAAATTATGATTTCTAATTTTACCTATAGAAAATGTGCAGGAAGCATGGATTCCTATCCAATAACTTCATCTTATATTTCTTCTTATCTTTTGTATAATTACATAGTCTTTTCATCACTTACTTCAGGTGCTTATTCATATTTTATCTGTGTTGCATTAAATTATTTATGGAACAAAGCAGGATAGAAATAAATAATTAAGTAATTAGGCCAAGAAATAAATAAATGAACAAAGTGCCTATCATAGACAATGTATGAATCATGACACTTGTCTAAGTCAGTAATATTCAGCAAAAATTTTAGTGATGATGGAAATGTCCTATACATGGGTTTTCAAATATGGTATCCACTAGACACATACAACTATTGAAGAACTTGAAATGTTACTATTGCAAGTGAGAAACTAAATTTTTAATATTGAGTAATTTAAAATTTTTATTTAAATAGCCACATGTGGCCAGTGGTTACCATATAGGACCGCACAGGAAATCACACCACCATTCATTTTACAGGACTTTACAAATCAAGGCGGCTCATTTCTGTAACTTAAGAACAAACTTCTAAATGAACCAGTTTATTATATGTTTTCAAAATATTGTCCCTCCAAATTAATGGACTTGGGGGAAAAGTGTCAGTAAAAATGTAAAGTGTTTATTGACTCGCCTCTCTAGCAATGGAGTATGTTCCTTGTCAGTTTGGCTGACTTTGTGGTTTCATATTATATTGTAGTTTTTGGTTTGTTTGTTTTAATCATGAGAAGAATATCTTCCTTATGTATTTTTCCTGTGATTATTCCTTCCCGGGGGTTGGTGAGGTTTACCCCTTGGTGTGGAACAAGCTATGTCCTTCCTATTTGTGAGGATACTGAGGCCTGAGGGTTGTAGGGAGCTGAGCATTCACAAACACTTTCTGCCAGATTTTTCTGGCCAACAATGCCCTGGTATCTAGCCTAACCCAGTGACTCTCATATTAGAGCATGCATCAGAAGCACCTGGAGGGCCTGCTCAAAATCACATCGCTGGACCCCACCTCTAGAGTTCAGATGCAGTAGGTGTGGGCTGGGGCCTAAGTATTAATGTTTCTAACAAGTTCCAGGTGATGCTGATACTACTGGTCCGGGGGCTCCCCTTGAGCTCCACTGTCCTAACTATCTGCTTATAGATTTCACTTGCAAGGGGATCTGGCCGCTACTCACTAGTGCCATAAAACTTTTTTAGTACGAGCAGAAAAGCATTATAAACCGTGACCTAGGAATTAGGATACCTGTAATCCGGTCCAAGTATTTGTTCTGGAATTTGTACATTATTTCTGGGAGATGTCACCATATATTAATATGTTTTATTTGATTGTGAGGTGGGTTACATAAAAATGTAACTAATAGTACTTGAATTACAAAGCTTGGGAATAATTTGCTCATACTTATATTTAGAATGTGGATTCAATGGTATAAAGGAAAATATAATAATATTTGATTGAGCATATTATCAGGAGCTGTGCTAAGTCCTGTCTACACATGCGTAATCACATTTAATGCACACAATATGTTTTTGTAAACACGTTTTAGTATTTATAGTTTGCCTATAAAACAAGGAAGGCTTGACGAGCCGGTCATTTGCCTATGAGTCGCCCCTGAAGGAAGCCATGATTCCACCTCAGAGCCCACTCTCTCAGCTACGGACAGATAAAGGTAAGTTTACCAGGATCTATAGAACCAATCAGATTGTTGTCTTCTTAATGTACAGAGAGATGAAAATTAAATTCAGAGCTATTTGTGGGGGACGTTAAAGGTCTATGTTGCCTAGAATCAAAGCTTTTCAACTATTTCCCTGAAATAGCTGGTAGTTCTTTGATAGAGAAGTACCTTAAGTTGTTTGTCAGTATCTTATTAACTTTTCAATGTTCTTAAACTGATATTTGAGTAAAAATCTTTTGCTGTCAAGAGAATTAAAAAAAAAGACTAGTTTTTCAACTGCTGTGTGTAAAAACTCTTGCTCTGCAAGGGAATTAAAGAAATGCATAATGTGTTGAAATGTTTTTTCCAACAAAAACTTTTCACAAATATGTCTCGATTCCAAATTTATCTTTATTTCTATGGCTCCAACATGGAGAAGATCCCTAAAAAGGATATATTTTTAAATTTCAGGGTTTTAAATTTTGCTTTTTGACTTAAAATTAATCTTAGATAAACTAGTGGAATTTTGTTACAATATTTCTTAAAATGAGTGAATTTATTTCTAGTTTTATCCTTTTTATTGGTGTTGTGTTATCTATAACAAAGTACAAGGCACTTCTCTACCCCCATCATCTTTAATATAACCTTATTAAAAGTAAGTTTTTACCTACCTTTAAACAAAATATTATTTAATTTTCTAAGTAATAATGACATTTTCCAGGTGAGTTTAAGAATAGATACGGAAAAACACTTCAAGTGGCTAATAATTCAAAATTATCAATTGCGATTTTTCATATGCACTGTGAAGTATATACATAACAAGTATTTGAAAACAACTTTCTATAGGTATATCCTCAAAAAAAGTAATTGAAGCATTGCTTATAACATCATAAAGCTGCAGACTTCATGATGCCTACCATTGGGAACCACTGAGAGTTGTTAAGCTCAGTGGTAGATTTTATTTCATAAGTCATTAGGACTATTGAAGTAAATACGATTGTACATGTGATATGGAAGGTTGCAGGATAGTTTATATGATATCCTTTTTCACAAAAATAGAAAATATTCTGTAAGGTAGGTAGAAGATCATTTCTAAAGTAATAGGCAAAAAGTAAATAAGAGGTAACCTCCTTCAGTGTGTTGGGGAGAAAAAAAAATTCCTTCAGTTTACACCTTTGTAAGTTTTCTTATTTTAGAATAATTCAACCATGAATATTCTTTTCCATAAATCTTCATGACAAACCTGAATTTTCCTTAATAAATTCCTATGATTGTAATTCTAGGACATAAACAGTATTGAGTAAAACATTCCCTAAGCAATGCTACATTGATTAGGCTACCAACAGTAAATACCTGATAGAGAATTCTTCACCTATTAAAAAAAAAAGTCAATGTTCATTTTTTTCTATTTGATGTAAGAAAAAAAATATATAAATCAGAATGTTTGTGACACTTAGGGTGGTTGAACAATGTTTCACATGCTTGAGTAATTTGCAATTCTTCAATTATTTATCTATTAGAAATATAATTGAAAGATCACATTATGTTTCAAAAAGTTAAGTACTAACTATGTTTTGTTCTATGTAATATTTGGAAAAATGTAAACCTTCTACAATGCAAATAAGATACCTGAAATTAGGATTTTAAAAATGTTTTACTCAAAGGGATTCTAAAGATAATTTACCCCAAATTCTTTGGTTTCAAGATTAGGAAAGTCATCTCCAGATAAGACACAACAGCTCCTGTATTGTAGAAGCTGCCAAAAAACAAAATTAACATCAGAGCTTGGTATCCTGGTCCATTGTCTGTTCTCTGTTCCAAGCTCTGTCTCTAGAACAGCCATATTACCAAAAAATCTTAATCTCTAAGTAGATGACAGTGAGGCTGTATAGTGCATATGTCACCTTGTATTTTATTTTTGGTGCTATGAGTGACTATATATATCTTGCATATTGTGCAGTTATTACAAAGCGACATTCTCAAATGCTAAGCTTTCCTTTTTCCTTTTTTTTTTTTAAATTAGTAGCTGAACTGGAAAATGCAAGCTGTCAAATATGTTTCTTTTTTAATACTCTAAATAGAATAGTTTCATATTAATTACACAGTAGCAACCAACTCTATGAGTTACATTAGGAAAGCAGAACTCAAAATATCCTATACTTATTTTGAGAGACCACACAAAGACCTAAACGAATCCAGGGTTTAGTTTGTGTATTTTCAAGGAAAAGTGATACTGTATTTTAAAATAATCTAATTTCGTCTTATATTACGGACAAGCTTTGACATTTATTCATACCAATAACAAAAGGCAAGAATATGAAAGGAGAATAAAACCCTGACAAACCAGAAGGAAACATTTTATATTATTTTAATGGGAAATAATTGTCAGTAAACTTAACACCCTTGACCTCCATACTGCACTTTTAATTAAGAGAAATAATATGAACAAACTTAAGCATTTATGAGACATTTTATAATATCAGTAGAGTGATCACTTTGGGCTTTCATCATCTGTGAGAAAACAAAGTTTGAATTATTTACTTGTGATCTCACAATAACACGAGATGAAATTAGAACCAGGAGATCCTTGGTCATAACCTTCAACTAGGGGTGCCTGGGTGTCTCAGTCGTTAAACCTCTGCCTTCGGCTCAGGGCGTGATCCCGGCGTTCTGGGATCCAGCCTGCTTCTTCCTCTCCCACTCCCCCTGCTTGTGTTCCCTCTCTTGCTGGTTGTCTCTCTCTCTGTCAAATAAATAAAATCTTTAAAAAAAATTTTAGTAGAAATCATAATAATAAAAGTACTTAATTTTGACAAAGCCCAGTGCTGTGAGACAGATATAATTATTCCCAATTGATACATGTAGACCATGAGATTTCAAGAGGTTGTAATTTTCTCTTAGATACCTGGTATAAACTGAGTCCGTACTTAAATGTAGGTTTTCTCCAAGTTCATATGTCATTGACATAATGGAAATATTTAGGTGTTTTTTTTTTTGTTTTGTTTTGTTTTTTACAAGTGGTAGAAACCCAACTTCCTAGCTTAAGTTAAAAATTGAGGCTTTGGTTAGCTCATAAATTGTAATAGATGAAAAATTATATTTTTTAAAGATCTAATTTATTTGACAGAGATAGGCAGCCAGCGAGAGAGGGAACACAAGCAGGGGGAGTGGGAGAGGAAGAAGCAGGCTCCCAGCAGAGAAGCCCAATGTAGGGCTCGATCCCAGGATTCCGGGATCACGCCCTGAGCCGAAGGCAGACACTTAATGACTAAGACACCCAGGCGCCCCAGATGAAAAATTATTAAACTACAAGAAGTGCAGGGATAAATCGGAAAGTGACTTAAACACTCAGGATAATCTGTGTTTTCTTCATTCACATACACAGAGATACATAGAAAGGCATCTGCCTGTCTGCAGAGTGGTTTCATTCTCTTCCACTAGAGAAAATGGTAACACCCAGGATGATCTTGGGAATGCACTTTGGTCCCAGGTTCTCTCAAAAATTTTGTTAACAAATACTTGTGTCTGGACTCCTCCAGGACATAGAAAGTACATACCTGCCTGTACACACCTCCTCTTCTGTCTTAGCAGCATTCAAGAACTTAAGCCAATCTCATTAAATGAGCATCTAGTTATGTACTAATTGTAAGAATATGAGTTAATATCTGTTCAGCACCCTCTGTGATCCGTTCTAGGCTAAAGGATTTATGTTTTTATTTCTAGTTTTCACCCTGAAGGTGAAGCATTCTATTCTACTTTACTGATAAGGAAGAGTTAGGGAGGGGTTGAGATTTGAATTCAACTCAATGCAAACCCAAAGCCCATGTCTCCTTCTCTTTTACCTAATAAGAAGAGATTGTTTATCGGGTTTATGATTTGCTTTAAATAATTCATTATGCTAATTTTATCATTAACTTCTTCTCTACAAAGACCTTGAATTTTAAGCTTTTGAAAGACAATGCACAGGTGTGTAGTATCAAGCAAGATAATCAAGTTTTGCAGAAATTAAGTTTATGGTATTCTTAACAGGTGTGTGTATATGTCAGAAGTTACGATAGTTCAGATTTTAAGGTGATTTTAAAACTAAAGCATATCAATATGACGATAGTGATTTCAGGAGGATAGTTTTTAAAATTTAAGGTTCTCATGTTAGTAAGCTATATGTTCATTGAATTTTTAGCTACCATTTTTATTAATGCTAGAAGTATGCCTTCTAAATACAAAGTAAGAAAAATCTATGGAAGAAAAATATACAGATGTCCAGTAAGAGACAAAACATTTAGGATACAAAGATATGAGTAGTATCAACATATTTTTATAACCTCAATCACAATAAAAAAAGAAATGCTATGTCAAACTGTGATTCACAGCTTTCATGCTGAATTTGAGATGAAATAATACTTTGTTTTGGTTGATTTTTTATGTTGCTGCAATGGTAGTTTTTTTCTTTTGTTTTTGGTTGTGTTTTTTTGTGGGGGGTAAACAATCTCAAATGACATTCTTAATTTGGTTAATGATTTTATATTTTCCTAAATGTCTAGATTTAAAGGCAAATCTAATAAAGAGGATATAAATACCCTTTGAAATAGTATGCTTCCAATGTCCTGATGGCTGTCTTCAATGTGATAGGTGAATGCTCAAGCCATTGACCTGAGCTCCAGTTTCCATCTGTGAGGATGGCAATAGTGAAATTCTGTCTGGATATCTTTGCCAGAGTCTTAAGTCATGATGGAATTTTACTGATCCATGCATGCTTTCTCTCTTTCTCACTTCACTCACAAACAGCAATACTGTAGCTAAAACCTATCCCTCCCCAAATGAGCAGCAGATCAAGGCAACAATGGTAAGAAATAGCAGGCACAAATGGAGAGTAAGACATTTTACCACTCTCAAACAGAAAGTGCTGGATTTGTCACCAATATGAATCGTGACATGTTTAGTTATGCAAAAAGGGATGTATTTTTTTTTCTGATCTATATCAATATCTTCAAAGTTTTGGAAAAGAATATAGGAAGAAAGAAGTCCTCCTACTCCTATTCTGTTTATAGTTGACTTCTTGCAAAGAAATCCTGTGGTTTTTGTATGTTTTATGAATACATTAGAATGCTACACACTAATGGTAATAAATAAGTTAAAACTTGAAGTCATGAATTTAACTAAGAAAACAGTCATTTTCTCAAGAAAACAGTCATTTTCTCTTCTGGGACAATCTTTTCATGTTTTTGAAATTCACTAAAAAGTACGTAATTCAAATTCAGGATTTTTCACAACCAGCACAAACACCTCAGATGAGTGAGAAGTTTATGACCAGGAACACTACCATGCCAATTTATTTAGAAACACCTTAAATCACACCTCTCTTTTTCCCCTAGATTCCCAACAGGCTTGTACTTCTCATTGAGAAGGGTGGTCCTGAGGTAGGCTGTATTTTTTTCCCTTATTAGTTTATTTTGTGGAGGCAAAGGAATTAAATTCATTTTTCCCTGATACAGGCCTATATTGCCCATGGTACCATGTATTATATACACTTAATTATTCTGCCTTGACCCAGGTAAGTGTAAGCATCAAATTATATTTATGGTAATCAGCATAAGCACATATAGATTATGGATTATAATGTTCCTGATGTTTTGGGAATTTATGGTCTATCTTGAATTCAACTTGATCTTTATGATCTGTTTTTAATCAATGTAGTTTTTTTTTATTTAATTCATCAGCTTTGTGTCAGATTAATGAGTTTCAAAGATTACAAAGGGTCCACGACATAATACTTCTATTAACTGCTTGCTTCAGTGTTGATGATTCATGCTAAACAATAGCAATTAGATTTCTTTGATTTTTTTTTTTTTATGGAGTAAAGGTTGGAATTCATTCTCTAATAGCTACTTATATTTATTTACAGCTCTTTACAGCCATGTTTTTACCAATCCAGTTTTACAGATGAAGGATCAGTGAGGTTAAGTGCCTTGCCCAGCACCAACCAGTAGGTGAATTAAAAGCTGAGATCAGAATTTTAAATTTCAATCTCCCTGTGAGTCACTGAGCCATACTGCCTTGAAAAGCATTAAAGAATTTCTTTGGAATTTTTTTGTAAAAAACTTCAAATTCCATGATAAAATTTAAATATTTTTTTTCCAAAGGAACTCCTTTATGAGAACATTTAAATGCTATAAATGTACATAATCAAATTCAGTGTCAGCTGTTAATTAACTTATAAGAAAATTACTAGGAAAACTATTAGTAGTATAATTCTGACTAGATTACAGAAACAGAAATGAATTTCTTTGTTTCATAAAGAAAATATGAATTGCTCACAAATAATGGTTTATGAAGTCAGTAAATAGGACGATAAATGTTCTTCTTACTCAACAACTATGTTCAATTTTTATTAAATACATTTACAGTAGATTATATTATGATGAAGAGGATTCTAGGCTTATAGACTGCTAATTTGGAGCCAATTTCCATCCATAAATGGCTAAGCATTAATAAACTGAGTTGTAACAGATGACCTCTAATTAAAAATAAATCATATATTATAAAGTACATATAAAAGCTACTGTGAAGTGAACCCATTTTTGTGTGAATAATTATATTCCTTAATGAATGACTTAATAACATGTAATATGATTGGGGGAAGATTCCTACAGCACAATCATTGACTTACAGAAGACAAGCTCCAGAAGATATTAATGCCTTCTAATGGAATCTTGATTGTAGAGCAGAGATCAAACATTTGTCAGTTCATTCATTCAGGAGGCTTAAGTTTTTGCTTTGCATGAGAGCACTTCTTTCCTAGAGAGGCTGCCTCTACTTTATTGTATTTCACAACCATGCCCAATGTTCATTTTGTCCATTATACCCAGAATCACATAATCCGAAACTAAAAGACAATTTGGAATCATTCAGCCTGTTCCTTGATTTTTCAGTGTTGGAACAGAATTTCAAAGACCTAGAGTTACCTTCTATGGATCACACAGTCTATAGTTTTGTCATTTTCTATAATCTAGGTCTATGTTCTGAGTGACTATAGGAGGCACGATTCTACTAAGAGCTCACTTCCCAACTTCCTGGCTTCATAAATATAGTTTAAATTTTTCATCAAATTTTGAAAAATTATAGACCTTCATTTTTTTTGGTCTCCACTTTCACTCTTTTCCTTTGGGGACTCCAATTGTACGTTTATTTACCTACTTCAATTTTCCCCCATAGTTCACTAATCTTATGTTTAATTTCTTTCATTTTGAATTGTTTAGTGTACTATAGCTTCAATTTCTTCTTCAGCAGATTTTTTTTTTAAGATTTTATTTATTTATTTATTCAACAGAGATAGAGACAGCCAGCGAGAGAGGGAACACAAGCAGGGGGAGTGGGAGAGGAAGAAGCAGGCTCCTAGCAGAGGAGCCTGATGTGGGGCTCGATCCCATAACGCCGGGATCACGCCCTGAGCCGAAGGCAGACGCTTAACCGCTGTGCCACCCAGGCGCCCCTCTTCAGCAGATTTTAATCTGTTGTTAATCCGATCCATAGCTTCACTATGAAATAATTGATTAAAAATAACTGGGTATGAAAAAACTAAAGTATAGGTGTTATTCCTGTGCCTTTTTCCATGGCTTCAGACCATACCAAGAAACCTAAGGTTCTGGATTCCTGTCTTCCCGCAAACACAGCCAAGTAATAGTTTTAAAAAAGATTTTAAATGTTATCAATAAATATATCTCTAATAAAGGATAAATTCTGTTTGGAGAAAATATGGCATAGACATAATCTAATTTTCTACCTTTTATTATCAGCCATTAGGTATCAATAACCAAATTATGGTAGGAAAAAGAAAGCCTTGAAGGCATCAACACTGGGTTAAAATATTGTTTATTTTACAACTTAAAAAAGTAAGCTATATCCTCTTATGAACAATTTACAATAGAAACAGGTTTTAGAACTTGACCAATAGTAAAATGAATACTCTGCAATTGAAATTTTAAAGTTCCTGAAATCTCCTATGGCAAACAAGTTATAGAAAAATAAAGATACTTCATAATAGAATAAGTGTCAGGTTTGCCGCCATGATCTAGAAGACTCAGTGTGGCGTTATTAAAGTAAGAACAGTGTAGTTTTGAGTGACAAAATAAAAAAAAAGTCAAGATAAAAGCCAACCAAGAGTATGTGGAGGTTCCATAAGACCCATGAATCAGTAGTTTTTTGCTTTGTTTTGTTTTATTTTTTACCTCTTCTGCTTCTTTTCTCTCTGTTCTGATCTTAAAAATGTAATTCAAGGTCCAAGGTGGTAGAGGAAGATCTTCAGTTCTTCATTCTAGGTAATAGGTAGAAAGAAGAGGGGGAAGGAGGAAAAGACCTTCTATGAGATTTCCGAGAACATGGTGCACAGCACACTCATGTATGTGCCAATGGCCAGAATTTAGTAACCAGGCCACACAAGAGGCAAAGAGGGCTGGGATTTGCAGTTAAAGCTAAAAACCAGATATCCTAACACCAGAAAAGAGAACAAATATTGAATTAGGCAGTGAGCAGCCTCTGCAGTAACATGTTTGAGATAAAAAAGCACCAGCCACAGTATAGCCATATTGTTTATTTAGGGCATTTAATCTCAGAGAAACTGATCCCAGGGATTATTCAAAAGAAATATATCTGCCATGATCTTAGCCTCCCTAGTAAGAGAGCCTGGTATGCTGTTTAGAGTGATTTAAGTCAGCCATGGTGGGAGGCTTATTTCAAGCATGAAAACTAGGACTGTTGTATAAACTCCTTACAAATTTTAAGGACATGCTTTAAAAAACTCAATACCATATCAATCATAAGGAAATCTATGGCTCTGAAAGAGCAGTAAACTTTCATTATGAGATTCTGCATATACATATACTTTTCACCTATACACACAAACTTTCAAATAAAAGGCAGGATTTTATTTTAAATCTACTGGCTGATCAAAGTTGGAGAGAGAAAATGTATATTGTGTTCCTCAACAGAGATACAGAATTGTAGTGATGGCCATTCATTGACTGCCTACACATTGCTAAACACTAAATGCTTCACATACATTTATCAGATTATCACCTTTAAAAACCCTGAGCAGTAGTATGTTCACATTACAAATAAGAGCAGTAAGGTAAAGAAGGGTTGAACATTTTCATGAAATAAAATAGGAATACTATGCCTCCAAGGCAACAGCTTCACCTATGAGTAGAAAGGACACTTAATGCCTCAAGATTTTAAATTAAGTACTTTCTAACACTTGAAGATATTATTAAAAATAAGTTAGGAACTTGACCTCAATCTGGCAAAAACGTACTCGTTCCTTCAAACAATGTAAATGCTAAAGGCCTAATTTAGAGGATTCTGTCTTTAGGAACTATGAAATACGAAGATATTTCACTGAAATCTAAAAAAAGTGAAAGGTATACTGGGACTTTTAACTTTCAGAGATTTTATGCTTTTTTAGTGAACTAGAAATCAAGGGGAGAAAATTCATTTACTGAGTCTTACAGCAAGGCTATTTCAGCGAATGAATGAGAAGTGTGTGTATGAAAATTGAAAATAAAATGCAAATGTAGCAAAAGTGTACAATTTAGTTTGATTACAGTATAGGTCAGCTTGGCAGATGAGCTGCTTGAAATAGATGATCAAGATTGTATGAGTTAATTCTGTGGCATGCTGAGACGTAACTGGCAGTGCTTCTAATGCCCTGCACCAGGAAGCACATAATTGCTGCTGTTATTATGGAGGATGTGAATGTGGTCTCCTAGCAATATGCTAAACACCCTCTTTTGAGTACTTAAAGTGCTTCATCTGCTCCAGTTGGTAAAGGTTTTATTCACATAGAAAGCAGCAAATAAAATAAAAAAGTAGTAAAAGAGCTATTTAATTCGTATATAATTAATATTTAATTCATGTAGACGTATATAACTTAATACTGATTTTTAAGTCTAATTCCTAGTGAGTGAGTGATACAGGGAACATTTATAGGTAGGAGAGTCTTATGTTTGGTCAGTGCCTTCTATTCTCTTGTAGGAATTTTAGGATTTTTCTTCTTAGGAAGAATGAATATTTTCTTCTAGGAGGAAAGTAGTCAGGAATATCTTTGCATATTAATAATAATAATAGTAAATGTAATTCTTATTTCTCATTTTTAAATATTTCCTAGTCAGTAATGCTCAGAGTAAAACGAAAGCATCCTCTCATTGAGGCTTACATGTATAGATTATTCGTGTCCTCCACAGAAACAGTAGAGAAATCCCATAAAAGAATTCATGATTTAATAACTACTGCTATCATTTTAACCTACTCAACTCGGGATTAACAACTATTTCTTATTCTAATATACAAAAATATTGAAAAAATCATTGCCAAGACCCATGTCAAGGAGGATTTTTCCTGTGTTTTCCTCTGGTTTTACAGTTTTCAGGGGGGAGGTTATTTTTTGTTTTTAAATATTTGAGACAGAGAGCATGAGCAGGGAGAGCAGCAGAGGGAGAGGAAGAAGCAGAACCTCTGCTGAGCAGGGAGCCTGACGCAAGGCTCAGTCCCAGGACCTGGGATCATGGCCTGAGCTGAAGGCAGATGCTTCACTGACTGAGCCACCCAGGTGCCCCTATAGTTGCAGTCTTTGAAGTCTTTAATCCATTTTGAGTTAATTTTTCTAAGTGGTGAAAATAGGGGTTTAGTTTTTTTTTTTTTTTTTAATGGAATATTCAATTTTCCCAGTGCCATTTATTGAAAATACATGGTCTTTTCTCCATTGAGTAATATTGGTTTCTTTGTCAAATAGTATTTGACCATATATGCATAGGCTTGTTTCTGCAGGCTCCATTCTGTTCTCCTGGTCTATATACCAATTTTTATGTTAGTACCATACTGTTTTGATTACAATAGCTTCATCACATAGCTTGAAATTAGGAAGTGTAATGTTTCCCATTTTGTTCTTTCTCAGGATTTCTTTGACTGCTTAGGGTCTTTAGTGGTTGCATACAAATTTCAGGGTTGTTTTTCCTACCTATGTAAAAAATGCTCTTGGAATATTGATAGGGATTGCATGGAATTTATAAATGGCTTTGGGTAGTATGGATATTTTAATATTAATTATTCTGATCCATGAACATGAGCTATCTCTCCATTTACATGTGTCTTCCTCAATTTCTTTTATCATTGTCTTTCAGTTTTCAGTTTATAGACCTATCACCTCCTTGGTTAAATTTATTCCTAAGTTTATTACTTTTGATGCTATTGTAAATGGGATTGTTTTTTATTTCTTTTTCAAATCATTTTTTTGTAGTGTTTAGAAATACAACACAGTTTTGTATTGATTTTGTATACTGCAGTTTTACTGAATTCATTCATTAGTTTTAAGACTTTTGTGGGGGGGATGGGTTTCTTAGGATTTTTTTTATACATAAGAACATACCACCTGCAAACAGAGACAGTTTTCCTTCTTCCTTTCCAATTTGAATGGCTTCTATTTCTTTTCCTTGCCTAATTTCTCTGTATAGAATTTCCATTAGTATGCTGAAAAGAAGTGGTGAGAGAAGATACCCTTGTGACGTTCCTGTCTTAGCAGTAAAGCTTTCTGCCGTTCACCATTAAATATGACGTAGTGTGGGCTTGTTATATAAATAATACATATATATGGCATTTATTTTGATGTATGTTCCTTCTATGCCCAATTTGTTTAGTTTTTATCATAAAAAGATGTTGAATTTTGTCAAATGCTGTTTTCTGCATCTATTGAAATGATTATATAATTTTTATCCCTCATTCTATTAATGTGGTGTATCAAATTTAACAATTTGTGTATATTGAACTGTCCTTGCATCCCAATAGTAAATCTTCCTTGATTATGAACGCACGATCCTTCTGTGCTTTTCAGTTTTGTTTGCTAGTATCTTTTCGAGAATTTTTGCATTTATATTCATCAGAGGTATTGACCTGTAGTTTTCTGTCTTGTGTCCTTATCTGACTTTTGTATGAGAGTTGTGCTGGCCACACACAATGAATTTGGAAGTGTTCCCTCCTCTTCTATTATTATTTTTTTTTTTTGGAAGAGTTTAAGAAAGATTAGCACTAAATCTTCTTTGAATGTTTAGTAGAATTCACCTGTTAAGCCATCTGATTCTGGGCTTTTTTGTGTGCTTATTCAAACTCCTTATACATTATTTGTCTGAACTGTTCAGATTTTTTTCCTTTATGATTTAGTCTTGGTCGGTTGTATATTTCTTGGAATTTATCCATTTCTTCTAGGTTATCCAATTAGTTGACATATATTTTTAGAAGTCTCACAATTCTTTGTATTTCTGTGGTAACATTTATAATGCCTCCTCTTTCACTTCTGATTTTATTTGATTTTTATCTCTTTTTCTTAGTCTGGCTAAAGGTTTGTTAATTTTTTTTATCTTTTAAAAAGCAGCTCTTAGTTTTGTTTTTCCTATTGTTTCTCTCATCTTTATTTCATTTATTTCTGCTCTAATCTTTATTTTTTTCTTTTGCTAACTCGAGCTTAATTTATTCTTTATTTTTTTTGCTAGCTCTTTGGAATGTAAGGTTACATTGTTTATTTAATATCTTTTTTCTTAATGTAGAATTTATAGCTATAAACTTCCATCTTAGAACTGCTTTTGCAGCATCTCATAGGTTTCCTTATATTGTGTTTCCATTTTTGTGTGTTTGAAGACTTTTTTTTTTAATTTCCAGTTTGATCTCTTCTTTGACCCATCTGTTATTCAAGAGCGTGTTGTTTAGTATCCTCATTTGTGAATTTTCCAGTTTTCATCCTGTTACTTATGTCTAGTTGCATACCATGTGGTTGGTAAAAATAGTTGGTATGATTTCATTCTTCTTTCCAATGCTAATTGTTTTGTGATGGGAGATACGATTCACCCTGTACAATGTTTCATGTGCTCCTGACAAGAATATGTATTCTGTTGCTCGTGGATGGAATATTCTGTGTATATCTGTTAGGTCCATTGATCTAAGATGCAGTTCAAGTTAATATTTTTTTATTTTTTTGGATGATCTATTCATTGTTGAAAGTGAGATATTAATTACTATTACTGCATTTATGTCTATTTCTCCTTTCAGATCGGTTATATTTGCTTGCTATATTTAGGTGCTCTGACATTTGGTATATGTAATTATATCTTCTTGATGAATCAACCCCTATGTCCTTTCATAATGACCTTCTTTGTGTCATTACAGTTCTTGAATTTTCTTTCTCTTTCCACCAGTTTGGGTCACCTATGCAAGGCAACCTTGCAAGCCAGCTCTAGAAGACAGTGAAGCCACAAAATAGAGCTGGAATCCCTAAGTCATTATTCAGAAGAGAGACCCAACAATACAGAAAATTCATTTTGAACTCTTTGGTACCTAGAAATAAATGTCAATTTTTTGTGAACTATGTTTATTATAGCAGTCAGTGTTGCCCTAACTAATGCAAGTGTATTTTCCATACTCCTTGCCAGGGAGATTGGCTTAGGGATAGACACGGAAGTCAGACATAGGTTGAATCATGAGAGTTATGTTTCTTGACCACAATAATTAGGAAATCACACAGCTTAATCTTGCTGAATTAGAGAGAACAATAGAAATTGTCTAAGAATATTCAAGATTTGAAGATAAGGAAGTCTGACAAATTAGCTCTTAGTATCAGCATCCAGCTCGCGTCTTGATGTAATAGGAGAGCTGTCCACATAACTATTGAGTCTCTTCCCACTTGTGTCCTGAATAGTGTGCCCTCTGTCTCTCTTAGGGATTTACCTCTATTGATTATCCTCTACCTCTTATGCTTTTCAACATCTTTCACTTTCTCTATCACCTTTCATTAGCATTAAAATATTTTCAGCTCTATTTTACCCTCTAAAACAACTAACAAACTGCTTTCAAATATAAAACCTCCTTGACTCCAGTTTCATTTTCTTTTACTCACCTACTACTCTCATACCCATGCTGTGCAACAAACCCTACTGTCACTTGTCGAGTGTCAAACTCCCGAAACTACTCCACATTGTCTGTGGTGAGGTAGAGCTTTTATTTTGAAAGCAACATTTTGCATGGCTGGAGTTCATAAGAAAAAAAACAAAGATCTCTCATTCTCCCATAATACCAGATGGAGATGTTCAGGCCTGCCTTGATCTTTATCACACAAGGATAAGTACTTTGTCAATTTGGAAATAAACTGCTCGGCAACAGGCATTGTGAATTTGTATACTAGTCTATTAACAGGAGCTGTGTGGGAACACATGCTGCTTAGCACCTGGAGTCTTTGAGGGCACAGAAGACTTCGCCTGCTTGGGGAGGGAATCACTGTTTCTATGGAAAGCTGTACTTGGAAGCAGCCTCTTCCCCTAGGAGAAAGGTGTGGGGGAAGCCTGTGTTCCAGATAGCTCTTTATCTAGGCATGACAAAGAGAACACCCAGGATGAGTAAACCTACTTCTCGCGTTATACCTCCAGAAAGAATAGCCAGATTGCTGTTTCAACTTTCTTACATTTGCTTTCAGTTCCCTATGACTCTGAAACTCCTTTTACCATGTCATTCATACTTCCTGTGGCTAAATCCAAAGAACATTAAGTTCACATTACACTTGCTGTTGTGGGATATTTTATCACATCTTCCACTTAAAGGCTCTTAATTTGGTATCTCCCGTACCTTTCTGTGAGGTTGTAAAGAGCAAAACCTCAGGTCAAATGCAGCCGTACATACAGTTATCTATTAAACAAATATCTATGAGAAAGTGGTCACAGAGCAGTTCATAAACCTGTCCTGGCAACAGAAAAGTCCCAGCTCTCTGTCCTTCCAGGTGCTCTGATCACACATTAATGAGGCAGACACATGTATTCCAGAGCCTGATCCAGAGCCACAATTCATCAATGGCGTGTTATCAGGAATAAAAACCAATGCCAGAACATAGTGCAACACAACACCTTAATGCTGAAACATTTTGGGATAAAGCCAACCCTATAAACTGTTGGATACTTCATTAAAAAGTGGGGGAGAGCCTCTATTTCAGCATAATGAATTTTGCTAATGAGAGCCCATTACTTACATTCATCATAATAATTAAGAAATCGCTTTTATCATTGTACTTTTTTTTTTTTTTTTTAACATTTGTTGATCAAGTTAGGGATTTCAGAAAAGCTTGCCTCAGCCACCTCTGGAGCATGACCCTCCCTTATATAATATCTGATGAAAACCCTGGAAAGTGCTTCTTGGTATCATGACCCCTGAGCACCCTGGACTATGCATTCTTGGTTATGCAACTGATTCTTCCTAGAAGTCAAAGATGAAAATAATGGATACACGCATTGTGTCCCATCATCGATACTGAGTGATTTAAAGCAAACTGCAGGCGTGATGACCACCTGACTGGCAATGTTGGGTCTGCCCCGCGCTGCTGCTCAGTCAGTTCCTGAAGTCAGTGGCATGCTTACCAAAGCTTAGCTACAGCTGCAAAATCATTAAATGTATTCAAGATAAAACCCTTACTTAGAGATGATCTTGTCCTATTTCCTCCTTCTGCCTCACTTTCTACCTTCTTGCATTTCTCTTTATCACCAAGTACTTTCCAATATATAGTTAAATTTTCTTTAAAAAGATGGATGCTGATGTTGTCAATACTACATATATATCTCTCAAAGTAAATCCTTAGTGCTTTTTTTCTTTGTGAGTTCTTAGGCAGAGAAATAAGTTATTAGTATATTCTTCAGTTTGTATTATACTATTTTTTGTCACTAAAAACTCTCATTATTTTCTTTCTGATCTTTGTCCCTGACTCTGATTTTCTTCCTTACCCAGTTTAATAAGTTTGATTCATGTCCTTAGAATGTATATATTGTTTTGTAATAGAAGTGTTGCTTCATTTGTATTTTTTAATTAGTAGACATTATTTTTAGAGTTTCACCTTTACAGAAAGACTGAGCAGAAAGTACAGTTCACAGAGAATTGCCTAAGTTTCTCCTATTGTTAACATCTTACATTAGTGAAGTAATTTATTATAATCAGTGAAGCAATATTGACATGTTATTAACTGAAATCCATGCTTTACAATAGGATTCACTGTTTGGGTTGAACAGTTCTATGGCTTTTAACAAATGCCTAATGTCAGGTATTTACCATCATCATATTGCACAGAATAGTTTCACTGCCCTAAAAAGCCCCTGTTCTACTCCTATTCAGCCTTTCCCCAGCCCCCACCTCCAGCTTTCAACCCCTGGTGACCACTGATCTTTTATCTGTCTTATACATTTGCCTTTTTGAGAATGCTGTATTGCTTGGATCATACTGTTGGCAGCCTTTTCAGGCTGGCTCGTTTCACTTACTAATATGCATTTGTTTCCTCCGTGTGTTTTAGTGGCTTGATAGCTCGCTTCTTTCTATTAATGAATAATATTCTGCTGTCTGGATGTATCACAGTTTGTTGATATATCCACTCATTATAGGATATTTGAGTTGCTTCCAAGCTTTGGCAATTATGAAAACAGCTATAAATATCTACATGCAGGTTTTTGTGCAGACATAAGTTTTCAACTCCTTGGGTAAATACCGAGGGGCATGATCACTACAATGAACGGCAAGAATATGCTTAATTTTTAAAGGAGCTCCCAAAATGTGTTTCAGAGTGGCTATACCAGTCTGCACTCCCAACAGCAATGAACAAGAGTTCCTGTTCCTCTACGTCCTCTCCAGCATTTGTTGCTGTCAGTGTTCTAGACTTTGACCATTCTAGCAGGTATGTACTGATATCTCAATGTTGTTTTAATTTGTAATTCTCTAGTGACATATGATATTAAGCATCTTTTCATATGTTTTTGCCTCTTGCATCTCTTCTTTGGTGAAGTTTCCGTTCAGGTCTTTTGTATCTGCCTTGCTCTCCAGTTTTGGGGGCAGAGCTTTGCCTTCTGACTCAGTTCTTTGATGGATCTAAGTATAGGTGGCTTTTAGTTCAGCTTTTTTCTTGTTTTGAGGATGAATGACACTTTGCATGGTTTTTACATGTCTGACCTGAAATGGGTAGTCTGGTATTTTTAATTCAAATAAATTTACTCTAAATATTTAAGATTTATTCTTGTGGCTCAAGATCATTGATCTTATCCATTGCCTAGTATTTTATACTATGTGCCGGCCACACATCACTTTTTAATTCCCCTAATGATGAATATCTAGGATGTTTCCAACTTTCTACACAAACAATCATCTGATGGACATACACGTTTCTTAGTTCATGTTTTCTTTTGTAGTTATAATGGGCTGTTCTCCTACATATATTACATCCATAAACGTATTTCATCCTTAAGATAATTTTGAGAGAAACATTATTCCTGTTCTAATTTGTCAAAAGAAGTAACTGTGGCACAGAAAAGTAAATTGCTCAGTAGTTAAGTGGATATGTAAAATAAACCCAAATCATCTGACTTCAGAGATAACATTAACCACTGTATTGTACTTGGTTTTATGCTGTTATATAACTTGGATTACAGAATTACAGAGGACAATAAGAGTGATTTTATGGATTATATCTACATTTTTCAAATGGCTACACATTTCCATGTCTACCAGCAGTGGGTGACAGGAGCGGCTATCTCTTCTAACCCTTAACAACCTCATTATTGGCTATTGTTCTTACTTTTTGCATTCTGTTAATAGGCAACCATACTGATAGGTATATACATGTATTTTACTGTTGTTTTAATTTAATTTGGTTTGGTAATTTACTTTATCTTGTTAAATTTCTAATGAGATTGAAATTATTTGGGCTATCTCTTCTGTGAAAATTCTAGTCTCAGGGTGTGTGGTTGGCTCAGTCAGCTAAGCGGCCAGCTCTTGATTTTGGCTCAGGTCATGATTTCGGGGTCCTGGAATCTAGCCCCGAGTCGGGCTCCATGCTCAACTGAGAGTCTGCTCAAGGATTCTCTGTCTCACTCCACCTCTGCCTCTTCCCCTACTCGTGTCCGCTCATGCTCACTCGCGCTCTCTCTCTCTCTCTCTCTCTCTCATAAATAAATAAATAAATAAATTTTTTCTATCTTTTCTAGTCCTGTTCCTTCACCATTTTAAATCTGGTTCTCATCGTGTCCTTATTAATTTGCAAGAGTTTCCTTACGTATTCTAGATATTCATGGTTTATTAGTTTTAGTATATTAAATATCTTCTCCCAGAATGTCATCAGGTCTGGCATATACATTTGTGGTATCTTTCATTAAATAAAATTTTTGTTAGGAAATTATCACAGGCCCTGAAGGAAATACCCAGAATGCCTGGAAGGGCCACACAAGGAAGTCAAGGCAGAGTACAAACAGAGAGAGACAGGATCTGGGACCTATGCCTTTATTAGGATCTGTGGATAGAGTGCTTTGGGATTCTTGGGCTAAGGCCAGAATGATTAATTCAAACCAAAAGAACAGGGCTTTAGTAAGCCACGTGAGGGTCTTATCTGGGAGGCAGGGAGATCACAGAGCTATTGGAGAAATGGTATCAGGAACTTAGCATCTGTTTGTGCCCCTTCAGGCTGCTATCCATGGTATGCACTTACTTGAGGGATCTAGTGTCCGTTTAGGGTCCCTGAGGGCTGTTTAGCCAAACAAAATAGATGTTAAAGCAGCAATAACATGGAGTAGCTTAGCTAAGCTTTCAACAGATGTAGTCAGTCAGTGTTTTGCCTTATAGGGAACGCTTTTGACCTCCCATTGAGGCCTACGTTCCTACCCTACCTCACAGTGATAGTGACCTGAATTTTCTTCTTTGACTTTATGGTTTTACTCTTTACATTTAGGTCTTTGTTTTAACAGGATCTATATTAGCCAGGGATTCAGCTTTATTTTTCTTGTCTTGTTAGCCAGCTTTCCTAGCATCATGGAGCATTGGGTTATATGGTCACTTTTCTCGTATCAAAGATTCCATGTATATATACTTCCGTTTTGGAAATCTCTTTTCAATTCCAAAGATCTAGGGATATTTCATAGTGTTACGAGTTGGTAGGGCCAGGGTTCCCAACAAGAAAACAGGGAGCCAGGACAGCTAAGACAAAACCACACTAGCGTCCTGTTTTACAGCTTACGCAAGACCACAAGAGTGTCCTGTCTAGCAGCCTCTACAGAAGTGACTTTTGCAAAACATCCTAAAACAAAACAATCAACCATAAAACATGGGTCACTATCACAAGCTGACACAGTCAGTTTCCAGATATCAGCCCAAAAGACTATCAACACATGAACAAAACCCATAGGTAGATGGGAGCATGATCCAAGCCCTGATTGGCACACCTTAGCAGCCAATCCACAGGGGACCCACACTCAGAATGCTCAAGGTAGTTCTGCAAAAGAGCTTTTAAAAACCCGCTCTATTTGAATGCCACAACAGCATGCTTTTGGGTCCCCTCCCTCTCTGGGAGCTTTGTACTATTGCTCAATAACCTGTGCTTTGCTGCCCACCGCTCTTCGTCTGGTCTACCTCTTCATTCTGGTGTGACCAAGAACTTCGGACACTAAGGGTATAAAAATCCTGTAACAATAGCCTGCACCCTCTTCTTTAGAATGACTTAACTATCAGTGGATCTTTAGTCTTTGAAACAATTTTGGACAGATTGTCAGATTCCTCAAAACATTTTTTTAATTGGTATCTTTTGAATGTATAGATTGGCATTTGGAGAACTGACATGTCCACAATGTTTAGTCATCTCATAAATGAACATGGCATGTATTATTCAGCTCTCGCATCCTTCAAAAACAGTTATAAAACATCCGCATTAAAAACTATATTCCTCATTTATAATGCAAAGTGCTTTTATATCAATCACTTTCATTGTAAGAATAAACCAATGATTTAGACATGACAAAATTATTATTCTATATTTTACTTAAAAGAAAGACTTTAGAACGTTTAAAGTCTGGCCCAATATATTTAACTTCTGATGTACAGTGAGACCTGGAAGCATGTCTCATCACTCCTAGTCAAGAGGTCTTTATATTACACTCTGCAGAACTGCCTTCTATAAAAATAGGGTAATTCACACTATTTAAAAAGCAAAACTCTTGAGTTAGAAGTTCAGTGGAAAGATTGTTTCTAAACACTTTAGAGAAACCTCTTTTTTACTTGCCTATCTACCTATGAAGGCATTCTTGTTTGAAGCATATTTTGCTATGTCAGGAATGATTGTTATTGTTTTGTTCTTTATTAATGGATTCATAGCATTGACGTAAGCTGGAGGGATATACCCAATTGAGATTTTAGGAAATGGTCATGATTTCAGCTGATATCTTATGAAATTTCTTATTAAAAAAACTAACAACTCTCCTTTGGATATTTTAACATTCAATGTTAATGAAGGAGATGTTTTCATGCATAATTCTCACAAATACATCTAAATAAGAACATATGTCTCTCTTACTGCTATGGTTATGTACATGAATAAAATTATTTTTTCCTTGCCAGGAAATCCGTTTGGGCACAATAAACACTAATCCATATTTATTTTACATGTTGGATAATTTTTCTTTTTAAAGGGAATAATTTATTTTATTCAAATTATCTTATTACTGACAAGCATTAACTAGAAGAAGATGAGTCAGGGCCATCTGGCATTCTTTAGTAGCTTATTTTGACACCTCACTCATTTGTTTAAATAATTCGCTGATCCAGTATAAACTAACATACGAGATGCAAGGTACTTTCATCTCCAGACTATATCAGAATGTATTTACATTTTTATAGGTGCAAATGCATTCATGCATAGAACACAACTAAGCCACTTTGGCCTGTTTGCTCGCCAACCCCCAATCCATTCACTTTATCTAAAAATCTTTTCCTGTAATTTGCATGATATTAGGCTGAACTAGAGAGCTGGGTTTGCTGCATAAATGTCAAATTGACTGGCAGTATGTCATAATTCTCCAGAAGTTAGAAGCATTATTCTCCTGTTTTAATAATTGACATATATGTACAAAGTTTTAAACTTTGTTGAATGATATGATGGGGAGATAATATTTTTGACTTTCTATATGGATCCTGACAAACTTAATAGAGGCACTGTAATTTCCACTAACTGTTGCAATCCCACATGGACACTTTTTCTTGGTCTTCTGACTAGCTGGTAAAAGAGATTCAGACTTACATTCTGAAAATATGACCTCTTTTTATTTTAATTGTAATATATGACATACCAACATCTGTGTTAGAATGCACTCTTTCTTTATATTATTTGGATAGAAAAAAAATGAGCTTTTTTCTCCATAGTCTTTAGACAAAGTAATGCAGGATGGATCTGCCTTGATTATTCTGTATTTTGCAGCACAGCATCATGGGAAGGCCATGAACATAATTTCTTTATCATTTGAAATGGCTAGTAAAATAAGTTTCAGGAATAATCAGATCTTTTTTTAAAATATAAAAAGTCCCAAAGTCTTACATGTTTTTCTGTTGAAATAGGAGTGAATTTCCAAATATCTCCAAACTCCTTTTTGTACTATTGCTTAGGTATATGTATGTTTATAATATAATGCTATTTCTAATCAGTAATAGTTCTAGAAATAATAATATTTATTGTATTATTGGTATTAAACTCATTAGCAGGGCCTGAGGAGTTGGACATTTTTTTTGAACATTTTGTTTTTTACTTGGGTGACAAATATTGATTTCATGACTACCTAACTAGGTGACGAGAGAGTGAAGATACACATACAGACATATACATACACATATACATTGCTTCAAGGAGCTTCATAATCTATTAGAAGACATGCACAAAAAATAATTATATCATGGCAAATACATGTAGCAGATACACCAGCACCTTACACATATTTCCTTTCTCACAGTTTCCTTTCATGAGAGCCTGATTACCACCAGCTACTTCTAGGTTGTAATTTTCTAGATGCTGGAGCCCATTCCACGTGGGTGAGGGACAGGTCAGAAGTTCCAGGGAATTAACCGTTTCCATCAAGGAGCATTCTACCAATGAATGATTAGAGTTGGATAACTCTATTGGCATGTTCCGCATTGGCTTTCGAGGTTCCCAAGTGGAAATAAGCTTTAATCACCTACAATAACTTTAAAAATAATATACCTTTATTAACTCTTTTTCTTCCCTGTCTCACTTCCCCAGTCTGCTACCAGTGTTTCTTAGGATCACCTTTAAATAAATAACGTGCCCTTGAATCCTTCTCTGAATATTTCTGTGAGAACTCAAATAAGACAATGAAGTAATAAAAAAATAGCCATGGGAGCAGCGATCAGGTATACCTTCCATCTAGAGATGATCATGTGAGACTTTTGGACAAGATGAATCTGGGATGAGTCTAAAGAGAGGAGTAGGAATTATTGAGGTAAAAGGTGTAAGGATTTCATCCTAAGAAAAGTAGAGCTCTTGACAAAAACCACTAAGATGAAGATTATCTTGGTGATGTTTCAAAAGAACCAGAGAAATTCTTAACTTCCGAAAAATAAAATTGGGGGAGGAAAATGTAAGATATCTGGTTGAAGAAATGGTAAAATCGGGCTGGAATTTTGGCCAAGATACGTGTTGAAGGACAGAGGTATAAAGGAGTAAAGGATAATTATGATAGCCCCTAGGCCAACCATGGGATCTGAGCTAGTTTGGGATTAAACAGAGATCAGGAGAAACTGATATACTAGGAGAAAAATACAATGTCCTAGTATAAATATCCAAATGGGATTGAAGAATAAGTGAATAAGAAAAAGTGAAAAATAAAATAGGTAGTCATGATCAGAATTTCAACACTGGTGATTAAAATTGGAGAGGTAGGTAAGTTCCTGATGACGTTGGCCGGAGTGAGCCCCAAGTGTAGCAGGTGTGGAGTCAGAGAAAGGACAGAACTGCGAGGCTCTGGTTGTAGGTGGCATGTTCATCCTGAAAGAGTGTGAGCAGGCTGGGGTAGAGGGAAAGATTTCAGTGTAGAATTCATCATGGGTAGAAGGGATAACCGTCATCTCTCTCTTTGTTGGTCAGTTTTGTTTTTGGTACATTGTTTCAATATTCCCCCATTCATAATTACAGATTTCTATTATACTTGAAGGTTATCTGTGTATGGGTTTAACAAAAAGAATTAGTTACAACTAAGTAATTTCAAGGAATTGTAATATCATACATTATCATAAATATTTTAAAGAGATTTCTACACAGATCATTTAATCATTAATGTACCTCAAAAAAATTGTTCCTTAGAGTTAAAGAATCTGAAGATGATACAAGTTATAAGACTTGGCCTTACAAAACTAAGGTGTGATTCTTGGTCTCCCCAATGTAAATTTAGAGCCCTCACTTTTCTAAGGCATCAGTTCAGTGGCACACGGTGTAAGGAACAAACGTTGAGTTCGCCCCCTGGTGAGTCACAGAGACTACCCCGGGTGGAGTTGTCGCACAAGGGATTCTTTATTTGCAGCAGATAAGGAGATCATGGGGAATAACTTCCAAAGCCATGACTTCCTGAGTAGGGGTGAGGAGGTTCCTTTTATTTAGGGTTCATCATTGTGTGTAGAGGCAGGCAAAAGGTCACGTGTGCATCTTAATGGAACATGCCTATGCATACATTGTATGTTATGTAAATGAGGCTTGTGCTCCTCTTTGGGCTGAGATTTTAGTATTATAAAGAGGCGGAGGTAACTGTTGCCACTCCATAGGTCACTGGTCACTCCATGGCCATCTGTGCAGGTGTGAGTTGGAGACTGAGCTCAAACTGGTCTGGGTGGTTTGGGCCTCAGGAGCTCTTTGTCAGGGCAGTGGTTATTGCCTTGGGGGTAGTTTCAGCTTCTACCTTGGGATGCTTTGACCATCGTGGAGTTTTTTTTTGCCTGAGTTAAAAGATAAACTGGAAAGAAGAACTTAAGGGAAATGTGAGACAAAGGTCAGTTGGTACATGCAGTTGGACACTAAACATCAGGTCCTGGGGTCAATCATATGAGGTCTTGCTGGTGACAGTGTAAGGCCACTACATGGAGTCTATCCTACATAGCTAGGCTTGATTTTTCCTCTTTGAGGGCCCAAGGTAAAACCTGTACTTTTCCTGTGCCCTAAAGCCTCATATCACCTTGGCAATACAGGCTTGGATAAAAGCATCTCTATTATTGGGAAACTGAAGAGTGTCTTAGGGGAAGAAGTGTGTTTCCATTTTGCCTTGTTCATCCTGAAAACCTATCACAGTATTATTTCTTTTGATCTGTATCATGTCTGTAGGAGAGAATAACATATATTGAAATATCTAAATGAGACTTCATTTTCCCCAAGCTTCACTAAAAAATTGAATATGCTTCAGTTTCCCCAATTATTATACTCACAGGCTTAAATAAAAAGGAAATCCACCTTCATTTTTATTTGTGTGTATATTTCTTCCTTTGATCATGGGAAAACTTCAAAGAACAGTAATTTTAATATTTCATTAGGGTTTTTAGAGTAGTTGCTCTCAACCACTCGTGGAGGGAATTTTATACTCAGTTAACTTCTAAGTACTACAAACAATATACCCGTGTTTACTTTGCTGACTGTCTTAGTATTAGCAATTTCCTTTTCCTTTCTGTAGCAATATGATGGGTAAATTATAGGATAGTGTATTGTTATTAAGTGGAAAACAATATATTTAAGAAGAGATCCTTTTTCCAGATGCTATTTCAGTGCTACTATATAATTCTGATTTGTATTGTACTTATACTTAAATATTTCATGTAATTTGAACCTTTTGAAAGTTCATAGATAAGTCATTCAGTTGTAAATTTTATTAAACACTGCTAACATATTTTGCTGCATCTTTTTAGGGGAAATTTAAAAGAAAATAATTTGTGCTTGCATGAATCCAGAGTATGAAAAGTTCTTTTCTGGCACATATATTAGTTACATTATTGTACAAAATATTTGTTATGTTAAAATAACTCAAAAATAAGACCTCATTTAAAATTTGTATGAAAATTGTGATACAAAAATTATTTTAGTAATTTTCTCTATCAGAAATAAAAGTATTTAAAATTAAGAAAGATTATAGGAAAATGATGGTGGTGCAGGAGTCAGTGTGCTAAAATGGGAGTCATGTTAGGAAATATGGATATACTGCCAGGATATATTTTGAAGTAGATTACAGAAACAGGACAACTAAATGTTTTATGTGGTAATGGATTGGCTCCTGGGCCCATAAAAGAATTTATTACAACATTTGGTGAAATCAAATAATCGGGATTAAAAGTTAGTATTATACAAATGTTAATTACTGGGATGGTTATACAGTGATCTTTAAGGAATATACACTGAAGTGTTGGGGCACTTGGGTGGCCCATTCTGTTGGGCATCTTATTCTTGGTTTTGGCTCGGGTCGTGATCTCAGGATCATGGGATCCTCCACATTGGGCTCCACACTCAGCAGGGAGTAGACTCTCTCTGCCCCCTCCTCCCCCATGTGCACTGGCTTTCTCTCTCTTTCTCTCTCAAATAAATAAATAAATCTTAAAAAAAAAAAAAAGGAAAGAAAAGAAAGATACACTGAAGTGTTAAGAGATAATATAGCCTTATGTCTTCAAGTTACCTTCAAATGGCTAAAAAAGCGACCAGATGAGGAGGGGTGTGGAGATAGAAGGTAAATGTAAGAATTTGACAATTGGGAAATCTTTTCTGTAAGTTTAAAATTACTTCAAAATTAAAAAAAAAAAAAGTTTAAAATATGAATGAAAGGTAGCTTGTATGTTCTAGATGCTTATATAGAGCAGGCTTAGAAGATGGGGATAGTGTCCTCCTGTGAAGCAAAGGACAGGCATGCTTCCTGCTCTGTTGAAAATATTTTTTTTTTTTCTTCAGAATGTAGAGTAGGCAAGTTGAATGCCCATTATAAAATATTCCTCTTTTCTTAAGCCAGAGTTTCTCTTCTATACTGTGACCAACTGTTTATGCATTTGTCATCTGGTCCTCCTCCTGTTACCCTCTGGGAATAGGAGCTCTGGTACAAAGAAACATAAATAATGTAACAACCGCTATCATGGTGTGTAATAATATCCTTTGTTTCTGAGCTCAGGATTCTTGTGTCTTCTGCAAGAGTATTGAAGCTCCGGCAAGCTAATTTGTCAGTCTGCAAGATGAATAAAATCTCAGAGTTTCACAGTTCCTAACAACTATACTTTTTATTAGCTAAAATCCTCACCTCCTTCAGAAATTAAAACCAGTTTCACCTGAAATTTAGACTGAACCTGAGTTAAAATTAGTTTATCTCTCTTCCATGAGAACCGAGATCTTTGATACTGAGATTATATCTCTAAGAACATAGCATGCCTTCCTATTTGGTTATGTGTCTCGGTGTCTCTTGCTGGAATTTAAAATTTTCTTAATAAGGTTCTTGGAAATTGATTTTAAATCTTTTTTTTTTTTTGTATTTAAAATGTGTTTGTGATTATGTGTGTTTAAACAATGTAGAGTTGTGTATTGGTCTGTTTAATATCTGACTTTAGGTTAAGTCCTTTTATATTTAATGCAATTCCAGATATGGTTGGCTATACATCTGTCATAAATGCTTGTTTTATATTTATCCTACTTGTTTGTTGTTTCTCTCCGCTTCTGCTTTTTTCCCAGTATTCTACATTTTTATAGATTTTATTTTTTCCCCCATATTGAATTTTAGCCAAACCTAATGGTTGTTCTAGAGATTAAAAAGTTACCCGTAAATTATCCCGTTTTATCTCCACGTAATATCCTGCTATTTTACAGTGTAAGAACGTGACTACAATATTTCTAAGAGTATGAGTTCTCTCTAAAGCCTTCCTCAGCAACTCAGTCTCTACTCACTTCTCATTCCTCTGAAAAGTTGTAGTTCTCATAACCATCTGTTAGTTTAGTAGATACCACAGTTTATTGAGATTGTTGCTTATTCTTTTTACATGCATATGTCGTATCTCCCATCTGCATTACAGAATCATGCAGGGAAGGGATTAATCTTACATTTTTCATGTCTATTGTGACTTGAAGAATGCTGTGCAAATAGTTGATCACAATACATTATCTTGTTTTTCTTTTTATGATATAAAGATAATTTGAAACATTTAGCAAACATTTCTAAATAGTCCTCATAATTAGATGTTTTAAAGTTAGCTGATAAAATTTTAATATAGCAGAATATGATTAACAACATTAATAGATCACTGATTAGTTTAGGCACTGTATATGTCTAATTTATTATTTATGCAAAAATGACATAAAATGTTTTTATTTAAATTTTATAGCTGAGAAAACTGAAGCAGAGAAAATTTACCATTTGCTTACAATTATAGCAGAAGGCAGTACCCTGAGAATGTGTAAAAAAGAGAGACAAATTTGCTGTGTAGTTCACCTTTACCGAAGCCTCAAAGAACTTGTACAGGTTTTTGAGAAAAAAAAAAAAAATACCTCACAGTAAAAACATCACAGAAGTCATTAATAAGTTTCATTCTATTAATTTATTTAAATTCCATTTAGTTAACACAGTGTAATATCAGTTTCAGATGTATAATATAGTGATTCAACACTTCCATACAACACCTGGTGCTCGTCACAATAAATGGACTCCTTAATCCTCATCCTCTATTTCCCCCACCTACCTTCCCCCTAGTAACCATCAGTTTGTTCTCTATAATTAAGAGTTTGTATCTTGGTTTGCCTCTCTCTCTTTTTTCTTTCCCTTTGCTCATTTGTTTTGTTTCTTAATTCCACATATGAGTGGAATCATATGGTATTTTGTGATTTTCTGACTTATTTCACTTACCATAATGTGTAACTGCATTCATGTTGTTGCAAATGGCAAGATTTCATTCTTTTTATGGCTGAGTAATATTCCATTGTGTATGTATATGCACCATATCTTTTTTATCCATTCATCAGTCAGTGGACACGGGCTATAATTTGGCTATTGTGGATAATGGTGTTATAAACTAGGGGTACATATATCCGTTTGAATTAGTATTTGTGTATTCTTTGGGTAAATACCTAGTAGTGCAAATGCTGGATCACAGGGTAGTTCTATTTTTACATTTCTTAGGAACCTCCATCCTGTTTTCACAGTGACTGCACCAGTTTGCATTCCCCCACAGTGCAAGAGGGTTCGCCTTTCTCCACATTCTTGCAAGCACCTGTTGTTTCTTGTGCTGATTTTAGCCATTCTGACAGGTGTGACGTGATATCTCATTGTAGTTTTGATTTGTATTTCCCTGATGATCAGTGATGTTGAGCATCTTTGTTTGTGCCTGTCGGCCATCTGTGTGCTTTGGAAAAATGTCTGTTCATGTCTTCTGCCCATTTTTAATTAGATTATTTGTTTTCTGGGGGTGTTGAGTTTGATAAGTTCTTTACAGATTTTGGATACCAACCCTTTATCAGATATGTCATTTGCAAATATTTCCTCCCATCCCATAAATTGCCTTTCTTTTTATTTATTTTGAAAACAAAAACAAAATTTCAGAATCAAGGCAAGCTATTACAGCAGTAACAACATAAATTGCCTACTCCGTATGTTCCACTTTCAGTGTGATGTGATGAGATGTGGATGATTATTCCTGGAATATACACCAAGGAAAATGATAAAGGAGAAGTTCCCCAAATTAAGAATCTGGGAGTGTATATATAGGATAGCTGACCCTCCCTATCAACTCCATGAGGGGAAAAAAACGGTCTTCCTAGAAACCAACCAACCAACCAAATCTTTTGATGTGTTAATGATGAGCTCTGGATTCCCCCTTTTAAATGTAAATGTATGCTTTGAGGAGACAAGTCTTTCTGGAGGTCTCTATTTTATCATCTTTTAACTTCCTAGGTTTGTATTAAGACATGGGTTCCAGTTTTCTGTGCTCAGAAAGCCTGTAACTGTGCCGAAAGGTGAAAATATTCTTATTACTTCCCAACAAGCCACAGTAAAAACAGAGGATCTGGATTTGCGAAATCTGTGGCTACTGCTGTTACCAGAACCAGAACATAACAAAACACATTCTTTCTAAACTTCAAAACTCTAACAGGGGCATAAAAAAAAATATTTAAAAAAATAGACAATTGGGGGACAATCTAGGATTTAAGATAGTGAAATGTTTGAAATCAAAAGTTAAGTGAATGAGATTAAGTAGTAGCCTAAGAAAATAAAACACAAATTTAGTCAAATGGAAGATAGATTTGAAAAAAAAAAAAAAAAGTTATCCAGAAAGAATCACAGCAAAAGAATGGAATGTATGAAGGGGAGTTTAGGAGACTTGAACAATAGCGTGACAATGTCTAATATATTCTAAATTCCTTATAAGGGAAACTCTAAGTGAGACGGATTTACCAATATGACCAATAAAACCGTGAAGCAGAATATAATCCCACTGATCTTCAAACTAATCCAGGATGTAGAATTAAAAAGCATATTCCAAAACTCCTTTTATGGAGTTCACATAAACTTGACACCCAGATTTGATAAGGATTACACATGAAAAGCAAATCTCATTAATTTATATTAATACCAAAATACTAAAGATAAAATTGGGAACCTAGTCCAGCAATATATTTAAAAAAATGATACTATGTTTTGGCAAAGTCGACAATGAGTTTATTCCCAGAGACGGAAGTTGTTTTAACTTAGAAAAACATTCACTAAAGTTCACTTTATTAATAAAGGCAAAACTTGGGAGGCCTGGGTCGCTCAGTTAAGCATCTGCCTTAGGCTTGGGTCCTGGGATCCAGTGCCATATCCCATGTTGGGCTCCTTGCTTAGTGGAGAGCCTGCTTCTCCCTCTGCTGCCACTCCCCCCGCTTGTGCGTTCACTTGCGCTCTCTGACAAATAAATAAACTCTTAAAAATAAAGGCAAAACTGATGTGATCATGTCAATAGAACTAGAAAAAAATGATTGAATTTAACAGTCAAGATAAAACTACGATTCCTAGCTAATTATAGGTACGGAGAACTGTTACATCCACACAGAGTTGTTACTATTAAAATGCAGTGGCTTCAGCAACAATAGCAAGTATCGCACTTGTAAGACATTGACAATATTCCCTCTTGAAGAGCAACACAGTGCCACACATAAAGGGAAACTTTATTTCTGACAGAACTAGCACCGAAGGTCAGTGGGATGAGTTTTTACCTTATATGGAATGATGAAAAAAATTTTCACACTGTACATACACATCAATTTATAGTTGATTAATTTTTAAATTTGAAAGGCAAAATTATACTTTTTCAGAAGAAAATAAAGGTCCTATGTTTATGACCTCAAGGCTGGAAAAGATTTTCTTAATGAGACACAATAAGGCAAGCAGTAAAGGAACCACTAAGAACCATTAAAAAAATTCTGTTCATTCACAGATTCACTAAGAGTGAAAAAATGATTTAAAAATTGAAATGAGATAGTTGTAATATATAAAACCAAATTTCTGTATGCAGTATGACAGTCCTTATTGAAATTACACAGAAGCCATTCAACAGACCTGATATCCAGCCAGGAGGCACCTGGCTAGATGGCTTCACCTATTGTTTGCTGCCACTATCAATATTGATTGGTGCTCATGCCATAAATTAAGTATACGGGATATCCTCCCTGACATGTCACAAAATGCATAGATCTGTGTTGAAAAAGCTAAGAAACAAAGTAATCTTGAGGAAACCCCCCACAATTTATATATACATTAAAGCTGTGTACCAAAATCGGGCCTATATATAGTTTATATAACACATGAGTAATGATTCACATATAGTAACCGGATTAAGGTAGTTACATATAGAGATGAAGGGAATAAGAATATGATGAATTGGAAAGGAAAAGAAAAATCAAAGTAGAACCCAGATTTTTCCTAGTACAGAGCAATGAAACTAGTCATGAACTAGAGAATGGTCAAGTCATATCTACACTTGAGTTTTTATATGTCTGTACATTAGTGTGTACGTAGACATGAGTGTGTATGTGTGTACCGTATGAAAACTGTTACTTCCATTAGCAATTTGGCATATCCCATTACATAGCCAGAAAGAATTTTTTTTTCTTTAAAGCATGGAAAGTTTAATAATGGGAAACCTTGCCCAAAGGAAAAGTCCTGACTACTATTTATAAAGATAGCGTGTGGAACTATCCACTAAAAAATATAAAACAACTTTATGCAGTGCAACTAGAGTTTCCACTCTTTTAATTGGATCAGTAAATATTTAAGCAGTGCCTAACAGGGAAAACAAACCAATCATTCATTTTGTTACCGTAGTTTGCATTCTTATTTTTCAAAAGAAAACTTGCAATGTATGATTGTAAATTGCAGAACAGAATCCCATCATCTTAGCCTCCAACGCTGTAGTTTGCTTGTGAGTTAATAGAAAAGCAATGTGAGAAGGATTTTTCTGCAGGACAACGCTTCTAGTTGTGAATCTTTAGGGAAACATATCACTTGCTGAGAAGCAGTGACTTTAAAAATAGAACTCATTGCTATGCATATTAGTGGACAACCTGCTGTTCCAGACATTCTAAAAGGAGTTATCCTGGCAAGAGCAGTAAATCAAGCCTGAATTTGAGAGTGAGTGCCCTCACTTAAATCATTATTGTGCTGTAAGCATGCTATAAGCCGTACTGGAGCCGTGGGGCCTTGTACAACACATACTGGGAGGCAGAGGGAATCAGTGCTGACAACCTGCCACTCTGCTTAATTTTCATTACTTTGCTGCCGATCAACAACGTACAAAGTATCGGATTGAAGCCATAGCCACACTTCCAAACAGGTCACGTGGCAGTGATTAAAAGAAGAAGAATTTTCAGTGCTAAATCAATATGCTTTATTCTCCTGGAAGTTCCTGTCATTTTGAAGCTAGAAATCTGGTTCTACAGCTGAGCTCTAACTAAAATGAATGAGGTATGATGTGTTACAAAATTGTTGTTTTAAAATACACTAGTGACCAGAACACTAAACTATAATTATAATGGGAAGAGTTGGTACTGCGAGTCACCTTTGTTTTTCTGAAATCTCATTAATCTTTATCTTTGCTAATTATAGCTTTGAATTTAGCTTGAGTATGCATATATTTTGGAGGAAAATGGAAATTATTGGGAAATTTAATGCAGACAAATTGAAACCCTCTCTCAATATAGAAAATCTGGAATACCCAGTACCCAACACCACTACCATACCACCGGTCAGAAAAGTGAGATTTATTGTCATCTGATTCCTTTCAACTTGTATAGATCCAGACATCCTTCCAACTACGATAATTGAAATAAAGCGGTTTTACCAAAAAATAACATAGTACATATAATATGTATGTGCAGCACATAGACGTTTTCTTATTTTCAGATATAGGATCTAAGCTATTTAGGCTATTATCATAGTATTTCAACATGAAATATTCTAGCTAAAATAGTATATTTGCTTATGTAATTAATTAGAATTATACTGTTTTAAATCTGTTAGCTCTAGTGAATGACTCTATATCAACAGAATCATAGTAAAAGAAATTCCATATACTATTTCTTCCCGATAGGATTTAATTATATGTTGCCAATAGCTAGAATCTGGCAGTTGGGAAACCTTCGCTTGTCTTTTGGATAAAAATGGTTGGCTAAAGGCAAGTCACAAAATTTTCCTTTCCCTAATCCAACAAGAAATGAACAAATATATACTGTGTATGTATATGTGTGTGTGTGTGTATATATATATATGTATGTATTAATACAAAAGCAATGTGTGTGACACATGGCATGCATATTTACATTTAAATCATTATTCTGCAAGCATTACGTAAGCCATACAGAGGCATGGGGCCTGTACAATACATACTGAGAAGTGTAGGAGAATTATATATGTAGTAATATATAATTCTTGGCACACCTGGGTGGCTCAGTCGGTTAAGCGTCTGCCTTCAGCTCAGGTCATGATCCTGGGGTCCTGGCATGGAGCCCCACATCAGGCTCCCTGCTCAGTGGGGAGCCAGCTTCTTCCTCTCCCTCTCCTGCTCTCGCGTGCTCTCTCTCTCTCAAATAAATAAAATCTTTAAATTAAAAGAACCATAATTCTTAGTAAATTATCAGCTTTATACATTTTATATTATATATACATATAATTTTTCTCTATATAGAGACAGAGAAGCACCAAGACATACAAGAAAAGAGAAAATGCCTAGTAACTTGAACTACAAAAAACAGAACAGCATATTGTGGGTATCCTACCAACATGGATGCTATTCCTTCATGATTATTTTTCCAAGGAGTTTAATAAAATTTTGCTAAAGTTCCTGCGCTGTTTGCTCACAAAGGATCAGCTCCAGATTAGCCCTACTTATCCCTGTTGACTTCTCTAATAATACCTCCTTGAATACTTAGTTTTAGAAAAGTAGATGGTACACTTTGCCCAGCTCCTCAAGAGAGAAGGCCAAACAGGCCTTAGAAAATAAGTGAAGGAAGTCTAGAACAATTCACCCATTCTATAGCAGCACAAACAGACGTTCTATAATAATCCCCCATGTAGGCATAAGTGAGACGAAACAAGAAAATAACAAGAAATACCAAGGGGAAAAAAAATATAGAATTCAAACTATACAAAAACACTTCAGAGGGAATGGGAGGGAGTGACAAAGTTAATAACGAAAGAAGACACAAAATTCTAAAGAAGTGATGACCCAACACTATTTTTTAGCAAGAACAATTATTTTTTCTTTTAAAAAGACAAAGCAAATGTACTTTGAGACGTAGTACATTTTACCTCTGTGTTCTTTGTATTACTACCCTGTACTCTTTCTTATGCAATTCCGTTCTAATTCTAAAATATTATGTGATACAAAAATGTTATAAATTGAATTTTTAGTTTATATTTGTACTTATTTAATGCGTTTTCATTGCATCTTTGTGTCTGTCAGCCCTGCAATTTGGATTATAAATTCTTAGAGCATAAATAAAATGCAATACTGCATGTATCATAATTGGAGGAAATTTTGCATGATTAGACATTTAATAAATGTCTGAGGATATTTTTGCTCAATTTCTCTTAAGCGGTTTAAAGTGTTTTACTCAGGGAATCATCTAATTTTTATTTTGCAGTAAAATAGTGTGTGATGGGGAACATTATACTTTTTATAAGTTTCAAAATATTTATTATTTCCAGAAGCAATTAAGTAAAATGGTTTTTATATTGCTTATGTTGGCTTTCTGCACAGTCCAAACCCCATTAATGACCATGTTATTGTTCTGCTTCTGGGTTTATCTAAACTTAATTGCATCAAATAATGTGTTTTTATAATACTTTCCCCAGAATACGTTCCAAAATTGTTTCAAGGTGTAGAGTCCAACAATTGAGCAGCAGTTTAAATAATTAAATAATTCATAGGTATAGGTTGCTTCCATTCAGCCAGGTATTATGGACACCGAGGACTTAGCTCCCACCCAGTTTCCCCTCCCCACAATTTACAATCTCAAAAAATGAGAGTACCCACATTCCAGTTCATAGCAGGATATGAGCAAAAATTTTTAAGAAAGTGTTATTTTAGCATCAGGCAATCTTTCAGTGGTCATGAAGGGCAGACAGAGATATAAGGTTGGTACCTGCACGTTATAGGTGGAGCCTTGAAAGTGTGTCAGGGTTTGGAGGTTAAGTGGAATAATTCATATTTCAAGAGAAATAGCATGAGCAGAAGAGTCTATACTTCTGTCAATAGTCCATCACGTCTATAGTTAGCAGGGGATAAAGGAGGGAGAAGCAAATGACTGGAGACAGTGACCAGATATCATAAGCCCTTGAAAATCAAGGGAAGTGTAGACTTGTAAAATGACTGGGAAGCACTGTAATATTAGGGTAAGAGGGATTTAATCCAGAACTGAGATTTGGAGTGTAAATGTGACCTCTTCCTTTAATCTTATTTGCACAACCATTCCAAAATGATTAAAATTGACGTAAATATTAACTTTTTTCAGAAACACACTTCAGTGTATTATTTATTGAGCCCGATCTAAAACCTTTACATCAATAACCTGAAACCTTTTAAGTATGAATATGGCTTGTCTACAGTTCTCCAATAGAATATTCTCTTAGAAAGGAAAATAATTTGTTTAGGTCTTTATTAGCAATGCATCACAACACACCATTTTTATGCTTTTTAAAATAATTTCCAAGAATGATAAAATAGATAATCATAATAAAGGAAATAGAAATAACTGAACAATAGGACAGTATTTAAACATTCTTAAAACAGTGATCATTAGTTGACGATTACTACAATAATCAATTAGTCAATTCCACTCAGAAAAGGAAAACCAAAGATGTTAAATTACACAGAGAAGCATTTGCAATGTGCCAACCATTTGTATATCACTTAAAGCAACTATTATGCACATGTGAGGTGTAGGAAATGGAAACTCAGAGTTGGTTACTTACCAAAGACCCCCACTTAAAAAACTTAACTGACAAACCTATACTATTTATCAGTTGCCTTTTACCTTCTAGAAAATCCTTAATGAAGGTATCGTTTAATGAGAGTACAGCAGAAAAGAGGAAAAAGAGGAAATGAATTATAAACTCTGAAAGCCATTAAGACATAGATTGAAAATTATCTCAAAACGTGTTTAGAAATTCTGAAATATGAAACACCTGGAAAACACTATAAAGTCAAGAACAATTATAGCATTTGTAAGAATATTATATATTAGATTAATGATAAAAATGTTCTCAATTTGGGAGGTAAGATATGATCAATAATCTTATAAAATTACAGTTTCTCTTGACTGAAGTGGGAGAAAAGGTTTTCATCAAGCTGAAGGATTTTAAATATTCTAAAGAAAGAAAAAACAGAAAAGGGATTTACCAAGTCTGTGTGTGTGTGCGTTTTTTAAGATTTCATTTATTTATTTGAGAGAGAGAAAGCAGGGGGAAGGTGTGGAGAGAGAAGCAGACTCCCCACTGAGCAGGGAGCCCGATGTGGGACTTGATCCCAGGACCCTGGGATCATGACCTGAGCCGAAGGCAGACGCTTAACTGACTGAACCACCCAGGTGCCCACCAAGTCTGTTTTCATAAGCTTTCAAAAACAACCAATCAGGAAATGACCTTGCAATTATATCTAACACCTTAAATAAATATTCACTGCTGAAGTCACTTTGGGATTTAATACTTTTCCTCAACTATTTTATGTTAGTTAAAATTATACTTGTCAAAGTAAAAAAAAAAAAAAAGCATATGTAAACTCTTTAATACAGAATATATTATTATTAAATTCATGTACTCATACCTATTTGCCTTCCAATGTATGTGAGATTATTCCTAATTTTAATATACACTCATTTTAATGTATATTCATTTTACATCTCAGCCATATTTGAACTTTCTAGGGTTTATTAATAAGCCTTATATAATCTACTTTCAGTTTAAGTAGGTATTGATAAGGCCATGGTTATAGCTCCAACTCCTGTGTGGAATAAAAAACTTTGGCAGTTTTCCAATGGTTACATGAAAATATGTTATTTTCACCAGTAGACAAGGAGGTAAAAATTAAAACCTGTTGTCATACCATTCATCATGTATCAGTTAGGCAAATAATTTTAAAGAACACTAGCCTAGAGAGTGTAGTGAAATGTTAATTATCTTAAATTAATCTTGGATACATAAATTGCCACATTTTTAAAGTAATCTCTCAATACGTATTAAAATTCATATTTCACAATGATCCAGCATTTTCACCTTGGAGGTCTGTCCCATAGAAATGCTAATACAAAGATGAATATATTTAATTAAATGAATATCCATATTGAAATATGCAAGTTTTAAAATGATGCCATTAAAAATAAGCAAACTAAATATATAACAACAAATATATTCAAAGGAAATCATGGCAGGCTACACACCAAACAGTTAATATTGGTTTTATAAAGGGATTAGTTAGAGATGTGAAGAGAACTAAATTTCTGTTTATTCATTTATTATATATTTATTGAATTCCTACTCTGTTACATTTATCTTTTTAAGAGTGAATAATATAGCAGCAAACAAAACAAAGTTATTGTCCATAGGGGATTTATATTCTAGTAGAGAAGACAGATGTTATACATATATATATATATATATATATATATATATATATATTTTTTTTTTTTTTTTTTTTTTTACAATGTCAGATAAGTGCTTTCAACTAAGTAAAATTGTATGGAGCAGAAGACTAAAATATATTAATTTAGAATGAATGTTTCTGAAAATATAAAATAGGACAGAGATCTGAATGGAATAACTCCTCTATTGCTCATTTTCATATACATTTTGTTATTTTCAATTGATCAAATAAATAAAGCAAATTACCAAGAATATCACGGATTCATAACCCAGCCGGCTACATTGAAAATAAATGTGACCAAGGCTGTAATAATAGGCAAATTAGTGCAATCTGATCTCAATTACTGGAAAGAGTGTAAAGGATATAAGGGTTAATCTAGGCTCCAGGATCACTTTTTATATTTGTTATTTTTAATGCTCTAGAATTGTCACATTAAAAAAAAATGAAGTCTCTATTCTGTCTTAGACATAACAATTCCTTTTCTAAAAGCTTTTAGAACTCTTTTTGGGATCTCTGGAGCCCATTAAAGTAAACTTCATCTAATCCAAATGCCCACACATATGGTGTCTTGTTGTGCATACATTCTTGTGATGATCTGAACCATGACTAGTCATAGCATCGTCTCACATAGAGGCAGGGGCATGGATTCGATGACTCATTTTACAGAACTCTACAGAAATAGAACTTACTGAATGGATTAAAAAACAAAACTTTCATCTTTATGTTAGCAAAGCTGTTGCTACTTTTTGAAGAAGTTTCCAAACCTTCAGGATGAAAATCTGTAGGGGGTAGCTTAAAGGAACTTCCTTGAATATATTTTGAAGTTGAATCTCCTTCTCTAGCAGAAGGTGAGCCTCTTGGAACATGCTTCCAGTATTCAGAGCAGGATCTCCGTGAACCCAGTATTCTTGGTCTCAGAATCTGGGTGTGTTACCTAGTAAATTACACACTTGTAAACCATCTTATCAAACAGGACTGAGGTAGAGATCGAAGGAGATATTTAGTGGGAATTCATCATGAAAAGTCGGATGTCATTATAAGAAGTTATTCTTATATAACTATTTCATTAGATTTTACTTCCTCGATCAAATGTTATAATTTTCACTTAGTAGAAATTTTTAAAATGTAAGAATTCTTTTGTTAGAATTGTCTAGGTACTGTATATTACTTGAAGTTAATAGATTGAAAGAAAGATCAAGGTCATGACCTCAGGGTACAAATGCAAACTCTAAATATGTTAAATAACTTCCTTTTTTTGTTTGTAGGTTATAAGATTTTCCACAGAAGAGGTGATACTAGGTGATACTAGGAATAGAAATGAAGATTCAGTTGTATAATATAACAAATTCTATATTAAATTATACAACGACTGAAAAAATATTCAGTTTTGAGGACCTTGCAAATATTATGTTGATAATTCCATTGAGTTAAAACAGGAATCAAGCCTATTTTCTAATTCCCTTTCTGATAATTATAGAATTTTGCAAAATAAGTGAAAACAAAAACAAAAAAGCTAGTATTGTCTCTTTTTTTTTTTTTTTTTTTCTGGAGAAGGTAAAAAAAATATTTCTTTGGACTTTTACTTTAAACAGAACTTTCTTCTTTCAATATATTAAGCTGTAGGTCTTAACATTTATCCAGAGCCAGGGGAAATGCCTGTGTGCCCACAGAGGCCGAATAGACTCACCTTAGATGAATATTTGGCACAACTAAATAGGTCATTGTGATTAGTTATGAATTCAGCTATTTTTTTTTTTTTTTGATGCTAAAGTAAAAGTATATTTGTAAGTTTTCCAGAAAAGTTTGTGATTACCCTTTTTTGGGAAAGGGAACAAATACTGAAATGGTTACTAAGACTGAATACATGTATCTTAAGACTCTAGTGATAATGCTGAGTGATAATGATTGTATTTTGACAACTGAAATACGGGGATAAAGCAAGAAAGGTCACTGAGGCTCAACCAACATGGAGGCAATATCAATGGTTGGCAAAGTGAGATACACTATAATAAGAACTCTAACTCAGAATACATGTGGTAGTAAATTAAACCTATTATTTTATTGACTTAAAGTTGCTAATTTACAGTAATTATTATATTGACTTTAAAAGATGTTTCATTTTTCTGGGTGAAAGACCTAAATGTGAGGCAGGAAAACATCAAAATCCTAGTAAAGAACACAGGCAGTAACCTCTTTGACATTGGCCATAGCAATTTCTTGCTAGATATGTCTCCTGAGGCAACGGAGACAAAAGCAAAAATGAACTATTGGAATTTCATAAAACAACCTTCTGCACAGCAAAGGAAATAATCAACAAAATCAAAAGGCAACCTTTAGAAGATATTTGCAAATGACATATCTGATAAAGGGTTAGAATGCAAAATGTATAAAGAACTTCCAAAACTCGACACCAAAAAACAAATAATACAGTTAAAAAATGGGCAGAAGATATGAACAGACATTTTTCCAGAGAAGACATCCAGATGGCCAACAGACACATTAAAAGTTGCTCAATATCAGTGATCATCAGGAAAATACAAATCAAAACTACAATGAGATATCAACTCACACAAGTCAGAATGCCTAAATTTAATGACACAAGAAACAAGTATTGGTGAGGATGTGGAGAAAGGGGAACCCTCTTAGACTGTCCTGAGAATGCAAAGTGGTGTAGGACTGTGGAAAACTCTATGGAGCTTCCTCCAAAAGTTAAAAATAGAACTACCCTAGGATCCGGCATACTCTGCTAGGTATTTACCCAAAGGATACAAAAATACTGATTTGAAGGAATTCATGACCACAATGTTTATAGCAGCATATCGGCAGTAGCCAAATTATGGAAAGAGCCCAAATGTCTGTAAAACAGAATGAAATCTTGCCATTTGCAATAACATGGATGGAGCTAAAGAGTATTCTGCTAAGCAGAATAAATCAGACAGACAAATACCATATGATTTCACTGGTATGTGGAATTTAAGAAACAGAACAGATGAACATGGGAGGGGGGGAGAGAGGCAAACCTGGAAACAGTCCTTAGCTATACAAAAAAAAAAAACCTGAGAGTTGCAGGAGCAGAGGTGAGAGGGGGGATGAGTTAAATGGGTGATGGGTATTAAAGAGGGCACTTGTTACGACGATTACTAGGTGTTTTATGTACGTGATAAATCACTACATTCTATACCAGAAAGTAATATTACAATATGTTAACTAGCTAGAATTTAATAAAAACTTGAAAAAAATGAAAAAAAAGTTTCATTTTTGTTACTTCAGGAAAAGCAGAAAAGTCAATGAATAAAGAGATTTTTTGAAATTAAGAGAAAATATATAACAAATAGGCATGTGTTACCTGATAATATGAATTTTAGTTTCAAAATACAAAGTGGTAGATGAAGATATAGTAGCATGAATATATATTATGGATCTATAAACACAAAAATTAAACATATATACTTTCACAGGCATGATCATTATATTGAAAGCTATTGAAAGATAAGTCATTGATGTATTTGGTAAAAAATGAATATGTCTAATATTAAATTAATATTGGAAAGGGTGTAGGACTAAATAGTTTCAAAGGAGAATGCTTAAAAATCAGACATTAAGATCAAAAAGCTGTCTTTAAATAAAAGTGATCTGTATTAGTAAAATAACAGATATGCTTAAAGAAGATAATTTATAAATATTTTCTAAAGGATCCTTAAGATTATTGCCCTCATTTGTTCATTCTATAAATATTTCAACATATCATTTGTAGTGGGAAATGCAGAAATTGTTTTTTCAGGGAGAATATTTGAAACCACCATTGATCCACTGTATTGCTAAAGTACAAAGGGGCTTCTTCTTATTTCTTCACTTCCAGATTTCTGATTTTAAAAATACAAATGGAAGTTCTAAGTAACATCACTAACTTCTTCTAATAGAAAAATAGAAAAGAATTCAGCAAGAAGTGTTTCATAATGTATTGTACAGAAAGAACTTTGTACCCAGGATTTATAATTTGGGAAAAACTCAATTTGTCACTTTCAAATATTGATGTTTGGCAATCATCAGCAATCACTTTAACAGTTTTTATTTAAATTTTTAGCTTACATAGAGTCAAAATTACAAAGAAGTATGTAGAAAGCGTTCTTATAGACTCTATGGTTTTGAAGTTCGGCCAGTGAAAACAAAAATATGTGCTTTTGCATACTTAATTTTCTCCGTTCTATTCATATTCTTAATTATGATTTGTTGTGGATATTGTGATTTTGGAGTTTTCCTCCTCAAATATCTAAAACGTGAAAATTAATTTTCACCTTTATTTGATTCTCATATGATAACGATTTTTTAAAAGCCCATATTTTTGTGAGAAAACTGGTCTGAAAATTATAAATAAAATTTAAATGCATTTTTTAAAGGCTATTAGTTTAGTCTTATGAATCGTAGTAACCAAAACAACTCTATAGATATATAGGAAAAGAAATAAGTAACATAAGAATGAAAGGGTTGAGATAAAATGGTTATAATTAGGAAACTCAATAATAATGAATTGTAAGAAATAATAAAATAATTCAACACTGCCACTACTTATTAGTTTACATATCTACGACAGAAATAAAACTAAAGCATAAGCAAAAGAAAATACTTATGATAGAAACTGAAATTTCACATTACCTAGTAACTAATTTTAAATAAAGCAAATTATGACTCTCATGGAGAAAAAATTTTAATGACAGAATTCTAAAAAAAAAAAATTCTAAATATTTAAAGAGTTGTACAGTTTTTATGAATGGAACAAATGAAATTGTAAAATATCAATTCTCCCTAAATTAAATGCAATCATAATATTTGGATAAAATGGCTACAGAACTTAACACGCTTATTCTAAAACTTATGGAACAATATAGGCCAATAAAGAAATCAACTTCCAAGAAAAATTGAAGAATGCTCACTGAAGACATTAAAACATGCTGCAGAAATGTGAGAAATAATAGACTATCAGTAAGGAATAGAGAGCTATGCAATAGATCCAGGAATAGAGAGATTGACAAAGCTAATAACAATAATAGTATGCTACGTACAAAATTGAATTATAAGTATATTAAAGCCCTAAATGTTAAACTTTAAATAATTGGTTTTAGTAATAAAGTCACCACCAGTTCTTTTTTTTTTTTTTTTTTTTTGAGAAAGAGCACACATGCATGAGCATGGGGGGGTGGGCAGAGAGAGAGGGAGAGAGAGAATCTTAAGCAGGTTCCATGCTTAGCAGGGAGCCTCCACACAGGGCTGGATCTCACCACCCCAAGATCATGACTTAAGCTGAAATCAAGAGTTGGACGCTTAACAGACTGGGCCCTCCAGGTGCCCCCTAGAGGTGACTTTTCTTAAATAAGACTTCTAAATTTTTTAAAAAGAGCATATTAATCAAAATTAAGGATTTCTTTTCAGTAAAGAACACCCTAGATGTGGTTACCAGAGTTGACAGACCAAGAGAAAGCACTTTATAATTTTGAACACATAATTTCATAAAAGGCACTCTTGAAAATCAGGAACAACAAAAGCAAAAAACAAGACACCTAATTAAAAGCAAATGAACATACGCAGAAACAGTTCATTGAAAGCCAAATTGAACGGGTAACATGTATATGAAGAGATGTTCAAAATTACTGTTCAAATGGAAAATGCACGTTACAACAAAGAGATAATACTTTACAACCAGAAGATGAGCAAGAATTAGAAATATAGCAATGATTTTGATAATTGAGAATTCATAGTGCTGCTGGTGATAGTGTAAAATTACTCTACATTCCTGAAAGCAGTCTGGAAATATTTAGTGAAATATGAAAGATCTAGTAACTATAGTCCAGTTCCTCAAATTTATATATAATTATATATAAAAATATTTTCAATGAAATATGCATACATATTTATATCTATAAGCATATTTTGTTAGACAAATTATTTGTAGACCAGAGAGTTAAAGACACTGTAGGTGTTCAATACTAGAGGAAAAAATAATGGTAAATGAATCTATCTATAAAGCACCATGTGGAGTTTAAAAGGAAAACACTGGATGTACACATAATATGGACAGTTTCCCAAAACACAAAATAGGTAAATCAAGAAGTTCCACCTCTAGCAATGACTGACCAGTTCTTGTTAACTAGCCCTTCCATGAACAGCAACTATAAACTCTAGGGAAGAAAAATCTATCTGAAGTCACTGGAAACTGAAAAATAGCCAGTAGATATTGCAGAAAGTTGACACTTGGAAGGAGGAAATAGCACTGGACAGCTTTCCCATTCTCTGGCTTAAAGGCAGGCAAAAGTGGCAAAATCATGGAGAGAACACCTGCAGTTTCACTGGTTTAAAGAACCAGGTAGCTCAGCCATAGCAACTGGAAAGGGAGGTGGGAAATCCCAGGTAGAAGGAAACCATAGAGAAACACTCTTACTCTGCTTATCAACTGCTCAGATCCCTGCCTGCCTCTCCCCTAAGAATGAATGGAGCAAGAGTTGAAGGAGCTCAGCTAAGGTGGAAAGAACTGAACTAAGATTCAGTTTTGGAATTAAGCTCCGTCATGTTAACTGACTACTAAAGCAAAAAGACATTCTCTTCGGAGGAACAAACTGAACCTGAATATGGGATCTCTACAGTGTGTCATTTATAACATTAAAGATCTAATCCAACATAACTAGGAATATAAAGAAACAGAAAATGTGTTTGGCAGTCAAGATAAAAGGCAATTGAGACCAGCCCTGAGATCATTTGATGTTGAAATTAGCAGATGATGTTTTTACTACAGCTATGCTCAAGGATGTAAAGGAAATTATGTTCACAATAAATTTAAAAGAAAAAACACCAGAGAAATAAAACTGCAAAATATATCAAACATATTATACAGTTGAGAAACATTATATCCAAAATGTGAAAAAAAAAAAAAAATCACTGGAAGAGCTTAACAGAGGATTGGAGATTGCAAAATAAAGGCCTAAGAAATTTGATGATAGATCGATAGAAATTATCAACTGCAAAAGACAAAAATTTAAAAAATCTGGAGGACCTATGGGATAATGTCAAAGTTTATGTATATAATTGAGACAGTGAAAGAAATAAGGGATAAAATGAGTCAGGAAAATATTTGGAAGAGAAATGGCTAAAAATATCCAATATTTGTGAAAGACAAGAGTTTACAGACTCCTACAGTTCATTGTGCCTACATACACGAGTACAAAGAAAACCACATTTGTATGCATCATATTAGAACTGATAAAACTAAGGATATAGAGAAACTCTAGAAAGCAGCTAAAGAAATCTATTATATACAAACATTTATTCGAATGACCAGAAACAATGGAAGGTGGGGTAGAACATCTTTGAAGTGCTGAATGAAATAGAAACAAAGATATTTTCAGAAAAAATCATCTCATCACATGAAACACTGTACTCCTGAATATGCTGAAGATTGCCTTCAGGCTGAAAGGAAATAATGATAAGTCACATTTTCATAAAGGTGATAAGTCACATTTTCATAAAGGAATAAGTGATAAGTCACATTTTCATAAAGGAATCAAGGGCACTGGGAAATACAAACATGAGGGAATATGTAAAATATATTTTGCACTTTTCTATATCTTTGAAATACATATGAATTTAAAGAAAAAATTAACAACATTCTTGATTTATAATGCATGTATATGAAAGCTAAGTAGGCTGTTTGAAGTTAAGGATGAATATTCATTAACCACTAAATAATCTATGAGCTAAAGCTAAAATAACAATAGATAAATTAAAATGAAATTCTATAATATAGTCAATCCAAAAACAGGAACAGAGCAAGAGAACCCAGAGTGGATAAACTGAAACACATAGTTCAGTAAAACAGTTTAAAAAAAATTTTTTTTTAAGTACTTGTTTTGCAAGTTACTCCTTCCTTAGTATTTTGCCAGATATGTACATATCAAAAATATATTTCAAATACAACTATGGAGCCACATGATAACAAGGACCAAAAGGTAGATTATGAAGTAAGAGAGAGGATTGTGAGGATTGATGATTAACTCAATGCATTTGAGGTTTAACAAAAAAGAATTATGCAGTTATACAACTGAGATTGAAATAGGAATTTATCATAAAATTAACATCACATTAGGTATGTAATACAAAGATACCTGTATAACAATTGGGAAGGAATGAAAGAATGTTGGCTAAATATAACATTTGCATGTGATTTAGTACCTCTTTTTGTATCTTCATGATGTGTAAAACATGCCTTCACTGCTAGATTAAGACAGAGTGCCTTTCAAATTACTAGAATAGACTAAGGAAAGCAACACTTACCCCTAGACCAAAAGACAGAAAACAGTATCATTATGAAAGTCCAAAGGCAGAGATAATAACACAGTAGTGTAGTGATATAATAACAGTAATAAAATTAAGTTAAAACAAATTTCATCCTTAACGTAGGATCTGAAAATTTAGTAGACTACTTCCGTGAAATAAAATCAAACTGAAATGCAAAATTACCGTTAAAATAATGAATGCCGATATATCAAGCCATCAGAAAAGAAAAGCTCTAATTGAAATACTTATATTACTAAACTATCTGTCTTTATGCCAGTACCATACCATATTATGCACATAAAATTTTGTTAAGAGGGTAGTTAAGTGTTTTTTCCCCCCACAAAATTAGTAATCAAAACAAAAAACCAAAAGTACACAAGAAAACTTTTGAATGTGATGGATATGTACTACCTGATTTTGATGATGGCATCACAGCTGTATGCATCTGTCCAACATCAAATCCTATACATTAAGTATGTACAGTTTTTTGTATATTATGTTTTACTAAGCTGTTTAAAAAAGGATTCATAGCCCATCCTTTTCTTTAAATCAGAAATCCATTCATTGATTGATCCAGGCAATGACAGAGAGAGATATCTGGACTGTTAATTGCAGTCCGTAGGTTCATTTTATCTGTAGTGCATTTTGGTGAAAACCACTATCTATATTGAAGGATTTAAAAAGTGAATGCAATGAAGCTACTGTTGTACTTTACATAAGAATGGTGTTTTATATTGCGTTACATAGTTTTGGGGGTTAGAAGATACAGGTCAGGAATTTTTAATCTGGACCGGGTGAAGCTTACGTTGTTTGTTGTTGATCTCTCATCTTTTCATAGTTAGAAACCTAAAACCAAATTTGGGATCCATTTTTACCAATTGTATAGAAATATCTGCATTTTGATGCATTTTGTTTATGTTATTCAGTTAACCACAGTAGTTTTCAACACGTCTTCCTGTTTGCTTCACTTTTCTTGTTTTTGCATTAATAAATCAGCTGTTTTTTTTGAATGTCAACTATGGGTCAAGTACTGTTTTATTTATATGTATATATATATATATATATATATATATATATATATATATATATATATATATTTAATTGCAGTATAGTTAACATGCAGTGTTTGGGAATGAAGAACAGGTTTATCTTAAAAGTTCACACCCTCCCAACCAGCAGCTGTAGTCGATAAAGGAATTTGCACATAAGAAAATAATATCTAATATTTTTGTAAAATTTACTATGTGCTAAACATTACTATATATCTTTTTTTTTTTAAGTGTTCAATGATTCATTGGTTGCATTTAACACTATCCAGCAAGGCTGTCATTCAGAACAGATGGAGAGATAAAGAGCTTCCAGGACAGGCAGAAACTGATAGAATATGTGAACACCAAGCCAGCCCTGCAAGAAATACTAAGGGGGGTTCTGTAAGTGAGGAGAGACCCCAAGAGTAAGATAGACCAGAAATTAACAGAGACAGTCTACACATGCAGGAACTTTACAGGCAATACAATGGCACTAAATTCATATCTTTCAATAGTTACTCTCAATGTAAATGGGCTGAATGCTCCCATCAAAAGATACAGGGTTTCAGATTAGATGAAAAAAATACTGTTTTATCTTGATATATGATGAATACTTTTGTAAAATACCGTGTCTTTTATAGAACAGTACAAGCTATAAATAATAGCATTTAGTGCCTGACTTTTGAATAAATACATGAGTGAAGTCGATGTTATTATGATCGGTATTTTGTACTTGACAAAAATAAATTCTAAGAAAGTCGTGATTGACAAAAATCACACAGCTAAGCTTTAATGGAATGAGTGCTTGAACCAAGTTGCTATTTAAAAAAATATATTATGACCTGTTCCTTCTACATGCATTAGTGATAAAAATTAGACCAAACCAATTGGCTCAAGAAAGAGAATATTCCAGGGGTGCCTGGCTGGCTCAGTTGGTAGAGCATGTGACTCTTAATCTCAGGGTCATGATTTCAAACCTCACATTGGTCATGGAGCCTACTTAAAAGTAGGGTTTTTTTTTAATTCTATTAGGTAAGTCAATATACTTTAAATCTCCGATGTTACCAAAGGCTTTATAATCTTTTAAATAATAAATAGGTATATAAAATTAACAATAGTTTATAATTTTGAGAATAAAAGGATTTGAGGGTCACAATGTAGGAGATTTTCTCTATTTTGGACTGTGAATTTTCTTTTCTTCAGTGTATTTACAATACCAGGTTTATCTTCTACAACTAGTCATAAGCTATTTCCTTAAAGAAGGACATATTCTTTAGACATTGTACATATGTGATACACAAAATTCAGATACTGGAAGATTTCCCTTATTCTCCTCATGAAAAACTCTTCTCTCTAAACTTAACTGTCTCATAATTTTTCTATCTCCTTTTGTCGTCCTGAGGCATCCTCCCTCCACCTCTCCTGCTATGGCATGGACAAAACCAAGTGTCATTCTATAGTCAGATTTCAGTAATGAAACCTACAGCTCAACAGGGATGGGAACAATTTAGCAGAGTGAAATAGAACTCTGACCTTTGTCTCCAGTATTTCCTGAGGCTTCCAGAGGTGGGACCAACTCTATAGATTTATGTTGTCTTCCACGGCTCCAGAATTCTGCCTGATCCCAGTACTTTTTTGGTAGGGATATGGCATGTGTTTCATTTTTGTTACATATTTTATTTGTTACCTTCTGGTGGTTGCTGGTTTGTTGCTGTTGTTGTCACAATAAATATAGTCTTGCTAGTATAGATTTTTCACTAATATCTTCCATTAATGAAACCTCTTAATTTTACATGACCAGAGGGAAAATTATAGATCTTTGTTCTCAGGTTCCTTTGCTATGATTCACTGATGAATTATAAAGTTAAAATAATTCAAAGTTGAATAAACAAAGGAGTAGGGTACTATTAGAATCCATATTTGTATATGTGTCCACAAATACAAATATAAACACTTGAAGTAGAATACATTTAAGAGGTGAATATAAAATATTCTATATAGATATGTAAAGAATCACACAAAACCTCCACTGGGAAAAGCACGTATGCACAAGCGCGCGCGCACACACACACACACACATATACAATCAACACACATTCATATAGATAAAAAGAAAAATGAAAGGTCAAAACAAACTAGGAAAAAAACTTAAAAATTTGCTTGAAATCCAAACTAAAGTTCACCTGGAAAGATATTCAAGTATAAAGCAATACAGGTTTTTTTTCTGGGGGTAATAATCCTGCTGCATTTTGACCACATAGGGCCTTAATCATGTGGAATCAATAAACACAGATTCAAAGACATTTACTAGGATTTCAAATAAAGCTTCAAATCCCGAGCCAAGAGCCGGGAACTTTCTCACAAGATATTTTATTTTTAACCTGGCAAACTGATGTGAACCAAAGATTGTTTCATAAAGAGGATCAGTATTTTAAGCTTCAGACCTAAGGGATTTTAACTTGGGATGAGAGGAGGTATTAATAGTGTATATTTCATAGTAAATTAAAAGCCCATCACCCAATTCATAGTAGCCCCTCAATATTTATTGAAAAAATGTACAAAAAAGGTTAAGGAAAAAGTGAAACACACCTCCCTTTATTTCTTAAAAAAAAAAAAAAAAAGTTCATTAACAAAGAGACCATCAAAATGAAATAAGTCAACCAAAATTGAGAAGTTATATTTTATATAACTAGTACTTGATTTCCCATTTATATTGTATGTATATTATCAAATCATTGATTGTCTAGATATTTTACAGGATGGGAAATTTTTTAACAATTACACATATTTCTCATTGATTGGAGTGTATATGTGTAAAGATTCTACCTGTACAAGTAGGTAATAATGGAATGAACTTGTTAATTTCAGAGAATAATTTATTCAACATATTTAATTAGTGTTACCCTTTCCAAATAGTGTTTTCACTAGAATAAAATTTAGGTATCATTGTACCTAACTTTCAGTTTGCAGAAGAAACAGGGCAGATTTGAAAGTTTTGTGTCTGACGCCTAAGTTCAGACCCATCTCTTTTATATTTTAGTTTTATAAATATTGCACAAAGCTACTTAACCTTTCTGAATATCTCAGATTATTTATTACTCATATTGTGACTATTGGAGATCATGTATGCTCAATAACTAGCAAAGTGTCTGGAACACATATTTTTGTGTCCTCAATAAATGGCTAGATTAAGCGGTAGACACTGTAGATGGAAGGCAGAATTGTGAGGAATGAATTTTAGATGACATGCTTCCAAAGTTATGAATAAAGAAGGTTTTAGTACTTGTACAAATGGAATTTCAAGTTACCCAACGAAGTCACTTTCCTAGAAGAGCTAACTTCCTGGTTACATCGAGTAAAGAAATATAGCATTTATTAAACATTTACTGTGTGTTGATGTCGTGCTTGCAGGTGAAGGCACAAGCAAAAATATTTCTGAATACAGGGAAACACATTTATATTTACTCTTACAGTTTTCACTGAGTCTATTACTGCTGCTTACATTTAGTTTTAATGTATCAGTTGATAACTTCCAGTATCTGTTCACAAAATCTCTATAAATAGTTATAAATTATACTTATAATTTTAGTTATACTTATAAAATTATAAAGAGTTATAAGTAGGTACAAAATTATAAATGGTTATAACAGTTATGAAATTATAAACAAGTCATGAAAGTTGAAAGAAAATCAATGTAATCTCTTCCTATTCGATTATATATAATATAAATTGTGTTAGTTGCCACTGCCTGTATGAGTTATTGACATGAGAAATGTAAATATTCATGACAAATACTGTATGATTTAGTATAAAGATAAGGCATCTCTGAGCAAAAGTGACTCAGATCATAGGCAGCTCAGATCTAATTAACATGGACTGAAACATCAAAGTGTCATCCCCTTAGGATAAAATCCTTAAAAATGTCACATGATACTGCAAAGAGCCAAGTGACTATATATAATTGGATTTTTCCATGGCCTATTGGGTGAGGATATGATAATAAATGACATGTTAACAGTTTTATTGAGATATAACTGACATGAAATAAACATATATTTGAAATGTGCAATTCGGTAAGTTTGACATATGTATATATATATATATATATACACATATAAATATATATGTAATGACATTTGACGTATATATTATATATACATATATAAATACTATAGAATCAATACCACAATCAAAGCAATCAGCATATATCCATTACCCCGCAAATTTCCACATGCCTTTTCCTAAGCCCTCTTTTCTATATCTCCCTGCCTTTGTCATCCACAGCTAACCACTCATTTGCTTTCTGTTACTATAGATTAATTTGTATTTAGCTAGAATTTTACACAAATGGAATTACATAGTATGTACTTTTTTTGAGAGGGGTTCTGACTCCTTTCACTTAGCATAATGATTTTAAGATCTATTCATGTTGTGTATGTCAATAGTTAATTTATTTTCATTGTTGAGCAGTATTCCATTTTTTGTTCATCCATTTATGAGTTTTGGATATTTGAATTGTTTCCAGTGTGGGGCTAGTAAAAATAAAGCTACTTTAAATATTTGTATAAAAGTTTTTGTACAAACACAAGCCTGATTTCTCTTCAGTAGACTAGAAGTAGAATGGCTGGATCATATGCAAGGGGTATGTTAAGAAAACTGCCAAATTGTTTTCCAAAGTTGTTGAGCCATCTTGCATTCTTACCAACAGTTAAACAGAGTTTCAGTCCCTTCACATCTTCAACACTCAATATGATCAGGATTTATAATTCAGTCATTCTAATTAGATAATATTGGTATTTCAATTGGGTTTAATTTGCATTTCCCCAATGCCAAAAGTTGTTGAGCATTTTTTCGTGTATTATTTGCCATCCCTGTATCTTCTTTGCTGAAGTGTCTGTCCATATTACATCTTTTTGTCTATTTCTAACTGGCTTGCTTCTTTGCTAGTGAGTTTTGAGAGCTTTCCATGTATTTTGGATACAAGTTCTAGATCAGATACATGAGTTGAAAGTATTGTCTTCCAGTCTGTGGTTTATCTTTTTGCTTTTTTATCAATGTCTTTAGAAGAGTAGAAGTGATGAATGACTCTTCACAATCTGAGTTTGAAGTGGTAAATTTATTCTTAATACGAATATGAAAACAAATGACCTCTAGAAAGAATATCAAAGTACATACACACACTCTACATACATATGCACACAATGTCAGAATGGATTCCAAAAAGGCAGAGAAGCTTTGATAATGTAGAAGAGTGCAAAGGAATATCAAGAGCTTATGGGAAAATATTTTTATAAACGATAATATTTGCCAAAGCAGGCTACATTCTAGAATTACATGTAAAATAATTTTTTAACATTTATGCTCTAAAACTTACACTATTGGCAATTTGGTATAATTTTTTTCCTTAGAAGCAGTTGTATAAAAGTATGTTATGAAAGCTGCCTAAGTAATAATTTGTTAGACCCTGGTATTGTTAATGTCTTTAAATCACCTCTGGACTCTGAAACCCAAGTCACTGTGACCGCTTATTATTTTCCCCAATTCCAGTATCTTCCACCAAAACTTAAGTTTGGGCTTGTATTAGGAAAATTTCATGAAACAGTACTTCTATGACAATCAGGGTGGAAGACACCTGAATCAAATTATCTTAAAAGCAGTCATCATTATGCATGGATCATATCTCAATGGAGTATTCTGGATTGTAACTTCCTGGATAGCTTGAATATCATTAATAGAATGCCTTTCATAGTGGATTTTTGAAACTATATGTCTGACAGGAATGGAATTAAATGTTCGATATTCACCTTTACATCTTCCTTTTCCTTTAAGGATCCCTTTTTTAAAATAGAAGTGTAGTTGACATACAATATTATATTAGTTTTAGGTGTAAAACCTAGTGACTCAACAATTATAAATATTATGAAATGTTCACCATCATCGTGTAGTTACCATCTGCCACCATACAAAGTTATTGCAATATTATTTACTACGTTCCCTACGCTGTACTGTTCATCTCAATACTTATTTATTTTATAACTGGAAGTTTGTACCTCTTAATCCCTTTACCTGTTTCACCTGTCACCCTCCCTCCCTCCCCTCTGGCAACACTAGTTTGTTCTCCGTATTTATGAGACTGTTTCTGTTTTTGTTTGCTTGTTTTATTTTTAGGTTCCACATATAAGTGAAATCTTATGATATTTGTCTTTCTCGCTCTGGCTTATTTCACTTAGCATAATTCCCTTGAAGTCCGTCCATGTTGTTGCAAATGGCAAGATTTCATTCTTTTTTATGACTAATATTCCAGTGTGTGTGTGTGTGTGTGTACCACATTTTCTTTATCTATTCATCTATTGATGAACACTTGAGTTACTTCCGTTTCTATTGTAAATAACCCTGCAATAAACAAAGGGGTAAATATCTTTTTGAATTGGTGTCTTTGTTTTCTTTGGGTAAATACCCAGTATGGAATTACTACATCATAGGTATTTCTATTTTTAATTGTTCGAGGAACCTTCATACTGTTTTCAATAGTGGCTACACCAATTTACATTCCCACCAACAGTGCATAAGTGTTCCCTTTTCTTCGCATTCTCTCTAATGCTTGTTATTTCTTGTCTTTTTTGATACTGGCCATTCTGACTGGTGTGAAGTGATATCTCATTGTGGTTTTGGTTTTCATTTTCCTGATGATCAGTGATGTCGAACGTATTTTCAAGTGTCAGCTACCTATAGGTCTTCTTTGGAAAAATGTCTGTTCAGATCCTCTGCCCAGTTTTAACTGGATTATGAGTTTTTTTGGTGTTTCCTTTTATGACTTCTTTATATATTTTAAATATTAATCCCTTATAGGAAACATCATTTGAAAATATCTTTTTTTTAATTTTTTTTCCCATTAGGCTGCCTTCCTGTTTTGTTGATGGTTTTCACTAAGAATCCTTTTAGTAAAGGGTAGACACTATTACATTGAATATACCATTTTCAGATTGAAAAATATTATACAAAGTTTAAAATACACTTTTATTATTTTGGGGAATGGGTAGATTATGAAGTATGTGGTGTGTGTGTGTGTGTGTGTGTGTGTGTGTATGATTCTGCAGGAAAAAATGGTTTAAGTTATAACTAGTTAGTGAGCCTTTCACTCTATAGTTTGCCATTTATAATAGAGGCCATGTGATCTAATGACTAGAGACACAGAGTTTATATCTTATCTGTTCGTTTGTTTATTTGTGTTCAGTTGAGGTTGTGGAAAAAGAGAAGGGCAAAATTCATCATTAGGGGTAAGCAAGAATGTTTTCTGTTTTCTCATGTTCTGTACCCTCCCTAAATTTTCCGCTTCCAATGAAGAATACCAAGGCTGTGCCTTTCTCCTCAGAGAAAGGAGAGAATAGGAAAGGAAGGAGACTCATATACAAGAAGAAGTGATCATAAGGCATATGCTTATTACATAGAGGGAAGGAGTAATAATAATAGTAATGATTGAAGATAAGAAATGCTGGTTACAATGAATAAGAAATGGACGTTTGATCATTATTATGATTATTAACATAAAATCATCAGTGGCTTAGAATCAAAAGACTAAACATCCTAGTTTGCCTAGAATAGTCCCAGTTTGCACCTTTCCCTCTGGGCATGTAATTCAATTTAGCATTTGTCATGGAATTTGTGTTTGTTTGTTTTCCTAACGAAGTAAAATTATTACAAGTTGTAAGGAAATAAGCGAAGATGGAGTTACTTAATCTGCTCTTTAAACCTCAGTTGCCTGCTGTGGTTTTGAGTAGCAAAGTGTTAAATGTAACCATAGCAAATGAACAGAGTTCTAGATATAATGCATTATTAAATCTGAGAGACAGCCTGGCAAGCCTTTTTCTCTTTTCTCTGACAAATCTGAGAATTTGCAAAAGTGAAAAATAAACTTGCGGCATTAAACTGCTTACATATCAGGGTTAAATTTTATGATAGCATATCTTATCCTATCTTACTATTAAAATTATGTCTGAAATTTTCATAATACATGAAGTCTTTATGCAAATTTGACTACTGGAAAAGAATACAATGGACAGGTGCTTATCAGCTGTTACATGAATGAACCCAGATTCTGTTCTAGCAATTTCTTTTCTCTGCTTTGTGATATGATTTTGACTCCCTGCTTCAAACTGATCTCCTCTACCTTCAATATTTGATGGGAAATTTTCAAAATTTCTGTTATATTTATACACTAATACCAGGGACAAAATGCCTCTTTTTGGATTGTAATATTATAAATATCTTATTTTTAATATTCACCATTACAATATAGAATGGGGAGGCTCAAGTTTGTGCTGTCAGACCATACTTAGGAATTTGTATCTATTGCAAATTTACGGTTCACACATAAATTTAGAGATTTGATAAACCAGTGAAGAATCAAATCTGAAGTTTTTGTGTAACTCAGAGGTGAAGTACTCAGGAGCAAATGACAGAAGAACTGGGATCTGTTCCTGGTTCTGAAACTCTCTGTATACTTTTCTCTGGGAGAAGCCATTAAGTAGACTCCCTGGCCGATATTTCCTTGTCTGGACTAGCTTTAAGGGTTTTTTGGGTTTTTTGGAGTTTTTTTTTTTTTTTTTTTTGACATTAATATTCAATGTGCCTATGATACTAGTCTAACTTCAATAAGGTATGTCAAAAATAAGACATATTCTCGATGCTATAAGTTTCACTATTTTATTTTCATAAAGGTGAAATAATAGGTGTTTTGCTCCTTAAAGTTGGAATAGAGTAATTTGTGGTGCCCAGTTCAGAATGAAAATTATAAAAAGTCTGTGACCCAAGTTGCTGTGCTGTATTATACTGAGTCAAAATTTGTATCTTTTCCCCTTTCTGTTTAGGAATCTAAATGAAGTGAGAACCAGAGTTAACATAAATGATAGCCTGAGATAATCAGCAGTTTGCAGTGTATAGATGCCTATTTGGAGTTTTCCCTCCACACCTTCTTAAGGTCCTGGGGAGATTCCCAAGGCGAGCTCACCTTGCCAGTTCACCTTTCAATGTGGAAATGCCTGGAAGTTCACTTCAGGCTGTGTGGACTCATGAGGTTTTAGGAAGAGCTGTTCTCTTGAAATTAAATAATACCTTTGCATCTTAATTAACATAAGGAGAACTGGGAGTCAATTAACACTTGTTATATAGTTTTGTGGGCGTTGATTATGTGCTGTTCCACTTGAGGCTCCATTTAAATTGAAACACAAGGATATTTGCATACTGAGTTTAGATCATGAGGTAACAAGGGATAAATAGGACTCCTCTTTCTCATATCCTGAAGGCTTCTTTACTTAAAGCCTGGGCCATGGGCCAGCAGCAGCATCATCTGGGAATTAGTTAGAAATGCAGAATCTCAGGTCCCACTGAATTAGAAAATGCATCTTAACAAGATCCATAGGTGATTTGAGTAGACATTCAGATCTGACAAGTGTTGCCCTGAAAGGTGCTCAGAGGAGGGAGTTTCATTGCAGTACAACGTCCTAACGTCATCCTACTATCATTCTATTCTATTTAATTTTCATAATTATTTACTATCATTTTATTTTCCTACCTTCAGTATTATGGTTCATTTTAATAAATAAAATCGTAATAAATAGGAATTGGTTTTAGATGCCTTTCTTCTGATAAACAGCTAAGCAAAGCAATTCTTGAGCACATGAGGGAACATAGTCAATTTATAATTATCTTTATTCATTTGGAAGGATATTTAAAAAGCAAAGTAGATTTTTTTCAATCCGCTCTGCACATCTTTCAAAATCATCATTTATATTTTGTTGCCAATTAGTTTGTAGATTGATGCCATTAGAATTGGTGCCATTTTTTAATCATATTGTCAGAGCTTTTGATTCCGTAGTACTCTTCATTTAGTGCAATTACTATTACTATTCTGTTTTCATATTTAGGATGACAAGGTCAGTGCAAACAACATATTGATTATAGTTTCACAGGATTTACATCATCAATTATGAAAGGAAATGGAAACTATTGAATGATAGTTGTAAAAGCATCATTTTTTAATAGAACAAGACGTTTGAGAAGCAATGTGAAACTACAGAATCATTTAACTACAATTAAAGGCACTAGGATTTCTTTTTCCTATTTGAGATGTAATCCAAGTCAATTCTTGATCCAAGTAAACTGCAATTACTTGGTCTAGCTAATCATCAACTACCAATCAACCATATGGATGCTTATAGCAGTATTCTAAGTGTATATATCCTCCTTCGCAGAATGAAAGCAGGCCAATATTGCAGGCTAATTCAGGCCAGTGGTACTTTTTGAAGTATTTATAGATGAGTGTGCTTTGAATATATAAGTTATTTTTTAAATAGTGTTTTAGTTCCCTGTGGCTGCTGTAATGAACTAACCACAAACTTTGTTGCTTAAAAAATACAAATTTATTCTCACAGTTCTCGAGGCCAGAAATTTGAAATCAATACCATTAAGCCCAAATCAATGTAGTATCAGGGCTGCAATCTCTCCAGAGATTCTTGAGGAGAATCCATTCTTTGCCTCTTCTAGCTTCTAGGGGATGCCGGCATTCCTTGGCTTCTGGCCACATCATTCTAATTTTCAAGGCCAGCATCTTCAAATCTCCTTGCCCTGTATTTACATGGCCTGCTCATGCGTGTGTGTGTGTGTGTGTGTGTGTGTGTGTGTGTGTGTGTGTGTTTGACCTCTCCTTCTACTTCCCTATGATAAGGAGAGACATGATTGCATTTAAGACCCATCTGGATAGCCCAGGATAAGCAGCCCTGTCTTAGTCCATTTGGGCTCCTGTAACAAAATACCACAGATGAGCTGGCTTATAAACAACAGAAAATCATTTCTCACAGTTCTGGAGTCTGGGAAGTCCAATATGGTGCCAGCAGATTTGGTATGGTGGCCAATGACAACCCACTTCTGGTTCAAAGATGGTACCTTCTCACTGTGTCTTCATGTGGTGAAAGGAGCTACAGAGCTCTGTGGGGCCTGTTTTACCAGAACAGTATTCCCATTCATGAGGGCTCCAGTCCCATGACCTAAATACTGGCCAAAGACCTCACCTCCTAATACCATCATGTTGGACATTAGGATTTCAACAGATAAATTTGGGGGATGCAGACATTTAGACCATAGCATCCCCATTTTCAGGATAGTTTATCACATCTGCACAGACTTTGTCTTATAAGGTAACTTACACAAGATCCAGGGATTAGGACGTAAATAGCTTTGGGAGACCATTTTTCAGGCAACCACAAATAGTGATGAAGGAAATTCTTAGAATTTCTGACTCTTTCAACTTAGACTACTACTAAACAAATGTGTTAACTTTATGATTCTGGAAAATATTGAAGATTTTTTTTTTATTCTTAATGTTAACACTCAGCATAATGTCAAGATATTTCTGTATGCTGAAAATTTTTACGTGTTAAGATATCTCAGTGTCTGATTCTCTAAATATGAATTTGAAGAAAAAATCCAGTCACGTCGTTCTTTCCAATAAGCAATTTGAGTTTCATAGACAGCTGGAACATTTCTAAATTTGTCCATCTTCAGAACAGAAACACTGTAACTGTTAGGTTATAAAAATTGCATCAGATTTAGAGGAAATCTCTGAGAATTATCTAACTTCAAAAATGTTGAAAGTATAGCAGTGTATTCTCAAATACATGTTACATAAACAACTCTAGTAGAGCTGAAAGACAAATGATAAAGCACTCACCGTAAAGTTCATTTTTATTTTTTCGTAAACACCATTGACTTTTCAGTGGAGGTAACGAGAAAGTCAGTGTATGCTTCACTGGCTCACAAAAATGTTTTGCTGTCATACTATGAAAATATCTGAATGTCTTTAATATACAAGATTTAATTCATACACCTTATATTTTAATCTTGTAGGTAAAAAACTGATAACTGTTTATGTGCTAGAGGAGAAAGATGAAGAAAGAAAACTAATCTGAGTGTCATTTTGGCTGTTCATTTTTTATCTTTTGTGAGAGCCTGAGACTTGAGATTTATATCAGACCCTATACTGAATCCCATATTATTTCTGGCTTTACTGAATAGTATTTTAGTGGACAATTCCCTAATAAAATTAGCAGCAGTATATTCCTTCCTATATTTAAATGGTTTTGGATTGAATTATTTTTGAATAACGCTTGTCTTGACTCCTCCATTTTTTTTTTAATGCATGAAGGTTAACAGCTTTGGTCACTGGGCATTTAATGCATGAAAGATAACAGCCCTGGGCACAATACAATATTTCCCACTTAGGCAGATAAGGGCAACAAACACAATTGCTTTCTGCAGTATTCTCACCTTCACAAAGTTTATAAAGTGGAAATGTTATAATAATTAAACCTGATGCCATATGCAAATCACTTGGCCTGCATTGTGTCTGACATATTGCAGATGCCAGTAAATGTTAATGTCCTTCTTCCGTTTCTCTCCTTTAGTTTTTTTTAAATAATGAATTATTTGGTTTTCAAAATCAACCTTATCTTAGTTTCCGCTGGGAAACTGAAAGAACCAAGATCAGCATATAACCATACAAAAAGACACAAATCAGATAAGCTACAAGTTGTCATAGCTTTTTCTGAACCCATCAGAAAGAAGAGCTAAATGAAATCTGGGAGAGACAGGTGCCAGCAGTGAGAGAGAGAGACAGAGAGAGGTGCAAACACTTGCTAACTTGAGATAATGCAGCTGGACTAAGAAGAATTGAGTTAGAATCTTTGAAGGAGTGGTGGAGTCTGAGGGGAGACTATCAAGAGATGCATACTTTCTTTGTAAGCTTTTTTCCCATAACTGTTCCCACTCAGGGGAGACTAAACTCATGAAAAAGTTACCAACTAAGTGAAGGTCTGAAAGAGGGGAAGAGCAGTGACTGAAAAATCTTCCCTGTCTCTCTCTTCTCCCTTACCTCTCTGAAGCAGAAAAATACCAATATTCTGGGAAAATGACAACAAAAAGTGGTGGCTTCAAGGAAACTGGGAGAAAAGAATGCAAAAAAGAAAGAGAAAAAGAAAAGAAAAAAGAAAAAGGCCACAATCCCTGCAGAGGAGATAGGAATACCCACCAGGTCAACAAATAGAACTGAAGGAGGGAGGAGGGACGGGGGCGTTTGAGAAAGCCACGCTCTCATTAACATAATCATAGTGGCTGCTTAAAACCCAGGTTTAGTCAGAAAATCAGAATACCTCTCTAGCTTCCACCATCAGGGAAGCAAACATCAAGTAGAAGTCATGTTAGGATACCACTGTGATAGCTGCAGGACTCTGAGGCACGGCCCACAGGAGAAACCTAAGCTAAAGATAGAACGGACATTGAGAGAAACCCTTTGGCAAGCCAGTCACCGCCCTAAACCCAAGGTACTGCTAGAGGAGTGTGAAGCTAGTGGTGTACATGGTGGAATAGCAAGCTCACAGCCAGTCTGACTCCTTAGGAGAATGATGCAACCCCCACGCGAAAGGTATAGCAGAAGAAAAGACGTGGTCATTTCCAAGCATAAAGCTAGTCACCTCAGTTCCTACTGCTTATCAGTTTTTTTTTTTTTAATTTTATTTATTTATTTGACAGAGAGAGACAGCCAGCAAGAGAGGGAACACAAGCAGGGGGAGTGGGAGAGGAAGAAGCAGGCTCCCAGCGAAGGAGCCTGATGTGGGGCTTGCCGGGATCACGCCCTGAGCCGAAGGCAGACGCCTAACCACTGAGCCACCCAGGCGCCCCTGCTTATCAGTTTTGAACAAAATATTATGAGATATACAAAGGCAAACAGACAAACACAAACAAAACAAAAGAAAAACACTCCCCAAAGACCATTTAATCGACAGAATCATGCTCACATATAACATAGATGTTTGAGCTATCTGGAAAAGCATGTAAAATCACTGATTAATAAATGTGTTAAAGGCTCTAATAGAAAAGATAGACAACATACAGGAGCAGATGGATAATTTCAGCAGAGAGGCAGAAACTATAGGTAAGAATTAAATGGAATTACTAAAGAGAACACTACTTGGTCAGAAATGCATGCAATGGGGGCGCCTGGGTGGCACAGTCATTAGGCGTCTGCCTTCGGCTCACGGCGTGATCCCAGCATTCTGGGATTGAGCCCCACATCGGGCTCCTCTGCTGGGAGCCTGCTTCTTCCTCTCCCACTCCCCCTGCTTGTGTTTCCTCTCTCGCTGGCTGTCTCTGTCACATAAATAAAATAAAATCTTAAAAAAAAAAAAAGAAAGAAAGAAATGCATGCAATGGTCTCTTCAAATAGTTAACAATATAATATTCATTATATTCAATATAATATTCATTCATAGTATAGGTAAAAATAAAATGACACACATGGTCATTTGAAGAGAGGGAGGAAAAGCAATAGACTGGTATAAGATCTTTGTACTGCAAGAAAGAGGTATAATATTATTTAAAGGTAGACTCTTAATAATAATGTATATGGTGAATACTAACTTCAAAATTATTATAGATATACAGATAAAAATAAGGAATAAGTAGAGTACAGAAAAGACACAAAGAACATATGAAACAAGTAGAAAACAGCTAACAGTGTGGTAGATTTCAGTCCAAGTGTATCAGTAATCACATTAAAAATGAAAGATTTAAAGAGTGTAAAAACAGACTGTCAGAATGGACCCCCTCCCTGCCTCCAAGAAAAAGAAAAGCAAGTTCAACTACATGCTTCTACAAGGAACTCAATTTAATTATCAAAGCATAGGTTGGTTAAAAACAAAAGGATGGGAAAAATATAGCCTGCAACACTAACCAAAAAAGAAGTTGGAGTAGCTATATTGATACACAAAATAAATTTCAGAACAAGGGGACAATGACATGGGAGGAATATTAAAAATGATAAAGGGGCTCAACTTTTCAAGAAAAAAAAAATTTAACATATACCTAACAACAGAGCTCCAAATCCATGAAATAGTAACTGATAAAACTTAAAGAAGAAATAAACAAATAATTGTGGAATTATACTTGGAGTCTTTGACATTGCTATCTTTGTAAAAGATATATATATGATTTCATTTATGATATGTGGAAAAACCAAAACCGTAAGATGGAAAACAAAACAGTCTTTACTAGGGTAGAGGTAGGGGAAAAGATTGACAACCAAGAAGTAGGGCAAGAAAGTTTGGAGGTTGATTAACTGTTTTGAGTAGGTAGATACATGACTGTGTTTTTCAGAACTCATAGAGCTCATTAGAATTCATAAATATGCATCACAGTGAATGAATTTCACTGTATGTGAATTTAAAAAAAAAAACATTTGGGGGAATGAAAACAGAATTGTAGCAAATTAGAATAAATGAACCTAATTAATTGTATTAGAAATGGGTAATTTATGAAGATGGTGAGAATAACAGAGATTATTTAAGTTATTTTGGAAATTGAATTTTGACCAAACACAAAAAGCATTGTACTTTAGCTAGTAAATAAATTTTCACAAGGTTATCAATTCTGAAACTAGTTTATATATATAACATGGTTTTAAAAATAAGTATATTATAGGGGCACCTGGGTGGCTCAGTTGGTTAAGCGTCTGACTCTTGATTTTGGCTCAGGTCATAATCTCAGGGTTATGAGATCCAGCCCCTCGTCGGGCTCTGCACTGTGCATGGAGCCTGCTTGGGATTCTTTCTCTCTTTCTCTCTTCCTCTGTCCCTTCCCCCCAGACTCATGTGCCCTTGCTTGCTCTGTCTCTAAACAAACAAACAAACAAAATAGTATATTACGAAAGCCATGTTTCTTATTGTCAGTAAAGAAGTTACAAATAAGGAAAGAGAGGAGGTTAGAATGAACCCGATACTCCTGTAAGGGGGAATAGTTGTTCGTGTAACTGTTAGAGCTGGCTTCAAAAAATAATTAACCATGAGTTATCAATGTCCTTTTGTAATTTTAAGACAATACTTTGGCTACCAAAGGTAATTGAATTTTAATATTTAGCTCTGGCCTAGGAAAGGAAAGTTTAATTCCTTTTTAATTTTTTTGAATAATGAACAAATGGAACTTAATATGATATACTCAATCGCAAGCAACTGATTTTTTAACCCTAGTTTGGACAGAAACACAGGGCTAAAGAAACTGTTATCAACACAGTTAAACTAAAGAAATAGTACTGATTTTTCCAACTGATATTTTAAGATTCATGTGATTAGAAGGTATTTTTTGAGTTCTTTTTTCATCAAAGATCCTAATACATTCTTAACTAGGATGATATTTTTTCAAATGCTTTATAATTTTTGTTCCTCTTCTTTTCGCCAAAGAAAAAGCGTCTGAATATTTGTGTTGGGAATTATACTTTTGTTCCATAGTACTGTGTCCATTTCCAATAAATATTCTATTTTTTAACATTTTTTAACTGAGTTGGTGTTAAGTTTAATGTTTTGTGTTAGAAAATGAGAAATTTTAGGGGCGCCTGGGTGGCTCAGTCGTTAAGCGTCTGCCTTCGGCTCAGGGCGTGATCCCGGCGTTATGGGATCGAGCCCCACATCAGGCTCTTCCACTGGGAGCCTGCTTCTTCCTCTTCCACTCCCCCTGCTTGTGTTCCCTCTATCTCTGGCTATCTCTCTCTCTGTCAAATAAATAAATAAAATCTTAAAAAAAAAAAAAAAAAGAAAATGAGAAATTTTAGAGTTTATAAGTTACAGATGTTATTTAATTTTCCATGATTGAAACTCTGAAGAAATCAACATATTCACTTTCTCACACATAGAGTGATAAATTCATAACATAAAAAAGACTTCAGATCAATTGTTAGTTCACTAGTAATTGCTTTATTTGATAGATATAATTTAACATCAATCAACAGTTGTAGCATTTGCATTTTAATGTAATCCTTGAAGTGATAAATACATCCTTAATCAGGGTTAATGTAATACAATTACAAAATAAATGTTTGATTAGTACATCTAAATTTCAATGTAATAAGTAACTACCAAATTAATTAGTAAGGAAAGTGCATTTGATACACGTCTTTAGTTGAGGCAATTTCATGTTACATAGTAGAATGAAACTCATGCTGGGAAATGCTTTTTATTTAGTTCTTTGAAAAACTCAATGGATGGGATTAATAATTGGAAAATTGAAAGCAAATTATATAACCAAGTTATATTGGGGGAAATACTGCTTTTTTTTCCTTCTAAACATGGCATATTTCAGTACAGGCAAAACAAAATCTGATGATCTTTCAGAAAGAATAAATACAAAAATTAGAAGAGACTACTGTGTTCATAAAATTAATAAGATGCTAGTAGCTGACTTAAGTAAGAGGTGGTGGCGATTGTGAATATGAAATTTCAGTTTAGCAAATATAAATAATTCATAAGCATAAAGTCACAATGGACAATGACCAGGAAAAAATGGGAACTCTGAGGAAATTTTCCGTTATGTATATGACTGTATATGGCTGCCGGTTACTGGGAAACAAACTTCAACTTTTTGATTGAAATCTGACAACTCATAAGCAATGAAGGCTATTAACAGAATCTGTGAATAACAGATGGGTACATCTCAATGAGTTTTTATGTATTCAGCAAATATGCACCATTCTCCAGCTACCACCCCACCTCAATCTATATAAAGAAGTTAAATTTGATACAAGTCTTTAGTGGAGGTTTTTAATTTTTCCATGGAAAAGACAAAACTCTGCAGGATTTTTAGGTTCTCAAAAATCTGAATAATTGTTTAATAATTTGAAGTAAAAATAAAATGCATAAGCAATACCTTCGGGAGTATTTTCCCCCTCTCCAAATTTGGACTTTGTTAATGTAAATGGAAACCAAATGTTTTATTCTGATTTTCAAGGAAGATGAGGAAGGAAAAGAGTATAAGCCATATCCAGCTAGATAATCTGAGAAACCCGGTGAAAAATGAAAATGTGTGTCCCCTTATTGAAAAACATTTGAGAATTTTAAGATGGCTGAAGGACAGCATTCAAGCTCAAGGCCCAGTGCAACTGCGCAGGTAAACAGGCTCATGAACCTGGCTTTAGAACCCAGGCTTAGAATGGTGGGTAGAGCAGTTTTCCCTGGGATACTAAGTGTGAGGAACATGGGGCTCCGAAAGAATCATTCAGAAATGATTTTCATAGTTATTTGCGAGTAGCACAAAAATTATTTCAGTCGTGGAAGTAGGGAAAGCAGTCCTGAAGAAATGGCAACTGAACTGATGAAGAAAAATATTTTTAAGCAAGAAAGTTAGAAACTTCCAGGAATATGCGATAGACTTCAACAAGGCACCCAACGGGAGGCTACACAATAGGCTTGAGAAACGGAGATTGGCCACTGTGGTGGAAGCCAAAGAAGAACATGAGGAAAGAAAGGGGTTGGAGATCTGGGTGGGAGTGAGACTGGGGGGGGGGAGGGGCTTTGTAGACCAGGAGGAGGTCTCTTCTCTTCTTTCAAGTGATAATAGAAGGCAAGTTTCCTGCACCGCGCTGCTGTCAGTATGGCGGTGATACACACTAGAATGTATTCCTAGGAGAGGATAAGGTTTGAGGTCATGTTTGAGAGTGTACTCGTTTTTTAATGCTGTGTAACAGGCATAATTTAAAACGACACCTCTTTATTATCTCACGGTTTTCTTGGGTCAAAAGTCTGAGCACAGCCTAATTGGATCCTCTGCTCAGTGTCTCACTAGGCTAACTTCCAGGTGTTGATTTGGCTGCATTTTATCTGGAGGCGCTCTTAGAATCCACTTATTTTCAGACACATTCAGATTGTTAGCAGAATTTGTTTCCTTCTGACTGTAGGGCCGGGGGCCCTGGTGTTTTGTAGTCTGCCCTTTGGAGAGCCACCTTCAGTTCCTAGAGGCCGTGTGTACAGCTCCTTGTCATTGGTACTTCCCACACATGACAGCTGACTTTATCAAGCCAACCAGGAGAACTTTTTGCCTGTGGCCCAGTACCCCTTTTTAGAGGGCTTTTCATCTAATTAAGAGGGTCCATCCAGGATAATCTCCCTTTTGATTAGCTCAGAATCATCTGATGTGGATCCTTTGTTACATTTTCAAAACCCTTTCAGCTTTGTCATATTCTGTTGGCTAGAAACGAATCACAGGTCTGCCCACACTCAAAGGGAGAGAATATACAAGATGTGAACAGCAGGGGCAGGACTTATCGGGGGTACCCTAGGGTCTTTCTGCCACAGTGAATTCGTGTTTGATATATGAAATGTAAGGTATCTTTCAGGGGTGAAGAAGGAAACTTCTTTCTTATACAACCAAAACTCAGAAAAAAGGTTTGAGCTAGAAATAGAAATTAAAGGCCATCTGTGAATTTTAAAAATATATATGTATATTTCCTAGGAAGAAAATAAGGACTGAAAAGATGAGAGACCTTAGAGCTGAGCCTTACAATATTCAAGACTGAATGAGACTGCAAATAAGGCCAAGAAGGAAGAGCTTAAGAAGAGAGAGGGAAGCCGAGGCAGTGCTTCAGCACAGGAGCTAAAGGGAGAGTGGTTTAGGAGGGGAAGAGGTCTGTGGTATTAATGCTGCAGAGAGGTTAGTAATATTAGCACTGAAAATTCCTATTTCATAGAGACACGTGGAGGTCGCTGATGACAGTGTCGAGTTATCTTAGTGGAACAATGGGGCCAGATTAAAAATGGAATGTGCTTGGAAGAGAACAGGAGGTGAGATTGTAGACAGTCGTGCTGCCAACTCTGGCAGAAGCTTAGCGGTCAAATAAAGAAGAGCGATCAGATGATAGGTGGACAAGGATTTGGGGTTAAGGATTTCTTTTTCTTCTTGGTCTTAATGAGAATGTTGTGTGTCTAAAAGGATCCTGTTAAGAAGAGGTCGTACAGTTGACCATTAACAACAAAGGTTTGAAATACCCAGGTCCGCTTGCACAATTTTTTTTTCAATAAATTCTGTACAGAACTATCAATGTATTTTCTCTTCTTTATAATTTTCCTGATAACATTTTCTGTTCTCTAGCTGACTCTATTGTAAGAATACAGTATATAATACATATAAAATACAAAATAAGTATTAACGGACTGAGTTACCAGTAAGGCTTCCGGTTTATAGTAGGTTATTAGAAGTTAAGTTTTGGGGGAGTCGAAAGTTGTACTGGATTTTCATGGCATAGGCGATCAGCGCCCTAACCCTCACATTGTTCAAGGGTCAACTGTATATGCAAGAGAGAAGAGGGGTAATTGAAATAAGGTAGTTCTGGAGGCGTCAGATGAACTGGGATTTTTTTTTTTTTAATTTATTTGACAGAGACAGAGACAGCCAGCGAGAGAGGGAACACAAGCAGGGGGAGTGGGAGAGGAAGAAGCAGGCTCCCAGCGGACGTGGGGCTTGATCCCAGAACGCCGGGATCACGCCCTGAGCCGAAGGCAGACGCTTACCGACTGCACCACCCAGGCGCCCCTGAACTGGGATTTTAAGCACAGTAAGGACTGCTTATTAGGAAGGCCAAGTCCTCTATTGTGTCTATTGAAGTAGGACAAGGAAGGGTACAGAAATAGAATTTTGGGATATTTTGTAGTTGAGCCACCTAGAAGTTCTTATCTAATAGTTTCTTTCTTTCTTATGTCTTTCTAAATTTATTCTGTGAACAAAGAAACAAAGTTCTTTCTTGGCAGCAGTGGAGTTGAGAATTTCAAGGAGAGTCAATAATGTTCGAAAATGTAATTGCAAAGCCCAAGACAGAGAATGAACATACCAACAGCCATTACTGGGGTTCTTTTTAAAGTTGCTGCTGCTGGGACTATCACGGAACCATTTTGTCTAGTAGTAAGGCTTCATCCATGGTACTTGCCTTGATGTATTTATTTTATAAATATATAAAATTCTTTAGATTTTTGAGAATAATTTATTGAAATGTAAAAAAGAACATTAGTCTCATTATTTTTGGGATTTGGTCACGTGTACCTCGTGCTTCTGATAGCATTTGCATCAGCTCGCTGGATGCATTTCAGCTTGTCGGGTAACTGCTGCCTTCCTGATAAATTTTGAATTTCTTACTTTGACCTACAAGGCCTTGGATACCTGGTTTTGTACCAATGTCTCCATCTTCATTTTCCTCTCTATGTCCATGTTAGCTTCACCCCAGCACCATGCCTTTCTATACAAATCAAGCTTCTTGCCTCAGGAACTTTGGATAGGTTATTCCTTTTTCTGACCTACTCTTCACTAAGACCTTCCCTCTTTTCCCTGGCTCTTCATAAGCTTGTATCCTTCTTAATCTTGAGATATCGCTGTAAGACTCCCTCTCAGAAACCCCTTCAATGACTGCATTATTTAAAGTACCCATATCTACTCCATCCTTTCAGCTGCTATCACATTACTTTTCCTGTTTCTTTCAGAATACTAACCAAAAGCTGTTCTTATTTATTGGGTATTGTGTGGATGTTATTTTTTTTTTCCCCACCAAAGTTTAATCCCCAAAGGACACTATCTTCTTGTTTACTTCTTATTGTTCTCTATCTTGCTCTGATTATAGATAAGTGGGGTTTTTTTCTACATACTTGTGTATAGTTAGGTTCTGAGGTGTGAGTCCGTGTGGCTTGGGTTTTAAAATATGCAGAAAGATGGATGTTACATAGAGGCAACAATAGTATTCCATTTCCCTAAAAATTGCTGTGTCAGAGACAAACCCCCTTTACCATCTCTCAAAATCCCAACACAGCTAGTTTTCCTTCAGAGAGGCATTGAATCGGATCACTGTTTCTTTATTTGAATACAAAATAAACTTTATGGCTTGGGCATAAAAAAGAAAAAAAAATTACTGTAAGAGAAATATGTCTTAATATACCAAAAATACACTGAATGAACATTCAGGAGTTCAGTAAGATGCTTACTCTGTGAAAAGCACCTGGGAATTGAAACAGAGGAAAGAGCAGATTCATGAGTCCCATCTCATACATATTTGGGGGAATCAGATCATAAATCAAAAGGTGGCTGAATTCTACAACCTAAGTTTCTTGTTCTCTTTTATGCTTTATTTTTGTTTTACTTTTCTGCTTTCAAAACACATATCGTTAAATTTATGTAAAAATGTCCATTCTTCGTTCCCAGTGTAGTACGTGATTATTAAATTAGATAAAGAAAAGTAGCTTTAAGTACCTTTGTGGAAGGATTAAGGTCATTCCTACCATATACACTTACCTTCCCAATGGGGACCTCGGACCTCTCTTTCAGTCAGTACGCTGTGAGTCTGAAAATTGGCTCCAGTTTGCAAACTGAGCACAGGTTTGTGAGTTTCCATTAGAGAAGTGGACCTTGCCTTCTGCTCACCCATTTTTCATGTCATTTGATTATAGATATTAAGCCACACCCTGTTACATCTGTGCTTATCTCTCTTTGTCCCTTATGGACATTAGCCATCTTCATAGATTCCCTGAAGATCAGGTCACCCTGGACTTCATGCTGCTGACCTTGCTGTTTCTATGGTAATGACTTCTACCTTACTTTTGCTGCTGAAGGACTGCCAACTGGATGGGGAAGTTGAGGATCTCTGAAGGGAAATTAGATCCTTTTTGAGAGAGTCAAGGAAGCTTCATGTTATTTGAGACTTAAAGGATGAACAGATTATCAAGTCTAGGAAATTTAATAAAAGGACTCCTCTTGAATATGAACAAGTTAGTAGAGAGGTTACTCAGATCTTTACTAATCTTTACTAAGCTTTCTGGTATGAGGTATTGTCATGTACTCTGGAAACACCCTGTGCTTTTCATGAAAAGTATATATTGTATATTCTTGTTCATTACCATCTACCCTTAATTCTTCTCTTCAGCAGTTTGCAATACACTATAAGCCATATGCATATCTATCTATATCTATCTATCTATCTATCTAGGATAAATAAACCAGTATTAGTTTCTATTTTTAATGAATTATGTCATATTCTAATACATGAGAAAATAGTTGCCATCATTAAAGTTATTTATAACAAATTAGTATTGCCTTTATAGGAATTACAATTTTTAAATCTTTAAATAGGAGAATGTTTATATTTATGTGAAAATGATATGCCAATAGTGTGAATGCTGTGCATTTATACTATGTTAGTCTTAAAAAGTCGAATGTGAGGGGGATACTTTAGCAGTAGGTCATGTCTGCAACAATATTTGCACTTTTTTTATTATGTAGCTTTCTGAAATTTCAAGTATCAGATTGTCACTATTCAAATGTTTTCTCCATGCAAAAAAAAAAAAAGTTCTTATTTTTCTCTTTTATATTGCTAAGATTTTTTTCATCCCAGAGATAAAATTTCAATACGCAGAATATGTCTGCCAACTCAAACTTATATTAGATTTGAATCTGCATTTTAAAATATGTGTGAGTTGTTAAGCAAAAGCCTATTAGATCTCTGCTGCAGTAGAAGAAAGGGGAAAGAACTGGGAAGGAATAAATATATACAGAATCAAGTTTAGTCGAATAATTCATTTTTCAAGCTTAGAACTTTTTAAAAATATGTGCCTGCCAATCTTTTGAAAACACGCATATACTTGGTGCAGAATATTCTTAGAATTAAGCTATCTTTTCTCGTGGTGCTTTTAAAGGGTAAATATGAGCCAGTCCATGTAAAATATATTGCCTTTGGATCATAGAGACATATATACATATCATAGAGACATATATACATATCATTGATGATAGTCCCTTATTAAATGTAAACTTCATTTAAATTCAAATCTGACAATTTACTGTGATTTATGGTCTAGATTTCTGAGCAATTAAATATGTATTGTTGTTCATAAAATGCACACTTACTAATAAAAAGGAAACTAAGTCTTGGAAGAAAGATAAACAGCAATTGCTAACGTGGCATTTTAAATTCATGAAGTAGAGAAATGGAGAAATGATTATGATTGATGATAAACTCTAAAAGCAAAAATATTATTAAACCCCAGGACTTTAATTCAAAAATTATGCAGGCATAGAAAAGGGGAAAAAGATTTTCAAGGTTACAGTATTCCAGAGTTTTATTAAAAATGTAGTGGATTACATTACCAAAAATTATTTTTTAGATATTACAATACGATTGAAATGACTTCATACATATTTATTTTAGTCAAATTTAAGTAGGCCTTTCATAGAAAGCAGTTATATATCTGCTGAAAAGCTAGGAAAAATCAAGTGTTGCAATCTGTCAGGTCTATCAAAGACCTAATGGAATCAGAAATTTCAGGGGTGCCTGGGTAGCGCAGTCATTAAGCGTCTGCCTTCGGCTCAGGGCGTGATCCCGGCGTTCTGGGATCGAGTCCCACATCAGGCTCCTCAGCTGGGAGCCTGCTTCTTCCTCTCCCTCTCCCCTGCTGTGTTCCCTCTTTCGCTGGCTGTCTCTCTGTCATATAAATAAAAAAATAAAATAAAAAATAAAAAAAAATAAAATAAAGAAATTTCAAATGCATGTGACCTACTGAGATCCTCTATGAAGAGAAAATCAAGATGGTTCCATTCTTTACATTTCATTTATGCTTCAGGCCTCACATCATTCAGAAATCACTCACACTGGTGGTGATGCCTTCTCTCTAGAAAGAATTTGCTTCCTCAGGTGTGGGAGGGTGTTATCTTCTTGAGGGAGGAAGACAAACTCTTAAGGAACAGACCGTAAGGCTCAAAAGTAGGCTAACATCACGAATAGAGGTGAGAAGTCCCTCACCACAGGAAACTAATACGGATAAAAGCAGAGGGCAAGGGACTTGGGAATAGGCTTATTCCACCAAAGAATTCCATCATTTGGAAAAAAAAAATGTTTTTGTAGTCTTCTTATAAGTAAACTTTTCCAACTGCATTTTCTTGGTGATGATTTTTAGAAGAGCAACAGTAATAATATCGTTTTAACTCTATGCTTATTTAAAAAATTCAGGCCAGTTATATCAAGTATTAACCATTTCCATATCAACTTCAGTATTTTTACCTTACACAATATGCCTAAATACTCCCTAATATTTTTTAAGTGGATTTTAAAATGACTTGCTTGGTTGCAAGGGTGGGAATTAATAAAGGGGTAAGTTTTAAAAATGTAAGAATTATTTTTACACTGCTAAAAGGATTTCTATAGCACTAATTGGGATACACTGGTTTGGGCAGTGCCCCTTATAATGCTCTCCATTAGCCCTTGGCAGTCAGTCTGGATGGTTCATAGGCCAGTAACTAATCCCACCACAAATTCCATATCAAAAGGAAACTAAGAGCCAGAATATCTTGAGTTTCCAACAATTCCTTCTTAAGTACACAAGAGTTTCATTGAATAGTTCCCTTATCACACAATCCTAATATCTGACCCACGAAAACAAAAATAAAATGAAGTGCCTGGGTAAGGGTGCAGAAAAGGACCTTGTTTTTGTAGCATCTTCTGAAGGAAAGCCTGTGTTGGCCTCTCCCACTTCTATAATTAAGATGTTAAAGATGTTTAGGTTCTGAAAAAACATGGAAGGGCACACATTTCATTTGTCTTTTTAAGGAGGGTCATTTGATTTGCATTCATCTATCAAAATTGTATAGTTTAAGTCTTTTTACTAGTAGAGATCAGCAAATTGATACATGCAATCAGTACAATTCCTTTATTAAAACCCCCTTGAGGGGCGCCTGGGTAGCGCAGTCGTTAAGCGTCTGCTTTCCGCTCAGGGCATGATCCCAGCGTTCCTGGATCGAGTCCCACATCGGGCTCCTCCTCTGGGAGTCTGCTTCTTCCTCTCCCACTCCCCCTGCTTGTGTTCCCTCTCTCACTGGCTGTCTCTCTGTCAAAAAAAAAAAAAAAAAAATCTTAAAAAAAAAAAAACACCCCTTGAACATAGTTTCTCTAGATTTTGATAGTTTAGTTTCTCTGGCAAAGTCACCTTTTATGGTCATGGTGACAAATTCATGTCAGCTTATGGATAAGTCTATCAGAGTTCTTGGGCTTTTTTGACTTGTTAGCATTTATTTTCGATTTCAGTGCTGTTTGGTTGCTGGTAACAGTAGAACAGCATTCCTACTGAAGATATTGATTTAAATTTTTAAACATCTGTTGATGTCTTGTGTTCATTCTGTTACTGTTGAGGTTATAAACAGTTATTAAAACATGAGAAATATTAATATTGATTCCTTCTTGTTAAAGAGGTTAATTTTTCACAACTTTTTTTCCAAGAAAAGGAATCTTATGTAAAGGCTTTTATATTTAGGAGACAGTATATGGATAGCTATCCCTCTATTAAGAAAACAGAATTCATAACTCTCCCTGTCTTCCCCATACCTATATTTCTCACTCATGGCCTGCAGAAAATTGCCTTGCCTTTTAAGGAAGAAGAATGGTATAGGAGAAAGGATACATATTTGAAACCAAAATGAGAACCAAAACCATCTCTGTCAAAGTCATTTATATAAGATTGTAGACCAATTGTGTCAACCTCACTTGGTTGTTTTTTTCCAATAAATCTTTGCCAGAGAAAGAGTGTAAATTAATAATTTCACTGGCTTAAAAAATTCCTACAGATCAATTTGTGTGAGACAACAGTTTTCTCACCAGAGCCAGTAGTGTACTCATGACCTCAGGTCTCTGTTCCCACCAATCCTAAACCATTATTCCAGGAACTGGCCCTCTGGCATACCACGTCTTGCCTTGTTAGTCTGTCTCTAAGCCACTGGAAGCTACAGCACAAAGCTCTGTGTGTATGCTGCTTCTGACTTCCCTGTCTGAGACATTGCTGAGACTCTCTGGAGGTGGTATTCTCCCTTACTCCAGGAACTGCCTTAGATTTGGTTTATTAACAGGCCATCTGGTAGTATTTGGGGGGATTCAAACAGACAGACAGACAGCCAAACATACCAATACCAAATCCAAAAAGCAAACCTGTGTTCAAGTTCTAGCTTGTTATTATGGACTGAATGTTTGTATTCCCCCAAACTCATAAGTTGAAACCATAACCCCAAATGTGACTGTATTTGGAGGTAAGGTCTTTACTTATGGAAGTAATTGAGGTTAAATGAAGTCATAGGGGTAGGGACCTGATCCGAAATGAGTAGCATCCTTATAAGAATAGATACCAGACAGCTCTCTCTCTCTCTCCCTACCATATCATGGCACAGGGAGGAGGTGACCATCTGCAAGCCAGAAAGAGAGATCTTACCAAAAACCAGTGAGGTTGCTATCCTGACTCCAGACTTCCAGCTTCTAGAACTGTGAGAAAATACATTTCTGTTGTTTAAGCCCCTAGTTTGTGGTATATTGTAGTGGCCGTCCAAGGTGACTAAGGCATTTCCTAAGTAGCTAAATAGATAATCATTGGTAGGTTATTTAATCTCTTGAATCACATTTTTTTTCATTTATAATTTGTACTGCATATTCTACAAAAATTTAGTGGCATTAAGTGGCAATCTATTTTCAAAAGCTTTTCAGAAAGTAATGTACTTTGTAAATTTAGTACTTATGGTTTCACCGTTATTTTAATTCTGGTTGTGATCGTAGCTACCAGAATGGACTAATCTGGCTTCAGTGATTATTTTAAAAAAATCATTGTTTCTTTTTACTTTGTTTTGGAAAATTAGCTTTGCTCAAAAGCAAATTAAGAAATAGGAAAACACAATGTTAGGAGATAATTCTTCATGAATATTCACGGTCAAGTCTTTGTGAGCACGGAGCGCTGACAGAATTGGTTAAAGGATGAACACACGGTAAATGTGCATTGGAAGCTGGAGACAGGGCATTGCCTTAAAGCTTACCACCCCTGAGCCCTTTCCGAAGCAGTGAATCTAGAAGTCTTCTTCGCCTCGCCCCCCCCCCCCCGAAGATGTTTACATTCCAGAGTAAAAGTGTCTCTCTCCAGAGGGGAGGACGGAGGATGGGTAAATGTGCCAGCATGAGCTCCAGCTCTTACAGTGTCAGGGTTCTTTCCTGTGGTGCAACCACATTGCGTGCACAGTGTAACCCGAGGCTCTTCCCACAGGGCACCCTGGGGACTGGGCCCAAGGAGCTGCCTCCAAGAAGCTCTGTGAGTCTGTATTAAGCAATGTTCCCTGATCCAGGGATTCTTATCAGAATACACACACACAAACACACATCCACAAGTACACACACACACACAGCTGCTGCTTTGCACCATGACTAAGACATGTATGAATTTAGTTGTACTAGTTTTATAAAATAACACCAGTCCCCCAACAACATGGTTCAAGTTCCAGTTAGTGTGGTATAGCAACTAAGAATGCTTTGACAAAGTCATTCCCTGCTAGCTCTTCATGTCACAAACCACTGTGTAAATCAGACACCCATCGTTAGTGACCAGTCGCTTCCCTTCCTTCAAAGTTGGCCAGGTCCCTGTGTATCTGCTGCTTAGTTCTCATACAAACAGCCTAGCACCACGCAGCTGTGCGGCCTTCGAGGCATTAGTGATAGAATCATGTCCTCTTTTACAAAAAAGGGTAATCAGAAAAAGGAATTGGCCTATTCAAGTTCAGCAAGGAAATTAAAGGTGATGATGTGAGAAGTGAAATTCTAACTGAATGAAGATGGGGTTACGGAAGAAATGGCTGACTATGGGGATGATACTGTTGCATTTGAGACACTAGACATACAGCCAGGAGAGCAAGACAAGAAAGATGTCCCAGAGGAAGTGACACTGGTGAGGAAAAAGCAAACAAACAAAAATTTACATTTAAGGAACTCTCAGAAATATTTCGTGACATTAAAAATACAAAGGATACAGTGTGAGAATTTGATCCAAACTTAAAAAGAAGTATGATAATTTGTCAAGGCATAGCAAAGATGCACATTACACACTGTACATTATAGGACTGTTCACAGTCCCACACGGCCATGCAAAGCAAGACCTGCCTATATATAAATGTAGCAGATGAAATCATATAAACAGTATGCATGAAATACAAGACTGCTTCTACGCTGACAGTCACAACTTAGAACTCTCCTGTCATGTCATGTTCCAAGTGGGAACTGAGATTTGTTTCACTATCAGAATTTAGAATTCCATATTTTTTTCCTGCAATGTTGCTTATAAGAGCTAAACTTTCTGTGTTGTTGTGCTCTTTCAAAAAATTTCGTAATTCCCCAGTTGACTTTCCAAGCAACTAAACCTGGGCTATAGGTTTGGGTCTTTTTCAGACAGAAACACTTAAAACCCAAATATCTCATTTATATCTGGCCAAGGTTTTCATATCTCTCATTTCTATAGCACTGTAAAATTTCCCTTGTGGAATTTCAACAATATGATTTACACTGCCCACTTACCTTTAATATTTAGTAAATAAAACATGCATATTTTAAGGGGTGTTTTTCATTCAGGTATTGAACTTGCCCACTATTTTAAATGCTTTCTGGATTTTGAGGATTCTGTGTATTTGATAGCCTGTGTTTGCTATTTTAAGATAATTAGGCTGCTGAAAAATTGTTCTGAAGCAAAATGAGTTATCACAGAGCTAAAAGGTATATCCTGAGTTATTCTATATCTGATTAGGCCACAACATTGCACTGTGTTCTGTTTTAAGAAGTCTCTTATAGGGGGCGCCTGGGTGGCTCAGTCGTTGAGCATCTGCCTTCGGCTCAGGGTGTGATCCCACCGTTCTGGGATCGAGCCCCACATCAGGCTCCTCCACTGGGAGCCTGCTTCTTCCTCTCCCACTCCCCCTGCTTGTGTTCCCTCTCTCGCTGGCTGTCTCTCTCTGTCAAATAAATAAATAAAATCTTAAAAAAGAAAAAAAAGAAAAAAAAAGAAGTCTCTTATAATTTCTGCTTCCGCTGTAAAACTTTCCAGCTGTCATGATTCTTCTAAAAGTAGTGGAGGGAGCCTGGAGCAATAGAGAAAAGAGGAAATAAAGTATATCGTGGTCATGGGAAGCCATTGCATTATCTCTTCTGTTCATTTGGACTTAGCCAAGGACTTTAGTCACAATCTCCTGCTGACTTGACTTGTGACCCTGCAGAAGTCTCCTGATCTGTCTGAAAAGAACTTCCTCTTATGTAAAAAGGAACGGGTTCACCTGAATGACCTCAAATGCATGTACAGCATTATAAGCATCATAAGCCTATGAGGTTATAGCAAACACATGAGAAGTCTTCTGAAGTCTAAAAGAAAAAAACAATTCAAAATGCTGACATGATAGAAAAACTTGCTTGTGTTATTTTCGAAAAAGTGAAATGCAGTACTTATCTTGCTTAACATGTTGACAGTCCTTCAAAGACTTGGACAAACAAGACTGCGTACCTTCGATGGCTCTACAAACTAAATGGTACCAGAGGTTATCTAGGGTCAAGTCACTGTCAAGGTAACCTCTTCGCTTGCTTAAACGTCCCCTGTGCATGGGACCTGGACTAGAACCAGACATACTTCATCAGCCTGCATGCCATTGTTAATGGATTTTCTGTGCTTGTTCACTAGATAAATTAACAAGTAGAGATTGTGCCCGTGGCGCTTTTTTTCTCTCTTTTTTTTTTTTTTTCTTTTTGGATCTATTCTCCACCACATCCTGCTCAGGGCTATAAATAATTTCATAAATCAAGTCCAATCACATCACTAGCCCCCTCCCCCTACAAACATATTAATTTTCACTTCTGTGAACTTGACAGTTACTCTCATTGCCTAGAATTACAAACTCCTTCCACTCAAATACTGCAGCAGTGCAAGGCCATGTATGTATGGTAAGACGTGCCTTTTACACATGCGTGCCCACACACACACGCACACACACTCTTCAGCACTGCATTAATATTCTTTTACATTCTCCTCAAAATTAATATTTTTTAGTCTAATATAAAGTGATATCTCATTTGTTCTAATTTGCATCATTTTTCTCACCCACATTTTTCATCTATAAACTTCCTAATTCATAGTATGTATTAATTTTAAAATGGATTTCATTACATTTTTCTCATTGGTTTGAAAGAATTATTTTTTATTTTTTACATTCTTGTCAATTGATACATTACAAACATGACTGTACAGTCATTTATCTTTTAACTTTGTTCAAAGTGTACTCAATTAAACAAATCCTTTAATTATATATGTTGAAGTCCATCTTTTCCTACCTGTAGGTAGCAAAAACATTACCCTCTATTTTCTGATATTGGTAATTTTGCCTGTGATCTTTAAACCATTACCCTGTGTGAAATTTTTATATGTAGGCGTAAAGTGACCGTCATTTTATCTTTGGCAAATCAGTTTTCTGGGCATTATTTTCCAAATAGTTCAGCTTTTCCAGTGATTTTGTTGTTGTTAAATTTGTACTATAAAATTTCTAAAAACAAACAAACAATAGTGCAGTGGCTCTTTTGTACCCATCACTTAGCTTCAACAGTTATCGTTATGTGAACAATCATTCGGAGATTCCAGCCTCAGTTACTCGGCTCTCACACTGCCCTCCTATCTTAGGGGAATTGCTGGACCTTATGTCATTTTAGCCATAGTAAGTCAGTATTTATAAATACATATTTTTAGGAGATGAGGTTTAAAATCTCATTATAATACCATGGTTATATCTACTATTCTCTCCTATTGAGTCCTTGTTCATGGTTTTTCGAATGGCTTACATTTTTTTGTAATTTACATTTAGTTTGTTTAAACCACGTTAAACAAAAGCCCTACATTTTACATTTTATTGATTAATTGTTTAAGTCCTTTAATAGCTATAGCATATTTTCTGAAGAAACGAAGTCATTGATTCCATAGACTTTCTTTACTCTGGATTTTGTTTCGGGCATCATTATTTAACATGTCCATCCATTCCTCATGTTGTCTGCAAACTGGCAGTTAAATGGAAAGCTTCGTTATGCAGAGCCAGAAGATTGTCTAGGCTGTGGTGTACACCTCCTGTTGCATATCACCAGGCAAAATATGTCTTTCTTTTTGTAATGTTAAGATCCATCACTGTGGTGAGCCTGTTCCATGCATTATGAAATTCCTCATTTTGTCATTTTTTTTCTAAGGGATCAGTGAAAATATACTCAAAGTGTGGCTTCCAACACACCTTACTCAGGATACACATAAAAGGGAGAGAGAGAGAAGGGAATGAAGGAAGGACAAGCCACTGAGGGAGAAGACATTTGAAAATAGATTAACAGTATGACCAATAGATCTGATCAGGCTAACAAGAAAAATAAAGTAACAAAAATGATTATTAAGTATGCAAAACTAACTAGGTTGCCTATCATATTGATACACATTTAAATAAGATTGATAATTTCCAATATCAATGATTATGCAAGGATCAGACACCGTTAGTAGAAGAGTAAAAATGCAAGTATTTTTGTGTTCTGATATTGAAATATTTACAATAAAAACCATCATGGTAATTAAAATGGTAACAAGGATTGTATTAATACAATAAGAAGTGACAATATTTATTTTATTGCTAATTCATCAGAACAGTGCCAAGAATGTTCCCCTCATTTAATTATTTAATTCCCTGGTATATTTATTATTGCCCTACCTGAAAAAAAATTGGACCAAATATGTATAATAGAATCTCTTTTATTAAACCAAAACCAACACAACTATTGATGCTTCTACATGCTTAGTTAAATGACTGGGAGGATTTATCCTAAACTGCTAATAGTGAGGCACTGTGGTGATAGGTGTGGGATTAGGTGAGTTACAAGGGTGCTTAATTGCTTACTTCTTTGCACAATCCTATATCACTTTGATTTGTGAGCATATGTTACGTTTAAGATATAGGAATCATAATAAAAATATGATTTTCACAAGAGAAGGAGAAGTTTCTATAATTTAAGTCATTACTTCTAAAAAAAAGGGGGGGCTACTTTATTTAGTTCCTATCATTTTAAGAGCTGGTTAATATCAAGGATTCATGGAAATATAACAAAAGATTAGTACTTATTTGAAAGGTGAGGACAAAAGTAGTTGAGTAGAAAGCAGTTGACTCTGATTTTGTAGGGCATCGTGGACATTCATATTGTACGGGGGGTTTGGAGGGATGGGATGAGGGTATCATCTACTTTGGGTCTTGAGTAGTATATTTACAGGAAAGATATTAGTAACATAGCATTAACAAAATAGAAGGATTTAATTCACCTATTATTGAGTACTTACCATATACAAAGCAATTTTTAAAGAATTTTATATCAGTACCTCTCAAACTATTTTAGGTAAAGGGCTTCTTTTTTGTCTTTATTCCTGTTAATATGGAATACATCCTAGGCCAATACTTTCATAAAATGCAGAAAATGAATTACTAGAAAGTGGAAAAAAGAAAGACCATATACAAGCCTATTTTCTACTGTTATTAGAATCAATAGCCAGAAAATTCCCTGTAAAGTGGTAACGGTTTGCGGAGCCGCGCTATGGTAGTGAAGGTTTGTTTCCTTAATCCATTGAGTCCTCACATTGTATCAGTGAGGGAGCATATAATTATGTCTATATCAGAGTGGAGGAAACGAGAATACAGTGAGGTGAAGTAACGTGCGGATCACACAACTCTCAAGTGGCAGAATGGGGATTCAAATCGAAATAGCCTGGTTTAAGAGTCTGTACTTGAACCACTGCAATATACTGCTTCTGCCACAAGAAGAACCTAAAGATAGGCTTTTATTAGAATATTTTTTCTTTGATTTTGCTCTGTTTGCCATACATATTTATATAGTATCTCATGTCATTAAATTTTGCTTAGGAAAAAATGTAACATATGTTGGCCAAATAATTTTCAAAATCGTGCCGTAGAATAGGAATAAAGTTCAACAGCTCTTACTAAAACACTCCCTACCTCTTCAGTTCATCCTGTTTGCATAGCTTCTTCCTCCTACTGATGATTTAAAACAATTGGCCTCTGGCCAAGATGCTCAGACTATTCCCATAAACATGAAGGGTTTAATTCAAACTGAAAAGTAATTTGAAAAGTAGAATCTCATTTCTTACTTGCACCTAGAAATAAGCCAGATCACACATTTTTAACAAACTGACAGAAATGAGGTGCTTTATATTTGTGGCTAAACCCACAAAGCTTGCAAAATTCTCGAAGCAAGAATAGACTGGTAATAGCAATTTTTTAGATAATCTACATAAATAATAATCCATTTAAAGTTTTTGATAAACATTACATGAAATGGAGTATCGATTCTAAAACCCTATAATGGTACAGACAGTCTTTGCTTCCTTAATTCTTGTTTTGTTTTTCTTTTCCCACCCACATCTAATTTCCTTAAGTCTGAGGGGTCATAAACTTTCCTGCATATGTAGTAGGGCTTTTATTCATTGAAATACCAGAACAGTTAATAATTAGCATGGTAGACTATAATAAGTTACAATTTTGTCATTATTGATATCTGATTGGAAACAAATAAATCCTAGATTTCAAATTAGTAAATCATTCATCCATGGATAAAGTGGCTGACAACTTTGTTTTTCACACAGTTGTTAAGTAGAAAACGAGCACCCATGTCTCCAATACTGGGGCAGAGTAAAGATTTTTGTTACTGGTAGGTAAATTGTGTGAAATAGTATATATATGTGTATGTGTATATATATATATATATATATATATATGACTTTATATCTCACAGCTCAAAATGTATTTGATCCTCCAGTAAAAAAGTTTTGTTTTCATTATTCACTTCAGAAGGATTCAGTAACCAACTCTCCCTTTTAGTAGACTTGCTTAAAGATATATTCTGAACTTAACTTCATAATTTATAATAACATAAATATTAATCCTTCATAATCATAGGGTTTGTTTTATCGATCGAATCAGTTTTTTTCATTCAGCAAATTTTTATTGAGAACAAAGTCTTTATCAGGGACTGTTGTTTTCCTGGTTTCTTTCAGAAGTTGGTCAGATGAATACTGTTTGACACATGAGCACGGACTCAACTCTGTCCCCATGCTCTCTGCCAGAATTACCTCATAGTCAGCAGGGAGCTGGCTTCAAAGGGGACGGGAGATTTGAAATCTGTGCTGAGAATATACAGTTGAAGAAGGTTGCAATTATTTTCCAGTGAAACACTAAACATTTACCATTTTTTTTTTTGAGATGATTCCCTCTTATTGACACTGGGGGTTGTCCTGTTGCAAAGTTGCTGTGTTTTTGAATCAGTATGTTATTTGAGCTTCTCCTCTCTCATTAAAAAATAATGAATACGATACACTGAAACTGTAACACCATTTCCACTTGCTAAATAGAAAGGCTCTTTTGTGACCACTTTAAAAGAACACACACAGGAATATAGTGCACTGGCTATCAAATTAAATTAATGCACAGTCGGATTCTATCGGTGAGAATACAGGTACAGCATTTTATCATATCCTTCTTGGCATTATTTGTTGTTTACCTTTAATTCCTATTATATTTTATATTATGGCAGATATAGTTAAAGATCTGAAGGCTGAATTCAACTCCCTGAGGACAATTTAATGTCCTATTTTCCTCAAAGGAAAGTAACACTTCATATTCCATTTAAAAATTGTGGGACTATATTTAAATCTTTAAATGAAGAACATAATTTCTCTCTAGAAATATGAATTACCAAAATTAATTTAGAAAGTGTGGAACATCTATAGAGCAATAAATAAGATAAATTCTTTTGCTATTTAAATCATCCCAGAATGTACAGAAAGAAGAGACCCCCCTCTATGATTTTCCAATTAAATATATATTTTAACTTTTCATTTTGAAATAATTACAGATTTACAGGAAGTCACATCCTATTTTTGTAGTCATATTTTTCTGAAGATGAATTTCAAAGCCTGCTTTTTTGTACATCATATATGAGAAAATGAGGTAAAGATAAGTCATCATTTTATCTAAAGATATATCTTACACATATATGTGTGTGTGATGAGAGAGAGAGAAAGGGGGAGAGAGATGCACTTTCTTAATATAAAATCCAGAAACCATGATTTATGTTATGCTATTTCTCTCTGAAATGAGAAAAGAAGAGATTTTAATCATGGCAGAGCTTGTATTGAGTTGCTGACAGTATTCTTTCCTATATTTGATAATACTGAAAATCTCAGAATGGTTGCACTCGGTATCAGTTGGCAGTGTATACATTTTCTATTCCTTTTACAGCCCTCTTTTTTTAATCAAGTGAAGTAAATAGGATTTAAAGCAAAAGAAAGCACATTTGAAAACCTCAGAAGATAAGCTGACCAAGTCCCCAAAGTTTGGTATTATTTTTGCATTCCAGCTACCGCTAGTTCTAGAATGCAGAACACTTGATCTGTGCACACTTAGTCATGAAAATCAACTCTTAAATGTATTTTTGCTGACTTCTTGTAGAATTTAGGATCTTCTTTCTGTATAATAAAACAGCTGCTTGCTGACTATTTAAGAAAAGAAACATATACATAAAAACATCAAACACATACTTCAATTCTTCCACTCTCGGCTTTCGTTTGAAGTTTGCTGGTTGCCTGAGTCGCAATCAGTACCATTGATTGTTTTCATTGTACATTTATTGTTTTCATTGTACTCTCCTCAGTGCCTGCCGGGTTGGCTAAATTGGTTCTACTGGTATTCCTATCAACTTCTACAAAAGATTTATCAGATTCGGTGAATAAGAGATTATACTTTCTAATTCCAAATTGTGTTTGAAAACCCCATCTGCTCCCCTTTGTGTGGCATCACATTTACCAATGTTGTCATTTTATTATTTTCTGCTGATTGGATGAACACAGAACTCATTAACCAGTACGCGAAGTGCTAAGCAGAGCATTTAAAAGTAGGTACATGCCTCTTGTTCACCCCACCCTCCACCGCCTCCAACCGTCCCCATCTCTGGACCATCACCTCCGAGACGGGAGTTCCCAGGTTTTGTGGGATCTGAATAAGTATCAGCATACCTAATTTCAAATACAAATTTATATACAAAAAGAAATAGAGCTCTTGAGAATGAGATCAGAAATACCAACAATTTACTAATTTAAAAAAAGCTGACACAATCATCCTTTTGAGAAGACTTTTCCAGGTCTCCTTGCAGTCTTGGAATGGACCCCAGAGTGAGAGCCATTGAAGCTTCAGTTTTGCACGACTTTCACACAAGTCAGCCTTGGCTCCCAGCGTGCCTCCCAGCTCTCCATGGGCTGGAGCCACTGTGGCTCTTTGACTTTCCTGGAGGTCTCCAGAAACATTCAAGCCCCAGTGTCTTAGCAGTTGTCTCTGCTCTCCTTGGAATGCTCCTCGGGATGGACTTCCCACTTCCCCTCCTCTTGTTCACTTCTTTGCACAGGTGTTACCTTCTGCAAGGAGACTTCCCTAAGCTCCATATACAGAATTCCAGCCACTCCTCCCACTGGCATTCCTCTATTTTTCTTCATAGTCTTCATCCCATCTTAAATAGATGTTACACTTAAGCAGTAGTGGCTTGTTGTTTGTTTCTGCTCATTACGATGTAAGTGCCATGATAGAAGATTTTTTTTTCCTTTTTCCTTAAAATATCTGTCCTCAATGCCCAAAAATAGAACCTCACATATAATAGAAGTCTGATGAATACGTGTTGAATAAATGGAAGTGGTAATGGAGGTTCCATTTTGCTTAAGAAAGTGCACTATAATCAAAATATAATCGACCAATATTGTTTGACCATGTGGAGAAGCAGAGAGAGGAGAAAAGCCATGAATAAATAAAAAATTTAGAATCAGTAACCTATGAGTAAAAAATAAAGAATAGACTATCTTGAAGGGCTGTTTGACTCAAACTTCTTGGTATTGTGGGATTCTCACAGAATCAGCTCATGAAATCTTATTTAATTGGCTGCTTTGGTCTTATGTAAAGATAGTTTATAGAGATGAAGAGAGTTCTCACCGTATGGGGAGCACTTACCTGGAGCTTAGACATGAGGACAAATAGCTGCTTCAAAGTAAAATAGGTTTCAATAGCAATTTAAGGAATTTAATTTTGTGTTAATGATTGCTGGACTTGAAATATGATTTCTAGAAGAGCAAGAGATGCCCTTTTTACAGGATCGCAAGGAAAACATTTATGTGCACTTTATTGTTAAAAGCTGTAGTGAGACCTGACTTATGAAGGCATAAGCCTTTTTACAGTTCTGTTTTTCCTATTCCCATATTTTGGGAGATGTTCAAGAAGAAACCACTAAACACAATTTACAAAAGTTGTGTTTGTTCATAAATACTCCCTGCCTATTAAAGATACATATATTAAATATGCATCGCACTGCTTCCTTTTAAAACTAAAGAACAGGGGCGCCGGATGGCTCAGCCCGTTAGCATCTGCCTTCCGCCCAGGTCCTGATCTCAGGGTCCTGGGACTGAGTCCTGCCTGGGGCTCCCTGCTCAGCAAGGAGTCTGCTCCTCCCTCTCCCTCTGATCCTTCTCCAGGCTTGGCTAAATTGTGCTCTCACTCTCCCTGACTCAAATAGATAAATAAAATCTTAAAAACAGCAACAACTAAAGAACAGAGATAATAGTAATATATAATTCATATTAATCATTTTATTGCCTAATATATTAGTTGTCTGTTGATGTGCCAACAATTTGCCACAAACTTGGTGGCTTGAAACAATACAAATTCATTGTCTTATAGTTGTGTGTTTGAGTTGCCTGACACGGGAGTCACTGGGATAAAATCACACTGTCGGCAAGCCTGTATTCCCTTGATGAGGCTCTTGGGGGAAAAAAAAATTTTTTAAGATTTTATTTATTTATGTGACAGACAGCCAGCGAGAGAGGGAACACAGCAGGGGAGTGGGAGAGGAAGAGGCAGGCTCCCAGCGGAGGAGCCCGATGTGGGACTTGATCCCCGAAGGCCAGGATCACGCCCTGAGCCTAAGGCAGACGCTTAACGACTGCGCTACCCAGGCACTCCTGGGGGAAAATTTCTTTCCTCGCCCTTTCCACCTGCCTTCTTGAAGGCCTCCCACATTCCCAGGCCTGTGGACCCTTCCTCTAGGTATTGAACCAGCAATGTAACATCACGCTGAGCTTTCTTCCATCATTACAACTCTTTCTGACCATAGATGGGAAAGATTCCCCGCTTCCAAGATTTTATGTGATGAGATAGGACCCACCTGGCTAATTTAGGATAATCTTTTTATCTCAAAATTGTTTTGTTTTTGTTTTTTTAAAGATTTTATTTTATTTATTTGACAGAGACAGCCAGAGAGAGAGGGAACACAAGCAGGGGGAGCGGGAGAGGAAGAAGCAGGCTCCCAGAGGAGGAGCCTGATGTGGGGCTCGATCCCAGAATGCCAGGATCACGCCCTGAGCCTAAGGCAGACGCTTAAGGACTGAGCCACCCAGGCGCCCCTATCTCAAAATTGTTAAACTTAATTATGCATGCAAAAACCCCTTTGCTGTTTAAGATAGCATATTCACGGGGTCTGGCCTTAATTTAAACTATTTTAAGGAATATTATTTAAGGGGCTCCTGGGTGGCTCGGATGGTTAAACATCTGCCTTTGGCTCTGCTCTGGTCACAACCCCAGGTCTGGGAATCGAGCCCCACATTGTTGGGGCTCCCAGCTCAGAGAGGAGTCTGCTTCTCCCTCTCCCTGTGCCTTTCCCCCTGATTGTGTGCTCTCTTGTTCTCTCTGTCTCTCAAATGAATGAATAAAATCCTTTCAAAAATTTTAAAAATTTTTAAAAAGATTATTTAAGGTCAATATCAGTACTCAAAAGAGCAAAAATCAAATGCTATCAGAATCTAGACACTGCCATTAAAACACGTACACACACACACACACACACACACACACACACAAAGACATACTTTTCCCAAGGAAGTTGTAATTAACTCATTAACATTTCTTACCCTGACCTGAGTAATTTGAGCACATAAAACTTCAAGATTAATCTTCACATGATATATAGAAATATTTTCAGGGCTTAAATTAGCCTTTCTTTTTTGACCACATAAACTAATCTTTTAATCTGCCACTTTTGAATCAATTTATGAACAACCGAGGTACAAATAGACCAGCTCTAGGAATGAAAGAAAACAACAGAATAAGACAATATGTAAATTCCCATGGTAAAACAATCAGAGAAATAATGATTTAGATGACTGTTATTCTATTATTTCATTTAAGTATTGCAACTATAATATTTAATTTATAATCAACTTGCCTCCTTATAAAATGGCAACACTACTACTTTAAAGCGAATTTAGTCTGGCTGTGTGGCGTCATCTTTCTAATATTTATTGGGAATGGCCCACATGGTTGATCTTCTCTAATAATCTATTTAAAAATATTCTATTTTTAAAAAAATCTGTACATATAAGATTTTTTTAAGTTTTTTTTTTACTTATTTATTTGACAGAGAGAGAGACAGCACAAGCAGGGGGAGAGGCAGGCAGAGGGAGTGGGAAAAGCAGGCTCACCACTGAGCAGGGAGCCCGATGTGGGGCTCGATCCCAGGACGCTGGGATCATGACCTGAGCTGAAGGCAGACACTTAATCAGTGAGCCACCCAGGCGCCCCCATATAAGATTTTTTAAATCCTATATAACTGTAACAGTTGTGACCCCCTACACATTAATTGTTCAAAGTCACGTTCATATACAGCCACCTGGGGAGGTCTTGCCAGGCCCCACCTTAGATTAAGTCAGAATTTTTGAGGTTGGAGCCAAACCATCAGTATTTTAAATACATCAACGTGTGTACAATTAGCAACAATTTAAGATTACTATTTTCACCTCAAAGTAATTCTGGTTACTTAATGATATATTCTTCAAGCTTTTTAACTGGTTCTGATGCATGAAGGTAATGGGGGGCTATTTTGCAATGTGTTAAAAATTCTAAAGTTTAATATTTAAGTTACTGCTACTACACAAATAATTTCACCTTTTAAAGAGTTCCTCATAGTAACCATTTAATTATTAAAAAGAATGTATAGATAGCATATTAAATAGAACTAATTTACATGGAAATCTTACAGTATTTTAGTTATCAAGGTATGTTCTTACAGATGTTGTGCCTCTGGCAGTTTTAATGCAGCCTAACAGGACTAAACTGATTACATGAATTCAACCCCATAATATTATACAGGGAAATTGATCTCTCTCTTAATGAAAAGCAGACACTCTTATTTCTCATCTTAAAATTTTACAGTGCCACCCTGTTAATTATAAAATAAAGATGAGGCTTCTTATCACGGAAGAGCCCTTACTTCTCCTAACTTCTATGCTGCTCCAATATTGATTCTGTGCAGAAATAAGTCCTCCTAAGTGTGCAGTTATCTTGTATTCCTCTGCCAGAGGTGGCCTGTCGTCTTTGAATCCTCCTGGCACAATGAGCTTTCACCACTCCTTATTTCTACTTACATTCAGTTGAGATAAAATAATGAACTAATTGGTCAGATCAGACTGACAATAATCAAGGATCTTCCCCAGAATCAAACTTTACTAAGGAATCCAAATGATGCAGTTGACTTGAAGATAAAGAAGACTTGGACTGCACTTGCAGCTCTCCAGGCCATCCCTTGCCATATTATTCTTAAAATGTGCCTTCACCAAGATTTCACCTATGTGTAATGTAAGCGGTCTCGCACTAAGAAAACCATTGTGGTCAGGAAATATCTTCATTTTAACACACAGTGATACGGTTGTTACTAATATTTTCCAGAAGGCCATGTTCCATAAGTCCATAACGATCAGATTTATTCTATCAGGTAACAAAGGCAGACGAGGTACCTTCTTTCCCTCTAAGTCCTCCTGCTTCATTCAGCACTGGTGTGAGGTTCAAACCACAGGCAGGAACCCTCCCCCTGGCCCTACCACTTAATCACCATAAAAATGACAAGCCAGTCTCCTTTTACTACCCTCTCAAGCCGTTTTCAGACCTGCTTGGGAACCATGCTGTTCTTCCAGAAAGCCTCATTAGGTGAGTCTGAAAACTTTCCATACCCTCTTGGTGTGTGTGTGTATGCTCTCATCAGTGTCAACATCCAAACCAAATTTTGGGCAGGAGCCCACCCTGCTTTTATGGGTGGCCACAACCATCTTCCTACCTGGACTCTCCTCTTCTGTTGCCCCCTTCAAACCATTATTCCTTCTCCATTCAAAGGAAAAAATAACCTTCTTAAAGAGTTAATATCCTTAAAGACTTAAGATTACTTTAATTGGATAAACCCCTCCCCATCTTAAAATGAAATGCCCAGCCACAGTCTAAAAGCCTTATGTGACCTGACCCTTGCCCATTTTTCCAGTCTCACTTGGCACTGTATTCTCACAGGGACACCAAGCTTCAAATATCACTATTTTCTTTGACTTTCTTGAATACTCCATTTTCTTTTTCTTTACCTCAAGACCTTTGAGCATGCTTTCATCTGTTCCTGGAATGCTCTTCTTCCTCCTTGTTCTCTTCACTGTTAAATGGTAAGTCACTTTCCTTTAAATTTTAGCTTAAATGGTGCTTCTTTAGAGCGGTGTTTACTATCTACTCTGCCTGCCTAAGGAAGGAACACTCGTCCAATTTCTATCCCAGTCTATCATTTGACTACTTCAAAGCCTCACAACTGCAGACTATCTTTTTTCTTTACTTTTTGTAACTAGGACCTAGTAGAATATCTGCTATATAATAAATATTATTGAATGAATACTGATGACTGACTAACCAACTGATTCAGAAATTAAGCCCTTAAATTAAGGAAAGACGTAATAAAGGTGACTTAAACAATTATCAAGATGAAACTCACCCAGCTGACTAACATGGAAATGACTGCATCACACACAAGACAAATAGTCAAAAACAAACAAGCAAGCAACAGACCAAAACTACCAGCTTGGGATGAATAGAATGCTAAAAACCATAGGCATTTTCTCCCTATTTATGTTAACTAGAAAGTAAACAGATGGATCTAAAAGTTGGCAAAGAATTTTTATTCCCCCCAAGGTTGGGAAGGTGGAAATGCAGTGAGTATGATGAAGGCAGCTGTTTCATTTCTCAGAGGATAATTAAAATACACAGATTATCTCTTTTATAAAAGTGAAAGCCACAGCATCTTCTTTCTTAGTTTCTCAGATCAAAATTGAAACACTCCTTTCAATAGGGTGTTAACATTCTTTATGTAATATATTAACATCTTTTACTTAATATAGACCACTGATTACCAAAAGAATGAGTATGCCAAATGAACAACAAGCATTTGAGTGACTGTGTTTATTGATCTTATGTCTACTTGTATAAGAAACATAAAACTTGGGAAAGTTGTTTATCTTTTCACTCCTACGCAGAAAAGTAGGACATTTACCTATTGAATTTGACTCAGATGCAATTAAGAAATTATTACCAACACTCCTAATAAGATAAGTTAATAATAGACTGAAGCAATACTGTGATTAAGTTAAAAAAGGTCTTGGATAGACAGTAGATAAAACTACTGGAAGAGCAAGTCAAATCTAGAGTTAATAAGTGTTTTAGAAGCATTCTCATCCTGAGGAAGCTATGACGGATATAAAAAAAAGAGATTGCAAAGAAAGGGAAACATCAATAAAGAAATTGTTTCAATTACTAAGTTTTTATTTAGAATATAAAGTAAATGTAGAGGTAAAGTTGATGTGATTTAAAATAGCTGTGAGGCACCTGGGTGGCTCAGTCAGTTAAGTGTCTGCCTTCAGCTCAGGTCATCATCTCAGGGTCCTGGGATGAAATGAGCTGGGCACCTGGCTCCCTGCTCAGCGGGAAGCCTGCTTCTCCCTCTCCTGCTATTGCCCCTACTTGTGCTCTCTCTCTCTCTTTCTCCCTGTCTCTCCCTCTGTCAAATAAATAAATAAATAAATAAAATCCTTTTTTTAAAAATAAAATAGCCACAAACATTGAAATGTTTTATATATGATTATTTCAAAGGACAGTATTCCTCATTCTTCTAATTATTCAAATATACAATTTTTTATAAATCTAGCTTGATTTGTGAGCTTTTCCTTAAGTTTCCCTTACTTAATAGTATTTTCTACTTTGCCAAATCTGAAAGGAAAAATATGTGTATCCAAGAAAAGATGTTATTCGTTCACAAACTAGTGGAATTTTTTTAATCAACACATCAGGTTAAAAAGTAGGGCATTATTTCTATTATAAATTATTATTATAAATGACAGTTACCTTTGTTTCACATTCTTTTACTTATGACAAACCTCAAGGTATTATAAAATTCTTTCATGGCCTAAAAACTGAATTTAGAAACATATAGTTTTGAGTACATTACTTTTTTTTTTTTAATACATACTGTAGAGTTAAAGGAGACTTTGAGGGATTAAAAATAAAGAATGAGACAAAGTCCTTCAGTATGAAATAAACATTTTATTATGAAGAGAATCAATATGCTCTTTTAAAAACTGTTTCAGTGTGTCTGCTCTGCACACCCATAGCCTGCTGGGTATGGGGATCCAGCCAGAATCCTGGTATTTTCTATATGCATAAATTTTATGAGTTGTAGATCTCAATTTTCTTGAATGGAATATTAAAAAGTTGAAAAAAAGGGCCTCTAAGCTTACTTAATCTCATGCCATATTTTATTTCTGTACTATTTCTGAGAAAGAAATCCTCACAATTTGAACTTAAGTAACCTTGATTTTGATTTTTGCTTTAAATGTATTTAATAATATACCTCTCATGTACGTTCGCCCAAATGTGCAATTAATCATACCTTGCCAACTATTTCTTTCTAATTCACTGATTAAAATTTGTTATTTTTTGTGTGCCAGTCAGATTTAAAGTCAGATTTAAAAATCAGTAGATTTGTAATGTGTGTATGTCTGCTGTGTTGAATTACATTTGAGATATTTTGTGCATGAGCCAGTAGTTTCCAATCTGAGAAATAAAGTGTTTCCCTGTGGCTCGTAAGAAAGAAGATCATTGGAGCCTGTACCTGGGTTTGAGGGAAACTTTGTTTCTTGGACTGCGCTTGGGCTGCTATGAATACCTTTACTTTCTTGCTCTTGTTATAGTGTATCTTTTTCCATCACAAACCATAGAATCATAAGTATTGACATTTTGGGTCCTGTGAATCTTCATCAATTGAACCCTGTTTGGCTACCACCATTAGCACCATTCCTCAATCAATTATCTTGGGTTTTCTATTTACTCAGGCATATAATCTCCAAAATCAATTTTATTAACCCATCTTCTATTTTTTATAACTCTGAAATCTTTCTTTTGTAATTTATGGTGGTCAGTAATTTTAGAAAAAATTTTGACATATGCATTTTGTATTTTTATTCCTAATTTAATGAGAATATATCCAGTATTTTCTTATTATTCTGTTCTGTCAATATTTTAAAGGATTTTTAATATTGTGTGAGTTGATCTATCTATATTTTTGAATCTGTAAACATTAGATTTTTTTAATGAAATAATTAAACTTTCTCTTCTTTTAAGTATATTCTGGATATTTTCAAATGGCATTATGCTCATCTGTAGTCTAAAGATTTAGTTTTGGTAGATATTCCTTTTTCGAATCATCTAGGCTCAGTATTTCAAGGGGGAATAGTACTTTTGGCAGAATTCTACATTTCTCCTATAATACTTTCTATTTTCTTTATAATTTGGAGTTGTTCAGGGAATTATATTTTTATAAAATACCCAGTGAATCTAGTTTTTCCTTTTTTCATTTTAACTGCATGTAATTGAGCAAATTTTAATTCGTGTAGTTTCTGTAGTAACTGTGATTACTTTTTTCTTACTATGTGGTTTTTCTGTATTTGTGTGTTCTCCCTTCTTCTCGAATAGATTAGCTTGTCAGCCACATATAAGTTCTGCGTTTTCTATTTTTTCTGTTATTTATTTTTTAAATTTTTCATGAAATAAATTCTAATTTTAAATTTTACCTCTTTCCACTGTTTTCAGATCATTGTTCAATGAAACTAGAAATTTATTACAAAATAGAAAAAATGTAATCTATGGGTATTAAATAAACAAATAGAAAATCACACCTAACTCAGGAAAAGGAAACATCAAAGCCAAATTACAAAGTAGCTCAAAAATCCTCATAAGATACTACACACTTAAACATATTGAATGCACCACTGAACAGTGTCTAGAGAAAAATTTGGACCTCATTGTCCACATCAAGTCATACAGTTAAAAAATATCTTTTTTAAGCTTGAACCATAAATGTTTTAAGAAATAATACAAAAAGCAAGGTGAAAAATGCAGAAATATTCTTAATTAGTAATTTCAAAGAAATTAATAAAGAAAAAGATTAGAATTACTAAATAAATTCAAAAGCTAGATCCAAATATTAGTGAACTAAGGCAGCAGCTAGTCATAGCAATGATTTTAAAAGTCAGATAAATCCTAAAAATCCCTAAAAGATCAATAATAAAAAAAGAAGTAATACTTATAAATGCCAACAACTATGAAGGCCTGATATATTTCATTAGGGATCAAATACTGAAAGTCACAAATTACCATCTTCTTTCCCTCAGATTTGCAAACGATAATGAAAAACATATTTTAAGCTGTTTGATCACATGATATTTAATAACTGATATCACAGACAATTTGGTGGGAGCACTAATGGGGATTATGTTTCTGTTCGTATTTATTAATTTCTTAAGCAGGCAGATACACATTGTTTAATACCACCTTTCTTCATTGCAACCGGAGACAAAAGAGTATTATTATAGTCACAGATAATAGGTTGCATCCTTGATGTTTCACATTCCTGAACTTACACAGAGCAAAATCAGCAGCCCTGATCTGCAGTGGGAAGTCGGGGGGGCTGTGTGGTTGGCATGTTTGCTTCCCTTGGGGGACGTTGCTGCTCAGGGGGGTCACTGGCTGACAGAGCTCCACGAAGGATTATGCCATTTCACTGGAGGAAATTGGCTACATTCTTGTTTGTTCAGAACGGAGATAATCCTTTTTTCTCCCTTTCACCCTGCACTAGCCGATTTCTGAGATTTAGACACCTGAAGCATGAGGGAAAACAGGAGGTTAATTCAGCAATTCTGTAAATAGTTCAGTACTAGAAGTGTTTGCCAAATAACAAAGCCGCTTCTTTCCCCAGGGACACGGAAGTGAAGACATTATTTTTTAGAAGCACAAAGTGCAAGCTGATGAGGGTGGTGTTGGCATTTAGCCAAGCATGAGCTCCACAAAGGCCATGAGGCTGGGCCTGCCTGTGGCTTTCTTTACGGCTCTCCTTCTCAAGATTAAATTGTATCAGTCCATCAACTCAAGAGTCTTAAAAGTGCCCCTCTCAGTCCTGTCGTCCTTTTTCTGGTTAGCTAGCTAAAGAAACAAATGGCAACCATCAGCTTATAACTAAAAGAAAATTTCAGCAAGGCAGCCACAGTAATTACTTCAGCATGGAAGGGTAAACGTTGACACATCACAAGCTAACATGGCTCCTGGAGCATCTCTGGAAATCCAGCGCAAACAAAATAGGGCCACAGCGAGTGAAAGGACAGAGTTGAGAGTGACTGGGAGAGAGCTGGGTGTGCCATCTGCAGCACCAGACAGAAGCAGGTGTGTGTCAGTGTGTGAGATGGAAGAAGTCTGCAATGCCTCCTAGTGAGAGCCTTGGCGGAAAGGCAATTTCTCAAAAATAATATCCTTTTTTTTTTTTTTTTTTTGAAAAGAGAGAAGGTCGGTGCCTCCAGGCTCATTCCAGGCTTGATCTTGCTGTCAGAGCGGCCAAGATGCTCTGAAGCCTCGGTACTACTGTGCAGCTGGAACAAGCAGGTACACAGGCACTCAGCCGTGTACCCGAAACTCTCAAGATGACACCAAATATTATAATGTAGGGCTGTGAATGGGACAAGGGGCATTAGAGTCATAATTAGAATATTCTCCAGAGGTGTTTCAAAGATTACCATCACAGGAGCCAAAGAACTGTTGCTATTAGGCATGTCTTACCTAGAGGTTTTGTATGTGGGCTCAGTATATACAGGACTGGGATTCTTATGCTGAGTTTATAACTACCCACAATCAGCCAGGAAAAATGCTCTCTGCCTCTTTATCTTCTGATTTCCAGTCAGAATAATGATGATGTGCCTACCATCTGCTAATGCATTCTAAAGCATGGCTTGCAGAAGTAGGCTTTTTTTTTTTTTTTTGCTTGTATGTCCCCTTGAAAAATAATTTTAAAAAACCTATATACCCTCTTTTATTCATTACAGATGTTATTAGTACATAATAAAATCAATATATATACCATCTATTACATAACTTTAGAAATAAGACAAAATTAAAATTTAAAAAATTGAAATGTTCCTAGAAATCTATTTCTTAGGTGAATAGAGTTAGGGTTTTTTAAAAACAATGATTTATTCATCTTCAGATACATAAATAAAGTTTATTCCTAGAATGAAACAGAATTAAGCATCAGTTGTATTCCTGTATTTTTTGCTTTTATAGATGTGAACGCCATGTAAACACGAAGATGTAAATGAGTTTAGTTGTAGCAGGATCATTCAAATTTTTCAATTTCATTGAAGTTATTTTCTGAAAGTATCTAGTGATCTATAAAAGTTATTTTCAAGGGCAAGAGCAAAATGAAAGAAGGGGAAAAACACCTGTCTTGTAATGACTTGTTACTCATTTATTCACTTTGACAATTTTAGAGACTTACAAATAACTATAAATAATTTCTTTTTTTTTCAATTTGAGGCACCATGTTTAACAATGTACTCAGAAAGACTTTGAAAAGGAAATATTAATTTAAATCCATTTACCAATATACTGCTTTCCTTAGCTTTATTTAGGTAAAATTGACAAATGTATATATTTAGTACATACAAAGTAATATTTTCATGTATTATACATTGTGAAATTATTACTACAATGAAGCTAATTAACATATTCATTATCTCACATTGTTACATTTGTGTGTGTGTGTGTGTGCGCACACGTGCGTGTGCTTGTGTGGTTAGAACACAAGTTCTACTCTCAGCAAGTTTCAAGTACACGACACTGTATTAATTATAGTCACCGTGCTGTATATTAGGTCTTCAGAACTTATTTCCTTGCATAACTGAAACTTTGTACCCTTTGACCAAGTCTCCTCAATTCCCCCATCCATCTTCCCCTGGCGAGTAGGACTCTACTCTTTGCTTTTATGAGTTTGACTTTTTTAGATTCTACATCTAAGTGAGATCATGCAGTATTTGTCCTTCTGTTTCTGGCTTCTTTCATTTAACATAATGTCCTCCAGGTTCATCCATGTTGTTAACAAATGGCAGAATTTCCTTCTTTCATAAGGCTGAATAATATCCCATAGTGTGTGTTTGCCATAATTTTTTAATCATTCCATCCATAGATGGACACTTCCGTGATTTCCATATCTTGGTTATTGTGAATAATGCGACAATGAACATGGAGTGCAGATATCTCTTTAATACACTAATTTCATTTCCTTTGGACATACACCCCTAAGTGAGATTGTTAGATCATACGGTAGTTCTATTTTTAATTTTTTGAGGAACCTCTATCTAGTTTTCCAAAGTGGCTATAATAATTTACATTCCCACCAACAATGCTCAAATGTTCCCTTTTTCCCACATTCTCTCCAACACTTACCTTTTCTTTAAAGGTAATAATCATCCTAACTGGTGTGAAGTGATATTTTGTTATAGTTTTAATTTTTATTTCCTTGATGACTAGTGATACTGAGCATCTTTTCATATACTTGTTGGTACTCGTATGTCTTCTTTGTTTTTTGGGTTTTGTTTTTCTTTTTTTGCTATTGACTTGCAGGAATTCCTTAATATTATGGATTAGCCCCTGATTAGATCAATAGTTTTCAAATAGTTTCTTCTATCCATAATTGTCTCTTTATTTTGTTGATCATTTCCTTTGCTGGGCAGATGCTTTTCTGTTTGATGAAATGTCATTTGTCTATTTTTGTTTTGTGTGTATTCTTGGAATTATATCCAAAAAAATAAATGCCCAGACCAATGTCAAGAGGCTTTTTCTCTATGATTTTTTTCTAGTAGTTATACACTTTAGATCTAATGTTTCAGTCTTTGATTCATTTTTATTTGATTTCTGTAAATGGTATTAGATAAGGGTCCAGTTTCCAATTTTCTAATACCATTTATTAAAGAGAGTATGCATATTTTTAGCTACTTTGTCAAGAATTAATTCACCACGTAATTGTAGGTTTATTTCTGCACTCTCCAATTTGTTCTACTGATCTATGTGTCTGTTTTGGTACCAGTACTGTACTGTGTTGATTATTACAGCTTGGTAGTATATCTTGATACCCAGGACTGTAATACCTCCAGTTTTTTTTTTTTCTTTTTCTTCCTACTTTTTCAAGACTGTTTTCTCTATTTGGGGTCTTTTGTGGTTCCATGCAAATTTTAGGATTATTTATTCTAATTCTCTAAAAAATGCTGTTTGTATTTTGATAAGGAATGCATTGAATCTGTAGACTGCTTTGGGTAGAATGGACATTTTAACAATATGTGTTCTCCCAATCCATGAGCATAGAATATCTCTCCATTTGTTCATGTTGTCTTCAATTTCTTTTTTTTTTTTTTTTAAAGATTTTATTTATTTATTCAACAGAGATAGAGACAGCCAGCAAGAGAGGGAACACAAGCAGGGGGAGTGGGAGAGGAAGAAGCAGGCTCATAGTGGAGGAGCCTGATGTGGGGCTCAATCCCATAACGCCGGGATCACGCCCTGAGCCGAAGGCAGACGCTTAACCGCTGTGCCACCCAGGTGCCCCCATGTTGTCTTCAATTTCTTGCATCAGTGTTTTGTAGTTTTTGTAGTACAGATCTTATACCTTCTTCGATAAGTTTATTCCTAGGAATTTTATTCTTTTTGGTGTAATTGTGAATAGGGATGTTTTCTGAATTTCTCTTTCTGCTACTTCATTATTAGGAATGCAGTAGATTTCTGTATACGGATTTTGTATCCTGAGACCTTACTGAATTCATTTATAGGTTCTAGTAGTTTATTGGCGGAGTCTATAGGGTTTTCTATCTATAGTATCATGTCATCTGCAAACAGTGAAAGTTTCACTTCTTCCTTACTGTTTTTATTTCTTCTTGTCTGATTGCTATGCCTGGGACTCACAGTACCGTCCAGAATAAAAGTGGTGAGAGTGGACATCCTTGTCTTGTTCTTGATCTTAGGGGAGAAGCTCTCAGTTTTTCCCCATTGAGTATGATATTAGCTGTGGATTTTCATATAAGGCCTTTAGAGATATGTTCCCTCTATACCTACTTTGTTGAGGATTTTTATCATGAATGGAAATTATACTTTGTGCTTTTTCTGCATCTGTTGAAATTTTCATATGGCTTTTATTCTTTCTCATTGATATAATGTATCACTTTGATTGATTTGCAAATATTGAACCACCCTTATATCCTAGTAATAAATCCCACTTGATTGTGTTGAATGATTTTTTTTTAAGTATTGTTGGATTCGGTTTACTAATATTTTGTTGAGGATCTTTATATCTATGTTCATCAGAGATATTGACCCATAGTTGTGTTTTTTGTTTTTTGGGTGTTTTTGGTAGTATTTTTATCTGGCTTTGGTATCAGGGTAATGCCTCAAAGAATGAATTTGGAAGATTACCTTCCTTTTCTATTTTTTGGAAAATTTTGAGAAGAATAGGTATGAACTTTTCTTTATGATTAAGTACTGCTCTTCTTTGTCTCTTTTTTCAGTCTTTATTTTAATGTCCATTTTGTCAGATGGAAGTATCGCTACACCAGCTTTCTTTTCAGTTCCATTTGCATGATTAATGCTTTTCTATTCTTTTCACTTTCAATCTGCATGTGTCTTTAGGACTGAAGTGTCTTGTAGGCAGCAAAGTAATTATTGATAGGTTTGCACTTATTGCCATTTTGTTACTTTTTATGGTTGCTTTTGTAGTTTTTCTCTGCTCCTTTCTTCTCTTTTACTGCCTTTCTTTAGTGATATACTTGGATTCCTTTCCCTCTATTTTTTGCATACCTATTACTGGTTTTGATCTGTAGTTACCGTTAGGTTTATATGTAATATCATATGCATATAGCAGACTATATTTGGTGGGTGGTTACCTAAGTTTGAACCCATTCTAAAAGCAGTAAATTTTTACTCTTTCTCCCCACCCCCCACATTTTAGGTACATGGTGTCATACTTTACATACTTTACTTTGTGAATCCCCTGACTGACTTTTATACTTATACTTCATTTTACTCCTTTTGTGCTTCCTAATTTTCTTACTCCTACTTACGGTCCTTACTTTCCACTCAAAAAGTCCCCTTTAACATTTCTTGTAGGGCTGGTATAATGTTCATGAATTTCTTTAATTTTTATTGTTCTGAGATACCCTTTATCTCCCCTTCAATTCTGAATGATAGCCTTGAGGATAGAGTATTCTTGGTTGCAGGTGTTTTCATTTTGTTTTGTTTTTTTCCAGCATTTTGAATATATCATATTCATGCTACTCCCTCTAGCCTATAGAGTTTTTGCTGAAAAATAAGCTGATAACCTGGGTTTCCCTTGTATTGTATCTATTTTCTTTGGTCTTGCTGCTTTTAAAATTCTCTCTTCATCACTACTTTTTTCCGTTTTAATTACTATGTGTCTTGCTGTGGAACTCCTTGGGGACCTCTGTGCCTCTGGATCGGGATTTCTCTTTCCTTCCCCAGATTTGGAAATTTTTCAGTTCTTATTTCTTCAAATAAATTTCCTGCTCACTTTTCTCCTTCTGGAAGTCCTATAATGCAGATGTTGTTATGTTTGATGGTGTCACTGAAATCTGTCATTTTCTTCTTATTATTTTTTTTCCTAGTCAACTTGATTATTTTCCATTATTCTTTCTTCCAGGTCACTGATCCATTCTTCTGGTTTCTCTAGTCTACTATTTATTCCATCTAGTGTATTTTAATTTCAGTTATTGAGTTCTTCATCTCTCATTGGTTCATTTTATATTTTCTGTCTCTTTGCTGAGTGTCTCACTAAGGCCCTTCCCCCTTAAGTCCAGTGAGTATCTTTATGACTATTACTTTAAATTCCTATTTACCTCTCTTGCTGTGAGTGTGCTATTCTTTCATTTGGGACATATTTCTCTGTCTCCTTATTTTTTCTAACTCTCTATGTCTGTTTTTCTGCTCTTGAAAGTATTGGCATTATGAAGAAGAGGTTCAGTGCCTTGCAGTGCAGTCTCCCCTGTTCACCCAAACCTGGGTCTTTAGGGATGTCTTCTATGTGTGTTGCCTGTGCCCTGCTGTTGTGCGTCCGCTGCTTTTGCCTTCATTCCAGTCATCCACAGTGGCTTTCTTTTCCTGTTGTAGGCAGGGTTTGGTCTCTGTGTTGTTAGTGTGCTAGTCCAGGGCTTCCTTGGCTTGAGTTGAGTGAAACTAGGCAGTTGCCAAGGTGCAGTAGCACCGAATTGTTGGGTGCTTTTCCTATGTTGTCCCTTGAGAAGCTTTTGTTAGTAGATGAGGCCTGCAGTGAGACCAGTTGTCTGCCCCCAGTCCACTGCTGGAGGTGGAGCTGGACTAGTGTGTGTGGTTATGTTCCCTTCTCCCTGGGGCGGGGACACTTTAGAGTGGTGCTGTTTTCTCTTGGGGCTACTTATGCACTGCCAGGCTCTTGGCACGACTTTGGATGAGCTCCAGCCACAGGTGAGTTTGAAGAGGCAGGTGTACAGGAAAAGACAGGTGCAGTGCATGTGGTGTAAGCATGGTTTGTGCAGGGCTGTTGTGGGTGGGAAGCTGCAGTGGCCCGGGACTAAGGCTGGCCATGTTGAAAGACATAGATCTGCTGAAAAACAGGGGACAGGCAGGGGACTTGGTATTGGCCAAGTTTGCAAAGATCTGCTGTGGGAGGAGACCTGAAGCTGTGACCTTGCTGGAGGGGCTGTATCTGAAAGAGAATGTGGGGGTGGAACATGCTGTCAGCAAGTTGAGAGTGTTCATGCTGTGTTGTTTCCTGCACATGTCCCTATGCTGGGTTGGAAAGCAGAGAAGGCCACCCTTGGTCTCCTTTGTATCCCTCCAGCACATGCTCTGAGATGAGTAAATAAATCTCCTTCATCTATAGCCTGGCTATTTTTCAAACTGATGCCTCTATGCTGTATCTCCATGGGGCTGTTTGTTGTACTGACTCTTTAAGTGTGTGGCTTCTGCCCTCTTGGCTTTCCCAGAGCCAAATCTAATATTGTTAAGTTTTTATTTAAATTCCAATTGGTTAACATACAGTGTAGTGTTAGTTTCAGGTGTGCAATATAGTGATTCAATACCTCCATATAACACCTGGTGCTAAATTTGAGGTATTAAGCCCTAGTGATTTTTAGACCCCTCCGGTTTTCAAAGCCAAATGTTATGGGGGCTTGTCTTCCCCATGTGGATTTCCTGTGCCTAGGGTCCTCTCCCCTCTTCCACACCCATGGTGTCCTTTCTTCCCATGGACAGCCCTGTGGGTCTATTTGGCTCCTGACCACATCTCTGCCATTCCTACCCTCTTTGATCTGGCCTTTCCCCTACATTTAGCTTCAGAGAGTCTGTTCTGCCGGTCTTCAGTTCATTTTCTGAATTATTTTCAATGAGGTGGGTGTTAATCTAGTTGTATCTATGGAATGAGGTAAACTTAGGATCTTCCTGCTCTAACATCTTCTTCTATGTTGCTTATTATTTCTTGACTTGTATTAATACAACACAATATATACTCTAATGATGAGTTTTATATGAAGTGAAGATTGTAATAAAATATGTGGTGTTCCTTTTTTCAGGAAATGTATGTGTATGAGTATATTAGAATTTTGCATTCAGCTTTTGAAGATAATTAAATGAAAAGTATCTATAAATTTAGTAATTTATATACTGTTGATTTCCTTAGATATTATGACCAAACTCATCCAATGTTTTAATAAAAGAAGGTATATTCTGATAAAACTAATCCTAACAGCAGCTAGGCTAAGCATTATACTTTTTTAAAAGTATAGGAAAAATTATTAAAAATATATAGGATAAACTAATATGAGATTACAGTGTCATAAAATATAATTTAAGTACATTTAGATGTTTACTAATTTAAAGAAATCACATAATATTTTTGGGGGGGCTGAATTTTACCATTATAACTTGAAATTCATATAATTTCAGAAAACATTCCAGTTTCACCTGTAGAATCAACATCACTAAGTTTTATTTCTTCTGATTAAAGATGCTTTGCTTTCCAGCTAATGGCAAGTCCTAATGAATTTTGGAGGAGTTGATATGAATTGTTTATGTTTTAACACACTGAAAAAGCATATTTAGCATCTCATGAGTCTTTTACCAAAATCTCCCTTGCCAGGTTCTCCCTCAAGAGTTGTACTTTTTTTCACAATAGTCAAAGAACAGAAGTTTTCTTCTTTAAAAATTGCTATTTCTCCCAATGCCCTTATTCTACAATATATTTCATTTCAGTCTTTCCCAATATGGGCTGAAACATCCTCTCTTGTGGTCTGTTTCATGCCTATCATGTCTATTTAATAACATAAAAGACAGGAGGCTCTGTGTTGGTTTTACAGTGTTCTGAAAGCTCACCAAAGAAGTCTTCACCCATCCCAATAGTTTACAGAACTAGAGGCTTCATCCCCAGGAACATGCAATATTGTAAGATTTGGGGTAAAGGGCTATTCTTTCTGCCTATAAAGTTAAAGAGAACTTGTTTGACAGGGAAAGTGATAAGAGAGAACAAAAATCTCAGGAGACAGTCCATAGAGAAGATCTGGAAATGCATTCCCCTAAACCCAACAGTACCAAGAGTCTTTTGGAAAGTAGTCCAGTTTAGACACACCTGTCATAAGGATTCAGAAGCTGGTAAAACTGGATTTATGTGGTGATAATACAAATTGAAAATAGAAAATTGCTCCTTCAAGACCTAGTGAAAATTATGTAGTTATCAAATCTGTGATTGTAGAAAAGAAAGGGAAAAAATGTATTGATCAACAATGAAAAAAAGTTGACTGTGGAACTGGAAACTAAGATGCTAGGATGGTTTTGGCAAACTACAAATGTTATTAGAGCTATGATTAAACATAGCCCAAGAATTGTGAACCTAGCTGACAGGGATAAACAGAGCTCTGGTCTCAGTCTGGGGAACCATTTGCAGCAGTGGTTTTCAATCCAGATTGCATATTAGTATGAGACTCCTCTGGAGAGCTTGAAAAACTATCAGTGTTTGAGACTCACCCAAGACCAATTCAGCTAGAATCTTTGTAGTTGGAATCTAGGAATTGGGATATTTGAAAAATTCCCCAGGTATTCCATTGTTCAGCATAGATTGAGAGCAAACATTTTTAGGAGAATTGTGCAGTTAAACAAGATTTGATGAAATAGAAAAAAAAGAGACTGCTGATGATTTGGGGGTGCTAGAAAATGGAAATTATCAGTATAATAAGCATTGTCATGGACAGTAGTGACTCTTGCCTAATGCCTACCCAACCCTTAAAATTTGAGAGAGAAATTAGTAAAGATTAAATTTCCTTCTGGGGTCATTTTTCTGAAGCAGGAAATTGACTAGAGAGTAGGGTAGGAGTCATGTTTTATAAATGTATCAAAATTTTAGGCAAATATTTGTGCTAAAAGATTTATGGCAAAATTAATTATAATAGAAAAATATGTGCTACAACACCATGGTTGCATTAAGTTGCCTCTCTGTGATGGAATATAATGCTGTTATTAAAGTAATAATTTCACATAATATTCAGTGTATTCCCTGAAACATGAATGATTTTAAGGCACTAGATAATACTACACATAAAAGATATATACACACACACATATATATATATATATATATATATATATATATATATATATATATACATATGCATATACACAAATATATAACAAGTGTGATTGTGTATGTGTGTATACATGTGTATATATGTGTAAAATTTTCAAAACAATAACAGAAGCTATGGATTGTCTAACTTTCTCACTATATTTCTTCATTTTTCTTTCTTTTTAAAGAGGACAAGAATATATTATGTTTAATATCTAAATGTTTAACACTTTCCAGAGATTGGATAGGACTGACATTAGTCACATTCTGGTGACTCATTAAGTGATATAGCTTGGCATATTTTAAAATAAATCTGCCAAGATAAAGGATGTTCAAATGCTAAAATGTATGTAATTCTCTCAACCACACATCTGTTCCTAAGATAATATGCCTTGAAAGCAATATGTGCATGTGGGTGTTTAATAATTTTATTAGGCATTTATCAAGTTCATACCTATAGTAGCTGTTATGATTCAAATTTTGCTGGTTTTTTTCTAAGAATACTATAACTTAAGCATGTGGAATTTCTGAATGAAGTATTTTAGGGTGCAATATATCATTTTTATTTAAATAACATTTGATCATTATTGACAGAGCACAGAGGGCACTGTGCTACTCCTGGAGAGAAGGCAGACAAACAACTCCCTGGGGCAGAAAGCATGGAAACAGTAATCTGAAGAACACCTGGGACACACAAGGGGGATTATTTGCTCTTCTCAGAGAATGTCCCTAAGAAGCAACGCTCACAGAGATGCCTCTCTGGGAACAAAGGAGCCTACTGGCACCTTTTTCCTCTCCCAAACCTTGGGAAGCAGTGCAGCATCAACACTGGCTGCCTAATTTGCTTACACCAAGTCTTATCCCCCTACATTCTGGTAGGACTGCCTTTCTCAGTCAAGCTTCCCTCCTTCCCAATGAGTGGACCCTTTCCCCAGAAGACCATGAGAAACCCCTGCCCACTCCATGTCTCCGAACTAGAGAGTTCTGCAGGGCCTCAGTTCTGGTGGAGGTGGTGTCAGGTCTCATTTTACAAGAAGACCATAGCACACCTAGTTAAAACTTGCCATATTCAGGCAGGAGCCAAGCACTGCCTACAGTAGGCCTACAAAGAACCTCTGCAGATGACTGACCTGAAGGATTGAGCAGCCAAAACCCAATAGCAGAACACCCACAACACACACTAGAGATATTCCCTGAAGTGCCAAGCTCTGGGCAATACATGGCCTCCTCTTTATGTAGCCATTACTTTCAGGAGTAGGAGATATAACTGGCTTTTGTAACTCAGAGAAGAAGGCAGAGTCTTAGACAAAATTTGAAGAAAGAGGAATTTCTCTGAAACAAATGAACAAGATAAGTCCACGGCCAGAAATATAAGCAATATATATATACAAAAACATGCCTGATGGAGAATTTAAAGTAACAATCACAAGGATACTCACTGGGCTTGAAAAAGAATAGAAGATATCAGTGAGACCTTTAACACAGAGATAAAAGAATTAAGAAATAATCAGAAATAACAAATGCAATAAATAAGATTGGAAATAGGCTTGATGCAATGAACAGCAGGTTAGAAGAAGCAGAGGAATGAATTAATGACCTAGAAGACAAAATAATGGAAAATAATGAAACTGAACAAATTACAGAAAGAAGAATTATGCAACATGAGAATAGACTAGGAAATTCACTGACTCCACCAAACTGAATAGCTTTCACATTATCATAGTCTCAAAAGAAGAAGAGATAGAAAAGGGGGCAGAAATTTAATTTGAAGAAATAGTAGCTGAAAACTTATCTAGGGAAGGAAACAGACTTCCAGATCCAGGAAACACAGAGAACTCCCATCAAAATCAACAGGAGTAGGCCAACACAAAGACATATTGTAATTAAATTTGCAAAATGTGGTGATAAAGAAAAAAATCTTAAAAGCGTCAAGAATAAGTCCTTAATGTACAAAGGATAACCCATAAGTCTAGCAGATTTCTCAACAGAAACTTGTCAAGCCAGAAGAGAGTGTCATGGTATATTCAATGTGCTGAATGGGAAAAATCTGGTGCCAAGAATACTCTATGCAACAAGGCTATCATTCAGAATAGAAGGAGAGAGAAAGTGTTTCCCAGACAAACAAAAAGTGAAGGAGTTTGTGACCACTAAGTCAGCCACGCAAGAAATATTAAAGCAGACTCTTTGAGTGCATAGGAGAGGAAAAATGACAAAGACAAGAAAGGATCAGAGAAAGTCTCCAGAAACAATGACAAAACAAGTAATAAAATGGCAATAAATATATATCAATATTTACTTTGAATATAAATGGACTAAGCACTTTAGTCAAAAGAAATAGGGTTTCAGAATGAATAGAAAAACAAGACATACCTATATACTGCTGAAAAGAGACTTATTTTAGACCTAAATTAACCTGCAGATTGAAAGTGAAAGGGTGGAGAAACATTTATGACAAAAATGGATGTCAAAAGAAAGCCAGAGTGGCAATACTTCTATCAGACAACTAGACTTTAAAACTGAAGATGTAAGAAGAGACAAGGAAGGACATTATATAATCATAAAGGAGACAATCCAACAAGAAGATAAAACAATTGTAAATATTCATGCACCTAACATAGGAACAACCAAATATATAAAACAATTAACAAAAAACAAAGGAACTAATTGATAACACAATAATAACAGGAGACTTTAACACTCCACCTACATCAATGGGCAGATCAACCAAATGGACAATCAATAAGAAAACAGTGGCATGAATGACACACTGAAACAGATGGATTTAACACATACATCAGGACATTCCATCCTAAAACAGCAGAATGCACATTCTTTTCAAGTGTACATGGAATATTCTTCAGTATAGATCACATGTTAGGTCACAAAAGAGGCTTCAACAAATACAGAAAGACTGAAACCATGCACCTTTTCTGACCATGGCATGAAACTAGAAGTCAACCACATGGAAAAATCTGGAAAGACAACAAATACATGGAGGTTAAACCACATGCTACTAAACAATGAATGGTTCGACCATGAAATCAAAGAAGAAACTAAAAATACATGGATACAAATAAAGAAAACACAATGGTCCAAACCTTTGGAATGCAACAAAAGCAATCCTAAGAGTGAAGTTTATAGCAATGTGGGCCTACTTCAAGAAGAAAAACCTCAAATAAGCAACCTAACCTTGCACTTAAAGGAGCTAGAAAAAGAACAACAAATGAAGCCTAAAATCAGCAGAAGAAAGGAAAAATAAAGACTGGAGCAGAAATAAATAATGTAGAAACAAAAAAAAAATTTTTTTAAAGAAAAGAAACAATAGAGCATATCTATGAAATGAGGAGGTGGTTCTTTGAAAAAATTAATAAAATTGATAAATCTCAGGCCAGACTTATCAAAAAGAAAAGAAACAGACCCACATAAATTAAAAAAAAAATAAGAGAGGAGAAATAACAAACCACACCATAGGAATACAAACAATTATAAGAGAATATTATAAAAAACTATATATCAAAAAAGTGAACAACCTGGAAGAAATGGATAAAATTCCTACAAACATATAAACTACCAAAACTGAAATTGGAGGAAACAGAAAATGTGAACACACCAATAACCAGCAATGAAATGGGATCAGTAATCAAAAATCTCCCAACAAACAGAAGTCTAAGGCCAGATGATTCATAGGCAAGTTCTACTAAACATTTAAAGAGGAATTAATGCCTATTCTTCTCAAACTATCCCCCCCCCAAAAAAAAAAGAAAAGGAAGGAAAACTTCCAAATCCATTCTGTGAGGCCAGCATTGCCCTCATACCAAAACCAAATAAAGACTGTACTGAAAAAGAGAATGACAGGCCAATAACCCTGATGAACATGGAAAATTTTCACTAAAATACTAGCAAAGTAAATCCAATGAAACATTAAAAAATCATTCACCACGATCAAGTGGGATTTATCCATAGGTAGCAAGGGTGACTCAATATTCACAAATCGATCAACATGATACACCACATTAATAAAAGAAAAAATAAGAATCATATAATCATTTCAGGGGTGCCTGGGTGGCGCAGTCATTAAGCGTCTGCCTTTGGCTCAAGGTGTGATCCCGGCATTCTGGGACCAAACCCAAATCAGGCTCCTCGCTAGGAGCCTGCTTCTTCCTCTCCCACTCCCCCTGCTTGTGTTCCCTCTTTCGCTGGCTGTCTCTGTCAAATAATAAAATTTTTAAAAAAAGAATCATATCATCATTTCAATAGATGCAGAAAAACCATTTGACAAAGTACATCCATTCATGATAAAAACCCTCAATGAAGTAGGTTTAGAGAGAATATATCTCAACATAATAAAGGGCATATATGAAAAACCCACAGCTAATATCATCCTCAGTGGAGAAAACTTGAGAGCTGTTCCTCTATGATCAGGAAGAAGACAGGAACATTCATACTCATCACTGTTATTTAGCACAATACTGGAATTCCTAGCCGCAGCAATCAGACAACAAAAAGAAATAAAAGTCATCTAGGAAGAAGTAAAATTTTCAGTATTTGCAGATGACATGACACTATTTGCAGAAAATCCAAAAGACTCCCCAAAACTACAAGAACTGATACATGCATTCAATAAAGTCACAGGATACAAAATCAATGTACAGAAATCTGTAACATTTCTATATACCAATAGTGGAATAGCAAAAGGAGAAATTAAGGAATTAGTCCCATTTATAATTGCACCAAAAACAATGAGATACCTAGGACTAAACCTAAGCAAAGACCTATACCCTGAAAATTATAAAACACTGATTAAAGAAAACGAAGAGGACACAGGGTGGTGTGGGGATGGGTTAAATATGTGATGGGGATTAAGGAGTGCACTTGTGATGAACACTGAGTGTTGCATGGAAGTGTTGAATACACATGAAACTAATATTACACTGTATTGCTAACTAACTGAAATTTTAGTAAAAACTTAAAAAAATAAATGTATAAAGTCATGTAAATACCACCACAATCAAGCTATAGAATATTTACCTTATCCCAATCTGATTCTGACAGGATCTTATAGTATGTGTAGTCTTTCATATCTGCTTCTTTCACATAATATGATTTTTTTAAATTTTTTAAAAGTATTTCATGTTGTTTCATATATCAGTAGTTTATTCCCTTTAGTGCTAAGTAGTATTCCATTCTTTGGATAGTCCACAATTGGTTTACCCATTCATTTACCTGTTGATGGGCATGTAGGTTCTTTCTGGCTTTTTGACTGTTTATATATATATATATATATATATATATATATATATATATATATATATATGTATGTATATGTGTGTGTGTGTATATGTATATGTGTGTGTGTGTATATGTATATGTGTGTGTGTGTATATGTATATGTGTGTGTGTATGTGTATATGTGTGTGTGTGTATGTGTATATGTGTGTGTGTATGTGTATATATATGTGTGTGTGTGTGTGTGTGTGTGTATATATATATATATGCTATAAACAGTTTTCTGCAATCCTTTCTTTGAATATGTTTCATTTGTCTTGGATAAATACCTAGGAGTAGGATTTCTAGGTCATATGTTAAGTATATATTTGATTTCATATGGAACTGCCAAATTATTTTTCAAAGTGGTTGTACCATTTTATATTCCTTCCAGCAATGTATGTGAGTTCTAGTTCCTCCACATCCTTATCAACAATGGACGTTTTCAGGTTTCTGTTTTTCACTAATTTAGTAAGTTGAAATTATATGTTGATGGGTTTTTAATTTATATTTTCCTCATGATTAATGATATATTCTTTTCTTTTTTTTTTTTTTAAGATTTTATTTATTTATTTGACTGAGATAGAGACAGCCAGCGAGAGAGGGAACACAAGCAGGGGGAGTGGGAGAGGAAGAAGCAGGCTCCCAGCGGAGGAGCCTGATGTGGGGCTCGATCCCAGAACGCCGGGATCACGCCCTGAGCTGAAGGCAGACGCTTAACCGCTGTGCCACCCAGGCTCCCCAATGATATATTTTTTTTCACGTGCTTACTGGCCACTTACATGGCCTTTTGTAGATCATATTTTGTGAGATATCTGTTCAAATCAATTTAAAAAATTGAACTCTTTGTCTTCTTGTCATTGAATTATAAAAGTCTTTTCCTGGAAATATTTTTTTGCAAATATTTTCTACCAGTCAATGACATGCTTTTTTATTTTCTTTACAGTGTCATTGAAAAGCAAATGTTTTAAAATTTGATGAAATTTAATTTAACAATTATCAAATTATCAATTTGTATTGTTCAGTGTTTTATGTTCTAAGAAATCTCTTCTTGTTCTTGGTTACAAGGATTTTTCTTGTTTTCTTCCAGAACTTTTGTAGTGTGGCTTTTGAATTAGCACTATCATCTATTTAATAAGGATTATATAGTGAGAGCTGAGGGTAGGGTCTTTCTTTCTTTCTTTCTTTCTCTTTCTTTTCTTTTTCTTTCTTTTTGTATATGAAAAGTTATATAATTAACGCCATAGATTTGACAAAATTCAACACATATTTATAGTTTAAAAAAGAGGGGCGCCTGGGTGGCACAGCGGTTAATCGTCTGCCTTCAGCTCAGGGCGTGATCCCGGCGTTCCGGGATCGAGTCCCACATCAGGCTCTTCCGCTATGAGCCTGCTTCTTCCTCTCCCACTCCCCCTGCTTGTGTTCCCTCTCTCGCTGGCTGTCTCTCTCTGTCGAATAAATAAATAAAATCTTTAAAAAAAAAAAAAAAAAAAAAAGAAAAGTGGTAATAAAGGGAACTTCCTCAACCCAATAAATGACATCTATAATAAACTTGTTGTTAATATGACACTTAATGGTGAAAGACTGAATGGTTTTTCTCTAAGATTGAGAAAAATACAAACCAACCATCTTCTGATTGAATGCCATCAGCACCTTTAATAAAAATTGGTTGGCCATGTTGGAATGCTCCTATTTCAGAAATTATTATTCAAACCCACTAATTTATATGGGCTACCTTATGCCAATATTACATAATCTTAAAGTATCTTTGTAATAAGTGTTGAAATCAAGTAGTGTATGTCTTTCAACTGTGTTTTTTTTTTCAAATTATTGCAGCCATTTTAGATCTTTTGCATTTCCATATAAATTCTAGAATAGACTTGTCAATATCCACAAAAAATGTCAAATGAAATTTTGACTGGTATTGTATTGAACATGTAGATAAATTCGAGGAAAATTGACATCTTAACGCTGAGTCTTTTCCTTTGTGAACATCTTTGTACACATATATTTAAATTACCCTGAATTTTATTCAGTAACACTTTGTAGTTTTAGTATACAGATCCTACAAACATTTTTAAAAATTAATTCCCAAGTTTTTGATATTTTTGATGTTGTCATAATGGAATTTTTAAAAATTTTAATTAACAAATTTTGTTATTATTAAGAAATATTTTTACATGTTGACCTTGTATCCTGAAACTTTGGATATTGCTAAACTTACTAGTTCAAGAAACTTCTTTCTAGATTTTTTTTGAAGATTTTATTTATTTATTTATTTATTTATTTATTTATTTATTTATTTATTTGACAGAGAGAGAGCATGACAGAGCAAGTGAGAGAGCACAAGCACAGGGAGGGCAGAGGTAGAGGGAGAAGCAGGCTCCCCACTGATCAGGGAGCCTGACACAGGGCTTGACCCCAGGATCCTGGGATCATGAACTGAGCTGAAGTCAGAGGCTGTCTTAACCGACTGAGCCACCCAAGCACCCCTGTTTCTAGATTTTTTAATAATTTTCTCCATCATGTAATTTCTGAAGAGTCTTCCTCTTTAATTTCTCTTTGTGCTTTGTATTTCTTTTTGTTTTTGTATTGCACAGACTAGAGCTTAAAAGACAATGTTAAGTAAAAGTAGCAAAAGTATACAACCTTGTATTTTTCCCAATCTTAGAGAAAAAGCTTCATCTTTCACCATTTAAGAGTCGTATTAACTACAAGTGGATTGAGGAAGTTCTCTTTATTACTACTTTTCTTTTTCTATCTATAAATGTATATTGAATTTTGTCAAATCTATGGTGTTATAGTTTTTCTTTTATATACTGCTCAGCAGGGAATCTGCTTCTCCCTCTGCCTGCCTCTACCTCTGCTTGTGTCCATGCTCTCTGACAAACACATTAAAAAAAAAAAAAAAACTATAAAATGAGGGATTTGAAAGTGGGGAGTCTTAACAGATATGGGGAATGTGGTGGTATCTGTGGATTAATGGAGATATTAGAGTGAGTGGGATAGATGTATAAGAGCTGATAGATGAAGTATGGGATGTTTGTTAAAGATATTTTGAGACTGGGGTGGGTAGTGGTGATGAGAATGTTTAAGGTATTCAGGAGACGAAGAAAGGGCTCTCACTGGAGTTGAGGTCACGACACTCAGAGGCTGAGATGGTAGACGGATGGTACACTTAGAATGTACTTATCACCAAAAAATGATGGTGATTGTGGGGTAAAGGGGGAAACACTGACCCAGGACAGAATATCTTCAGTAAATAAGAAGTGATCCGAAAGTGAATAGATGTGAAAAGCATGTCCCAGGATTATAAATGAACAGATTTTGCCAGAATGAGACTCAGACAGGTTTCAAAGCTTAAGACAGTTGAGAGGTTTCTAGAAAACTGATTTTTGCTCCATTTCATCTTGAAAAAACTAACAAGGACTATATTGGCATTGTTTTATACTAGTTACACTTTGTGGGCAGTCAGGCCCACTAGCCTGAGTTTGTTTAACAATCCATTTGCTCAGTGTGACAGAAGTGAAGCGGGCTCATGATGGCTCACAAGACCTGAGAGTTAAATTTTCAGGGATTTTTCAAGTCAGTGGTTAAACAGTCATTATTAAAATTTAAATTATGTGAACTTATATTTTAAGTAATTATCCTAAATTAGGCTAATAAATACTCAAAACTATCAATATGACTATCAATTCTAATCATTTTCTAATTATTTTACTGGATTTAACTACTACCTCTGCCCTTGGGGCTATTTTCCTATATTGTATGCTACCTCTGTGACATTTAAAAATTATATAATAGTTTGCTTCTGCATATGTCTTCCCAACTCTGCATTCAGTAGTACTACATGATTAGCTTTAAAATTGACCTCCGTTGTAATATTGATACCACAGAAATTGTCAGATGCCCCAAATCAAGACGTCGCTTGTTATTTGATTGATTTTCTAGACCTTTAAAAGTTATAGAAAATCATTAATAAAGTAGATTAAAGGTCAAACTTTGTTGTATCCGTGGCCATTGAATTTATAAATAATATTTTTATTTAATAAATAACATTTTAAATTAATTTTATTTTGTAAATACATATTTATTTATAGAGATATAGGAAATGGTTATTAAACATTTCCCAGCACACTGCCTGGTGTATGGATAATAAAAGGGGGTCCAAATGGTGACTATTGGAATGCTGACCATTGCTGAAATAAAAGAATTGGGAGAAAAGACTGCATTAATCATATATATATTTTTTAATTTTTATTCATTTATTTGAGAGAGAGAGCACAGGGGAGGAGCAGAGGGAGAGGGACAAACAGACTTTGCACTGAGTGCAAAGCCTGACCTGGGGCTCAATCCCACGACCTGGAGATCATGACCTGAGCCAAAATCAAGAGTTGGCCACTTAACCAGATGAGCCACCCAGGCGCCCTGCATTAATCATATTCCTTAATGAAAGTGAAATTCTCTTCTAACACTGTGAACCCAATTTTTAATTTGCTCCTCTGCTGGCTTTGTGGAGATTGCTCTCTTCACCTGTGTGAACCTCTATGCTGCATTTGGGGCCGACATTCTGAGGCTTTCTCTATCTGCAAGCTGGGTCATTATTGAGATTCCCTCCAGGCCTTGATATATGGCAGGAAGCAGCAGTTTTACTTGGACCTTACAGTGATTAAAATGTTTTATTGTGAACAAAGGGGGGAAAAAAGATAAAATGTGCTCTGGGAAAAAAAACACAATTTTTTTTCTTACAGGGAGGCAGGATTTTATTGGCTTGAAAAAATGTATTCAGGAAGAATCTTAGGGTCTCTGATGATGAAGATATGGCATGTTCCGTGAGACTTAATGCTTATTAAGCCATAGCTCTCATGATTCATGCTGGGAGCATTTTGTGATCAGAACAAAGACCTTAGAACTAAAGTCGCATCAAAACAACTACAGTCTCTTTCTCTCTCTCTCTTTTAAAATTTTATTTGTTTGTTTATGTATTGTATAATTAACATACAGTGTTATATTAGTTTCAGGTGTATAATAGAGTGATTCAGCAATTCTGTAAATAGTGCTCATCTCGATAAGTGTACTCTTAATCCCCTTCACGTATTTCACCCACTCCCACCCCCACCTCCACCCCACATCCTCTCTGGCAAACACTAGTTTGATCTCTATAGTTAAGAGTCTGTTTCTTAGTTTGTCTTTTGTTTTGTTTTGTTTTGCTTTGTTCACCTGTTTTTTTTTTTTAAGATTTTTTTTTATTCATTTGAGAACAGGAGAGAACATGAGCCATGGGGGGAGGGGTAAAGGGAGAGGGAGGAGCTGATTCCCCCCTGAGCGGGGAGCCTGATGCAGGGCTCCATCCCAGGACCCTGAGATCATGACCTGAACCAAAGGCAGACGCTTAACTGCCTGAACCATGTAGGCGTGCCCTGTTTTGTTTCTTAAATTCCACATATTAGTAAAATCCTATGGTATTTGTCTTTGATTCATTTCACTTAACATTATATCTTCTAGATCCATCCATGCTGTTGCAAGTGGCAATATATCATTCTTTTTTTATGGCTGAGTAATATTTCATTACATATGTACTATATTTTCCTTATCTATTCATCTTTTGATGGAGACTCGGGCTGCTTCCCTATCTGGCTATTGTAAATAATGCTGCAGTGAATGTAGGAGTAGGTGTATCTTTTCAAATTAGTGTTTTTGTATTATTTGGGTAAATATGCAGTAGTGGAATTACTAGATCATAGAATAATCTTATCTTTAATGTTTTGGGAAACTTCCATCATGTTTTCTTCAGTGGCTGCACCAGCTTGCATTCCTACAACATTGCATGAAGGTTCCTTTTTCTCGTCATCCTCACCAACACTCGCTGTTTCTGGTGTTTTTGAATTTAGCCATTCTGACAGGTGTGAGGAGATATCTCATTATAGTTTCGATTTGCATTTCCCTGATGATCCATAGATGTTAAGCATCTTTTCATGTGTTTGTTGGCAATCTGTATGTCGTCTTTGGCAAAATGTGTTTTTAGGTCCTCCGCCCATTTTTAATTAGATTATTTATTTATTTATTTATTTTGGTGTTGCGTTGTATAAATTCTTTAAATATTTTAGGTATTAACATCTTATTGGATACATTATTTGCAAATACCTTCTCCCATTGGTGGGTTGTTGTTTTGTTTTATTGATGTTTTCCTTTGCTGTGCAAAAGATTTTTATTTTGATGTAGGCCCAATAGTTAAATTTTGCTTTTGTTTCCTTTTTCTCAGCAGATGTATCTAAAAAAACATTTCTGCAACCAATTTCTGTTGAAGAGAGTATTGCCGATGTTTTCTTCTAGAAATGTTATGGTTTTACATCTCACATTCGGTCTTTAATTCATTTTGAGTTTATTTCTGTGTATTGTGTAAGAAAGCGGTTCAGTTTCATTCTTTTATATAGCTGTCCAGTTTTCCCAGCACCATTTGTTGAAGAGACCGTCTTCTCCCCATTATATATTTTTGTCTCCTTTCTCATAGATTAATTGACCATATAATCATGGGTTTATTTCTGGGTTCTCTATTTTGTTTTATTAATCTATGTGTCTATTTTTGTGCAAGTGCCATACTGTTTTGATTACTACAGCTTTGTAGTATATTTTGAAACCTACGATTGTAATACCTCTGGTTTTGTTCTCCTTTTTCAAGATTGCTTTGGTTATTTGGGATCTTTTGCCATTCCATACAAATTTTAGGATTACTCGTTCTGTGAAAAATGCTGTTGGTATCCAATAGGGATTGCATTAAATGCGTAGATTGCTTTGGCTAATATGAACATTTTAATAGGATTGGTTCTCCTAGTCCATGAGTATGGGATATCTTTTGTTTGTGTCATCTTCAGTCTCTTTCATCAATGTTTTATAGTTTTCAGAGTACAGGGCTTTCAACTCCTTGATTAAGTTTATTCCTGTGTATTTTATTTGGTGCAATTGTTAATGGGATTGATTCCTTTCTTCCTCTTCCCTAATTTTTGTGGTTAGTCTCACAGGTTAGTTTGATTCCCAAGTGTGCCTCTGCTTTCCCTACCTTTTTTATGAGGCCTCCTTTCTATGATCAACTGTAGAAAGTGAGTTCTGCCTGTCTTGTTGGGTCAGTTATACTGATGTGGGAGTTATTTAGGTGTATCTCTGGGTTGAGGTAAGCTTAGGATCCCCCTTCTCTGCCGTCTTCCCCAGAGGTCTACAAAATAACTGGTTTCTTTATTTGCATGTCCAGAATATCATGAGCAGTCACAAAATATCACAATACCTCTTAAACTTTCCTTCCCCTCCTCTTTTCTATCCAGTACCTCTAAACATTGAACAGAACTTTTGACCATCTTTATTCAAAAAGTCACAAAAACACCCTTCCTTTCTAAACTCATCCTTTCCCCGACAATTACTGCTCGTTAAGATTCCTGTCTACAGGGAAAGAATATAGAGTATAAATGAATAACTGTGGTTTAAAGACAGATGGCCCATGTTAAAATCCTGATTCTCTCACTGGGTAGTTTTGTGAATGACCTCGTGGTTTCCTCATCTTTGAACCAGAGTGATAATAGCAGCAAAAGACAAGTGTCTGTGGCAATAATTACTAAAAAGGGCTAAAACAAGATTTTAAAATGGAATCAGTACTAAAGTAGTATCAGCTATTATGTACGTTTTCTCCTTTCCTTCTGACTGCTGAACCAATTCTGGTAAGGGGATGGGGAGGGAAGCAAGATTGAAAGAGAGGAAGTAACATTGGGGAAATTGTATAAAATATTACTATTAATATCTTCACAAAATCTAGGAGCCCGTGTGAAAAAAAGGGGGTAAATTTCAAAAGGGAAAAGTCTAGAAAGAAAGAGAGCCCCCTTTTTGGTGATATTTATGTTCTGGGATAACTCACTGTTGACTTAGACACATTATTATAAAACTCTTCATCCTGATGTATATGTTGAATACCTCATTTTTTTTTTTTTGTTAAAATTTATGTCACTTTCCAAAATACTATATTGGATTCTAAATAAAACATGCATAATGCTTCAATCTTTTGCCTCAACTGGTGTATATATAATACAGAGCTCTCTATTCCCCCATCAGATGTAGCCTAATCACCCACCATGAAGGATCTCTGACTCAAAGATTATATAACTTCTTATTTTTAAAGTCACATGTGTCTGGATACAAGGTTTAATATACTTGGGTTCAAATTCAAATATTCTCATATTCAATTTTAAAGTCATGTACTAATACCTCAGGTAGGGAGATTTTTAGTTTCTGCTTTCAATTTGCACAAATAATTGATGGCTCATTAACAACTCTGTGGGAACACTGCAAAACACACACATGCATGAGAAAAACAACTAGTTGTGACAGGGAGAATAAAGTCTGTGTCAATCATATTGAAATCCTCTGTTACATTCCAAATAAGAAGTTAGAAAACACTTTGAGTAATACATTAGCATAAATAAAAAGAATCTCACAAATTATGCTTGCTAATGACATTCATAATTTTGCAAAATCATATAATACACAGATGTTTCTTTTTTTTTTCTTGCGCTCTTTCCAGATTTTTTTTTCTGTGAAAATATACTTGTTCAAATGTTGTTGCCAATTTGACTGAGGACGTTACTTGACCATGATTTAGAATAGTAGCTAGTGTTATGAAAAGTTGGAATAAAAAAAAATATGTACTTGTCTTTTCAGGTATTTGGGAAGTAAGCTTTATCAATTTGGTAAGTTTTTTGTTTTCAACAAATCTTAAGAATATGTGACAGTGCAATTTTGAGAAATCAATTTTTAGAAGAAATTAGATACATCGATTGTTATTGTGACACTGTCTAGAATTTAACTTGAAAAGTGTTAGGTAGCCAGCAATGCTGTGGTTAGACTCCTTCACACAATTATGCATGTGAACAAATTACTTTCTGCTTTCAGGGATTTCCAATTATCAGGTGGGGGTGACTCCAGGTAAAGTACGTTATGACAACAGAATTAAAATTTGGGAGGGCAAGCGGTATGTTAGTATTTCTTTAATGAAAAACAAACTGGCATCTTGTTTCCTAACACACTGCTTTTTTAACTCTTTCTGTCATGGCAATATTTTTAAGTGGTAAATTCAGGGATAGCATGTACAATATTCTTCAAGATGTGGAAGAAAAATAGGCTTTTATTGTTTGGTTACTTGAGCATGAGATTGTGACTTATTCCTTAGTTCATCTGAATACATAAATGAAATATACAGGGCTTTTTAAAAATGTTCTGATATTCACATTTACATAGGATATTCTTCTGTGTTGTCAAGGCACAAGCTGGATAAAGTGAGAACAGAGGTTATAATTCGCAAAGCTTTCTGACTGTTGGCACCCCCCCGCCCCCGCCCCGCTTACCTCCCAACACTTCCTTTCCAGATATCCACAATGCAACCATGCTACAGAAGTTACACCACCCAAGTTATTGGGTTATTATTATAACCCAGTTATCTCTGGGTTATTGTCACATTACCTTTTCTTGGACTGCTTAAACTACCTAAAGGTCTACTGCCCAGGTACTCTGATACTCACTCTTCTTCACCTGATTTACTCCAAGCCATCATTCTAGACTCCACTCAGGTGTTGCAGCCTCTAGGAAGTAGTTTCATGGACCATGGCCTTCCCTTCCAGGAGATAAATTATTGTCAGTGCTTCAGCCTTCTGATTTAGTGCTTATCACTCCATATTGTAATTCTCTGTTTAGTCATATATTTCCCTCATGAGATGGAAGTCTGTGAGGGGATTATGTTTTACATCTTTATATGCCCTTTAAAACCCATGAACAGGAGGGTGATACATGACTTCCATCTTCTGTTCTCACTTTGACAATTTCATTTACTTCCATGACTTCGGTGTCCACTTGTTTACTGAAAACTCTGTAATCTAAACATCCCAGGCACAGTCCTCTCCTGAATTGTAGGATTATATAACTGAAGTATTCACTGGAAATCTCCATTTGGTTATATCACAGGCTCCTCAAAATCCAAAAGTCCAAAACAGAATTTATCTCTGAAATCCAAACTGAATACTTCAACATTTCTGTCTCAGTAAATATCACAGCAATCTAGGCAAAAGAGCAAAATAATTAAATAGTTGGACTCTGAAGGAGCCAGGTGTTAAGCTCTGTTATTTATACTGTGTAATCTTGGCTGATCTCTATGCCTCACATTTCTTATTTGTAAAATAAGGATAATAACACTCTATTGAATGAGTGTTGTGAATATTAAATTAGTACATATAAGTCACCTAGAATAATGCATGGCAAGTAGAATGTGGTCAATAAGAATTAAATATTATTTTAGTTCATCCCATTACTCAAGCTAAAATCCTGAGTCGTCATCTTTGGCTTCTCTTTCCTCTTCTCCTGAATTCCATATTGATATTATGTATAACATATGTACATTATATATAATATATATGTATAATATATTGACGTATATGTTCACAAACTTGTCAGAACTATTTTGTCTCAAATTTTGCTGTACCTCGCAATCTCTGTGGCCACCATCCTACTTGAAAGCCATCATCATCATCTCTCACCCAGCTTACTCTGAGAAGTCTTCCCACTCACTCCTTGTGCCCAAGCTATCTTTCTCTAACCTCTTTACCCCACAAACCTCAGGTTGTGTGACTTTAACACATGCCTCAACACATGGCTGTGCTATTTACAATCTTTCTGTCTTCTCTTTGAGACAATACAATTCTATACTTACCTGGTCTCTGGAGTTCCTCCAAAGTCTGGCATGTGTGCTCCTTCACCCTTTTCTCTAGCCATTGTTCCCAACATTGCCTCCCTTTGTTGTGCTCTATCCATATGAAATTTTGTTCAGTTCCTCTGGAGCACCAAAGTCTTGCTCACCTTTTTGACCTCTTGGCCTTCCTACTATGCTGTTCCCTCTCCCTAGAACACATTTCTCTCTTCCTGCAAAAACTTCCCAGAGCACTGAATTGTTTAACTTCCCATAGAAGCCCAGGTCTCTCTTGGTATTTATTTAGTGTATATAATAACAGGCCCCACTAAAACACAGTATTCATTAAGCAGGACCAATATCTTTCTTAATCTTTCTGGCTTGACAGTTACTACTGGAGTACCTAATTCATCGTGAAAATTCAATTAAATTGACTTATTTAATGAATTAATTAGTTAATTGATTAGTTCATGAATCCAAATAGAAGATATTTCTAGTAGACAGTCAACAAATATCTATTGACTAAATAAATAAAATTTTGACATTTTTCTTAAAATCCTATTTAGATTGGGGCTTGTGGGTGGTTCAGTTGGTTAAGTGTCTGCCTTTGTCATAATCCCGGGGTCCTAGGATGGAGCCCAACATGGCTCCCTGCTCAGCAGGGAGTCTGCTTCTGCCTCTTCCTCTGCTGCTTCCTCTGCTTGTATTTCCTCTCTCTCTCTCTCTCTCTCGCTCTGTCAAATAAATAAATAAATAAAAATCTTTAAAAAGAATACTACTTGGATAAAAATCGCTGCTATAGTAATGGTCCAGTTATGTACAACATGAGATCAAGTATTTGGTGTAAAGTATAATCTAACAATAATAAAACTGTAATTTAAGATTGACTGAATTTCCCAGTAACATTTATATCTTTGAAGACCAAATTCTTTGCATTAAAATCAGGACATACACTCTGACCAAAGAAGCAAAATTTGTGGAATTGACACTTTTGATTAAGAATAAGGATATAGTGGCTTCCATTTTGGCATATAAGAATCTTGGAGGTCGCCATTCAATCCTCACAGGTGAAAAGCTGAATAAACTGAAAAAATCAACCTTTTCTGGATCCAAAAAGAAGGTAGGACACACGACAAACTGTTGTTCCTAAGACTGGAGAGACAGGCAAATATCAGGAGTCATGGCTTATTGGGGCAGACACACAGGAGCAGAACCACCACAGGAACTAGTGGTAGGGTGGGTCAAAAAGCATGACCAAACTCTGTGTTGTCTACAAGAAACCCTATTTAAATATAAAGATACATATATATTAAAAGTGAATGGATTGAGAAAAACATACCATGCTAACAATAATCAGAAGAAATTAGGAGTAGCTCCATTAATTTCAGACAGAGCAAAATTTAAGGAAAGTTTTCATGAATAAAGAAAAGCATTACATAATGATAATGGAGTCAATTGTACAAGAAAACATAGTAATTCTTAACATGTGTACACTTAACAGAGCATCAAACTACATGAAGCAAAAGCTGATAGAACTGCAAAGAGAAATAGGTATTTTCACTGTCACTGTTAGACTTCAACACCTTTCTCTCAGAAATGGACAGATCCAGCAGACATAAAATTAGTAAGAACACAGTCAAACTCAGTAACACTATTAATCAATTGCATATAATTGACATCTGTAGATGACTTCATCCATCAGCAGCAGAATTCACATTTTTCTAAAGCTGACATGGAATATTGACTAATAAAGATCACATTCTGGGCCCATAAAATACACTTGAACAAATTTAAAAGAATAGAAGTACAATGTCTGCTATCAGGCCACAGTGAAATTAATCTAGAAATCAGTATTGGAAAGATAACTGGAGGAACTCCTGGGTGGCTCAGTCAAAAGCGTCGGCCTTTGGCTCAGATCATGAGTCCTAAGATTGAGCCCCAAGAGTTGGGCTCCCTGCTCAGCTGGGAGTCAGCTTCTCCCTCTGCTCTTTCCCCTTCCCCTGCTTGTGCACATGCTCTCTCTCTCTCTCTCTCTCTCTCTCACATGTACTCTCTCTCTCAAATAAATAAAATCTTAAAAAAAAAAAAAAAAAAGAAAGATAACTGGAAAATCCCAAAATACATGGAGGTTAAACACACTTCTAAATAACACATGGGGCAACAAAGAAATCTCAACAGAAATTTAATGATATTTTGAATGAAATTAAAATGAAAACACAATTTATCAAAATCTATGGGATGCAGTGAAAACAGTACTTAGAGGAAAGTTTATAGCATTGAATGTATATATTAGAAAAAAAATTAAATCAGAGCTAAGCATACTCTTACCATATAATCCAACAATCATGTGCCTTGATATTTATCCAAAGGAATTGAAAACTTAAGTTCGCATAACAGCCTGCACACAGATGATTATAGCAACTTTATTCATAATTATCCAACATGGAAGCAACTAAGATGTCCTTCAGTAAGTGAATGGATACATAAACTGTGCTATATGCACATTAAGAAATAAACTTAAATGCATATTACTGAGTGAAAGAAGCCAATCTAGAAGACTACATACAGTATGCTTCAACTATATGACATTCTGGAAAAGGGAAAACTATGGAAATGATAAAAAGACCAGCGGTTGCCAGGGATATGGTGGGGGTATTGAGGAGGAATGAATAGGCAGAGCACAGAGGATTTTTAGGGCAGTGAAAATATTCTGTACGGTATTATAATGATGGATACATGTCATTATACATTTGTCCAAACCTGTTGGATGTACAACACCAAGAATGAACCCTTAGGTAAACTATGGGCTTTGTATGATTATGATGTGTCAATGTAGGTTCAGTCTTGGTACAAAATATACCACGCTGGTGAATGATGTTGACAACAGAGGCTATGCATGTATGGGAGCAGGGGTATATGGGAACTCCCTGGACCTCCCTCTCAAGTTTATTATGTGCCTATAACTGTTATTAAAAAATTAAATTTTAAAAAATAAGGCTATATGGACCCTAAAATAAGTATAAATTTATACTTGAACTTTCTCAGAATTATGGAAAGACTCTGACATTGGGATAATCTCTCAGTCTTTAGTGATTGATATTGTGATCTCTGGGACTGGGTAGGCCCGAGTTCAAATTGGTAATTTGCCATTCGCCTACCTTTGTGCACTACTTTACCTGTCTTTCACTGTTGCTGTAAAACTGGGTATTGTCAAAAAAGATTTGTAGTAAGATTTAGAGGATTTAACACATGGAAAACTTTTATGAAACTCAGTATAGAAAAGTACACAAAAAAAGTAGTGGTTGTTGCTATTGTTATTTTTATCTTATGTATCTGATCATTCTTGGGATTCTTCCATCTTTCTTTCTCTCTTATATATAATCACATCTGTATCATCATATAGTGTCAGCCAATGAAATTAAGAATCTCTGTTGTTGATGTTTATACACGTGGCTGGCTTTGTATACATAATTCCCTGTAGTTCTTACACACAGCAATCCTGTGAGGTTGTCCTCAAAAGAGGAGGTTCAAAATCATGTCATTGCCAGTAGAGGAGATAAGATGCAAATCATGGTGCCTACTGCAAAGTCCATGAATTTAACCACTACATCATATTATAATCGCATAAAGCTGCCCTAGTATTCATTTGCAGTTGAGTTAATGATGGACATTCGTGGTAGCACATCCATAGAGTGTATGCTTTTGGTTTTGTTTATTAGTTTGTTTTCCTGCAGCTGAGAATAGTAGACTTGTGCCTTCTTAAACCATGAGAACAGAAAATAATGTCTTTTAAGCTCATATTTTTGCCTATACCTAAAAATAGGCTATATTTCTATTACAAAAAGAGGAAAACAGAAAATATATATGCCATATATGTCTCTTCTTCTCCATTATTATAAAATAATCTAGATTTTTAGGAAATATTTTCAATCTTATAAATCTATATAAGTTTGATTGCTGGTTATAGAGAATAATGCTAAGAAATTCCTTAAGGTAAATATTTAGGGCAAATACTTATATCCAAAATAATAACCATTATGTTAAAAAAAAGTCTCATTTTTTTATTGACTTATAGGAGCACTATTCTGTTCATATCATTTATTTTTAAAGTAAAACTAAGTTAAATACATTGATGATTTATTAAATTTTTAATATCAGTAGTGGTTTAATTTAAGGAATAGATTCTAGGTGTAGACTTTTTGAAGAGTGCTTAAAGAGAAACTTTAAGAACATCAATAAAGAGGAAAATAATTCTAGCTAGAGTAAAATAATGCTTCACAAGGGAGAGGACATTTATCTTGGAACCTTAAGTATGCATACAGTTTCAGCTGCAGGTTGGTAATGTCCTTTCAGAAATGGGATCATCTTCAGGAAAGGCAAGAGTGGGAGAATGTCATGGAGAATTAAGAGTCCACGACACTGATGGGAGCAAGTATGATCGGGTGGGATCATTTGGACGTCAAGACTCAGACTATAAATTGGTATTTAAATTTGGAGGGCACTGAATTAGATGATAAGAGGTTTCACAGTGGGTCATAGAATGGTTTTCTACCCAGACAATAACTCATCTCTAGGGCAAAAGATAACATTTTTTTAAAAAGATTTTATTTATTTATGTGACAGGGAGACAGCCAGCGAGAGAGGGAACACAGCAGGGGGAGTGGGAGAGGAAGAAGCAGGCTCCCAGCAGAGGAGCCCCATGTGGGACTCGATCTGGGATTGCCGGGATCACGCTTGAGCTGAAGGCAGACGCTTAACGACCGCACTACCCAGGCACCCCCAAAATATAACATTTTTAATAATCTCAATAAGCAAACACAAGTGTCTATAGCAGCGAAGAGGGAAGATTTTCAAAAGAGCTTTTCAGAGGTAGTATTCATGAGTTTTGGTTAAAGATATGCCATGAGGTTTGGCAATACAGGGAAACTGAAAATTATTATCACAGTTTCATTTCTGCTGTATTGGAAGTATGTTGATATCAGTAACTGGAAAAAGTATCAAGAAGAAGCACCTTTCCTGTTAGGGATGTGTTAGGGATAAATTTGAACTCTAAAAGAAATCAGACTTTGGTGTCATATTCAAACAGCATATAGCTCCTATGATGGGAGTGGAGAAAATTGTCAAGGAAGGATGATATGATAGTGAAAGGATAAGGAGATTTTGTTTTCCACTTTGAGAAGCACCTTTATTTAAGGTATTCTTCCTATTGGTTATTAGAGGAAAACTTCAGTCATTGAAGAAGGCAAAAAAAAAAAAAAAAAAAAAATTGTTGACCAGATTAAGAGAAAAGCCATGAAAACAAGGTGTAATAAAAATGAAATACAATTGAAATAATTTCAAGAAGGAGGAATTTTATGGCCAAATGGTACAAATAATATACTTTAAAATGCTGAAAAAAAAAAGTGTTGCAAAATTCCATCCAACTAGAGGAAACTTGATAATGGGTTTGGCTTGATTTTTAAAGGAAATCCAGTGGTGTACATGTTAAATTAAAATGCTATATATTATTTCCTATTATCAATATTAGAGTTTCTTTGCATTACTGATATTTAATCTGTGTATTCCTTTATTTTATATAATCTCAGACCCTCAAAGCCTGTTCATTATTTACTACATGCAATGCAGAATTTCTGCAATTGCAGTTGTGGGGAATAGGCTTTAAAAAAAGTATAGATTCTCTGCAATGTCTAAATGTCATTCTTCCATTTTAAAGCACAAAATTCATGAAACAAAGACAGTCACATTTTTAATAAATGTGGAACTTTAACATCTTTACTTTTGAGCAATTAAAATATGCTCTTATGGTTATTTTTCTCTCTGGGAACAAAATCAAGATTGTTTCAACATGTGTTTGCAATCATACTAATCTGGGAAAACTGATGTTAATTATTTTATAAATATTTGGTAATTTGTCATTTTGTATAAATCTCTTAGGTACAAATTCACTAAGGTAAATATTTTATTATATTTAGGGATCATGGAGAAAATATAAGTTATTCGTAAAGAGTTATTCATCCTGATTTTTTTTAATTGTATGAAAGGTATTTTGTATTTGATGAAAACTTGAGTTTCACCATCTGCTTCACTCTCTGTTTCTTATGTTGTGTTTTATGGTTTATAATAGTTTAAGAGGAGCATTTTTTTAATAGTCAAAATATTATTTTCAGTAAGAAGAAAGCACATGTGTGCACTGAAATTATTTCTGGGTATGCTTTGATTGTGAGATTCTTCCGTGAAAGCATATGGAATTGAATGGAAAGAAAGGCAGAATTAAAACATACTTGAAGCTTCTTTGCAAAGTCCCTGGTTTAGCCACTTTATCACAGTAATACCACACCTGATGAAAGTCAGCTACAGCCTAGATCACGCTAGGAGTTTGTTCAGTGCAATGGCTGGGCTTAGCAGTTGAGTCCTGGCATGGAGAAGGGCTGCCTGCCTGCAGAATTAGTCTACAACCCCTTACTTCTGTACCGCACTTGACCACTCAAAACCTTCACATTGTTATTGATAAAACAGGAACAACCGTCATACCTGCTCCATGGGTTTGCTGTAGGACTACCAGGAAAATACACGAAGGGTACTTAGTAGAGTCACACCCAGCCAATCCTTTAGTAAGTTCTCAGTGATGAAGGGGTATAATGTAATGATGAAAACAACCCCCTTTCTTTTAGGAAGAGTCAAAATTCCAGATTTAGAAGATCTTTTAACTATGGTGTGATAATAAGAACTTATCATCCAAATACGAATAGTTGTTTTTTTAATGTGTGACCTCGCATAAGTCATGGTATAATCTCATTTTCTTGCTTCCCCAATAGAGGATTGTATTCAATCCTGATGTCACTCGGTCAGTGTTGTTGAGGATACTAGGGATTTGCATGGGGAGAAGGTCATGGAGAAGAAAGTTTTAAAATATCCTATGGGATTCAGGCCAGAGATGTAAAAGAAAAGAAAAAAAAAAAACACTGGAGAAAACAGTCTATATTTTGGGTCACCAGACTGGAGCCAAGGAAGAGATTTTTCTTTCTCCTATAACTTAGCTAGACACCAATGAACTGAAGTCTGGAGGGAGTGCATTGCCATAGTGTTGCTGTAAGTGTGTAACATGTAAGAGGTCCCAGGGCCTGCACCCTGGACATTACAGTGCTTCCTGCTGAGACAGGAGGCAACTTTGCACCCCAAAGCACCAAACACAGAAGAGCTCATTAGTTATCCAATGTACATGATGTAGAATCAGCATTGCCAAGCTTCCCTGAGCATGCCATGCTTCCCTTAATGCACATGGCTCACAAGTAGAACTTGGGGCACTGTGGAAAACTAGCAGAGGTCCTGAGTAGAAGTTAGAGGCATCCATACAGGAGTGGATATAAAGTGTAGGTACTGTGGATTCATTTACATTCATTTATAGCCCCCCAAATATGAAATTTGGGAGCTTTTAAATTAAACTATCTTGTATGTGGTACTTTATTGTACGTTATCTCTAGAAACATAATAATGTTGCAGATAGGTGTTATAATTTTCTTTTTTTCCCCACTGAGGGAAATTAAACTTCACAGGTATAAGTAATATACCCAGTGTCACAGAGCTAATGAGTAATAGATCCAAAATTCAAATTCAGATCTGCCTGACTCTGAAAGCCATTTATTTTTCATTACACCACACTGTGCTTATGAAAATGCCTTGTTAAGTGAAAGGTATGATGCAACAAGTAAAAAATATGTTATCGCTCACACTTTAATCTTTCATGGAAACGATTGACTAATATTTTTAGTCTTAGTCCTAATTCATGTTCATTAGACTTTTTTTTTTTTTAAGATTTTATTTATTTATTTGACAGAGATAGAGACAGCCAGCGAGAGAGGGAACACAAGCAGGGGGAGTGGGAGAGGAAGAAGCAGGCTCATAGTGGAGGAGCCTGATGTGGGGCTCGATCCCAGAACGCCGGGATCACGCCCTGAGCCGAAGGCAGACGCTTAACTGCTGTGCCACCCAGGCGCCCCCATGTTCATTAGACTTTTAAAAAATTACTACTAAACACCCAGTCCCTTGACACTTTCTCAAATAAAAGTACAATGTGAATAATTCATACAATGGTCATTAGAGTTTTATATAGCAAGAGATCTTATAGCTGTAATGAAATATAGCACCATATGTTTATACTCTAGGAGTTAATAATTTTTTTTAATTGGAAACACTACCTCACTTTAGTGAACTTTTTATCACACTGTAATAAAAGCAATCAATCTATATAGTTACTACACATTTGGACATATCTGTCTAGTCATCTGATTCTTAAAGTAGAGGTTGGAAGATTTAATAGGCACTTTTTGGAAGGAATAGGATTAGGACAACTTCTTCATGGGAATGTAAATGGCTTGTTATTCTTTTTTTCCCCCCCTCTCAGAATGTGTGCTCTTGTCCCACTTTTATTTTTTTTTATTTATTTTTTTTAAAAGATTTTATTTATTTATTTGACAGAGAGACAGCCAGCGAGAGAGGGAACACAAGCAGGGGGAGTGGGAGAGGAAGAAGCAGGCTCATAGCGGAAGAGCCTGATGTGGGGCTCGATCCCATAATGCCGGGATCACGCCCTGAGCTGAAGGCAGACGCTTAACCTCTGTGCCACCCAGGCGCCCCTCTTGTCCCACTTTTAGAAGATTGGTATGTAGAACTGAAGTCACAGAGCCACATATTTTATACAAGGAGGGAATTAAGCTAATGCTCAGTAATACTACTTATTTTTGAGAAGCACTGTCAAACATTGGACATAATGCTTTCTCTGGAGCTATAACAGGCTCAAATGCTGAGTCTGAATGAGACTATGGAAAATTAGTTTTCCTGGGCCTCAATTTTCTCCTCTACTGGTAGACAAATGAAATAATAGCTGCCCCATATGATGGTAAAGAATATTAGGTCCACGTAATGAAATATATTATGAACACTAGGTTAATGTTGGGCTTGCAGTTGACTTCAGTAGCTGTTGGCCACCATTAATATTGTTTTGTGAAGTGGGATGACTGGAAAATGCATTAGCAAATATATTTACGGAAGTCAAAATTTTCATACACATCAAATCTGAATTTTTCCCCAAATCTTAGCTATCTTGGAAGTCCTAAGTAATCATGTGACTACTCATTTTATGTATGGTCAAAGAATATTTGCAACTCAGAGTTGGAAAAAAGCCTCAGCAACTGTTGTCTGTCTAGTTATGGTTGTTGTTCACTGATTTTCTTCCATAATCAGGGATCTCTGATGGGGAAAAAGAGCCTTTTTTTAACAGCCCTCATCTTTCTATATCCCTCTTTTTCAATTCAAAGCCGGTAAAATGTCTTTAAATTGGAACTTCTCAAATTAAATGGAAGCAGCCTAGCAGTTTTTCCTTCTCACCCCCAGTTTATATTCTTATTTAATTCCAGTGTAGTTAATATACAGTGTTATATTAGTTTCGGGTGTACAATATAATGTTTCAACAATCCTATACATTATTCAGTGTTCATCATGATAAATGTACTCTTCAATCCCCATCACCTATTTCACACACACCCCCCCCCCCCACGAACCGTCCTCTCTGGTAACCATCAGTTTGTTTTTTATAGTTAAGAATGTATTTCTTGGTTTCTTTGTTTTTTCCTTTGTCTGTTTTTTTTTTTTTTTTGCCTTAAATTCCACATATGAGTGAAATCATGTTATTTGTCTTTTTCTGGCTGATTTATTTCACTTATAATTATAGTCTCTAGCTCCATACATGTTGTTCCAAATGGTAAAATTTCATTCTTTTTTATGACTAAATAGTATTCAATTGTGTATATATACCACATCTTCTTTGTCCATACATCTATCAATGACACAGGCTGCTTCCATAATTTGGCTATTGTAAATAATGCTGCAATAAACATAGGGATACATATATACTTTTACATTAGTGTTTTTGTATTCTTTGGGTAAATACCCAGTAGTGCAATTACTAGATCATAGGGTAGTTATATTTTTAATTTTTTGAGAAACATCTATACTCTTGTCCACAGTGGCTGTACCAGTGTGCACTCCCACCAACAGGGCGTGAGGGTTCCCTTTTCTCCACATCCTCACCAGCACTTGTTATATCTTGTCTTCTTGATTTTAGACCTTCTAACAGGTGTGAGGTGGTATCTCGTTGTAGTTTGTTTTGTTTTTTGGGTTTTTTTTTGTTTTTGTTTTTGTTTTTTTGTATTTCCCTTATGGTCAGTGATATTGAGCAGCTTTTCATATGTCTGTTGCCCATTTGTATGTCTTTTTTGGAGAAATGTCTGTTCATGTCTTCTGTTAATTTATTAATTGAATTTGGGGGGGGATGTTGAGTTGTATCAGTTCTTTATATATTTTGGATATTAATACTTTATCAAATATGTAATTTGCAAATATCTTCTCCCATTCAGTAGTTTGTCTTTTAGTTTTGTTGATTGGTTCCTTCACTGCGCAGAAACTTTTTATTTTGATGTAGTCACAGTAGCATATTTTTTGCTTTTATTTACCTGTCTCAGGAGACATATCTAGCAAAAATGTTGCTAAAGAGGATGTCAGAGAAATTCCTGTCTATATTCTCTTCTAGGATTTTTCTGATTTCAGATCTCACATTTAGGCCTTTAATCCATTTTGTGTTTATTATTGTGTATTGTATAAGAAAGTAAGTAAAAAACATTCTTTTGCCTGTTGCTGTCCAGTTTTCTCAGCACCGTTTGTTGAAGAGACCTTTTCCCAGTGCATATTCTTGCTACTTTTATCAAATATTAATTGACCATATAATCCTGGGGATTGTTCTGGGCATTCCATCCTGTTCCATTGATCTATGTGTCCATTTTTGTGCTGTTTGATTACTACAGCTTTGTAGTATAACTTTAAATCTGGAATAGTGATTCCTTCAGCTTTTGCTTTTTCAAGATTGCTTTGGCTATTTGGGTTCTTTTGTGTTTCCATACAAATTTTTGAATTATTTTAGTTCTGTGAAAAATGCTATTGGTATTTTGATAAGGATTATATTAAACCTGTAGTTTACTTCGGTTAGTATGGACATTTTAACAATATTTCTTCTTCCAGTCCATGAGCATGGACTATCTTTCCACTTATTTGTGTCATCTTCAATTTTTTCATCAATGTAAGTTTTAGAGGACAGGTGTTTCACCTCCTTGTTTAAGTTTATTCCTAGGCATTTTTATTATTTTTGGTGCAATGGTAAGTGGGATTTCTTTCTTAATTTCTCTTTCTATTGCTTCATTATTAATGTATAGAAATGAAATGGATTTCTGTACATTGATTGCCATGGATTTTTATAGTGATTTTAGGTGATTTTATTTTATCTTTTAAGTAAATTAGGGTTATTAATTGAAATATTAAATATCTAATCTATTTTGAAATAGTGTAAAATTCCATATAATGCAAAACTACTGAGAAAATGATGTTATTTTTGAAAAATTAAAACAGATAATTACGTAGATTATTTTCCTCAAAGGATAAAGATGTTTTATTGATTAATTTAAAAATTATAAATCTATGTGGTGTGTGTGTGTGTGTGTGTGTGTGTGTTCTGTTTATTCTGGCATGGTGGTAAAGTTGAATAAAATAATTTTATAAAATATGAAAGGTAAAGGCTGGCATTCTGGAATGGTAGAATAATGAGTTTGGCAGACCCTCTCTCTACCAATACAATAATTTAACTGCTGAAAATTATTTTAAAACAATTAAATCCTTTGCAAATCATCCTAAGGGCATAAAACAAATAGAAAAACATTTTTAAAAGAAAATCTGTTAAATCTTGGTAAGCAAGAAGAATGACCTGCTCTCTTACCTTACCCAGATCCATATTACAGGAGCTCTCTCCCAGATATTTTTCTCCTACCAGGTGTAGTCAAGAAAACAAGGGGACTCCCTCTCCCTCTAGCTCCCAATGAGGCTACCATTTCACCTTAGATGGGGTGGGCTGCTGGTGTTTCTTATTCCCCAACCCTACGTTGGAAAGACTCTGTCCTGGGTAGGTAGGGCCAAGAAGACTGGGTCTCTTGGACCCAGCCCCAATCTTAGATTGGAAACTGTACTACAGGCACAGTGGGGTGAATATAAGGTCCCAACTTCCCTACTTCAGCTCACTCATAGGGAGAAAGTTTCCATTCCAGTAGAAGGAAGCCAAGGAGACTAGAGGCTGGCACCTGCCGACATCCATACTCATATGCTTAAGGGTATCATTAAAAATAATGGAGATCTTGGTGGGGAACAAGAGGGAACTGGTAGTTCCAGGATATAAGAAAAATCTAAGAGCAGTCATAAGTTTGATGGAGAGAACCAGGGAAAGAGACAGCCAGTTAAGAAAAGTCTTGTAGATCACAGTCAACTCTGTGAGGTCTAAATGGCTATTTAAGTGTCCTGCTAGGCTGTTAACAGCAATACAAGAGCAATCAGAGCAGGACATGGGACTGACTTGAGAGCATTCCCAAACTTGAATGCAGCAGTGTTACTAGCACAGAGGGCTTAAAAGTAACCTTGATCAAACCCATAGGAAGGCAAGACAAGAGAAACAGAAGAATGGGAAAATATGAAACTAAAAGAACACAAAATGGCAGATTCAAGCCTTAACATATCACTTACCTTAAGTGTACATGATCTAAATACACCATTTTAAAAACAGAGATTGACATATTGACAGAGGTTAAAAAAAAAAACCCACAACCCAACTATTGGCTGTTTACAAGGAACTCACTTCAAAAACAATCATGTAGATAAGCTGAAAGTAAAAGGATGGGGAAAAAAATGACATGAAAATGTTACTCAAGAACAAAACTAGGAATGGCTATCTTATTGTCAGAAAAAAAAATAGATTTCAGAGAACTTTGCTAGACAGAAAGAGTGACATTACAGAAAAATTAAATGATCAGTCCACCCAGATGTCATAGCAATCTTAAATGTGTGTGTACTAAACAGAGCTCAAAATCCATGAAGTAAATCTGAAAGCATAAATAAACCTATTTCAAATTGTTTTTGGAGACTTCACCAGCCCACTCTCAACTACTAGACAGAAAATCAGCAAGGATTAGAGGATATGAAAAACACGAATAACCAAAGTTTCTAATTGACATATGTAAATACTCCCCTAAACAATAAGAATATACATTGTTGGGCGCCTGGGTGGTTCAGTCAGTTAAGTGCCTGCCTTCAGCTCAGGTCATGATCCCAGGGTCCTGGGATCAAGTTCTGCATCAAGCTCCCTGCTCTGCAATGTATCTGCTTCTCCCTCAGCTCCTCCCCCCACTCATTCTCTCAATCTCTCTCTCTCTCTCTCTCACACACACACACTCTGTTGCTCGCTCTCTCTCCCCCAAATAAATAAAATCTTTTTTAAAAATTAAAAAACAAAAAGAATACACATTGTTTGAAGCACCCTCGGAACATTCTTCAAATGTCAAACGCATTGAAGTGGAGATTAATTCAGTGGTGGTAGAGGTAAGGGGCTGAGGAGTGGTGGAAGGGAGATGGGTGTGACTATAAAAGTGTCACAGAAGGATCCTTGTGATAGTGGAATTGATCAGTATTTGTATCAATGTCAGTATTCTGGTTCTATTGTTCTGTAATTTGACAATACGTTACATTGGGCAGCCTGGCTAAAGGGTACATGAGACCTCTTTGTATCTTCTCACAACTGCCTGTGAATCTACAATAGTTTCAAAATGAAAGTTTAAGTTAGGAAACAACAGCGTTGGGGCACCTGGGTGGCTCAGTCGGTTAAGTGTCCAGCTCTTGATTTCAGCTCACGTCATGATCTCAGGGTTGTTAGATGGAGCTCCCTGTCGGGCTCTGAGCTCAATGCAAGAGTCTACTTGGGATTCTCTCTCCCTCTCCCCTTGCCCTTCCCCACTCACTCTCTGTCTAAATAAACAAATATATAAAATCTTTAAGGAAAAACAGTGTTAATTTGATTACTAAACTAGAGAGAGACTTTTCATTCAAGAAAAGAGTCTTCAGGAACTGAAACTAGATTATGGAAGCCTCTGTTGAGCTGGAGGTCATGTAGCATGTATGTGTATATATACATGCATAGGAATTGGTTAATAGTTTTCTATGATAGGGATTTAGATTCAATAAAATGATATTATTGCAAGAATTATGCAAAAAAATTATTACGGGGGCACATGTGAAGGGAGTCAGAACTTTTTCCTGGAATGGAGGGGGAGCAGGGATCATTCACTGAGTGAAAAATAAACAGCTGTAACAAAGTATGAAATCTTGGCATTTGCAAAGACCTGGAGGGGCTAGGGAGAATGACGCTAAGTGAAATAAGCCAGTCAGAGAAACACAAATACCATACGATTTCACTCATATGTGGAATTTAAGAGCAATATTAATGAGCAAAAGAATAAAAAAGGAGAGAGAGAGGCAAACCATAAAACAGACTTTTAAATATAGAGAACAAATGGATAGTTACTAGAGGGGAGGTAAGTTGGAGTAATGGGGGAAATAGGTGATGGGGATTAAGGGGTGCACTTATGTTTTGAGCACCAGGTATTGTATGGAAGTGTTGAATCACTATATTGTACAAGTGAAACTAAGGTAACACTAAATGATAACTGGAATAAAAATAAAACCTTGGAGAAAAAAAAAAAGAACAGGCAGAAAACACTTCCCCCTAATACTTAAAAAAATGTAGATATCTTTGGAGGTCTAAAAATCAATTTTGATTTTAAAAAGTACTGATTTGTTTTGGAAGTTTTGGTGTCATGCTTTATTACATGTAGAATATTATTGGGGTGCTGGGGTCACTCAGTCAGTTAAGAGTCTGCCTTTGGCTCAGGTCTTGATCCCAGGTCCTGAGATTGAGTCCCACATCGGGCTCCCTGCTCAGTGAGGAGCTTGCTTCTCCCTCTCCTTCTGCTGCTCCCCCTGCTTGTGCTTTCTCTTGCTCTCTCTCCTGCTCTCTGTCAAATCAATAAATAAAATCTTTAAAAAGTAGAATATTATTAATATGAAAGATAGCATATTGTAGAAATAGTGGGGTTGACCTCAATGCCTCAATGACAGGCAGGGTTGTTTAGGTTTGTAGTTTTTTAATATGTGGTCTTGGACATGTAATATAACTGCTCTAAATCTGTTTCCCAAGGACAATAATGTATCCCTAACAGGATTGTTGTAACCTGTTTCTATTATTTAATTATTGGCAAAAGAACTAGATATGTAACCTCTTTTTCATTTTAAACTAAAATATTTCATTTGGAACAGTTTTTTCATCATTTAAGTAGACACCAACTGACATTCAAACATTAGTATCACGTTGAACACGTTAACTTGCAGTGGTTGCCAACCGGGCTGTGCTCTAGGGTCACCTGGGGAGTGTGTCAGTGCACTGACTCCATGACCCATCTGCCAAGGTTCTGATCAACTATTCATGGATGGAATCCTGACAATAGAATTTTATTTTTAAAGCTTGTCACTTGATGTTAATGATCGTCCAGGGTAGAGAAATACTACGTTAACTTACTTAGCTATGTGTGGTTGTATTTTCCCATTGCCTCTGGCTTCTAAGTCCATGTGAAGGCAATACGAATGAAAACATAAAAAGATGCTTACAATCAGTCTTTAGGAAGGATATTATAGTTTCGTGGGACAGTTTTTAGCATATGATGTTTAACTATTAACAACGAGTTTAGATAGTTCTTGTTTCTTTTATGTTGTTTAATAGGAAAATGTGGTCCTAATTAATTGGGCAAATGTTTGAGGAAATGAAGTGTATGACTCTGAGGATTTTACCTAAAATGACTCCTCTGGTACAGTATGTTGTCTTCTCAGTAGAAGTTATTATTACCAGATTCCCAAGGTCTAGTGACAGCATGGCAAGTTTCTTCCCATGTGTATCGTGTCCAAAACAAAAAGCTTTCATTTTAGCCACAAAATCTACAATGTAAGGCTTTTAATGAACAACTCAAACTCATAGTTTCTCCAAGTCAGTGCTTAGCCAGGCTCAACTAAAAAGTCTGGGATCGCCCGGAACAGTCTGCCACAGATGTCATATATGTCATTTAGCCAGGCTTAGATTCTTCTTCTATTTTCCCCGAGGTAAGTAAAGTGTCACAATGACAACTGTATTTTTAAAAAGTCTGCTCTATTGTAATATAATCTAAATTTACAGAGGATAGATATAAGAAACACCCTTTTCTTCGTCTTCTAAAACTACATTCAAAGACACTCTGTTTGCTAATGTTCCTTTGCTAAGAAACAGAATGATCAATATCATAATTTTGTTTGGGAGTGGAAAATATTTCCCAAAATAATGTAATTAATTTGTGTTCTGGATCAGTTAAATAAGTTGATGTATTTTTCATTTTTGCCATAGCTACAAGGAAGTGCAAATTACAAACATCTATTAAAATTAGGAAATCTGTGCTGCGTGGCAAGATCTTCTTTTTCTCCCCTTTATCCCTCCATTCTTGTCTCCCTTCCTTTTTCTTCGTTCTTTCCCTCCTTCCTTCCTTTCTTTCTTATCTTATATTCTTCCCCTCTAATCTGTAATTTCACAGGTATTAGTGGTCTCATATTTTGTTCAAATTTCTCATTATTGTATTTTAAAATGTTAGGTAAAAAATGTGGTTTTGCATAAACAACTGCATTCTCATGTAAACTAAATCAGCTAAAGCTGATGACCCTGTTGACCAACACCCATCCCTTAACTTTCCCTACTTCCTACTTCCTTCTCTCGTTGTCTAGTAGTTATCAGACCGGTCATCATTATTCCAAATTTTTATACCCTCTCCACATTTATATATACTCCAATAGAAAAAATTTAGTAACTTCTGGACATTTTTAAACATAAATGCCATACTATACATAAAATGTTTTTTAAAATGTTCAGCAACGTAGGATCTTACCATAAAATCTATATAACTACAAATTATACATATATACATAATTATATACATATATGCATACCTACCGGCTCATTTGAGATTACCCATTTTACCTCAATCCCATGAAGCCTTGAGTTTAATTTTATTTAAAAAAACATCGCTAGTCTAATAAAAAAAAAAAATACCTGTCTACAAATCTAGACAACTAGAATCTTCTTGATTATCTGTCTGGATGAGCTGCTTTTCATATGTTCATTGACTATGTATTTTATCATTTGTGGGTTGCCCATACATATCCTTTCACTATGGATTGTTATTTTGTATGACTTTTAGCACTTTAACTTGAAATCAAGATACTAATCATTAGTTTGGAATATAAATATATTGCACATTCTTTTGATTTTTCAAGTATCTATTGACTTTGTGTGTTTACACAGTTTAACATGATCGAGATTTCCTTTTTTTTTTTTTTTGGTTACATGCATCGTTTGTTTTGTTTAGGAATATTTTCTGTTCCCGATGGACATAAACATATTATTGTGTATTTTCTGATAATGCTTTTATTGTCTTGGATTTTTCACATTTTCACTTTAGCCCATTAATATATCTGTTTTTGTCTTACATAGTAAAATGTAGAGAATCTAACTTTATTCTTTTTAAGTACCTTGCTTTGTTTCTGAAAAACAATCTCTCCCTTCCGCTGGAGATTAGGAATAATTACATTCCTAATTATATTCATTAATTTTTTATATCGTTATTGCCACTCTTCAAGCACATATTAAATAAACATCAATTCATGTATATTGTTGTACGGTGCATTCCAAGGAGAGTGTCCAATATCATTATCCTATAAATTTGTGATGAATACAATATTCTTTGGAAAGTGTGAGAGGTTTAATTCATGTTTGCATTATGTCTTGCCTGACTTGCAGATATATTTAAAATGAACTACTGTAGTGCAGCTTGATTTTTTTCTCTTTGCTTTGAGCTGACTCATCCTGTATATGTCCTAGAATTAATAGTTCTTTGGGAGTTGAAAGAAGCTGGAATAAAGAGCAGCTGATTTTCAAGATTTAGTTTCCTGTTTGATAACCTTATCAGTACACTACCAGATGTTACAGTAATCTTTTTCTCCACTGAAGCAGCTGCGATTTTTATGTGGAATACCTAATTGGTCATCATGAGGGCTATATTACTGTCAACTGCAGGAAAAGTCATTGAAATTGGATTAAAGTAAGAACTCCATTATTGCTACATGGGGCCCTAGGAAGCTTTGAGCACTTTTAACTGACTTGGAACCAACAAAGAAGGAAAACAGACAAGTCCAAATTTGTGTCTGTTCATACTTAGGGCTCTAAGAACAGGAAAACCTTATGAGTCTTCAAGTGTAAAAGTAAATAAATTACTATTAAAAGTCTTTTCCATGCTTGCATAAAAATGATAGTTTAAATAAATGTATAGGATAATGAAACTTATAGAAAGATAACTAAAACTAGTACCATAGCAAGGAAGTGAAAATAAATTAACCTATTGTCAATACATATTTATTGTCAAGCCCTTGTCAAAAGTCCAGAAATAACAGAAACAAAATGAATGAATCACCAAAGTAGTGATTAAAAAGTTTATTGTGCATACACCAAAGACAGTTTGCAAACTGAGAATACTCCAGCCAAACATAGAATGGGGCTCAGGGGTGTATTGTTATAAAGCAGCTTACATGGTGAGAAAGCAGTAGCTGTTTATTCTTCACAGGGATTCATTATAGAATTAAAATTTTCTTAACTGATAGGGACTGGTCAGTGGGTAACTCCTATCAACCTTGAGAAACAGTTTAAATTTTTTTTATGATTTCCAATGACAGAAGCCAAAAATGGCCTAGATCAAGTTAGTTTTGCAAAATAAGTCAAAATAAGCTTTGAATGATTAAACTGGTTTTGTCTACTCAGAGAATTTTCAAGGCTGGTCTCTGATTTTTATTCTAACACCCGTGTTAGGTACTCTGAGGCTCAATATTTTATGCTCAGAGGAATCAAAGGAAGATGCTGGATTATGCTATGCAACATCTTCTCAAAACCTCTCCGGTCTTTCTGGCATGCCTTATAAGAATCAGGCACAAAAATAGGTTCTCTCTCCTGCAAAACAGTTTGTAAATATATGTTTGCCTATTTAAATGTAAAGATCTGGTGTCTCCAACATTATGCTACATTTCTGATGTTCCAACATTCATTCACTTTGTAAAAGTGAGTAAGTTGGACAGTGAAATAAGTTTTAAAAGGTCTTTTAAATTACGTATACACAAAATTTATGCCTATGCATTCTCTTTGTAAATAGGGGTCACATGTATACATTCTATGCCTGGTTTGGAGAAACAGACCTTTAAAAATGTGAGACTTTCTTTTAAAATAAAACACTAATGCTTTTTCAGCAATGGACCGAAATAACATTTCCTATATAAGTATCCTTCAATATTCCCAGTTACAGCAAAATCAACTGTGGTTTAGTTTGAAGGATGGATGACAGAAATAAAATTTAGATAGGAAACAAAAACAAAACGACTTAATCTTTATACACTCATGAAAAAAGTGATCACATTTTTCTCCTTCAGTGATAAGCAGAATTATCTGATCAAGTCGGTATAAAGGTTCCCCTGAGAGCTCTTGTTAAAGGTATTTATTTGGTCATTATGATTTTCGGTTGATTGCATTGCTTGTAAAGATGTCATTTATATGACTGTAAGAAATGAGATTTACTTTTAAAAATACTTAAGAAATTTGTAACTGACTTTTATTTCATCCCCCCCCCCCCCCGCCAAACTCTGAAGATAATATTCTTTTGAGAAAAGCCACTTCTACTCTAGTGACTTTTGAATAGATGTCAGTAAAATTGATTACCAGTGGGGGATTTTCTGAAACATTGCTAGCCAAAGCAGAACACCTCCTCCTCCTCACCTTTTTATATTCTCTTCCAGATAATGAAATCATACTCAGCCAAGTGGGTTCAGGAACTTGGGTGTTATGTTAATGATTTCCCTACTCCTTCATCTCCCTACCCAATCAGGAACAGTTATCTGTATGTAGCCTGTTATTTCCTCCCCCAAGATGTCTATTATTGTATTTTTTTTCCATCTGAAGTATCACAATCGAATCCAAAACTACTGATGTCCCCAGTAGCTTCCAGCTTCTAATTCAGTCTTACCATTTTTAAAGCACAGGTGATATAAAATGGTGTCTACGTAATGAAGTCACAAACACCATGTAAGTGTCATTCCAATTGGTCAAATATTTTCCCAGTCTAGCTTTCTATACATAGTTTGCTTTATTCTTCTACATGCCCCCATAGCATTCACGTGTGGACTGTATGTTTCCTAAATATATAATTTCCTTTTAACCCCCATGAATTTGTTTATTCTTTTTTTTCAACTTACAATTCCCTGCTATCCCCAAACTTTACCTTTCAAAACTCCATTGAATTATTTCAAGTGACATGTCCCTCAACACACACACAGATAAAATCAATCTTTATTTTTGCTTGCTCTCAAACCATTTTGTTGACAGTTTTGGTATAGTTGAGAGGGAAAAGCATTATGAGATATATACTTCTCGGTTTTAACCCTTGAATTCTCTACTTGCCAGCTGTAAATATTTGCTGAGAGAGTGATTCAATGATGGATGATTAATAAAACTGAACTATTTAATTATGAAGATGTGAGTAAATGTGATAAAAGATTAGTATCCTTATTTTATAAAGAATAATTACAATTATAAAATATAAGCTCGAGCATACCCAAAAGAAAAACAGAGGAAGTACACAAAAGAAAAATATGTTGTAAGAAAAAGTTCAACTTCAATAGCAGTGAAAGAAAGAGACATTTGAATCAATGAGATAGTATATTTTATTTATTATGTAAACTGTTAGAACTGTAATATTCAAGCTCATGTTGACAGAAGTGAGCATTTTCTCACACTGCCAGTAGGTTAAGTAAATTGGTACAGCCTCTCTGGAAGTTATTTGGGAAGATGGATAGCATCTTATGAGTGGACATTTTCCTCAATGCAGCTGTCTCACTGCAAGAATCCAGTCTTTGGATTCTGGAATCTCTATAGGTTCAGTCAAGTATTTGTGCATAAAAGTGTTTAATGTAGTTCTGAAAGAAAATGAAAGTTTAGCAATAGTTGTATCCTGGTATTTAAACTAGAGATAACTTTTTAATCTTGAATCTTTCTTTTTTATTTTCCATAATTGATCATTTACATTTTTTTCAGAAATTAAGTGCTAAAAGGTGACTGGGAAGTTTCTTCATCCTTTATTTTTATTTAGATGAGCAATAAAATAGTGCAAAGAAAAGAGCATAGAAAAAAGAGGAAGGTAGGCCAGACCCATCATCAGCATGATAAAGTCCATTTAACATGGAGGATGGGGAAAAAATGACTAATTCAATATAAAATTCTTACTTTAAAGGATATTCTCCCCAGGAGTACCTGGGTGGCTAGCTGGTTGAGCCTCTTACCCTTGGTTTCGGCTCAGGTCATGATCTCAGGGTTGTGAGATTGAGCCCCACCTTGGGCTTGCACGCAGTGTGGAGTCTGCTTAAGGTTCTTTGCCTCTCCCTCTCCCTTTGCCATTCCCCCTTCTGGCACTTACTCTCTCCTCTCCTTTTCTACTCTCCTCTCTCTCTCTCTCTCTCTCAATGAATGAATGAATGAATGAATGAATGAATGAATGAATTTCTCCCCAAGTACATATATTCAATCACTAAGGTTATAATTTTTATGTGTAATGCATTTTTATGTCATGCACATGAAATAAGTGGGTTTTTCTTTATTAGAATTGAATATAAGTTTAAAATAGTCCAGAAATGTTTAGGTTGCCATAAAATTATATTTCCAGTATTTCCATTTTTATTAGACACTGGCATTTTGCAGACACATATGCTATAGCAGACACTCTGTGATTTAAATAAAAATAGCACAATATTGAACACTATTTTCCATTTTCTAGCTGGCTATAAGTCCCAGAGAATATCTTTTGCTAGTGCTACTATTGTTCTTATAAAATAAACCTGGTTATAAATTTCTTTCCCAATGATGTCATTTCAATTGAAAATTTAATGGAATCAATGCCTTTCACATTAGCAAATCAGGCCGCTTAAATAGTTGTTAAACATTGAATTTAGGTCTTGTTGAGTAACAGGATTTGTAAAAACATAGCTCTATAAATGTATTCTTTGTTTTATCAGCATTGCTTGCTCTCTCTTTTTGATAAAATACATTTAGATATCATCATATTTCTCACTGGAATGAAAATAATATTTAAAGCTCAAAAGTAGTGTTGATTTTCATGCTGACAGAAGAGACTGAGTGGAAGTGTCAGGGATATTCATAAGAACATTTAATAACTCACATTTATGGAAACAAGTCCATTTGCTATAATGACCATCTGCAAAAGCAAGCTAAGTTCAGAATTCATGTTTAGCTATGTCTACAATTAGTATTTTTGTTGATGATTAATTTAGATGTGGCTATTTAAAAAACAATTTTTTTAAGAAAACACTGGAATCAAACCTTGCATATTAATTAGTTCCAAGGAAGTTCTGGCATGGTCCACTCAATGCATTTTTGAGCATTAAAATATTCAAATACCATTATGCATTGCATGTTTTAGCAGAACAGTAAAGCAAAGACAAAAACAATTTTAGAAGAAAAAAATAATAGGGCAGGGTAGGATGAGGAGAGGAGCAATTCTTAGTCCTTCCAAATAATAGGGTCTTTTATTTGGGGTCCCAGAGGAAATATCCTCATTGTGGTCCTGATGGAAGCCCATCCTTTCAGAGCATCTACAGGACATGAAATAACTGCCCAATGTTGTTGGCCTCCTTTCGAGGTTCAGAGTGAGGAATGACTTGTCTTTCTGTACAGACCATACGGTAAAACATGATAAAGATGAATTAAGAGTACTGGATCTTAACAATGTCTGACACACAGTAGAAATCCATAAAATACATACTAATGGATAAATAAGAGCTGTCACTATGAACTTTTCTTATCTAGTAAAGTAAAATTTGTCTTTGTTTTTTAAACACTGACAAACCAATTCAAATTCAATTAGGCAATTTTTCTCTTATTATATCACAAAGTTTCTAAAAAAACTGTATACCTTTGATATACTAGCATAACAATATTCATGGTCTTCAGTGACTATCATTAAGTTGCTTTAAAAGCTTCATTAATTTATCATACTATTTAGATATCTATTTGCAGAAATTCAGTGTAGAGATCGTTGCAAAATCTTTTTTTTTTTAAGATTTTATGTATTTATTAGGGAGAGAGAGTGAGGGGGGAGCAGAAGGAGAGAAACAAGCAGACTCTGAGATGAGCACAGAGCACAGCATGGAGCTCTATCCCACAACCCTGAGATCATGACCTGGGCTGGAATCAAGAGTCAGGTGATTAATGGACTGAGCCACTCAGGCACCCCAACAAAATCTTTTCTGAAGCAGAGGATTAATTCAGTAGTCTATTTTAATCTCCCCAAGCCATCTACATATATGGCCTGAAATGAACACTTTACACAGACATTTAAATAAATGAGGCCTTGTCCTTCAACTCTTATTCACATATAGTGAGTTCTTTTAGAGATATTCAATAGCATTCCAGATTTTGCAGAGTAAAACTCATTATTCTTCCTTAAAAAAAAATTGTGACACATAGAAAAAAATTTCAAATATTTTTATGTATGTAGTCAAGCCTATAGTATACTCTGGGAAGTAAAAATTCTACAAACTTGATAAGCATACATTTCCCCCAATAATGACCGTAACTTATACCATAATTCAAACTTACCATTGATCCCACATTTTCTCACCATGTTATTTTAAAATAGTAATGGGTTTTTAATCAGTGTGAATAGTACACTTAAGAAGTGATATTTATTCTGGGTACCCTCATAAGTTGTAACATTGCCTCTAATTTTTCTTACATATATTTTTCAGTTTCTTAATACTGATTTTAGTGTATCTAAAGGCTCTCATTAATTATATTAACTTCAGAGCTATTTCAAAGAAGTATTTCATTTTTTTAATGCTCTGCAGTATCCTTTCCCCCAAATCCTAACAATACGGATATGTATCTACTTTCTGTTTATCTCTCCAGATGTGTACAATTACATAAAAGAATTCTTATCCCCTCAGCAGCTAAAATTTTCATATGTAAACATCATGAACTATTCTTATACATTTTTTTCAGAATTGATGAGTAAAATACCTGTTTCTTTCTTTCTTTCTTTCTTTCTTTCTTTCTTTCTTTCTTTCTTTCTTTCTTTCTTTCTTTCTTTCTTTCTTTCTTTCTTTCTTCTCTCTCTCTCTCTCTCTCTCTCTCTCTCTCTCTCTCTCTCTCTCTCTTTTAAAGATCTTATTTATTCGACAGAAATAGAGACAGCCAGAGAGAGAGGGAACACAAGCAGGGGGAGTGGGAGAAGAAGCAGGCTCATAGCGGAGGAGCCTGATGTGGGGCTCGATCCCATAATGCCGGGATCACACCCTGAGCCGAAGGCAGACGCTTAACCGCTGTGCCACCCAGGCGCCCCAATACCTAGTTTCTATACTCTCTTAACATAACTATACTAGTGAAAGCACTATGATTTTCACAAAATGACAGACATTAATTTAAAAATAAATGTTTTTAAATGAATATTAATTTGTTATTACAACCACAATCAGAAATAGGCTAAATTCTCAGGGTTTCCATTTAAAAAGAATAAAAAAATCCAATTCTCATTAACAAAACTATTTAATTTAACTTGCATGAATAGTATTGTGGTAGCTTGACTTCTTTATTTGTAAAATCAATGCCATTTCTTTATTTTTCTTCCTTAATATATTCATGGATTTTTTTCTCATTAACACTTACATTGCTCTAACTACTACTTTGCTAGATTTCTTCTTCTCTTCACTCTCTCTCTCCATATTAGAAAATGTATTATTCTTGTCAAGAGAAGCCTGTATCTATTCCTGTCTGCACATTTCTCAGTATGAATGCTTTTATGAAAAATTATTCAGTTGGTCATATTCATAATTGTGAAGGTTATCATTTCAAAACTTGAAATGAAAAATGAATATGCCCACTGGTATTCTTTTTGGTGACCCTTATTTCAAAGAAAGAATATGAAAAATCTTCCATGTCTTTTCATCTTCCAAATATGTCATAAAATTAACTTATCAAAGAAAATTAGAAATTAAAAGCTCCTGATTGCTCAAAGTTCTTAGTAGTCATATGCTCTCTCTACACAAGATCTGGAGTCAGAAAAGCTTTCCCTGATTTGAGACTAAACTACCAGACATGGTAAGGTGTTAAGTGTGCTGATATGTTAAATTCTATATAAATACCTGCTTCATGCATCATATCTGAAAGTCCAACATTTAATCCAAAGCTAGTCCTTAATTGTGAAATGTGGCAAACTGACAGGGGTACTATTGTAGGATAGGAAGCAAAATTTTGTTTGTTTGTTTGTTTGTTTGTTGCCTGTTCAAATTGAATCACTCTGGGCAGTTCAGTTCCCTGTTGCATTTCTGCTTTGCCACTGGGGAGAACGGATGAAGAACTACCTTGTTCTAGATCATCTAATTCAAGCACCTTCATTCAGCACATAAAATATGCCATAAACTGCACCACCCCCTAAGTTATCAAAAAAAATATGGGTCATACTAATGAACTATACTTACCAAACCAAGATGACAACTCACTTTTAATAAAAGATTAGATTAAAAGTATTAATTTCAAACTCAAAAGCATGGTCTGTTTTGTTTAACCACACTATCCACATCATTCTCCCTTAGGACCCTGGGGGCATTCTCTACTGAACAATTGGTGCTCATATTTCTGAATCATACTCTACTGATTTATCTCCTAAGATGTTATTGAGACATGATGTCTAAACTCTCCTTGCCCACCTGGCTGATGCCTACTCACACTTCAAGATTCAGCATAGAAGAGTATAACCCTAGAAAACTTTTCCTGATCTCCTAAGATACAGTGTTCTATTCACTGTATCTTTAAAACAGCAACACTTTTAAATGAATAGAAGACTTCTTTTTTGCACTAAATGGATAACTTTTATAGAGAATGAAAAATGAATCCTGCTTCTTTGTATATCTATAAAGTAGCTTAGACCTTGATACAAATGCTTGAGAGAAATTTATTTGATTTTCAATGTAATATTCTCTACATCCATGCCATTTTTGTGTCTAACTCTCCCTAGCAAGTAGTTGCAAACTCCATTCTCATCTTTCAGTCCATGCAGTAATCTACCTTCTAACCTTTGCCCTTAGCTTTAGCCTTGCAGTCTAAGAGGACGGGCAACAGAAATTGGCTGTCCTCTCTGCTGAGAAGACATATGTCCCACTTCTCCCTGTATAGTCACTGCTACAAACACACAGACACAGAAACAGATACACTTTCTTGTTTAATTATAAAAAAAACTTTATTCTGCATAAAGCTATCTAGAAAATAAGTCTTCCTTTGTGGCAATAGTTACTTTAGAAAGTCCTGAGCTTGAGTTTGTACCCTTTGCACGTAGGAAGCCCAAATCTTAGATAAGGTGTTACACTCTCACTGGATGGAATCACTGATTTATATTTAACGGGGAGAAGTGGCACTGAGACAATCAACTTCTTGTTTAGGGCTGCCTCGTCAAGTGTATAGGAACATTTCAGGGAGCAGCACCTCTTTATTTGGGTGATTTACTCCTTCTGACTTTACCAATAGGGCTGCTTAATATACAGCAGGAGACCTAGACCAGATTTTCCTAATGAGGCCTTCTAGTTATTAACTTACATTTTACTGGGATAACTATAGACTTCCTTCTAGTGCCTGTCCTTAAGCTAATTGGTTTAATCCAATCTTTTTCTGAAGGATAAAGTGACCTGTTCAAAGGCACTAATGTTTTTAGTGGAGGACTAGTTTGGGGAGCCCAGTGTTCCTATTTCCCAGGATACTGACTTTCTGAATTTAATGCCCTGTGTGTTTTTGATACTAAGAAATATGAAGTATTTTTTTTCTCTAATTTGCTTCAGAAAAGGGTGTTGGGGGATGCAAGTCCAGCAAGAGGAAGCGGTTAGGATTAATGTTCACAGTAATAAATACCTTTCCTTTGAATCATGAATTATATTGATAGCAGTTATCTAATTTTCATGCTTTTTTGACAGATGGGGAACAGATGGTTATTAGTTTCATGAAAATAACAAGTGGTAGAATTAAATAGTAAAATATTTACTGGACTTTATACCAAAATTCCAGTAGTGTGAATTTTATTGGTAGAGTTTGCGTGTTGCAAAAACTGCAAAGCGAATCAGCCTCTGCAGACACACGGTGCCTCTGGCTGAGCGTAGAGATGTAATTAATTTCCTTTAAGATATTCTGGACTCTAAACATGAAGCTATTAAAGTATCACAGACTCTTACCTGTGGGAAGAAACATTAAATTTTGTTTCCCTTCCATGTACAAATGTACAAAATCACCTTCATTACATGATTCAACAGCATGGATTTATAATTATACTTAGTCACAGTGCTTGCAGAGTTTTTACCCGAGACATAATTTGTCTGGTGGATGATATGCACAAGGACTGTGGTTTGCATTCTCATTGACGGTTTTTCCTTCCGATCGGTAACTTTGACCATTTATATCTTAGAGAGATTCTTTAATCAGTTAATTTTTTGGTAAATCATCTTATATATTTCAGATTGCTTATATATTTGAAAGATGCTTCAATTTTTGGTTCACTGTATCTGTGAAGTCTTTTAACTGGGTTACAATGGAAAACTACAAATATAAGGATCATTTGACACATAACTATGTACATATTTGAGCAAAACCATTCTAAAAAGATGTATACTTTCTCTATAGAGCTGTACCCTCTGTAGAATCAGATAATTAATGCTGATCATGCCTGAGTCCAACCAAATGCAATTGTTCAATGTCCAGTTTATTCTACCACTTGAGAAAAACCACTTCCAGGGTTGCATGCTGTGTCTACAGTTAAATATTGTGCATGTGTTATGCCAATAGTAATTCAACCCATTCCCTTCACCTCTCAAGGCTACAGTTTATTCATCTGTAAAATTAGAACAATTTTACTCTAAATTTGCATTTGCTTTGTTAAAAAATTATTTTTAATGTATTGTAAATGAGGCAAGATAATGATGCTCTTATAAATGTGAGGTCAAGTAACAAGAGAATCATTTGGCATGTCACCAACATATCACACATACCATAATTGATTTAGTACATGTAAAGTGATATCAAAAATCCCTTGTTCGAGTTCTGTAGATCTTGGCTCATAGTATAAGAGAAGCATTTAACTGAAAATTACAGTAGAAAGTCTAATATTTCTTTATTCCTTTAATCTAAAAGAGGGTAAGACTTAGTAAATAAAAAATTTAAAATATCTTTAATTTCTGTTTGAACTGCCATGATTTACATTAATTTTTAAAAAAATGAATCAGTGTACTGAAATGTGTATGTATATGTGTAGTATTATTTTGATGTGCAGATTTAAAAGGTACTCATAGATATTTACTAGTAATTTAAATAATATTTTTTAAATTATAAAACGTTATATTTTATTCTCATACTTTTGTGGATGACTTTTTTACATTTATTTTTTTATTTTATTTTATTTTCTTAAAAAGATTTTATTTATTTATTTGTTATTTTAAATGTTTTTTTTATTATGTTATGTTAGTCATCATACAGTACATCCCTGGTTTCTGATGCAAAGTTCGATGATTCACTAGTTGCATATAACACCTGGTGCACCATGCAATACATGCCCTCCTTACTACCCATCACCAGTCTATCACATTCCCCCACCCCCCTCCCCTCTGAAGCCCTCAGTTTATTTCTCAGAGTCCATAGTCTCTCATGCTTCATTCCCCCTTCTGATTACCCCCCCTTTTTTATCCCTTTCTTCCCCTACCGATCTTCCTAGTTCTTGTGTTCCATAGATGAGAGAAATCATATGATAATTGTCTTTCTCTGCTTGACTTATTTCACTTAGCATTATCTCCTCCAGTGCTGTCCATGTTGAGGCAAATGTTGAGAACTCGTTCTTTCTGATTGCTGAGTAATATTCCATTGTATATATGGACCACAACTTCTTAATCCAGTCATCTGTTGAAGGGCATCTCGGCTCCTTCCACGATTTAGCTATTGTGGACAATGCTGCTATGAACATTGGGGTGCATATGGCCCTTCTCTTCACTACGTCTGTATCTTTGGGGTAAATACCCAGTAGTGCAATGGCTGGGTCATAGAGTAGCTCAATTTTTAAGTTTTTAAGGGACCTCCACACTGTTTTCCAGAGTGGCTGTACCAACTTGCATTCCTACCAACAATGTAGGAGGGATCCCCTTTCTCCACATCCTCTCCAGCAATTGTTGTTTCTTGCCTTGTCAATTTTTTCCATTCTAACTGGCATAAGGTGGTATCTTAGTGTGGTTTTGATTTGAATTTCCCTGATGGCTAATGATTTTGAACAATGTTCATGTGTCTGTTAGCCATTTGTAGTCATCATTGGAAAAGTGTCTGTTCATATCTTCTGGCCATCTTATGATTTGTTCATTTGTTTTTCACGTATTGAGTTTGTGAAGTTCTTTGTAGATCTTGGATACCAGTCTTTTATCTGTAGCATCATTTGCAAATATATTCTCCCATTCCGTGGGCTGCCTCTTAGTTTTTTTGACTGTTTCCTTGGCTGTGCAGAAGCTTTTGATCTTGATGAAGTCCCACAAGTTCATTTTGTCTTTTGTTTCTCTTGCTTTTGGAGATGTGTCATGAAAAATGTTGCTTTGGCCGATGTCATAGAGGTTGCTGCCTATGTTCTCCTCTAGGATTTTGATGGATTCCTGTCTCATATCGAGGTCTTTCATCTATTTGGAGTTTGTCTTTGTGTATGGTGTGAGAGAGTGGTCAAGTTTCATTCTTTTGCATGTAGCTGTCCAATTTTCCCAGCACCATTTATTGAAGAGACTGTCTTTTTTCCACCGGATGTTTTTCCCTGCTTTATCAAAGATAGTTGCCGAAAGAGCCAAGGGTCCATTTCTGGGTTCTCTTTTCTGTTCCATTGGTCAATGTGTCTGTTTTGTGCCAATACCACACTGTCTTTGAGATCACAGCTTTGTAGTACAGCTCAAAATCCGGCATTGTGATGCCCCTAGCTTTGTTTTTCCTTTTCAACAGTTCCTTGGTGATTTGGGGCCTTTTCTGGTTCCATACAAATTTAAGGACTATTTGTTCCAGCTCTTTGAAAAATGTCATTCGGTATTTTGATTGGGATAGCGTTGAAAGTGTAGATTGCTCTGAGTAGCATGGACATTTTAACTATGTTAATTCTTCCGATCCATGAGCATGGAATATTTTTCCATCTTTTGTGTCTTCCTCAATGTCTTTTAAGAGTGATTTATAGTTTCTAGAATATAGGTCCTTTACGTCTCTGGTTAAGTTAATTCCAATGTAACGTATGGTTTTTGGTGCTATTGTAAATGGGATGGATTCCCTAATATCTCTTTCTTCGGTCTCATTATTCGTGTATAGAAATGCAACTGATTTCTGAGCATTGATTTTGTATCCTGCCACATTACTGAATTGCTCTATAACTTCTAACAGTTTTGGAGTGGATTCTTTCGGGTTTTCCCTATAGAGTATCATGTCATCTGCGAAGAGGGACATTTTGACTTCTTCTTTGCCGTTTTGGATACCTTTGATCCCTTTTTGTTGTCTGATTGCTGTTGCAAGGACTTCTAGTACTATGTTGAATAATAGTGCCGAGAATGGGCGTCCTTGTCGTGTTCCTGATCTTAAAGGAAAGGCTTCCAGCTTTTCCCCATTGAGAATGATATTTGCTGGAGGCTTTCCATAGATGGTTTTTATGAGATTGAGGAATGTACCCTCTATCCCTACACTCTGAAGGGTTTTAATCAGGAAAGGATATTTTGTGAAATGCTTTTTCTGCATCTATTGAGAGAATCATATGATTTTTGACTTCTTCCTTCTGGATAAAATATAAGACACCGATTGATTTGCAAATGTTGAACCACTCTTCCACCCCAGGGTTGAATCCCACTTGGTCATAATAGATAATCCTTTTAATGTACTGTTGGATTCTATTAGCCAGGATCTTGTTGAGAATTTGGATGTCCATATTCATTAGGGAAATCTGTCTGTAATTCTCCTTTTTGATGGGGTCTTTGCCTGGTTTGGGGATCAAGGTAATATTGGCCTCATAGAATGAGTTTGGTAGCTTCCCTTCTGTTTCTATTTTTTTGAATTAGCTTTAGGAGAATAGGTATTATTTCTTCTGTGAATGTTTGGTAGAATTCCCCAGGAAAATCATCTGAGCCTGGAGTTTTGTTATTTGGAAGGTTGTTTATCACTGACTCAATTTCTTCATAATTAATTGGCCTGCTTAAAAAATCAATTTCTTCCGGTTTCAGTCTTGGTAGTTTATAGGTTTCCAGGAAGTCATCCATCTCTTCCAGATTGCTTAATTTATTGGCATAAAGCTGTTGATAAAAGTTTCTAATAATCCTTCCAATTTCATTGGTGTTGTTTGTGACCTCTCCTTTTTCATTCGTAATTTTATTAATTTGGGTCCTTTCTCTATTCTTTTGGATACGTCTTGCCAGTGGTCAGTCAATTTTATTAATTCTTTCAAAGAACCAGCTTCGAGTTCTGTTGATCTGCTCTACTGTACTCCTGGTTTCTAATTCATTGATTTCTGCTCTAATCTTGGTCAACTGCTTCCTAGTGCATGAATTAGGCCTGTCCCTCTGTTGCTGTTCCAGCTTCATGAGGTGAGAATATAAAAACTGCATTTTAGATTTTTCTATTCTTTTGAATGAGGCTTGGATGGCTATGTATTTCCCCCTTAGGACTGACTTTGCAGTATCCCATAGGTTTTGGACTATTGTGTTTTCATTCTTGTTGGTCTCCATAAATTGTTTAAATTGATTTTTGATTTCCTGGTTTATCGAGTCATTCCTGAGGAGGATGGTTCTTAGTCTCCAAGTGTTTGAGTTTCTTCCAAAATTTTCCATGTGGTTGAGTTCCAATTTCAGAGTGTTGTGGTCTGAGAATATGCAGGGAATAATTTTAGTCTTTTGGTATCGGTTGAGATCTGTTTTGTGACCCAGAACATGGCCTATTCTTGAGAATGTTCCATGGGCATTAGAATAGAATGGGTATTCTGTGGTTCTGGGGTGTAGTGTTCTATATATATCTATGAGGTCCAACTCGTCGAGTATGGCATTCAAAGCTCGTGTTTCTTTATTAATTTCTTGCATAGGTGATCTATCTATTGCTGATAGTGGAATGTTGAGGTCCCCTACTATTAACGTATTTTTATCTCTATATCTCTTTATTGTGGTTAAGAGTTGGCTTGTGTATCTTGCTGCTCCCCTGTTGGGGGCATATATATTTATAATTGTCATATCCACTTGTTGGATACATCCTTTAAGAATAATATAGTGCCCTTCTGCATCTCTACCTATAGTCTTTAGTTTAAAATCGAATCTGTCTGATATGAGCATTGCTACCCCAGCTTTCTTTTAAGGTCCATTGGCGTGAAAGATGATATTCCATCCCTTTATGTTCAGTCTGAATGTATCTTTAGCTTCAAAATGAGTCTCTTGTAGACAGCAAATGAATGGGTCATGTCTTTTTATCCAATCTGCAACCCTGTCGTGTTTAATGGGAGAATTTAGGCCATTTACATGAAGACTGAATATTGAGAGATATGATTTTAATGATGCCATGTTGCCTGTAAAGTCTTTGTTTCTATAGATTGTGGATTTCTGTTCTGTATCACTCTTGGAGCCTTTTTACTTTTATAGAACCCCCCCTTAATATCTCCTGTAGGGCTGGTTTCGTGGTTACGAAATTGGTCAATGACTGGCGATTCTGGAAGGTCTTTATTTCTCCATCAATTCTGAATGGCAGCCTAGCTGGATATAGGATCCTTGACTGCATGTTTTTCTCTGAAAGAGCTTTAAAAATGCCCCCCCACCCCCAACCCTTTCTCTCATTCCAGGTCTGTGTAGACAGGTCTGACATAATTCTGATACCTTTGCCTTGGTATGTGAGAAATTTTTTTGCCCTGGCCACTTTCAATACTGTATCCTTGGATCTAATATTTGTGAATTGTACTATGACGTGACGTGGCGTAGGTTTGTTGTGGTTGAGCTTGGGAGGGGTCCTCTCTGCCTCTTGGACACGAATGCTTGTTTCCTTTGCTAGATTAAGGAAGTTTTCAGCTACAATTTGTTCAAATATCTCTTCTAGACCTCTGTGTTTCTCCACCCCCTTGGGGATGCCGATGATTCTGACATTGGAACGTTTCATTGAGTCAGTAATCTCCCGTAACGTACATTCTTGAGAATGGATTTTTTTTGAGCCAGATTTTATTTTAGCTTTTTCTTTTACTAACCCATCCTCCAATTCGCCGATACGTTCTTCTGCCTCTTTCACCCTGGCCGTCAGAGCCTCTATTTTTTACTGCATTTGGCTCATAGAATTTTTAATTTCTGCCAGATTCGCTCTCATTTCCGCCCTTAGAGATTCTATATTCTCATTAACATTTTCATTAATACTTTTTTCAAGTCTACACATCATCTTGACCATTGTTACTCTGAATTCCATTTCTGATAATTTGGTTATATCCATATCCATTAGTTCTGTGGCAGAGGCCACAGACTCATTGTCTTTTCTTTGCTGGGGGGGACTTCTCCTTCTCGTCATTCTGATGAGGAGAGGTTGCAGGGTTGTCCAGAGCCCAAATTATTGACTGGGACCCAGGCCGTGCGCCCTTGTTTTATAGGGATCTTAGGGATGTGGGCTTCTTGATTTTTCAGCCTGCCTTCTGGGGGAGGGGCCTGCTGCGCCGATACTCAGGCAACCCTGTTTGGGTAGAATCTTGTGTCCCCTGCGAGGGGGAATGGGGGGTGGGCACGCTGTGAGCCGGTGTTTCCAGGCTTTTGTTCTCTGGCGGCTTTCCCTGGCGGTTTGCTGTGCCTCTTCTGAGAGTCAGAGCAGCAGTGGCCGAATCTCAGCCTCTGTCTCAGAACAGAGGGATCACGGACCATTCTCCACTGTTGTTCTGGCCATTTTAACTCTGTTACTGTTGGTGCTGCTCAACCCTGCAGCTTCCGGGGATGTGCGCCCCACACCTGGCTTCCCAGCCCTCACTTCCAGGGCTGGTGCATCCTGTCCTTTGTGTTTCTAACACCGCCAGCCGCCAGCCGCCCCGGCGCGCTCCGGAGCTCCTGGTCTCAGACTGGTTCCAGTGAGCACACAGAGCTCCATTTCAGTCTGGTGGCGCACGTTCCCGGCTCACGGTCTCAGTCTGCTCTCTCGGGGGTGCCGGGGGTGCCGGTCACGAGTCCGCCCGCTCCCCCAGCAGGTGGCTACCGCTTCCTGGGGCACAAACACAGTGGCTCCCTCCCCCTTCTGTTTATCTTCCAATATCTGTGCGCGGCTTCATGGCTCCCTGCTTCCTACCTCAATACTCAGCGCTGGAGATGTTCATTTGTAGAGATCCAGATTAACCTTCCTGCGTCTCAGCCTGATTCTGTGGATGTTCAGGCTGGTCTGGTACCTATCCAGCTCAACTCAGGGGACCGGCTGAAAAAGGGGTCCCCTACTCCTCTGCCATCTTAACTCCTCCTTTAAATAATATTTTTAAATATGAAGTCATTTTGTCTTCTGTTTTAGAAATGTTCTGATTCTGAAATTTTCTTACAAAAAACCTTGTCTAAAAAATTTTTCATGATTTCATTTGAATATATTTTAGAATAACATTGATGACTTGATATTGATAATGACAGTGAGGTTGACTATAAAAATTAACATTTATTGAAGATGCATTAAATACCAGGCAGTGTCCAAAATGCTCACATTACCTTACTTAATCCACATAATAATTCCACAAGACAGATGCTAATATTAACCCAATTTTAAAATTATCATACTCAGGTGCTGACAGTTAAGTGTGTTGCCAAAGGTCAGCTTATAGAGTATTGTGGAATTAGTCTGCACCCTAGCTCCTGACTCCAGTGGCTTTCCTCTAGGTCTTTTTAAAATTCAACCATTATCATATAAATAGCCAATATTAAGGTAAAAAAGGCACCCAACATCGTTAGTTATTAGGGAAATAAAGTTAAAACCACAATGAGAGGGGCACCTGGGTGGCTCAGTCAGTTAAGTGTCTGCCTTCGCTCAGATCATGGTCCCCAGTCCTGGGATTGACCCCATGTCAGGCTCCCGGCTTGGTGGGGAGCCTGCTTCTCCCTCCCCTTGCTTCTTCTCTCTCTCTTTCTCTCTCTCTCTCAAATAAATAAATTTAAAAAGTATTTATTTATTTGAGAGAGAAAGTGAGAGAGAGAGCACAAGCCAAGCGGAAAGGCAGAGGGAGAAGCAGGCTCCCCACCAAGCAGGGAGCCCAACATAGGGCTCTATTCCAGGACCCTGGGATCACGACCCCAGCCGAAGTCAGACGCCCAACTGACCGAGCCACCCAGGCACCCCATTAAATAAAATATTCTTAAAAAACACAATAAGATATGACTTCACACACACTAAGATAACTGTAATAGCAACAAAGCGTTGAAAGATATTGGAATATCAGAGCCCTCATACATTGCTGGTGGTAATGCATAATGGTACAGCAGTTTGGAAAAACTATTTTGTAGTTCCTCAAAATGTTAATAGTAGCCATGTTGCTTTGTCATTCCTTCTCATGGGTATATACCCAAAGCCACACAAAAACTTGTACACAAATATTTATAGCAGCATTCTTCATAACAGCCAGAGGCAGAAACAACTCATTCCTGAATCAGTGAAAACCACAAAATGTGGCTTATCCCTTCAATGGAATATTATTCAATAATAAAAAGAAATGAAGGACTGATACATGATACACCATGGATGCAGTTTGAAGACCTTATGCTAATTGAAAGTATCCAGTCACAAAAGACCACTTATTATATGATTCCATTAAATATGAAATGTTTAGGCACCTTTATAGTGACAGAAAGTAGGTGAGTGGTTGTTTAGGGCTTTGGGGAAGGAAGAATGTGGAGTGATTGTTAGTGGGAATGGTATCCTTTTTGGTAGGTCATGTAGAGGTATGGTGTTGGTTGCACAACTGTGAATATATTTTAAAAACCAGTATTGTACACTTGGAATGAGTTAATTTTATGGTGTGGGAATTATATATCAATAAAACTTTTAAGAAATAAATTATAAAACATAAAGCTTGAAACAAAAGAGGAAGTGGTTGGGGAAAAGCATATGCTTAAATTCTTAACTGTTTTTTTCTCTTTTCCAAAATTAGCTATAATATAAAACAAAAATAGAAAAATTGGAATTTCTTCTGCTGAATACTTAATTCTTAGGAAAGATGGTTAATATTGAGACAATTACCAAACATTAATAGTTGTGTGCTTTTTCTCCCTAATCCCTAAGTAATACTGATCAATAATTTTATTCTTTTTGGTAAAAATACTCATCCCCATGATTCAGTCTTTTTGTTTTTAAAATGAAAATTGGTCCAAAAATAATACAAAAGTGGGTCACAGAACACTTTAATTTGATTTTTATGTCTTATTGCATATAACCCAATATCTACTGCAAGCCATTTGCATAAGTAAAAATCACTAAAGTACTATTTTAAGAAATCGATATTTTAGCTAAAAATTATTGAATGGCAATATAAAAATCAGCAAAAAATTCCATGCAAAATATAGTTGAATTTATTTTTATACCAATCTATAAATTTAAGTGGTTAAAACAATGTAATATCATAAAATTGGGAAGCAAAATCAAGTGTGTTAGTAAATATGATAATCTCCGTAAATATTTCCAGGAGGAGGCTATGCATTAAAAATTTTAAAAATTAACTTTTGATAACCACTGTCCTCTTACCTGTTACTCTAAACACAACCTGATTATTTTGAATTTTCACAAGTATTTTTGTGATCAAAGAAAAATCATCATATAAGATTAAAATTCTTGCAGACGATACTTTTAGAATCCTGAACTATTTATTTTCAGCTTAAAATAGAAATTAAGGTAAACTAAAGCACGTTAATCTAAGACATCAAAATGTATCCCCATCTACCAAGTTTTACCTAGAGTTAACTTGAGTCACTGTAAAGATGAGGACAATGAACATGAATGAGTGATTTTTTGTTCTTGTTGCCACACCCTTTTAATTGCATAATAATGTACATATTCATGTAATCTTCTAAATCACTGAGGAAGTATATAAATAATATGATTTTCTAGCTTCTAAATTAATTCCTTTGTCTTTAGTCATTATTTTCAATTAATTCTGAAATGGTTCATATTCTTTCTTCCTTCTTCCACTAAGTCTCTAAAGCAGGGATTCTCCCAGCAGGCACACACTGCTGGGTTTAGAGTGTGTATTTAGAATGATGCTAACACAAGCTTCAGTACTGTTCCGGTATCTTTAAGCCTTCAAATCAATTTTAAAACACTGGTCTTAATTTTTTTCTCTCTGTACCATTTAAAAGGAAATTGCAGCATTTGAAAAATTTCATCCACTTTGCAATCTCTTATCTCATCGCTTTCTCCCCCTTCTATTATAACCCTTCTATCGTCTTGATTATACCTATTATACTTTCCTTCTAGGGGAAAAATAGCAAGCTACTGAAAAGAGTGCTTCCATTACAAAATAGAGAAGCATTACATTCAAAACAGTTTTCAGGGTAAAAAAAAATAGGAAAAATAGAGAACAGCTGCATTTTCATTATTACTCTAATTTATTCTCCCTTTATTCACTCTGAGCGTAAGTGTCAGGCATGGACTGTGGCTTCTCTATGTATTTTGCATTGTGTTTGTCATTCTTGCTAGCTTAGTCCAAGTTTAGAATTAAGTCAACCAGAAGACAAAATCTGCCCCAAAGGTTGGTGTAATTAAAATGGCACAGTTTGTTTCCAACAACATATTTCTTAGGTTCTTGTAATGGTATGAGAGATCATCACTCCTTTTGAAATTATTATGTTACAGTTGTATAGAAAGATTAAGTAAAGCTTAATTGGTGATTATATACTCATAGTGAAAAAGAAAAGTTTGTAACAAGTTTATAAAGGAAAAACATGTTGAAAATCATTTTAGATAATATGTTGAATTCAGTACATAGTGTAATTCAGAGAAATGAATATTTAGGAATTTTTAGATGGCAGGATGTGTTCTTAGAATTATGAAATATTTCATTCAGTAAAGACTTTTATGACTTTGAAATCTAGAGAGGAATTCATAATGGTAATATAAAAAAGGTAGTAATTTTATCATAATGATTAGCACGTTCATCTTTAAAAATAAATTAAAACCATATATTTTCTGTCTTGAGCACTGTTGCTTACATAGTATTATTTATATCTTCATCTCATTTCTCTCTTTTTTCCATAGAAAAAGCGTATTAATTATATAGAAAGGGACAGTGACTGTTTCAGAGTGTGAAGTGTATCATCTTCATTTGTGTTCACATATGAACTGAAATAAGCAGTTAACAGGTATTGAAATGGCTCTTTATTAGTTTAAAACTTGATCCATTTCATTCACATCTTCCGACCTCAAAAGTGATCAATCTTCTACAATTTTCATATAAACTCTCCTTGATATCCTGTAGCAGCATATAAAATGGCCTTTTTTTCAGTGAAACTCATTTCTGTCAAGTCCAAATCTAGGAAAGCAGGACTTACAGAAAAGAAGTCTGTGTTCAGATTCCTTCCTGTTGCTAAATCATAATTCTCACGAAGCCAGTATGATGTTTACCACAGCTATTTGTGGTAGTTATTATTGAATTTCACCATATATTTGTTCTCTGTTCCTGAGACATGTTAAATCGTTCACCTCTTAACTCCCTTGTGGTTGAATTGTGTCTTGAGACAAGTGCATTAATTGGTGGCGTGAGGATTATCTGGTGTTATTTTTCTCTGTTCTTGCAATCAGCAACATTAGTGATGATGTCTGCTCTCTCAACCTGGGTCTTAGAGTGAAGACAAGAGTAAAAAGGAACTTAATCAGTGATGGATATATATACAGAATAAATGAAACATTAATCTCTGTTTCCTACAAGCTACTAAGATTTTGAGTTTGTAATTTCAGCAAATAGAAGTCATAGAAACTAATAAAGAATTGTTAGGTTCATAGTTTGGATTATTATTTTAAGTATTTTCTAGTTAAATAAGCTCAAAATCACACTGGAAAAGATTTATCAAATGTATTAATTTTCAACTAGCATGCGAAATGAAATCTCAAACTTTTATAAACACAGTAGGAACTATGAAAGTCATTCTAACTACATTATGAATTTAATGTCTTAATGGCCTTTAAATATATTCAGGTATTATCCAAAATAATTTTAATTTACAAATCAGGAGACTTATCATCATTGATGCCACTTCTTCCAATGTAGACACCTTTCACTGGTATTATTTTATATCAGTTTCATTTAGGGATGCCTGGGTGGCTCAGTTGGTTAAGCATCTACCTTCAGCTAGGTAGTGATTCCAAGGTCCTGGCATCAAGCCCTCATCTGGCTCCCTGCTCAGCAAGGGGTCTCCGTCTCCCTCTGCCCCCTCCCCTATTCATTCTCTCTCTCTCTCTCTCTCTCTCTCTCTCTCAGTTTTCCTCCCAAATAAATAAATAAAATCTTTAAAATAAATAAGTTTAATATAATAAATTCCAAGCTTCTTTCTGGAAATTTCTATTCACTTTTCCTGGTTTTATTTATTCTTGCTATGTAGATGCAACCCTACTTACTTATATAAAGCTCTTCAAATGTCAAATATTTGAAAAGAACCAAATAACTTTAAATGACTTTTTTTGTAACTGCTGAATCCATTCCATTTTTCTCTACTTATTTTCAAATGTATGCTAACTAGAATGCTTCTTGAAAATTTCTTCTTTTTGAAGTTCTGTGCTTCTTAAAAGCATTTTTCAATGACATAACCTCAATTGCATAAATTGTTTTGGCAAACACTTAAAAAATAAGGTATGTTAAATTGCTAACTTTAATTGTGTTTATTGTCTTCTAAAATCCTTAACTTTTTTTTTAGTTCTTCTATTAAGCCTCACCTCCCCTACCCCTTGTCCTTAGGAATTTTGTATTTGGTTCTAAGGTTCATATCCAAATTAAATATTGTATTTTTAGATTTGATCTGCAATTTCCTATTCTTATTGAAGTTGTTTTGGATCATGAAACAATCAGAGATTCTATGAGAAATATATGTTGCTACTACAAGTATTATCTGTCCTTTAAATTCTGAATTTGCATTAATGTCATTAATAAAAATGTAGAAAAGAACAGATAGGACCTCTGAGAAATGCCCTCCAGGATGACAGCAATTGATTTATGAAGATTTTCTAGTTCTGAACATTATTAGTAGTCCACAATCATTTCCTGATATCCACCCTATTTCGTGGCATTTGGTTCTCTAAATCTCAAGAGGAATTTTGTCACAAAAGATTTCCAAGGAAATAGAAATAGAGTTAGTGAATTTGTCTGGGCACTTTGAAGGATAAAAAGCAAATGCTGTGCTTGGGGCTTGTTTAAAGTAGTCAGAAACAGTACTGGCCATGTCTGGGACATAGGAGATGCTAAGAATCATCTCTCACTTGAGTATAAAACATTTTAAAAAATCAGAGAAACCAGGATGCATAAAAGGAGATAGAGATATCCAAAGAATGGGTGGAAGGCGTCCAAACAAGTAACAGGGAGTCAACAAAATTATATGGCAGGTAAGAGGTACCCATAAATTTTGTTTAGACAGGGAGTAGATGAATGAAGGAAATGCTCTTTAAGTCTTCTGTAAGGACTAGAAAGTTTTCTTCAGTGGATATTCAGTCATCTAGGTAAGGTATAAGGCAGCTCTTTAGATACACAAGTCTTAGTACCACCTGAACTATTTATACTTAACAAGAAAGGTAAAATCTTACCAGTTTGGCATCTTCTCCCTGTTCAGAATGAATAGGAGTATTGTACAACAACAGTATCTAATAGGTGGGACATCCATTACTGATCTGTACCTATTTTCATAATATTTTGTTGTATCTGTCTGAAAGGACTGTCTTCCCCTTAAGAAAATTTTGAATTATTTTACTAATATCATTTGCTGAATGATTAGTGTAAATCTGGATCAGATTTCTGAAGAAGTACCAATTCATCCAATTTAGAATAGCTGAAGAAAAATTTATAATGAAAATCTGCCTTAATTCTGTTGCACAATTAGCACATTTGCTATCCACACTATTCCTTCATAAGTATACGGATTTTATGTTTTTTAATCCATAGTGCCTTCATGACCTTGTCCTTAAAAAAATATTTTATTTTTTAAAATCACAATCTTTGTAACAAAATAAAATTGTTATATCAAAAAAATAATCAAAAACTTTGACATAAGGAAAATAATTCATACAAAACCATAAGCAATTCAAGCCACTAAAGTAAATATGTTGCAAGGAAGCTTACAGCTACAATATAATAGTTTTAATTCTTTGCTTGTCATGTTGTCATTGACTTGTATGTGATACCAGGATGGACACAACAGAGATAAATGAAAATTTCAAGGGAAAACTGCCTTTCTTGGAGAGTATGCTTCCCTCAAAAAGGGTGATATCAATTTATGAAAGTAAAAATGTCCATTATTTTCTTGGAAATTTCTTATTATGGTGAAAACCGATAAAGTAGTAATGTTTGCCATAAAAGCCTTTTTATCTGAGATGCTAAATGGAATATTGAAGAAAGAACCTTGTGGAAAAATCATAGAGAAACCATTTAACATTTAACATCTGCACATTCTTTGCAATCTAAGGCTATGCAATTTTCTGCAAAAAGGTGGAAAGGAAAATTAATACATCTTCTACACCTAACATAGCTACTCTCTGAACCTAAGATGTAGGACTGAGTGTATTTAAATTTTAAAATTAACTGAGTAAGACTAGTAGTAGCCAAAAATTCATTCTGTTCTTGTTTTACCCGTTTTTTTTTTAATTAATGCCTTGTAGCAAATTTTAAATGTTTAATTTTAAATTCAACTCATCTTATTGGTAGGGGATGGGAGGTAGGGATTAGACAATGACATTTTATGGCCAATAAATTTAGTATAAGTAAGACTCTCATCATTATAGAGATATAGGGGAAAAAATGAGCTACCAACAATGAGAAAGACTTTTAATATTAATAAGGAAATGAATGCTGAGTAAAGTTCAAGTTCTAATAGGTGGGACAGTAAAAATGACTTTTATTTAAATTTTTTTCTAAAATTGTTATTTTTACATGAACTTTCACATGTATTCAAAGCAAGTGCCATGTCTGCACAGGAAAAACACACAGGTGTATTCAACTCTTTACACCTGTGTGACCTCTGCTTCTACAGTGCTGTTATCTCTGACACAGTAAGATAGATAACTTAGCCAATTCAATAAACCAGAGCCTACCCAGGGGAAGGAAAAACATGGTGCAAGGTCATCATTTCTATTCAGTAATGGATCTAAAGAAAATGGGAAATTGTTTATTAGAATTTCTGCATTTTTCAAGGTCAGTGATTCCATGCTGAAGAAAGCATACTGCAAGTCTTGTTCCTAATTTAAAAGAGAGAGAGAGAGAGAGAGAGAGAGAGAGAAATCACTGTTTAAAATTAGTTAGAATCAGTATCAACAGTAAAACTTGTTATAGAGAGGCCGATGAAAGAGATTAAGAGAAGTTTCATCTCTTAAGATATCCACTTAAATTTAAAATTTTATCTTCCTGACAAATAATACCTGCCACAAATTATTTTTTCTGTATATGGGACATGTAATTTAATTCACTCTACTTTGTCCCGTATGTAAAGAACCTATGTTTCTGCTTAACTCTGGAATGCCCTCAGAATTTTGAGAAAATAATCTTTGTGAAGTCTAGATTGATGGAGCTCCTGCTGATTCCTGACCATCCCACTGGGACATGGAGGGAACTGTAGGAGTGAAGGTGACTGGGAATATAGAGAAAGAAAAATTCCAAACTAAGTCGTTCTATTTGAAGACAGACAGGGAAGATCATGAATTCCAGAGAAGTTTCTACAGTGGCAGCCCTAACAAGCAGCAGAATCAGCTGCCAAATATTGTGTTGTTTCTCAACCACTTTTATTTGTGCTATTACAGAACAAAAATCATTCTGTGGATAAAATCATCTCTAGTCTCAATTATTTGGGCTGGTAAAACAAGCAATCAACCCATTTAACTGAAGGGTCATCTTCATGTATCCGGACATCTCCAATGTATTGATTAGAGCCACAGAATTTGTGTGATTTTTAGTTCTCAGTCAGAAACCTGCCCTGTGAAATCTCCCAGGATAGAAGAGTTAGCATTTTCCATCTAATCAAAGTCCCTTCCCCTTAAAGGGTCAGCTGGTGACAGAGTCAGGGGAATTCTTTGGCAACTGTGATGCTGATGTGGGTTATTTGTAAGTTAATCAACAATACATAAAGTCCCCTATCTTTGCCATGAAAAGCACAATTCTAACGAGTCTCCTTCCAAGGGAGCTGTAGCTTACTTTGTGTTCTGGTCTATGTGATGGATAGGCACCATCTCTATTTCTTTCTCTTCGCACCTCACTGTTAATAGAGACAGACAGGGAGCGAGCCTGGGTTAGGATTATTAATCACAAAGTTTCTGAAATGCTGTAGTGGAGTTGGCAGCGTGGCCATGACCTCTTTTTCATAATGCCCTAACTAATCACGTAATGATATTGCATATGAAACACACTAAGTATATCAAGTAGATACCAGCAGAGGCAGGAGGCACTCAGTCATTTTCGAAAACACTGACGCTCGAGTGAGAGTTATATTGTGTTTGGCTGGGAAGTATGAGTGCCGTGGGTTGGGCAAAGAGTTGAGCTCTGCCCAGGCTCTAAGCCGGGAGGAGGATCCAGATGAGCATCTCATAAAAACGACAGCTGGAGTTTACTTTGAGGATGTTTACAAGAGATACACTCAACAACTCAGAAACAAAAGTTCAATGTGGTCTTCTCTATCTGGCTCAATAGAGGATCATATGACTGGGGTGTGAAACATATAGACTAGAAAGAGTGAAAGTGATTTCAGAAATGCTGTACAGCTGTCTAGGTACCCATGAAAGTCTAAGGGTACGTAACTGCTTCAGTACGCCGCTTCAAATGTTGCGATTGCACAAGTGGTAAATCCAGCACTTCTTGGAAGGTTCATATCTCTTGAAAAGATATTAGGCATAAGTAATATTGTGGGCTTACGTGTATAATTATTTCAGTGATCCACATCTTGATAATATCCCAGATAAGTTTTGCATAAGAAAACTGTCGTTGTAAAATGGAGTTTCTAATTCCAAATCTTTCTCTAAGTATTTTAAGTATTTAAAGATAGAGGAGAAGTATATGTATATGATAATGGTCCCTAACAAGAATCCCTACACAGAGAGAATCTGACTCTATATGACCAAAATTACCTAAAATATTATACAAAATATATATGTATTTTATTTTATTTTGTATAGTGAACCTCTAGTAGTAATGGATCTAGTAAAAGCCATCTCTATTTTTATGAAAACAATATATATTTAATATAATGATAGAAGCTACAGTAAATTATGAAGAATTGGAAAATGACCAATTAGTTTGCTAGCTGAGGAAACCACTATGTATAGCATTTCTCCTTGCAGTAGTTTCCCTGTGTTTTTTATAGTTTTTGAAGAAAATGTCTGTGCTGGTTATGTAACAGAATACATAAGAAATGGAGTGATATCCATATATGGCAATATGGAGAGTTCTCAGGAACACACTCTTGATATCAAAACACAAAACAAGTTGCAGCACATTACATATTGTAATATGATAACACTGATACCACTCACACATGCATCTTTATGGATATGTATACAAAAATATAAAGTGTATACATATAATACAATAGAAATTACTAAATTATAATTTCCATTATAAAATAATTTTTATAAATTTTACACAGTTTCATTATCTATCCCTCTCTATCATTTAAAAGGCTAATGAACATTTATTTACGCTTTGTTTTTTGTATCTAGCACTTGCATGTCTCTGAGCTTTATTGCCAACTAGGGAAAGCATGTGTTGGGACGAATGAGTTACCAACAGAGTTCTAGCGAGGGCCCCTAAAGGAGAGTCACAGAGTAAAACGTTAATATGCCTTCCATTCCCCTTTACCTACTACTACCAAACTGTTACTAAACCTGAACACCTCAATATTAATATCTTCTCAGAAAAATAACAATATGTATTTTTTATTTGTTGAATTCATTTTGGAGAAGAAGGTAGAAGTAAAAGATAGGATGGTTTGAGGTGTAAGGCTGTATTCTCATATGAAATTAAATGAAATAGATGCTTGTTAGGGGATTTTCTTTTTCTTATCATTTTACCTCATTTGAACAAAATTTCACCGTTGTGCTTCCTTTTTCTTATTTTCTTCTCCCAGCTCTTATTTTCTTCCTTCTCTGCTTTACTGTCCTTTTCAGATGTCCAAGATTTGGGATGAAAAAAGTTAAGAATGATCTGGGGCAGTGAGATGAAAAATTGGAGAAGCATACCCTTTTACTCTACATTTTGAGAGTAGCTGTAAATGTTAAATAAAGTTTTAAATAATAAAAAGAAAATGAAAGAAGAAATCTAAGACCAATAACTTTGCTAGAAATAAATCACAGATACAATAAATGGGACTCTAAAATTAAAGGGAATTGTCAGAAAATTCTTTTTTTTTTTTGACATGTATGATTAGTAGGACCATTGTATAAATTCACTGATTCTTTCGAAAAAAAAAAATGAAAGCCATTTAAAATGTATAGGGCCTTATCTTCTAATACAAAGAACTACTCAGGTCTTTCCATAATAAAATGATGACATTTCACCCATTTTCTCTGTCCTTTCATTTTTTTCAAAGCAGCTGGAAGAACAAAAATTAAAATTAAAGCAAAAAGGTTTTCTATAGGCTTGTCAGGTGAAATTTCATTGAAGGAGGCAGTTAGCTACGTGCATTTCCATTACAAGGAGTGTGTCAAATGTCAGGAAAACTTTTGAATCCTAAAACAAAAGTAGGAGTTTTTTCACATAAGTTGTCCTGACTTGTATAAAGTCATTCAAGCAAAATATAATAATTCTAATTTACTTAATTTAGTTGAAAAACTGAAAAACTTCCAGGCAGGTTACCTGCCTATTTGTTCCCTTTTAGAAAACAATTCTTAAATTTGGTAGTGAATTAAAATCAGACCAGCAGTTGGGAGGAGCTTCTCGTGTGCCCCTGCCCTAGTGGGTTCCATGACACAAAGTTCTTTGGAAGGGAAACTAAAAGCAAAATTTGACTTGCCTTTCCAAAGGTACATTGTATGGGAAGAAAACCCTTCTATGTCTCTTATAATTAACCCAGCACACTAAATGTTTTATTATTGCAATTTTGCCTAAAGCAAACAACTGAGAAAAATAAATTTTACTAAAAGGTAAGGAATTTAAATATACGGAATGTTAATTTTCTTTTTGCATTCCAAATCCGGCTCAAAAGTGGACCCTAGATACCTATTAAAGATATATCTTTTTTTGTTTTTTTTTATTATTAAGTACACTTTATTTTTCAGAGCAGTTTAAGGTTCACAGAAAGATTGAGTAGAAAGTGTAGAGAGTACCCATATGCCCCATATCCCCATATGCGCACAGCCTCCCTCACTATCAACATCCTACGCCAGAGTGGTAGGCTTGTTACAATTGACAAACTTACACTGACACATCATTATCACTCCAAGTCCATAGTTTTCATTAGGATTCACTCTTGGTGTTGTACATTCTATGACAAATGTATAATGACATGCCTCCACCATTGTGGTATTATACAGAATAGTGTCACTGCCCTAAAATTTCCCTGTACTCCACCTACTCATCCCTCCCTCCAATCCCTGGCAGCCACCAATCTTTTACTGTCTCCATAGTTTTGCCTTTTCCAGAATGTCATATAGTTGGGCTCATATGGTATATAGTCTTTTCAGATTGGCTTCTTTCACTTAGTAATATGCATTTAAGGTTCTTCCACATCTTTTCATGGCTTGATAGCTCATTTCTTTTTAATGCTGAATAATATTCCATTGTCTGGATGTACCACAATTTATTTGTTCACCTACAGAAGGACATCTCAGTTGATTCCGTGTTTTGGCAGCTATGAATAAAGCTGCTAATAACATCTATGCGTTTTATGTAGACAAGTTTTTGACTCATTTGGTAAATACCAAGGAGTGTGACGGATGGATCTTATGGCACGGTTATGTTTACTTCTGTAAGAGGTGGCCAAACTGTCTTCTAAAGCGGTTGTACCATTTTGCATTCCCTCCAACCATGAATGAGAATTCCTGTTGCTCCATATCCTCTCCAGCATTTGGTGGTGCCAGAGTTTTGGATTTGGGACATTTTAGTAAGTGTGTCATGGTGGTTTTGATTTGCAACCTCTAAGGTTATATGTGGAGCATCTTTACATATATTCATTTGCTATCCGTATATCTTCTTTGATGAGGTGTGTGTACAGATATTTTGCCCATTTTTAAATTGGATTGTTTATTTTCTTATCGTTGATCTCTTTGTATATTTTGGATAACAGTCCTTTATCAGGTATATCTTTTGCAAATATTTCATTCCCAAACAGTTATTTTCTTTTTAACAAGAATGGTGGAATGGAATTAGTATCAAAATCACTTAAGAGAGCTGCGGCATCTGGGTGGCTCCGTCGGTCAAGTGTCTGCTTCTTGGTTTTGGCTCAGATCATGATCTCGTGTGTTGTGAGATGGAGCCCTGTGTCCGGCTCTGTGCTCAGTGGGGAGTCAGCTTGAAGATTCTATCCCTCTGCCCCTTACCACACTCATGCTTTCTCTTTCTCTCTCTCTAAATGAGTAAGTAAATCTTTAAAAAAATCACTTATAGAGCTCTAACTATATGTAGAGCTTTAACCATGTATAGAACTATTTTTTTCATTCTGTTTTAATGAATTTTATTTTTCTTGTATTTAAAGATATATCTTTTTTTAAGAACATACTTTTTTATATCTGACCAATGATAATGAAAAATAAAGGTTAAAGGGCTGTTTCAATCTTTGTAGTTTTTAGTACTCAATATTTAAAGTTGTTTTAATTACCTTCTATTGATATGATGCGAGTCTAATATATGTAGACCACAGTGGTTTCGCTACTGGCATTTAATGAAAAAGAGGAAGAAAAAATGTAGCAATGGCACATACAGGTATGGTATATGTGTTTGTGTCCTTTTATCACTCTACATTCGCTTCAAATATTTATACTCACAAAACTATTTCCTGGCGTCCTGTAAACTCTTTCTCTCAATCCATCCGGTTCTGACTTGATCATTCATGGAGTGGATGCTGCCACACGTTGTGAAACTCCATGTTTCCTCCCTTCCTCAGAAATAATGTTCTTATTTCCCTCTCACAGGCCAGCTTAATGAAGCTGGCTTACATACATCTTTCAGGAATAGAGCGTAGGTGGAATCTTGTAAATCTGAAGTAAGATCAGTTGGTAACTCCCTCTCTCCTTCATGGAGGTTCTGTTCTTTATGTATTTCTAAATACAAAGAGAAATATTCAGTGATCAAGGCGACCTAAAGAATGTTGGTGATGTCTTTTCAGGCTTATCTTTAGTGATTTTCTTTATTTCCCTGCTTTCTCTCCTCAGATCTATCGAAAAATGAAGCATGACATTGTTGTTCATAGTCTACTTGAGATCCTTTCTCCTTTTTTTATTCATAAAACTTCCTGCTTTGGTTTTTTCCTCATATTTATCCGGCTGTTCCTTCACACTTTCCTGCTTGACTCATTTCCTGGAACTACACCTTAATGGGCAGTGCAGTTTTCTTAGGAGTCTACACAGGATCCCTTCTCATTTTCAGTCTTCTGGACAATGTAAATGAGCTAAAAAATGCAGGTGACTAGTTATCTTCCCAGACTGTATTCATCTCACAAGCTCCAAAATTGTAACTGAATATTCTGCTAGACATGTCTGCTTAGAAGTCACTTAGGCACTTCCAAATTTTTAAAAATGAAATCAAATCTTTATGTACAAAACTTACCTCTCACCAGAGGTTTAGACTACTGTGTTTTATACAAAGCCTGTGTTCTCTTTTTCCAGGCACATAGCTAGACTATATTTTCCCATTGGGTGTAGCCACATGTCTGTGCAATAACTAAATAAATATTATTAAAAGTGATGGTAGGGGTGCCTGGGTGGCTCAGTTGGTTAATCTCAGGGTTGTGAGTTCAAGCCAGGAGTCAGGCTACACGCCCAGCAAGGAGTCTGCTTTTCTCTCTCTCTCTCTCTTTCTCTCTCTCTCTCTTCTCTCTCCCTCTCTTTCTCTCTCTTGATCTCCCTCCCTCCCTCTTTCCCTCCCCCTGCTCATGCACATGCTCTCTCTCGAATAAATAAATAAATCTTTTAAAAAAAACGTGATGGGAGCTATGATCTGTACCATCCACATAAACCCCTCCCCATGAGTAATCTTTTATTCCCTCTGTTTACCTTTCTGCTAGTCAATTGGAGAGGACCCACAAGCATCTAGGTGGCTGAACTTGAAATTCTTTTTTGTTTTTTAAAGATTTATTTATTTGAGAGAGAGAGCATGTGAGCAGGGGGAGGGGCAGAGAGAGGGGGAGATAAGCAGACTCCCCACAGAGTTGGGGCCCTGATGCTGGGCCCAATGCAGGGCTGGATCCCTGGACCTGAGACCATGACCTGAGCTGAAACCAAGAGTTAGATGCTTAACCTATTGAGCCACCCAGGCATCCTTGAACTTGAAATTCTAAATGGCCGCAGGGAATTCTTCTCAACTAGGAAAACTCACATTGAACTGTGGTATAGAAATAACATATGCATTGTGTTTAGCCACTGAGAAATCAACATTTATCTATTACATTAGTGTTATTTACATTACATCAAGGCTCTTACTTTCCCTGAAAATAAATTCCATGTGCTCAAGCGTATACTATAAAGCCCTTTGCTATCTAGTCCCTGATTACTTTTTCCATCTCAGTTTTTGCCTCCTGATAACCTACTCCCTAAACAGAATATATAACCCCTCTTAATCTTGCATGTGTCCGTAGTGCCTTTAGGATGGAACCAAGATGTCATTTCCTCGAGTTTTCAGACCCCTTGCAAATCTAGGCCAAATGGCCTTTAGGGGGGGTCTTATAAATGGGGCATATACTCCTGTCTTAGTCTCATAGCCTGCGTTAATCTCCCATTAGTCTATACATTGCTTGAAAACAAGAGCTACATTTCCCCTTATTAAATATCTAATACTTTGCATAATACCTGGGATAAAGCTGATGTATAGTGTGTGCTTGTTGAAAAAAATAATTAAGTTAGAATATACAATTATAGGTGGACAAATATAATTAAATGATTAAATAAAACTCAAAATGTGATGAGTCAGACACTAGGATCTGCTTACAGTTGTAGTATAATGTAATATAATGTAGTATAGCTCCTATACTGCAGTTCCAGTCTTGACTCTAATACTTGCCAGGAATGTTACAATAGTCTAAGCCATAGTTTCTTCCTAGTAAAGCAGAGCTGGTATTACCAAATTCATTGCCTGCTTGAAGATCAAATATTAAGATATAACTATGTGTGGTAGATGATTAATTGAAGGTAGCTATCACCACTATTAACCTATACTTGGTCACTAAAACTTAGGTGATTTGATACAGACAAATGAGATATAGAAGAATTATATATATATATATATATATATATATATATATATATATATATATATAATATATAATACTTATATATATATATAATACTTATATATATATATGTAAAAGAACTAGAGTACAAGGTAAGGATCTCATTTTATCTGTTATTAAGTATGCAAAAACAACATCGGATGTGAAAAATAAGTATAACCCTTAAACTTTTGAGGTCCCAATTTTATTATTAATAATATTTAATAACAAGTATTAAGTACTTATTGGATATACTATGTATCAGTCACTGTGTTAGGTTTTGGGGGCAATGTGGTGCATAAGATAGACAAATTCCTGACAGTAAAGGTCTGAGACACTGATAGGGGATAGAGACAAGTAAACATAATGTATTGTCATAAGTGCCATGGAGAGCAAGCACAGGAAATCATATGGAAGGGACCTCTTCACCTATACTTGAGATATTATTTTCAAGAAGGAAGGACATATAAGGTGAGACATTGAGAATTAGTAACCTGATATTATGCAATAACCAATATCATGGTCCTGAATGATATTGGATGGTAACCAGAAGGCCATTCCAGTTATAAAGTGCATCATGAGGAAACACAGAAAAGAGACATGATAAAGATGACACAAATAGATAAATCTGGAGAGCAGCAGTCATGCTAGGCTAGTGTGGAGACAAGCCTGCAGAAGTCGGCAGGAACCTGGTGACAAGAGCTTGTGAGCCATTTTATGAATCGTATGAAAGTATTTGATGCTTCAAACAGAAGGTGACACATTCAGATGTGTGTTCTTAAAAAAATCATCCTGCAAAGAACAGGTTGGATTCAGGTAACCTTGGGCAGCAAGGCCAGTCAGGAAGCACCTGCAGGAATAATTAGGAGAGAGACAGTGGTGGCCTAAATTTAAGTAATAATTTTGGGAACAGAGAGGTACTATTAAAGTATAATTCTTAAAATGTTACAACATGACTTTCATACTAATGAAGAAGGAACTTGGGAAACATTTTTATTCATTTAATTGATGGAGAAGAATTAAGGTGATAAAGCAAGCACAAAAAAACCCCACAGTAGCACACACACACACACAAAAAAAAAAACATTTTGAGGAACTGGCTATTTATGGACATTATTTTAAAAAGAGGAATGCAAAAATCAGATTCAGGTGAGATGCAAGACCAGTTAATGTCCGACAGGGTGGAAAAACCACAACTTTTGTCATCCTTTTTTTTCCCCAGACAGCTATCTTCAAGTTACACAGTTTCATTGTGTCTAGGCTTCAAATGCAGGCACTTTCTCCTAGATAATTGGTTAAGCTTGTTAAAAAATGCCCCTACATGACATTGAAAGTTCATGTCATTCTTTTGTCCAAGTTTTGGATATATTTTCTATAGTACACAAATATTTTAGATACTCTTTAGGAATACTGTGGATGGAAATTGGTAATTAATTGGATGTTAGGGTCAGAGAGCTAGAGATTAAAAATATTATGCAGGCTTCAATGCTGAACCACTAATTGGATGGATGAAAGTCCTTCATTCACACAGAGAACAAAGAAGGTGGAATAAGTATTTTGGGAAGAAGGATGTACTGGTTTGGGAAGGGAGAGAGGAATAAGAAAGAAAAAGTTAAAAAAAATAAATAAATAAAGCTTCCTTCTATTGCCAGAACAGAAGACAGTTTGCAGTCAATAGAGACGTTAAAATAAATGGGGGATGTAGAAGCTATGGGTGCACAAAAACCTTTCAGGGCACCTGGTGGTGACACGTTAAGAGAGGAGAGAGAGAAAGCAGTGGTTTGAAGAAGGTATTCACTGGCTGGGGCACATGGGTGTGGCATGTGACAATGGGAGAGATCAGAGTCATTTAATACACAATGGAAAGAAGCCATGAGAAGCAGGATAGATGGTAGATACAACAAGGAGAGGGTGTGATCTACATGAAGATAGAAGAAGATAAATCTGAATCACCAGGGGAGAGAGTATCCTTAACAAACAAAAGGACACACCACAGTAAGGGGCACAGAAGATAAAGGGAAAACATACATGTGAATGATGGCAGCTTTTATTACAAATGGCTTCTTCACTCTGAAAAATTAAAAGTGATGTCATTTGCTGAGAATGAGGACATTGGTGATGACAAGTAGAGAACAGGTATAGTGAACATATGATTTCTGTGTATCACTGATAGACCATTTCATTTTTAAAAAGAAAAATAGAATTGTTCTCATCTATTTTTTTTTTTAATTTTAAGAAACTAAAGAAATTGTTCTTTGTGCTAGGGTTGCTCTCTAAATGTCTCTCTCTGTAATTCTCCAAAAATTATTCCACTAAAGGGGCGCCTGGGTGGCTCAGTCAGTTGAGGATCTGGCTCTTGATTTAGGCTTGTTCATGATCTTGGGGTCGTGAGATTGAGCCCCATATCAGGCTCCATGCTCAGCCCAAAGTCTACTTGAGATTTCTACCTCTGCCTCTCCCCTCACCTGCGTTCTCTCTTCCCCCCCAAAATAAATAAATAAAATATTTTTAAAAAATTATTCCAGGGTCACCTGAGAGGCTCCATTGGTTAAGTGTCTGCCTTTGGCTCAGGTCATGATCCCAGAGTCTGGGTATCAAGCCCCACTTTGGGCTCCTTGCTCAGCAGGGAGCCTGCTTCTCCCTCTCCCTCCTCCTGCCACTCCCCTGCTTGTGTTCTGTCTCTCTCTATCAAATAAATAAGATCTTTAAAAGAAATTTGTTCCACAAAAATTCCAGTAATAGTTCATTTTTTATTTTTTGTTTTTGTTTTTTTATCTTTATGCGCATTCCTTCCCTCACACAATATGATTCAGGTGGTTTTGCCACTTAGAGAACCCTGCCCACTGGTCATGTGAGTGAAAAATTGCAGTTTAGAGATGAGCAATATGATGGCAGCATTTTATAAGAATGGCTCATAATATCCTGATACTAAGATCTTTTATAAGAATGGCTCATAATATCCTGATACTAAGATCTTAAAACTGTCCTAGTTCTTACACTTTTTTTTTTTTAAAGATTTTATTTATTTATTTGACAGAGAGACAGCCAGTGAGAAAGGGAACACAGCAGGGGAGTGGGAGAGGAAGAAGCAGGTTCCCAGCGGAGGAGCCTGATATGGGACTCGATCCCGCAACACCGGGATCACGCCCTGAGCCGAAGGCAGACGCTTAACGACTGCGCTACCCAGGCGCCCCTAGTTCTTACACTTCTAATAGCCTAGTGGTTTTCCTTAATTCAGTGATTTATCTCATTTTTAAAATTTATTTGTTTAGTGTGGTTTTGGTTGTGTAATTTAGAATGAGACCATTTCTTTGCTTATACTCAAGTAACTGTAATGATGATAAAAATATGCACCTTAAAGTGGGTTGTTGTAAGTGACAGTTGTTAAAATATGAAATGGGCAGGGGTTGGATCTAGTGATTGCTAATGAGGATTCACCTGATCTCCACAACTGATACAGAATTTGACATATTTTGATATTTACTATTGAAACAGCTCAAAGTTGTTTTGTTTCTTAGAAATCAAGTTTATAGATTTAACACAGACATGACTTTAGGATGCTTACCAGAAAGTCAGAATGTTGGTTAGGTGTAGGCCATTTTTTTTTTTTTTTTTGTGAATTACAATATAACCCCATATTATTTGCTTTCCAAAAAGTTTAACTTAATTAGAAATAGAATAATATATAGCTTTGTTGAAGGAAGTCTTTCTATCCATGGCTAGCAATACAAAATAGAAGAGGCCAGATAATCAGGATCTTAAATTAAAAATTCTCAATCCAAAGCTCCATGTTAAATTAGTAAGTGAAACAAAGAAACCATAAGAGGGGAAAAAAATAAAAATAAAATAAAAAAAACAAAAAAAAAAACAAAAAAAAAACCCTAAGACCAGGGAAGAGGCAAAGGGAAGAAGCAAGATCCCAGTGTGCTTCCCAATATTCACATTTTTTTTTTTAATTTACAACTATTGACTGACGGTGAAAATAATTATCCTTTGTAAAATACCATCTGCTTGGACACTAACTTTAGGGGAAGAGGTAGATTACCTTTTGGTTTACAACACTGTTGGTTGACATTTACAATAGTCTTGATCTCCCAGATGCTGAGAGGGACACAAATCTAATAGAACATGAGGACTGACCTCAAAGTTTTATATATAATCTATTAGAATAGAAGTTTGGAAGGAAAAAACAGGTCAAAAAATATAGAATACACATAATAATGCAAGGTTGCATAACATACCTGTGCCGCTAAAACAAATGCAAAGAACTCTGCTATCTGAACTCCATCCTTACATAAAGAGAGGGAAGACTATATAGACGGGCTGACATTTTATAGAGATCCTAAGTTCGGCTACAATTTCCTGCATTGGTATCAGAGTAGAATTTTAAGTATTTAACAATCGTCACACTGCCCTCAGCCAATAAGGACAAAGGATAGATGAATATACCTGTGATATTCTCCTTCAGGCAGAAATACTACAATTTTCATAGTAATTCATTCAGCATTATAAAGTGGTGAAAAGTCTCTGTATTCTGTAAAGCAAGACAATGTGGAATGCAGTATTGATTGTTCTTAACTTATCTAGAAATAAAAGTTTTGTCACTTAGGTCTATAAGGGTATCAGAATTAGCATGTACAGTATTCATATCTTTTTAACTGTATGATTTGTGGTGGTAAAATCGGAGAGTTTTTCTTTATTTTCTACTACCCATCATTTTCTCTATTATTATTATTATTTGCATGATAATTGTTACCATACATAGCAGCAACACACATTTTTTAAGCACTTATGTTTTAATTATCCTGCTTTCCTTGAAGAGCACACAAGTATGAAGTAGTTCCTGTTCTCAGTGGGTTTTAAGTTATGATCTAAATTAAAGATACATAAAGTTGACCTTTACAAGGTCACCAGGTACACATCTTTTTCTCCTCAATGCCTAGCAAGGTATCTGAGATATACAAGAGGAGATCAAAAATATGTGTTGAATTATGGAAATAATTCCATCCAGATAACAGAATATCACTCAGGACTAGAAAGAAAGGAGCTATCAAGCTATGAAAAGAAATGGAGGATTTGTAAATTCATTTACTGAGAGAAAGAAGCCAATCCAGAAAGGCCACATACTCTATCATTCCAAATATGTGGCAAAGGCACAACTGGAGACACTAAAAAGATTATTGGTTAATAGTGGGTGGGAGATGGAGAAGGATGATTGGGTGGGGCACAGATGATTTTTAGGGTGGTGAAAATACTCTGTATGATATTATAATGATGGATTACACATTTGTCCCAATCCACAGATGTATAACACCAGGAGTGAATCCCCATGTAATCTCTGGACTTGGAGTGATTACCATGTGTCAGTGTAGGTTCATGGTTGTAATGCATGTACCCCTCTGGTGGGAGAGGATGATAATGGGGGATGCCAGCATGTGCAGGGGCAGAGACTCAATGAAGTATCTCTGTACCTTCCTTTCAATTTTGCAAGGAACCTAAAAATGCTCTAAAAATTAGGTCTTTTTTAAGTCACAAATATTTAGGAAATATTTAGTAAATAAGGCTCAAAAATCTTTTGGAATGAATGAATCAATAGATGAGTGAATGACTGAAGGAAGGATTCACTTCAAGCTATGTTGTCAAAGACCTTGACAGTCTGTTCACGGAGTTTATTTGATAGAAATTCTATATGTGGAAGCAAATAAAGAAGCAAATCAATTGCTATAAAAAGGAAAATTAACTTGACAGCAATGTAGACAATGGAATAGAGGAGAGTAGGTTTGGAAGCAGATAGTCCAAGTTAGAAGACTTCTGCAATTATCCGTGAATTGTTGTGTTTTCTCTTGCCACATAAAGTTGATTGGCATGATAATTTAGGTATCTTTGCTGACAGCAGGTTCAGTCAGTAAGATGAAGCTCCCATGACTTTTCAGTTAAAATATTTGAGAGAAATTAATATAATCTATGGCTTATCATCATATAAAGGGTATTGTATGTAAGTAAAATTCTGGAATACTAGTAATTCTAGTATGAAGTATGCAGGGATGTTAATTTCAAAGTATATATTTGCATAACGTTTGTTCAATTATGTTTTTTTGAACTTTAGGATATTAAAGTAAACCGTTGTTTAAACACAATTTTGTCCTAGCTTCGGTGAACACAAAGATAATGGCAGAGTAATTTGACAAATAGATTGGAGTTATAAAGCAATCTAAAACCATTTTTAAGAATTGGATGAGCCAAGTGTAATTGATTCTTGTATGTGAGCAGCGTTTTGAAGAGGAACCCACCAGCAATCAAACACTCTGTTCTTTTCTAAATTAACCTTAATGAGAACGGAAAAATCATAATTTGCTTAGTGGAAAAACACTGGAATAGAAATTAGTTCACATGAGAGTAAAGCGCTTTCTGTCTTTGATTTGTTCTGAGGGAACTTCTCAAGACACTTAATAGCTAGTCTGTAATTGAATGTGTGGGGTGTGTGTGTATGAGAGAGAGTGAGAGAGAGAGTGTTTTACATGTATTCTCATAAAATTATCACGATGGGAAGTTTACGTATGTCATACTTGGTTTTCTTAGTGATTTTTAGTCAAACATTTAAGCTAATTCGGTTGAAAAACATCGTTACATAGAATTAAAATATCTCTTTTCTTTATTGCAGAAATATGCTTTCCCCCTTCTCACTCTCCAAATCTGACTCTTTCCTATCAAGCATACTTAGAAATCATGTGTACCTACAGATTACATTGTGAAATTTAGAATGTGAAAGTGATTAGAATTAGAAAGTACCATTTGCTGAGCAAACATGTACAGAGCACTAATTCAATATTTCAGGGAAATTTTTTAAAAGAGAAGAAAATTCAAGTCAAGAGGCTTTTTGCTGTCCTTTCATATGATTTTTGACAAGTGAGAGTAGAATCATCTCCTGCCAACAGGACATGGACTTTATCCAGTGGTGTTTAGACCGGCTTGTATCAATTTGGGACAGTTGATTGTTCCCATCAATCCTCAGCCCCACATGATGTTTTCAGTAATCTGAAATCAGCTGCAGTAGGAGTATTTTCATTAAAGGAATCAGCAAACACTGCCCATCAGCGCTTCCTCCCACCCCCATGTTGTTTTTCAGTCCTTACCAGCACATCACTGATGTTCTTTTGGTTTTAATAACAATCATCCAACCAACCGTCTTATCCAAGCTCCACTAAGATTCATGAATGAATTGAAGATTGTACATTGTGGCTATCACAGGGGTTTCCTCATGAGCACAGTAAGCTATGTTGGTGGCCTCCAAGCTTTTCAAACATGCCTTCTCCCTAATATATGTGTATTTCTTTAATTATAATTTGGTGAATATATATATGCACTGCTCTATTAATTATTTATAGCAGTCAAAAGAGTAAAAACAAGAATGTGTAAAAATATGTCAAAATATAACAAGTAACATTTGGAACGAATAAGTATTTTTTTTTAAAGATTTTATTTATTTATTCGACAGAGATAGAGACAGCCAGCGAGAAAGGGAACACAAGCAGGGGGAATGGGAGAGGAAGAAACAGGCTCATAGTGGAGGAGCCTGATGTGGGGCTCGATCCCAGAACGCCAGGATCACGCCCTGAGCCAAAGGCAGACGCTTAACCGCTGTGCCACCTAGGCGCCCCCGAATAAGTATTTTTGTGTATTAACTTTCTAAAATCTTTAGGCCTTTACTACAGTTGTTGATACAAAATCAACAAAACTTTTAGAAATTTTTTTAAAAGATAAAAGTTTTATTTGAGCCCAGTGAGGACAGCTGCCCATGATACACAGTCTTCACAAAGAAGAGAGTGTTCTGAAAGGAAAAGGGTGCTCTGGAAAAAGAACAGTGTTATATATGGTTTTTGTTTGTTTAGGGAGTGTGTGTGTGTGTGTGTGTGTGTGTGTGTGTGTGTGTGTGTGTTTACATCAAGAGTTACAAATCATCATGACAAAGGACATTTCAGAAAATTGCAAACTTTATTTTATGCTTTTAGTATGTACATACCTTCAGAGGTATGGGAACAGAAATTAGGGAGATTTTTACTCTTTAGTTTGAAATGTTTCTTTTAGGTTATTTGCTAACGAGCAGATGTACAATGTGTGCTCAGGACAGAAATAGAGCCCATGCTTTGAAGTTTGGTGAAGTGGTTCTACCCTTAAAAGTGTAGCTTCCCAGGGAGCTCACCAGCAGGGCCCACAAACACTAAAAGTTGAAAATTTCCTTTATCACAGTGCTATAGATAATTTAATATTTTACACAGCAGTGTGCTTGTATTTGCTCTTTTATTTCTGAATATTCATGTTCAGCACATTGGAAAAGTAATTTGAAGCTTTGTTTTTAAGTTTACTTTATTTTCATACTTGGTGGTATTAGCTGTGATATCTGAAAATGATATATCACAAAGATATATACATAAATATATACAAATAGAAGAATAGTATTGGATAAAATTAAAAGTATTACTTTTAAAAGTATACTATATATATAAGGATCTAAAAACTTTTCTTAAAATTTAGAGTTAAATCCGATTTCCTAAAAACATATATGCTCTTATAAATGAATCTGAAAATATGTGTGTTTTATATGAATAAGTGGCTTCAACGTTTATTGAAGATAGTAATTTTGAAATATTTTTAAATAGAATTCATTTCAACTTTACTAAAAGTACAGATTAAACATATTGTTTTAAGTCATACAGATTATGTTAGGTAACAAAATCATAAAATGTTGGAAAATACTCAAATATTTGTATTTCTAAAGTGTTTCTTACTAACAGAAATGCCTTTCGTAAAACATTGCTTTCTTACTCATTTTAAAAGTACGACCTTTACATTTTAGGGATGGATCGTATTTATATTTTCTAAAGCATCTACCAAGTAGTATACTACTAAAACACATTTGTCATCAAAAAAGAATCAATATATTTGGACTACTTATATTCATTAAAAAAAGTACCATTCATTTTTATTCAATTATTTTAACTACTTCGCCAAAAGATAATTAACTACTTCGCCAAAAGATAATCTGTGTTAAAAAGATCTTCACAACTATTCTCCATAGACTTATAAACTATAAGTCTACTATACATTTTAAAGATCTCATTTTGTGAAATTAATGACCTGGATGTTGACATGTATAATTTGTGCACCTGATTTCTACCTGTGTAAAGGGACAATAACTTTTCTCTGAAAAATACTGTGAAGAAAATCATGCGTGGTATGATCTTTGTACCTTGAGCCTAGAACATTTAGCTTGTTCTTAAAATATTTTTAAGGTATTATTTATTTTAAAAGACATACATTTTCTAGCTCACTTTTCTTTTAGTAGCTTACCAAAAACACTTCTTGATGTATGAGTTTGTGAAACAAAATCTAGAAAATAAAATGAGACACATTAAAAATATCTGGACTGTCATGTAACTCTACAGTAAACCTCTCAGAGTGCATAATTTTCTTAAAATTTGTTTCTTTAAGTCATCAATAATACATTCTTGTGCCTGTCAAAGGACACTTTTGTATACTGACAGGAGAAAGGATTTTTATTTGTTTCTATTTTGTCTTCTGTGTACTATTCTAGCTAATTTTACTGCTTCAGTAGAGTGAATGTTTCAGCAATGGTATATGGCCTTTATCTTCATTATTAAGAAACATGAAAAAAAACCTCATTATTTTTCTGAAATACTGTCCGTGAGTTTTGTCTTCTCTTTTAGTGTGGTTGTCCAATAAGAAACACTGACTCTGCCTTTTCTTTTAATAGGTAACATGTTCTAAAATATTTATCATTCTTTATTACTTTTTTTTTAGTAGAAAGATTATTAAGTCAATTTTCCATTTTCTGAATATTGGTTAGGACTAGACAACATAATTTATAAAACACCTGGATGCAAAGAGACTGTCTTATAATGCAACTTACAGAAAAGAAAGGGAAGATGCCCTTACACCTCCTCTGCCTGGTGGAAACACAACACATTCTAAGGATAGCCCACACTCCAAAGAGGCCATGTGACTACCTAAGGAGACTGGTTCTACTCTATATATTAAATATTACTAAGGCCTAAGTTCTATCTTATTTTTAGGTTAAAAAAATAATAATAGAAGGCCTTATATGTATCCCCTAGTCCACAATTTATTTTGTGCCTTGGAAACAACTCTTTTATGTAAATGAATGAATTTACTGTTAATTCAATGACTCTCAAATGTACCTAAGGAATACTCTGGGGTGCTCTTTTTTTTTTTTAAGATGTTATTTATTTATTTTAGAGAGAGAGTGCACAGGGGGAGAAGCAGAGGGAGAGGGACAAGCAGACTGTGCACGGAGCACAGAGCCTGATGAGGGGCTTGATCCCATGACCCAGAGATCATGACCTGAGCTGAAATCAGAAGTCAGATGCTTAACGGACTGAGCCACCCAGACACCCCTAAAATGCATATTCTTAAGTCCTACTCTAGACCTACTAAATCAGAATCATTGGGAGGTGGTGTTAAAACCAGACAGCTAAATTTGGAAAACTCCCCTGTTGATTTTTTTTTTATAAATACTCTCTATATTATACAGTGATAGCTATTGATTTAAAATATGGAAAGTTAAATCAATGGAGTAGAGCATATGAGGATGAGGACACATGGCTTGCCTGAGATAGTTGTTTTCCCAATATATATTTGCAATGTGCTATTCTGAGAGGTGTTGTAGGTAGACAATACAAATAGCTCCAAGAAAGCTTTGTGTAAAGTCAGGACCATAGTTTATAGTGCCTAGCTTTGCAGATTCCTTTATAGATGAAAAAAACCCATGAGATACAAAACTGTTAAACAGAATCATTAAGTACTTTTTATTTTTTTAGTGATATGTGGCTGTGTATTTGCCATGGTACATTTCAAATTTAATTTTAAGATATTTATTTTCCCCCCTCTTTTAATGTTATATCCACTAGTAATAGTGAAGTTTTTACAGTCATTTCCTTTTCAGTTGGTTGTGCTAAGAGATAGCAAATTTAATTCAACTTAGATTACTGTAAGGTAATTAGTCTTGGGATATGGGGACTGGGACATTGATCAGTCCTGCAGTACTGATGAGGAAAAATGATTCAGAAGTGATCGTAGCAAAATACTTGTCAACATCAGACCCAGGGCACAGCTTCAGAAAAGAAAACAAGTTAAAGTAAAGGAGCCACTGAGGATAAGAGATAAAGCAAGTTTTTAAGATGAGATTGGATATACTGTAGACGTAATGACATTGAAAGTTAGGCAGATGACAAGATAACGGGGCTCCCCAAAGACCAGGGGAGAGGTCGAAAAGTAAAATGGATTAGGAGTTACTAATAAAGGAGATGACTAATGTTAAAAACAAGAATAAAAATTCATCATGCCATGTTATCACAATTGGCTCGATCTTTAAGGCAGATGTCTGATCTTAAGGAATAAAAATTAAAGACTCTAAATTAGGGCAAAGTAAATTCAACATTTTAAAAGGCTATATTATCATAGATTTAGAAATTAGGCACAATATATTCAGATTCTTTAACTTTCTGAACTAAGCTTTTAACCTGAGTACATTTTCAGTTTTTAATTCTTACCTTCTCTACTTCCAGTAACAAAAGATATGACATATATTTATAACAAATGCGTAGTGACATAAAATAATTGAAATAATGTGCACATCTACATTATAAACAAAATATTCTTAAAAATATTAAGCAGAAGAATTTTGATACAGCTAAAGGAATCAGCCTAGCTTAATATCCAGAACTTTATGAGACTAAGTCACACTTACCTTTTTTTTTAATGAATACTTATTTCATGCCTCTCAAAATCTCAGCTAGGAAAAGTTGCTATTGGACAATATTCTTGTGTTCTCAGATTCTTGTACTATGATGTCAAGAAAAATAAAATTCAAGGCAAAAATAATTCAACAGTGTTAAGAATAGTTTATATTATCAACAGAAATATTCTACAATGAAAGTATCAATTCATAAAGTTTAAATGTGGCTTACCATCCAGCTTCTAAATGTATGTCTGGTATCACCTTCCTATATAAAAAAGGAAAGAAATACAAGGAAAATATTACTGATCTTAGACTGATCCCTTAGCAGCGTGATAAATTTGACTTCGTCTTTCTGGTCAGCCCTAAAGATAAGAGCTATAAAGTAGCAATTCAGCTTAATTTTATCTTCCAACTCTTCACAGATTCCAAGTAATGAAAATTCTCAGAAAGTGATGTCCGCTTCTCCTGTTTTATCTCCTATATTCTGTCTAAATCAAGACACTAGTAATTTACTCCTCGACAGTACAAATTGCCCTCTCTTTCAACCCAGACTAGTCATAAAATTATGTTAAGAATTAATTTTAGGTGTAGAATTAGGAATAATGTTAGCATTGACCAAGCTTTCATACATTTATTGGTCAGTCGTTACTCTTCAACAAAATGTCCATTCATTTGCAGCCGTTTGCCTCTTTGCTGTTCTGCTTTTGTTTCCTTTACTTTTGTTTCAGATTCCATTTATAGGAACATTGACATATTGTGGATAAGATCTTTTAACTGTAGCATATGTTGTAAATATTTTCTCCCATTCTGTCACTTGTTATTTTTGTTTGAGACATCTTTTATCTTACAAGTGTATTGAATTTGTCAGCGTTTTATGTATCATTTTATGGTTTTGTTTCAAAAATAATCAGGCTCTTATGTTCTCCAGCATTTAAAATCATTTTAATCTCTTGAGTGGAATACGGATTTTAGCGAAATTTCATATCACTCTTTATCTCATTTTATGCTTTTTGCCTTGGATCTTTTTGGTCATATTGCTATTCTGAACAATTATTACATTAGCATGGTGAAAGTGGCCAGTTGTCTATACAAAAGCTCTTTTCTCCTTTTCTGCTCAAGTACATGGCTGACAGCTGCTCTATTAGGGAGTCCCGTTCTATAATCTCACCTGTTTTCTTCTTCCTCAATCACATGCCTACTGAGACTCTTTGTTTACTTGCCTATTTTAGCATATGTAGTATTTTCCCATTGCTGCTGTAACAAAGTACGACAATTAGTGCCTTAAAACAACACAAATGTATTATCCTGCAGTTTCCAAAGCCAAAATGTGAAATAGGGATCACTGGGCTAAAATCAGTTTGTCAGCATGGACTGTATTTTTTTCTGGAGGCTCTGGGAAAATTCTGCTGCATGCCTTTTCCAGCTTCTAGAAACTTTCTTCATTCCCTGACTTATGGAAAGCATCTTCAAAAACAGCCATCTTATCACTTTAACTTCCATTGAAGTAGTCACATCTCTGCATTTTATTTTCTGCTTCTGACTTTCCTGCCTACCTCTTTCACTTATAAGAGCTCTTGTGATTATGTTGGGCCAATCCAGGATAATCTCCCTAGATTAAGATTCTTAATGTAATTATTTCTACAAAATGTCTTTTCCCATTTAAGATAACATATTCAGTTTCCAGGGATTAGGACATGGACATGTTTGGGCATCTATTTTTCTGCCTACAATAGTATGGAACACAATATGTAAATCTTTGAGTTCAAAAACTCTCTTTTCATTTATTGCTAAGTGCACGGTACACAAGCGGTATTTATAATAGTAGTACTTCCACATTTTTTTAAAGTTTTGAATATTTTTAAGCTAAAATGAAAACTCCACAAAGTTATAAGGAGAAAAATTTCATAGAACTATACTTTATAAATAAAAACAAAGAAATCAAGATTTCCTGCCCTTTCCTTACAAGTAACTTTCCATGTAATAAAATGCCCTACAAAAAATTAAAAGACAAATTACAAAGTAGGAGAAAATATTTACAATACATACAATGTAGAAGAGATTTTTTTTTTTCTTCAAGAATACATAAAAGATCCCGGGAAACAGGGTCACCTGGGTGGTTCAGTCGGTTAAGCGTCTGCCTTCAGCTCAGGTCATGATCTCAGGGTCCTGGGATGGAGCCCCGCATCGGGCTCTTTGCTCAGTGGCAAGTCTGCTTCTCCCTCTCCCTCTCCCTCTGTGGTCTCTGTCACTTTTGCTCTCTCTAAATAAATAAATAAAATCTTAAAAAAAAAATCCCTGGAAACAATAAGAAGTAATGATGCTCGGTATCAGTTGTGGTCAGGGAGATATACATTAAAATAAAAAGATTTATATAAAAATATCATGTTATCTAGTATGTGGGGAGGCTGCAATATAAGACATTCACACACCCTTGGTAGAAGTAAACTGTGTACAACATTTGGAAGGAATATATCTTCTGGAGATTAAAAATACTTCTACATTTAAATGTTCTAGAGACACAAATGAGGGCGAAGAATCATGTGCAAGCATGTTCCAGAAACATCATTTGAAATAAGCAATATTAATGGAAAATATAGTTGCATTGCAATAAGGAAATGGTTAAGTTCGTCTGGTTATACCCATACAACTTTTCAGAGATGAAAATAGTGAGATACAGCCCTCTCTCTATATTAACACCTCAGAGTTCCTCTTTACCTAGCTGTGTCACCAAAGTAACAGGCCCCCACCTACGTAGGCCATAGGGGATGGTCTCTTTAGCTGTGAAGACACTATGGCTGCGGTCTGCCAGGATGATGCAGGAAACAGGGCTCATAGTGAGGATTACAGAAGAAAGCCGTTGTCCAACGATGTAAAACCTGGGGGAAATCTATTACCTTAGACACTGATCAAATCAATAAGTATTTGTATGATTCTTAGTCAAGAAACTTTTACAATTGTTGATTTAACATAATATTCCTCAACTAACAAATAGGGAATCTAATAAAATACATGAAAATCCAGATGTATAAAGAAGATTTTTGAAGATTTTGAAAAAGTAGCATTTGCTATAAGTGAATATAAAAATCTCAGGTTTCATAGTGCATAGAAGCTATTATTTAATGAAAATGAAATTTAATTTACCGATAAATGTTTAAGAAATATAATTTATCATTATGTGTTTAAGGGTTCGTTTATACCATATAGCAAGAAAGCTGCATTTTAAGAGTCTATTCTCTTCTCCCCCCATTTATGGGGAGCTGGGTGTTGACAAATTCTTCTAATAATTTTTGACTTTAAAGAATAGCAAAGGAGCAGAGTATTAGAAGAAACTTGAGATCTAAATGAATTTGTTTTGTTTTCTCTTTTATTTTGAGACCCAAATGAGTTTTGAGCATTAAAGTCAACCATGCAGTCCACTCTACCCTAAGCCTCCCTTTGCCACTATACTATGTCCGTTCCTTTGCAGTGGGAATCAGTAGTAACTCACATGAGAAAGGCGAGCTGGGTCAGTGCAGTATTTTAGTCTATTGGCCCATGTCTGTACAAAACTGTGTGTGATTTGACTTATTAATATTTTGAAGGATACTTATGACTTGAGATTATAGTTAGGAGGAGGGTTTGCACTGAAGTTCTCTCACTGTCTTATTTATCTTATTATCTTATTTATCTTATTATCTTATTATCTTGTTATCTTATTTATCTTATTATCTTATTTATCTTATTTATCTTATTATCTTATTTATCTTATTATCTTATTTATCTCACTGTCTTATTTATCAACCACTAATTGTTTATTATACACGTCATCTCCTATTCTTGACAGACATTTTCTCAGCAGGTCGTCATCCAAGTTATTCAAAAGTCTGAATTTAGAATATTTTTTGAAAACTTTTCCTCAACAAGCTGATTTTTCAGTCTTTTATCTGTTCCATCTGTCTCTTGAGCCCTCCGGAGACATCTTTTCATCTCACTCTCTGTCTTCCCATGCCTAATGGCCAGCCTCTTTGATGAGACTGTTCATTTTTTCTCTTACTTGTAAATCTCTATTTTTGTAGCATTTGTTGTAGAACTGCAGACATCTCAATCCTCTCTTGTCAGTCTTGCATCTCTCCATCTCATCTCTCTCGCGCTCCCTCTCCCTCCCTCCCTTCTTCCCCTATCTCTCCACAGGGGGAGGAACTTGTTCAATAAATCAGTATTTGCATGTGAGGAATACTCTGTTTTGCGGTGTCACTTATTTCAACAATTTTTATGTTGTTGGTTTTCTTACTTGGCTTTTTATTTGGTGGTGGTTATTTTCATTTTTTCTTAGCATTCTTGTCCTCACTTCCTATTTTTACATTGTAAATTTATTTGATCATTTTTTTCTAGCTTGTACCTCTTATCTGTGTAATACTAGGGCCATACTAAAATTCATTAATATTTGGGAAGATAATTTATTCTTATCTTCATTTTAAGAAATTTGTTGTTTTTTAAATTTCCCTGCTTCCAACTATATGCACATCATTGTAAGTCCTAAATAACATTTGTAATATAACTAATAAATGATTCTTCATTGCATTTAAGTAAATATCTTGATGTATATAATCATTATATTTACTGTAAAATACATTTCATAGTTTCTGGAGCATTTTCCATATTAACTCATAACATTACTGTGTGGCTTAGGACATATTATAGAATATATCATTTTTTAATTATTTTATTTTCATGGTGAATATAATCTAAGAAGTTTAATATTCATTAAACCTGTATTTATAATACTCATTAGTAAAGTGAAGCTATTCTTAGATTCTACAATCTCTTTAGGGTCAAGGAGCTCCAGGCACTATGCCAGAACATTCATAGACAGATCTAATTTAATAATGAGAGGAATCCTATAGCATGATCTTAGAGCCTCATTTTTTTTCTTTTCTTTTTTTTTTTTTAGCTTTAGTTTGTAAAAACTGAATCACAGAGAACTTAGTTAAGATACTTCTTCAAAGACCTACATGTAGAAATGTTAAAGCTCAGATCCGGGCACCCAGAAATTTTCTTTTTGTGATTTCCTTTGATATTGCTCCAATTCACTTACTTTCAATTTCTTATCAGTGAAGCCCTACTATTTACAGTGAAGGTCACAATTCTCTGATCCCTGCATATGTCAATTTCCCACTTATTATTTTCATGCCACCATTATTTCTATCTGTATCCTTGGAGGAAAGCTCAGAAGTAACCTCTACAAGAATCATTGCATTTTCCTCTTTATTTAGTTCAACTTTATTTAGTTCAACTTTAACTTCCTTGAGTGTGCACTTAATGTCATCTTTTCTCTTCAGGCTTATATCAGTACCTGCTGTCCTTCCATCTTACCAAAACTTGCACTACTCCATTTTTTTAGGTTTCATATGGTTGATAGATGTTTTTTAGATCAACTTTATTGGGAATTAATTTTTAGAAAATAAAATGCACCCATTTTTAGGGTATAGTGTAATGTACTCTGATAAGTACATAAACTGATGTAGCATAACCATCATCACAACCAAGATATTGAATATTTTGACCATTTCTATGAGTTCCAACATGACCCCCTAATATGGATCTGCTTTCTGACACTATACTTGATTTTTTATCTAATATAGTGTTTCTTATAAATTGAACAACAGAGCATGCCCACTTTTGCCTGTGGCTTTCACTGCTCAGCAGTGTTTTTAACAATTCAACCATGTCAAATGTATCAGTAGTTTGCTCTTGTTCATTGTTCAGTAGTAGTCCATTGTATAAATATGCCACACTTTGCTTATCCATTCTCCAGTAAATAGACATAGGCATCATTGCCAATTTTTGGTTATAATTAATAAAGCTATTATAAACTCTCACATGTAAGTCTTTATATGGATTTATGTTTTCATTTTTCTTCAATAAAAATCTAGAAGTAGAATTGCTGTTTCATATGATAGGCATAGGGTTATTTCTGGAAGAGTTTGCCAAACCATTTTCCAAAGTGTTTGTCAAAGTTAATGTCTCTCTTCAGTAATACATGAGAGCTCCAGTTCCATACCTCACTAACACTTGGTTTTGGTGATCTTTTAAATTTAATGTTTTTCTAGAAACTGTAATACCATTTCATTGTGATTTTTGACATTTCTCTAATAACTAACAATGTCAAACATGGTTCATGTGCTTATTTTACATTTGTATATCTTCTTCTTTTTTAAGTGTCTGTTCAAATTTTTCACCTGTTTGTATCATGTTGTTTGTATTTCTGTTATTTATTTGCAGGAGTAACTTTTTTTTAAAGATTTTATTTATTTATTTATTTATTTATTTATTTATTTATTTATTTATTTATTTATTTGGGGTGGGGGAGAGAACACAGCAGAGGGAGAAGCAGACTCCCTGCTGAGCAGACAGCCTGATGTGGGGCTTGATCCCATGACCCCAGCCAAAGGCAGATGCTTAACCAACTGAGCCATCTAGGAGCCCCAGTTTGCAGGACTATTTTTTTAATAGAATAAAATACCAGTTCTCAATTGACTGTAATTTTTTGTCAACATTTTTTCAATAAAAAAAATAGAACAAGAAAGTTAACAATACTTTTTTTTTTCTGTTGTGCTTTTCTCAAATTTTCTCGCATAATTGAAGATAATATAATTTCACTGTACTACCTAAACTAGATTTTTTAAATGATCTGATATATTAAATAGTCTTAAGTGGGTAGGAGAGGGTTCAAGAATTCCTCAAACTGTTTTGAAACCTTTTTAGCAATTTACTTCATCTCTCTGGAAATTAATTACCTCATTTTAAAACATGAGTCTAACTCTTAGGTTCTTTCGAAGGTTAAATGTGACTGTGGTCTGTATGGGCAAGGGAGCTGGGAGAGATCTTCATTTCTGGCACAGAGGTACTAACTAATGTTAGGTTCCATTTCTTCAGCCATTGCTATTGAAAAGCTTAATTAAAGTAAATAATAAAGCCTAAGTAATATAAAACCATTTTAAATCATAGATAGAATGACTAAATAAATGAACGTGTGATTCATTATTTTATTTATTTTTATGAGAAATAGTTAATCTCTTAACCATTTCAGTTAGTAGTGTTGGATGAATAATTTTTTAAGATACTAAAAGTTAAAGAAAAATCAAAGCCAATTAAGATTCTAATCATAGTTGATAAGCCATACATGTTCTTTGAATTTTGAACTTTTCTCAGTAAACAAATGAAATCTGTAGAAGCAGATCTTTCATTATATTACCAAAGAATTCGTGTACATAAAGTAACACCATATAATTTTATTTTGAAATGCATTTATATATATTTACCCATGCATTTTAAATTATCTACATGTAATTATATAGTAGTTTATAATCTTAAAGATTGTTGATTTAACAACAACAAAAAAACTCTAGACTCACAGTTTGCAGAGATAAAAACAAGATTATCAGGTTTGAATATAAATTTTGTACTTTTTGACAAAGAATAAAATTTACATTTATTTCATTTTTATGGAATTTCTATTCCTTGGTGATAAATTGAAAAAAAAAATACCCTTAGAAATATTTAAAATTCCACAGAACTAGCACCCCTCGAAATAGAATATATCTATTGAATGCAAAACATAAAACAATAAAACTTTTAGACGAAAACGGAGGAGACAATGTTTGTGACTTGATATTAGAAGCATCATTCTTAGACATACCACCAAAGACATGATCCATAAAAGAAGAAAATGAACTGCACTTCATCAGAATTAATATCTGTTTCTCTGTAATGTACTGTGACACAGATGAAAAACAAGCTACAGACTAAGAGACATTTGCAAACAAGATAGGCCACAAAGAACTTTTATCTAAAATATATAAAGAGCTCTCTAAATTCAGTAGTAATAAAACATACAAATCCAGCAGGGAAATGAGCAAAAGACTTGAAAAGCCTCTTCACAAAAGAGAATATACAGATGGCAAATAAGTACATGAAAAAAATATTCAACAATATAAATCATTAAGGAAAATACAAATTAAAGCTTCCATGACCTACTATTACAGCACCTATTAGAGTGGCTAAAATAAAAATCTCTGACAACCACGTTTGCTGGCGAGGGTGTGAATCAAGTGTCTCCTGTATATATTGTTGGTGGGAAGATTGGATGGTACTACCGCTCGGGAAAATAATGTGTCAGTTTCTTATAATGCTAAGTATATTTACCATGAGACCTAGTAGTTGCCCTCCTTGATATTTATTCTAGATTTGTAAGCTCATGTTCGTCTATAAAATAACTATATATGAATCTTTACAGCAGTTTTATTTGCAATAAGTCCATGTTAAAAACAACCTAAATGTGCTTCAGTGGGTGAATAAACAAACTGTGTTACATCCATTACATGAAATATAATCTTTTAATAACAAGAGATCTGTTGATATCTGGAGCAATTTGGATGAAACTCACAGGCATTATTGTGTGGAATGAAATATGTTGGTGGCAAAGTGTTCTATATTGCATGGCTCCATGTATGTGATGTTCTCAACGTGACAAAAGATCGTGATAGAAGACAGATTATTGCTTGCCAGGGGTTTGGGTTGGGAAAGGCTATTATGATTAAGAGGTTACCTAAGCAAGCTTGTTAGTGGTAATGGAACAACCTTATTTTGATAATGGTGGTGGTTGCTCAAACTTGCACATGTAATAAATTTTCATAGAACTAAACACTTAAAAAGTACATGCAAAAACTGTTGAAATCTGAATAAGATCTATACTTCTATTCATCGTAGTTGACAGTCACTATCCTAGTTTTAACAATGTTCTGTAGCTATGTTTGTTAGATATTATCTTTGGGGGAAGCTAGGTAAAGGGCACATGAGAACTGTGTCCTACTTTTCGAACTTGTAACTTAAACTAACTTAAGATAAAAGGTTAGGATACAGAGAAAAAACAAGTTTTAGTCCTAGAAGAAGTGCTATCAATTGTGAAAGGAGACTGGCATCATTATTTCAGTGCAGTCAGTACTACAGGTCACGTTCCAACTCATAATCTGTGCTTGCAGGAGACACATGTGGGATAGTTGTTGATCTCGACATGTTCAAAAGAGGAGGGGGCTGAGCAGGATGATGGTGGTAGCTGAGAAGCAGCAGTCCTAAAGGACTCTGGCAGCAGGCAATAGGAAGGAGGCTCATAGTGTGGAGACTGAAGTTTAGTCAGGATTCCATTCCCCACCAGTAGCCATATGAGGCGAAATGTGTCTTGGTGGGTATCAGGACAAACACTAAAAGATGGATAACAGTGGCATTCCATTTTCTGCAGCTAAGGTCTTAACCATTATATCTGGCGATGCTTAGCCATCACATTTACTACCACCTGGCTTTTAATTTGCCTCTACCTAGGATGAAGACCAGCCTCAAAGTTCGGGTCACAAACCTGGAGGAAGAAACAAGTGACTTAACCCAGTCACATAGCTTGTAAATTAGTTCAGAGTACACCATAGTACTATATAAATAAATGTGTACACTGTATTTTAAATTTATATGTAAATAACACTGTAAAATCATAACAAAATTTTCCTGTCAAGTAATAAGACTCTACAATGTGCATTTTTGTAATCAGTTATTCAGATTACTACTTTTTCATTTTTCATTGCCCACATTTTTGTACATTTGATCTGACATTAGAATAAATGGACTATAGTTTATTTAATCACTTAACCAACATTAATCTAATAATAATCTCTCCACATATAATTCTATTTTATCTGGATGGCATGTTCTTCTTACATGTAATATTATTTTTCTTTTGATATAATGTAGTTAAAGAAAAAGGACCAGCTCATCAATTTTTTAAACATAATTTTACTGTCCCAATTTCTTAAGCCTATTGAATAAAATGTCAAATAACATTATTATACAATTAATATAGTGCACAATGACACTTTTATACAATTAATGTAGTGTACAATAACAACATTTGCTTCAGAATTACAGGATGGCATAGCTTAGTAACTGCAACAATCCTGTGATATCCAACTCAAGTAAACATTTTTCACAGGCTACTCAGCCTCAAACAGACATGGGTAATTTAAAACCAACATATTTTACAAGGAAAATGAGTCTGAGTGGTACTGTTTAGCCATTCAAATTACAAGCCATCAAAAAGATGAATTGAGAATGTAGCTATTAAAGATAAGGAAAGGTAATTGGAAGCAAGAAAGAAACATACATTTCTTTTGAGCTATCAGGGTTAAATCAGTAGAGAAATGATAAATGGTCTCCATTTTGAGGAAGATAATAAGCTTTTCGAAATACCTGAATCAGCATTTTGCAATACCTCCAGCAAAACACCACTTTAAGCATCTTGCCTGTCATGGGTATCACTCTGGTTTCAATATCAGATAGACTATGACTGGCTGTAGCAGAGAGCGATTGGAAATGCATTCTTGCCTCAAAGTTCAGTTGCCTTTGTGTTACTTCATGTAGTCATTGGACTTTGAATACATTTAAATAGCCCTGAATGTAGTTAAAGGAGCATAAGTGACTCAGCTGGCAGTCATGGATGGTTATTATTTTGTTGCATTGTAAATACACAAGCAGTTTTCACTTCTCAGTTTAGTAACACTCTTATTCAACCGTTATTTCTGAAGTATGAGGTTATGGCACAGAAGTATGGTTTAGCAAAGGCACTGTCCCTAAATTGACGCATGGTTCCTACACTAGAGAAATATTTAAGACATGGTATTCTCAGCTCCAGGATTCTCTAAGCATCCTCTACACTCCCATCATGTTATCCATGATGACTAATACCTTCTACTGAATAGATTTCTATTAAAATTATTTATCTGGTTCCTCTACTTTCCATGAAGATCAAGACTGTCTTTTATCTCTGAATTCCCGGAGCCTAGTTCAGTGCTTGTCTCTATCAGAGTCAGGAATATCAGGCCAGGAATAACTGTTGAGTGAAGAATAGAGGCAGATTTTTGAAAAAGTAGTTTGTGACGTGCCAACTGTACTCGTCATACACCTGCTGGTCTATAAAAGAAGTTACCCAATCTCATTGAGATAAATACAATAATTGGGAGTGTTTTAGAACTTTTATAACTATTTGACAGGGCAATTTTTTGCTGAATCTAATAGTTTAAAAAATTTATCTTAGGGATTCCTTTTTATAATTGTTTCTCTGGTTATTCACTTGTATTATATTTTTTAAAGAATTCATGACAGAAGTATATTTAAGAAAATAAAACTCCTCCTTCACTGCTGGAGTATATGAAAAATGATCTAGATTATTCATAAGCACCATGTCTAATCTACATAAAGGTGCATACACCAGAAAAGTTATATTTATGCTAATTTAAAATACAGTATTACAAAAATCTATGGAGGGTGGATTTAGGAAAAAGGCTTTGAAAAATGACAAACATTAACAATTAACTTCAACATTGTGACACAAAATTGCATCGAATTAAAAAAAATATATTAGTTGAGCTGGAAATGCATAGTAGAGCCATTCCCCTCTCTCTGGGCAGACTGAACACATGCCAGCTATTTCTGTTCCTAACACAGGGCTCCAGGTAGTTACTGCTGAGTAACTGGTGTTTGCATAGGAGCTGCAATCTATATGTCATTTGAGACCTGAAAATCCAAGTGGAGGAAAACTTAGAGAATCTCAGTCTTGGGGCTATTGACCTGTGTGTCCAGAAAATTCTTTGTTGTAAGGGTTATCATGTTGATTGTAAAATGTTTAGCATCCAATAGTTGACAGTGGCAATCCTTCCCCACAACCTCAAATTTATAACAATTACAAATGTCTTCAGAAATTGCCAGACTTCTTCTGAGGGCTAAAACCACCCCAGCTGAGAATAATTGACTTATGATACTTTGAGGCATTTGGGACTTCTGGAAAAGAGTGTTGGAACTATATGCTATAATTTGCACTTTTTTTCATTTTTATATTTGAAACACAGCTATTGCAAGAACCTGGCACAGTAGAAAATTCACAGAACTGTAGAAGAATGGACTTGGATTCTAGCCAGTCAGAATTCACTATGTGACTAAGGTTCAACAACCTGAGTTCTTGACCTTACTAGACCATACAGTATGTTAGAGTTCTAAAATTCTGTGTTTTCTGACTTTGTCAAGAACCAGTGTCTTATTTTTAAAACACACACAGTATTTACAACAGTGCATTAAGTTGTCCTTGAACTAATAATATTCTGTGAAGAAATATGTCCTTCTTAAATGGTAGTTTCTTAATTTCTAATAAAGTTTCAGTATAGAAGACCAGAAAAATAACCTAGATGTTGTTGGCTTTATATCATATTATAGTAAATAAGAAGCATGTTTATAGGTTGTAATAAAAGGTTATTATTTACATAGGCATTTAATCTAAATTCTGGTGTCTCTTGGGGCAATTTACTAAAAGATAGCAGCAATAATACTGGTAATATCCTTTTTGGAATAGATATTATGTGGCTCCAGGATTTTATAACCTGACAAATTTCTCAAGAACTCTTCTGGCTTATTCACTAAATTGAATTTACTCAAGATTACAAATAATGCTGAAGATTGGGGTTTCTGGCCCATTTAGTTAGTTGCCTTCTAACCTATCAAAGCAAAACCAAGTGATATTCGTATAATATTTTCTTTACTATTAGCAGAGGATTATTACAATTTCAACTTTTTATCTGAAAAAGTGTTTTAAAAAGTAATGAATGCTCATAAATTATTCTAAGAATTATAAATCTTTAACCATACACTAAGCTTCTCTCTATATCTACTGCTTATACATTTGTACAGGAAGGCTATATAATTTTGATTTGCAATCGGTTGAGCTAAGTTTCCTCTCTTCCATCACAACATTTAGAGCTTGAATTCTGTGAGGAGGGGTTAAACACTCTTACCCTTGTCCACACCACCCATCACTCACGTGCAAGTGCACACACAGACACACAGATGCTTCTAATTGTAACCAAAATTAACAGGATTAGTTTAAGTCACTACCACCATCCCATTGATTCACTGATACATATAGCCTGCATGGTAGTGAAGAGGTGGTCCCTGAGAAGTGCCTCACCAAATAGGCTGAAGCTATCTTCACAGATACAATATACTCTGCTTCAAGGACTGAGCATCAGAGAGCAGTGATGACTTTATGGAACCTAGATGCTTGTCAATGTAAGGAAATGAGAAAATAGCCAGAGATGTCAGAAAGGAAACAAACTTGCCCAAAACCAATTTTAAATGTTCAGAGACTGGGATTTTTTGATTTGAGCATTCCCTGAGAATCATAACAAATCAACATCCTTTCACTTGTTGCTACCACTCTGTCACAGAGATCTTCTTTGCGACCGTAATCAAGAGCCTGGTGAACTAAGGCCGATAGACTGGTCATGCAGTGACATTTACTGTGGACGCATCTTCTAGTCTCACTTCACAGCACAGTGTCAGATGCCCCTACCTCTTCCACTAGACTTGCAGGAGGAACTTTTGAGGGGGCAAAGTCTATTAAAAGAGCTGTCAGGAGACAGAAACTGTATGGCTTCATTTCAAAAGTAGTTTCGATGCACTTGTCCTTCCCAGCAGGCAGCAGCAGATCTGTGAGGAATTGTGCGGACTCATCCTAAGAGCCCCCGGGTGTTCTGGGGTAAAGAAAGCCACTAATAGACTGGAGTTCGTGTTGGTGAAGTGAGAGTGGTTCAGAGTCATTGTAATTTGTTATTCTGATATAAATAGGACAACATTTTTACCCATTGAGTAAGAAGGCTTGGAAACATCAGGTTATAGTGACCCAATCTTTATCAGTTTTACTTGTGGAACTTTGTTTCTCCCTAAATGTAGAGGGAAGTATGATTAATACTGTGTTCCTCTAATCTAGCCTGAATAAAACATACTGAAAAGCTATAGTGTCCTTTAACTTTTAAAATATAAAATCTAAGCTTTTACTAAATATCCTTAAGAATAAAAACACTGATGAGTTGATCATGGTCCTCATGGTAGTCCCATTGCATAACGATTTTTCTGGGTCATTTTCTTCTTTTGTTTGGCATAAAAAGTGCTCCTCCGGTAGTCCAGAAACTGCTGACTCTAATCACCTTGCTGCTCATCCGACCAATGCTGAGTTAGCATCCAGCAGTACTGTGCTTCTTCACATTAAAGTACAAAAAGGTGCATTGAAATTCTTGTCTCTACATACACTAATATGCCTCATGTTTACCGAGCATCTTAATACTTCCAAACAATTTTACTCAATGCAGGTAATGCAGTCACATTTACGAACTCACTGTGCATTCTGTAATATATTGAAGGGAAGAGAGGACAGTGGGCTCTGTCAGAAAGGAGATGAGGGTGCCTGGGTGGCTCAGCTGTAAAGCGTCTGCCTTCGGCTCAGGTCATGATCCCAGGGTCCTGGAATTGAGCCCCACATCGGGCTCCTTGCTCTGCAGGAAGCCTGCTTCTCCCTCTCACACTCCCCTTGCTTGTGTTCCCTCTCTTGCTGTCTCTCTCTGTCAAATAAATAAATAAAATCTTTTTTTTAATTTATTTTTTCATAATAATATTTTTACTATGTTAGTCACCATACAGTACATCCCTGGTTTCTGATGTAAAGTTCGATGATTCAGTTAGTTGCGCATAACACCCAGTGCACCATGCAATACGTGCCCTCCTTACTACCCATCACCAGCCTATCCCATTCCCCCACACCCCCCCCGAAGCCCTCAGTTTGTTTCTCAGAGTCCATAGTCTCTCATGCTTCATTCCCCCTTCTGATTACCCCCCCTTTCTTCTCCTACCGTACTTCCTAGTTCTTATGTTCCATAGATGAAAGAAACCATATGATAATTGTCTTTCTCTGCTTGACTTATTTCACTTAGCATTATCTCCTCCAGTGCCGTCCATGTTGCAACAAATGTTGAGAATTCGTTCATTCTGATAGCTGATTAATATTCCATTGTATATACGGACCACAACTTCTTAATCCAGTCATCTGTTGAAGGGCATCTCGGCTCCTTCCATGATTTAGCTATTGTGGACATTGCTGCTATGAACATTGGGGTGCATATGGCCCTTCTCTTCACTACATCTGTACCTTTTTTTAAAAATATTTATTTATTTGACAGAGATAGAGACAGCCAGCGAGAGAGGGAACACAAGCAGGGGGAGTGGGAGAGGAAGAAGCAGGCTCGTAGCAGGGAGCCTGATGTGGGGCTCGATCCCATAACGCTGGGATCACGCCCTGAGCCGAAGGCAGACGCTTAACCGCTGTGCCACCCAGGCGCCCCCACTACATCTGTATCTTTGGGGTAAATACCCAGTAGTGCAATGGCTGAATCATAGGGTAGCTCAATTTTTAACTTTTTAAGGGACCTCCACACTGTTTTCCGGAGTGGCTGTACCAACTTGCATTCCCACCAACAATGTAGGAGGGATCCCCTTTCTCCACATCCTCTCCAGCAATTGTTGTTTCTTGCCTTGTCAATATTTGCCATTCTTATTTTTGCCATCCAGATTGCTTAATTTATTGGCATAAAGCTGTTGATAAAAGTTTCTAATAATCCTTCCTATTTCATTGGTGTTGGTTGTGACCTCTCCCTTTACATTCATAATTTTATTAATTTGGGTCCTTTCTCTATTCTTTTGGATAAGTCTTGCCAGTGGTTTGTCAATTTTATTTATTCTTTCAAAGAACCAGCTTCTAGTTCTGTTGATCTGCTCTACTGTGCTCCTGGTTTCTAATTAATTGATCTCTGCTCTAATCTTGATCACCTGCCTCCTCGTGCATGGATTAGGCCTGTTCTTCTCTCCCAGCTCCAGCTTCTTGAGGTGAGAATATAAAAAACTGCATTTTAGATTTTTCTATTCTTTTGAGTGAGGCTTAGATGGCTATGTATTTTCCCCTTAGGACTGCCTTTGCAGTGTCCCATAGGTTTTGGACCGTTGTATTTTCATTCTCGTTGGTCTCCATAAATTGTTTAAATTGATTTTTGATTTCCTGGTTTTTGAATCATTCTTGAGCAGGATGGTTCTTAGTCTCCAAGTGTTTGAGTTTCTTCCAAATTTTTCCTTGTGGTTGAGTTCCAATTTCAAAGCATTGTGGTCTGAGGATATACAGGGAATAATTTCAGTCTTTTGGTATCGGTTGAGACCTGTTTTGTGACCCAGAACATGGTCTATTCTTGAGAGTGTTCCATGGGCATTAGAATAGAATGAGTATTCTTTGGTTCTGGTGTATAGTGTTCTATATATATCTATGAGGTCCAACTCGTCGAGTATGGCATTCAAAGCTCTTGTTTCTTTATTGATTTTATGCTTAGGTGATCTATCTATTGCTGATAGTGGAGTGTTGAGGTTCCCTACTATTAACGTATGTTTACCTGTATGTCTCTTTATTCTGGTTAAAAGTTGGCTTGTGTATCTTGCTGCTCCCCTATTGGGAGCATATATATTTATAATTGTCATATCCACTTGTTGGATACATCCTTTAAAAATAATATAGTGCCCTTCTGTTTCTCTAACTATAGTCTTTAGTTTAAAATCCAATCTGTCTGATATGAGAATTGCTACCCCAGCTGCCTTTTGAGGTTCATTGGTGTGAAAGATGGTATTCCATCCCTTTACATTCAGTCTGGATGTATCTTTAGGTTCAAAATGAGTCTCTTGTAGAGAGCAAATGAATGGGTCATGTCTTTTTATCCAATCTGCAACCCTGTGGCGTCTTATGGGAGCATTTAGGCCATTTACATTGAGACTGATTATTGAGAGATAGGATTTTAATGATGCCATGTTGCCTGTAAAGTCTTTGTTTCTATAGATTGTGACTTTCTGTTCTGTAACACTCTTGGGGCCTTTTTACTTTTAAAGAACCCCCCCCTTGGAGAGGAGTTAAGATGGCGGAGGAGTAGGGGACCCCTTTTTCAGCCGGTCCCCTGAGTTGAGCTGGATAGGTACCAGACCAGCCTAAATAACCACGGAATCAGCCTGAGATGCAGGATGATGCATCTGGAACTCTACAAATGAACATTTCCAGCGCTGAGTATTGAGGTACGAAGAGGGGAGCTGTAAACCGTGCACAGATATCGGAAGATAAACGGAAGGGGGAGGGAGCCCCACGTTTGGGCGCCGGGAAGCGGCAGCCACCTGCATGGGGGAGCGGGCGGACTCACAGAGGGCACCCACGAGAGAGCGGACTGAGACCGGTGAGCAGTGAACGCGCGCGCCACCAGGCATCTCCCGGAACACCGGAATCCCGGTGTGCTCACGGGATCCAGACTGAGACCGGGAACTCCCGGAGCGCGCGCGGGGCGGCTGGCGGCTGGCGGCTGGCGGGCCACCTGCACGGGGGAGCGGGCGGACTCGCGGTCGGCACCCGCGAAACAGCAGACTGAGACCCTGAACCGGGTGCGCGCGCCACCAGGCTTCTCCCGAAACTCCGGAATCGAGGTGTGCTCACCGGGCATAGACTGAGATCGGGAGACCCGGGAGCCTGCGGGGCGGCCGGTGGCTGGTGGCATTAGAAACACAAAGGACAGAGACGCGCCGGCCCTGGAAGTGAGGGCAGGGACGCCGAGTTGGTGCGCACATCCCAGGACGCTGCAGGGTTGAGCAGCACCAACAGTAATAGAGTTAAAGTGGCCAGAACATCAGTGGACAACGGGCCGCAATCCCTCTGTTCTGTGACAATGCAGCCTCTGCTGCTCTGACCCTCAGAAGAGGCATAGCTGGCCGCCAGGGAAAGCCGCCAGAGAACAAAAGCCTGAAAATACCGGCTCACAGCGTGCCCATCCCCATCCCCCCTCGCAGGGGACACAGAGACTCTAACCAAACAGGGTTGCCTGAGTATCTGCGCGGCAGGCCCCTCCCCCAGAAGGCAGGCTGAAAAATCAAGAAGCCCACAGCCCGAGGCGCCTGGGTGGTGCAGTCATTGAGCGCCTGTCTCCGGCTTAGGGCGTGATCCCAGCGTTCCGGAAAGGAGTCCCTCATCGGGCTCCTCCGCTGGGAGCCTGCTTCTTCCTCTCTCACTCCCCTGCTTCTGTTCCCGTTCTTGCTGACTGTCTGTCTCCCTCTCTCAGATAAGTAAATAAATAAAATCTTTAAAGAAGAAGCCCACATCTCTAAGATCCCTATAAAACAAGGGGCACGGCCTGGGACCCAGTCAATAATTTGGGCTCTGGACAACCCCGCAATCTCCCCTCATTAGAATGACAAGAAGGAGAAGCCCCCCCCCCCCAGCAAAGAAAAGACAGTGAGTCAGTGGCCTCTGCCACAGAAGTAACGGATATGGATGTAACCAAATTATCAGAAATGGAATTCAGAGTAACAATGGTCAAGATAATGAGTAGACTTGAAAAAAGTATTCAGGAAAATGTTACTGAGAATATAGAATCCCTAAGGGCGGAAATGAGAGCGAATTTGACAGAAATTAAAAATTCTATGAGCCAAATGCAGGCAAAACTAGAGGCTCTGACGGCCAGGGTCACCGAAGCGGAGGAAAGGGTTAGTGAATTGGAGGATGGGTTAATAGAGGAAAAAATAAAAATAGAAGATGGTCTTAAAAAAATCCACGCCCACGAATGTTGGCTACGGGAGATTACTGACTCAACGAAACGATCCAATGTTAGAATCATCGGCATCCCCGAGGGGGTGGAGAAAAACAGAGGTCTAGAAGAGATATTTGAACAAATTGTAGCTGAAAACTTCCCTAATCTAGCGAGGGAAACAAAAATTCGTGTCCAAGAGGCAGAGAGGACCCCTCCCAAGCTCAACCATGACAGACCTACACCACGTCACGTCATAGTGCAACTCGCAAATATGAGATCCAAGGATACAGTATTGAAAGCGGCCAGGGCAAAGAAATTTCTCACGTACCAAGGCAAAGGCATCAGAATTACGTCAGACCTGTCTACACAGACCTGGAATGAGAGAAACGGTTGGGGGAGCATTTTTAAAGCTCTTTCAGAGAAAAACATGCAGCCAAGGATCCTTTATCCAGCAAGGCTGTCATTCAGAATTGATGGAGAAATAAAGACATTTCAGAATCGACAGTCACTAGCCAATTTCGTAACCACGAAACCAGCCCTACAGGAGGTATTACGGGGGGTTCTATAAAAGTAAAAAGGCCCCAAGAGTGATACAAAACAGAAAGTCACAGCCAATACAAACAAAGACTTTACTGACAACATGGCAGAATTAAAAGCATATCTCTCAGTACTCAGCCTTAACATTAATGGTTTAAATTCTTGCTTTAAACGCCACAGGGTTGCAGATTGGATAAAAAGAAATGACCCATCCATTTGCTGTCTACAAGAGACTCATTTCGAACCCAAAGATGCATTCAGACTGAGAGTAAGGGGATGGAGTACCATCTTTCACGCAAACGGACCTCAAAAGAAAGCTGGGGTAGCAATTCTCATATCAGATAAACTGGATTTTAAACTACAGACTATAGTTAGAGATGCAGAAGGGCACTATATTATTCTTAAAGGAAGTATTCAACAAGCGGATATGACAATTATAAATATATATGCCCCCAACAGGGGAGCAGCAAGATACACAAGCCAACTCTTAACCAGAATAAAGAGACATATAGATAAAAATACATTAATAGTAGGGGACCTCAACACTCCACTCTCAGAAATAGACAGAACACCCTGGCAAAAACTAAGCAAAGAATCAAAGGCTTTGAATGCCATACTTGACGAGTTGGACCTCTTAGATATATATAGAACACTACACCCCAGAACCAAAGAATACTCATTCTATTCTAATGCCCATGGAACATTCTCAAGAATAGACCATGTTCTGGGACACAAAACAGGTCTCAGCCGATACCAAAAGACTGAAATTATCCCCTGCATATTCTCAGACCACAACGCTCTGAAATTGGAACTCAACCACAAGGAAAAATTTGGAAGAAACTCAAACACTTGGAGACTGAGAACCATCCTGCTCAGGAATGACTCGATAAACCAGAAAATCAAAAATCAAATTAAACAATTTATGGAGACCAATGAGAATGAAAATACAACAGTCCAAAACCTATGGGATACTGCAAAGGCAGTCCTAAGGGGGAAATACATAGCCATCCAAGCCTCACTCAAAAGAATAGAAAAATCTAAAATGCAGTTTTTATATTCTCACCTCAAGAAGCTGGAACAGCAACAGAGGGACAGGTCTAATCCACGCACAAGGAAGCAGTTGACCAAAATTAAAGCTGAAATCAATCAAGCAGAAACCAGAAGTACAGTAGAGCATATCAACAGGACTAGAAGCTGGTTCTTGGAGAGAATCAATAAAATTGACAGACCACTGGCAAGACTTATCCAAAAGAAAAGAGAAAGGACCCAGATTATTAAAATTATGAATGAAAAAGGAGAGGTCACGACGAACACCATTGAAATTAGAAGGATTATTAGAAATTTTTATCAACAGCTATATGCCAATAAACTAAGCAATCTGGAAGAGATGGAATCCTTCCCGGAAACCTATAAACTACCAAGATTGAAACAGGAAGAAATTGATTTCTTAAACAGGCCAATTAATTATGAAGAAATTGAGTCAGTGATAAACAACCTTCCAAATAACAAAACTCCAGGCCCGGACGGTTTTCCTGGGGAATTCTACCAAACATTCAAAGAAGAAATAATACCTATTCTCCTAAAGCTATTTCAAAAAATAGAAACAGAAGGAAAGCTACCAAACTCATTCTATGAGGCCAATATTACCTTGATCCCCAAACCAGGCAAAGACCCCCTCAAAAGGGAGAATTACAGACCTATTTCCCTAATGAATATGGACGCCAAAATCCTCAACAAGATACTTGCTAATAGAATCCAACAGGTCATTAAAAGGATTATCCACCACGATCAAGTGGGATTCATACCTGGGATGCAAGCGTGGTTCAACATTCGCAAATCAATCAGCGTGATACATCATATCAACAAGAAAAGACTCAAGAACCGTATGATCCTCTCAATTGATGCCGAAAAAGCATTTGACAAAATACAGCATCCTTTCCTGATTAAAACCCTTCAGAGTGTAGGAATAGAAGGTACATTTCTCAATCTCATAAAAGCCATCTATGAAAAGCCTAATGCAAATATTATTCTCAATGGGGAAAAGCTAGAAGCCTTTCCTTTAAGATCAGGAACACGACAAGGATGCCCACTCTCGCCACTATTATTCAACATAGTACTAGAAGTCCTTGCAACAGCAATCAGACAACAAAAAGGGATCAAAGGTATTCAAATCGGCAAAGAAGAAGTCAAAATGTCTCTCTTCGCAGATGACATGATACTCTATATGGAAAACCCAAAAGAAGCCACTCCCAAACTATTAGAAGTTATAGAGCAATTCAGTAACGTGGCGGGATACAAAATCAATGCTCAGAAATCAGTTGCATTTCTGTACACGAATAACGAGAACGAAGAAAGAGAAATTAGGGAATCCATCCCATTTACAATAGCACCAAAAACCATACGTTACCTTGGAATTAACCAGAGACGTAAAGGACCTTTATTCTAGAAACTATAAATCACTCTTAAAAGACATTGAGGAAGACATAAGAAGATGGAAAGATATTCCATGCTCATGGATCAGAAGAATTAACATAGTTAAAATGTCCATGCTACCCAGAGCAATCTACACTTTCAATGCTATCCCGATCAAAATACCGAGAACGTTTTTCAAAGAACTGGAACAAATAGTCCTTAAATTTGTATGGAACCAGAAAAGACCCCGAATCTCCAAGGAGCTGTTGAAAAGGAAAAACAAAGCTGGGGGCATCACAATGCCGGATTTCGAGCTGTACTACAAAGCTGTGATCACAAAGACAGCATGGTACTGGCACAAAAACAGACACATAGACCAATGGAACAGAATAGAGAGCCCAGAAATGGACCCTCAGCTCTTTGGGCAACCAATATTTGATAAAGCAGGAAAAAACATCCGGTGGGAAAAAGACAGTCTCTTCAATAAATGGTGCTGGGAAAATTGGACAGCTACATGCAAAAGAATGAAACTTGACCACTATCTCACATCATACACAAAAATAAACTCCAAATGGATGAAAGACCTCGATGTGAGACAGGAATCCATCAAAATTCTAGAGGAGAACATAGGCAGCAACCTCTACGACATCGGCCAAAGCAACCTTTTTCATGATACATCCCCAAAGGCAAGAGAAACAAAAGATAAAATGAATTTATGGGACTTCATCAAGATTAAAAGTTTCTGCACAGCCAAGGAAACAGTCAGAAAAACTAAGAGGCAGCCCACGGAATGGGAGAAGATATTTGCAAATGACACTACAGATAAAGGACTGGTATCCAAGATCTACAAAGAACTTCTCAAACTCAATACACGAGAAACAAATAAACAAATCAAAAAAATGGGCAGAAGATATGAACAGACACTTTTTCAATGAAGACATACAAATGGCTAACAGACACATGAAAAAATGTTCAAAATCATTAGCCATCAAGGAAATTCAAATCAAAACCACACTGAGATACCACCTTACGCCAGTTAGAATGGCAAAAATAGACAAGGCAAGAAACAACAATTGTTGGAGAGGATGTGGAGAAAGGGGATCCCTCCTACATTGTTGGTGGCAATGCAAGTTGGTACAGCCACTCTGGAAAACAGTGTGGAGGTCCCTTAAAAAGTTAAAAATTGAGCTACCCTATGATCCAGCCATTGCGCTACTGGGTGTTTACCCCAAAGATACAGACGTAGTGAAGAGAAGGGCCATATGCACCCCAATGTTCATAGCAGCAATGTCCACAATAGCTAAATCGTGGAAGGAGCCGAGATGCCCTTCAACAGATGACTGGATTAAGAAGTTGTGGTCCATATATACAATGGAATATTACTCAGCAATCAGAAAGAACGAGTTCTCAACATTTGCTACAACATGGACGGCACTGGAGGAGATAATGCTTAGTGAAATAAGTCAAGCAGAGAAAGACAACTATCATATGATTTCTCTCATCTATGGAACATAAGAACTAGAATGATCAGTAGGGGAAGAAAGGGATAAAGAAAGGGGGGGTAATCAGAAGGGGGAATGAAACATGAGAGACTATGGAATATGAGAAACAAACTGAGGGCTACAGAGGGGAGGGGGGTGGGGGAATGGGATAGACCGGTGATGGGTAGTAAGGAGGGCACATATTGCATGGTGCACTGGGTGTTATACACAACTAATGAATCATCGAGCCTTACATCGAAAACCGGGGATGTACTGTATGGTGACTAACATAATATAATAAAAAATCATTATTAAAAAAATAAATAAATAAAATAAAGAACCCCCCCCTTAATATCTCCTGTAGGGCTGGTTTCATGGTTACAAATTTGGTCAATGACTGGCAATTCTGGAAGGTATTTATCTCTCCATCAATTCTAAATGAGAGCCTTGCTGGATACAGGATCCTTGGCTGCATGTTTTTCTCTGAAAGAGCTTTAAAAATGCCCCCCCCCAACCCTTTCTCTCATTCCAGGTCTGTGTAGACAGGTCTGACATAATTCTGATACCTTTGCCTTGGTACGTGAGAAATTTCTTTGCTCTGGCCACTTTCAATATTGTATCCTTGGATCTAATATTTGTGAATTGCACTATGACGTGACGTGGCATAGGTTTGTTGTGGTTGAGCTTGGGAGGGGTCCTCTCTGCCTCTTGGACATGAGTGCTTGTTTCCCTTGCTAGATTGGGGAAGTTTTCAGCTACAATTTGTTCAAATATCTCTTCTAGACCTCTGTTTTTCTCCACCCCCTCGGGGATGCCGATGATTCGACGTTGGAACATTTCATTGAGTCAGTAATCTCCCGAAACCTACATTCTTGAGAATGGATTTTTTTGAGCCCAGATTCTATTTTAGCTTTTTCTTCTACTAATCCATCCTCCAATTCGCTGATACGTTCTTCTGCCTCATTCACCCTGGCCGTCAGAGCCTCTATTTTTGACTGCATTTGGCTCATAGAATTTTTCATTTCTGCCAGATTCGCTCTCATTTCTGCCCTTAGAGATTCTATGTTCTCGTTAATATATTCGTTAATATGTTTTTCAAGTCTACACATCATCTTGGCCATTGTTACTCTGAACTCCATTTCTGATAATTTGGTTATATCCATATCCATTAGTTCTGTGGCATAGGCCACAGACTCATTGTCTTTTCTTTGCTGGGGGGGATTTCTCCTTCTCGTCATTCTGATGAGGAGAGTTTGCGGGATTGTCCAGAGCCCAAATTATTGACCGGGACCCAGGCCGTGTGCCCTTGTTTTATAGGGATCTTAGGGATGTGGGTTTCTTGATTTTTCAGCCTGGCTTCTGGGGGAGGAGCCTGCCGCGCTGATACTCAGGCAACCTTGTTTGTGTAGAATCTTGTGTCCCCTGTGAGGGGGGATGGGGATGGGCACACTGTGAGCCAGTATTTCCAGGCTTTTGTTCTCTGGTGCCTTTCCCTGGAGTTTGCTGTGCCTCGTCTGAGAGTCAGAGCAGCAGTAGCCGAATCCAAGCCTCTGTCTCAGAACAGAGGGATCGCAGATGGTTCTCCACTGATGTTCTGGCCACTTTAACTCTGTTACTGTTGGTGCTGCTCAACCCTGCTGTATTCCGGGATGTGCGCCCCACACCCAGCATCCCAGCCCTCACTTCCAGGGCCAGCACATCTCTGTCCTTTGTGTTTCTAACGCTGCCAGCCGCCCCGCGTGCTCCCGGATCTCCCAGTCTCAGTCTGGTTCCAGTGAGCGCACCGGAGCTCCGTTTCAGTCTGGTGGCGCGCGCTCCTGGCTCACGGTCTCAGTCTGTTCTCTTGCGGGTGCCGTCCTTGAGTCCGCCCGCTCCCCCCATGCAGGTGGCTACCGCTTCCTGGCGCCCGAACACGGCAGCTCCCTCCCCCTTCCGTTTATCTTCCGATATCTGTGCACAGTTTCAGGGCTCCCCGCTTCATACCTCAGTACTCAGCGGTGGAGATGTTCATTTGTAGAGATCCAGATGTATCTTCCTGCGTCTCAGGCTGATTCCGTGGGTGTTCAGGCTGGTCTGGTACCTATCCAGCTCAATTCGGGACCAGGTGAAAAAGGGAACCCCTACTCCTCCACCATCTTAACTCCTCTCCCAATAAATAAAATCTTAAAAATGAAAGAAAGAAAAGGAAGAAAGGAAGAAAGGAAGAAAGGAAGAAAGGAAGAAAGGAGGGAGGAAGGAAGGAAGGAAGGAAGGAAGGAAGGAAGGAAGGAAGGAAGGAAGGAAGATGGATCTCAGAGCCAAATGGTCCCAAGGTCCAAATCCTGCCTTCCCAACTTACTAGGTGTATTAGCTTAGAACATTACTAACCCTTTCTGAGTGTCAGAATTCTCTTCCATAAGATGAGATCAAGAAACATAACTTCTGGGGTTTTAAAAGATTATATAAAAATGATGTATGAGAAACCAACAAGCGTCCTCTCTGATGCTTACTTGGTAGTCTGTAGGGCCATAATTATGTGCAAGCAAAGCCTGTAGCACAGTGAATGAATTTGGGAAGGTTAACAGTTAGAAAATAACATCTACAAAATTAGTTACCAAACTGAAAAGCTACTGAGTTTTGGCAGTGGATTTATTTGAATCTAGTATCACTGCAGGAGAGCAGTTATTTTATCCTACACGCCCTATGAGTTATTGTTCCACTTATGTTCTATTTAATATTCATAGATACCATTGTGGAATAATCATGATGGTAGGTTCCGTCTTATAGATGAACTAAATGTAGTTTATAGAAATTGAGTAATTTTCCTAAGGATCACTCCAGTGATAAGGAAAAAAGGGGGGGCAGAAATTAACCCTCATCTCTATTATTTCTCCTTTACTGTTATCCTTCCCACCAGGGCTTATAATCAAAGAATTTTTTTTAAGTTTATTTTATCAAACAAAAGTGGAATCAATAGAATGTAAAAAAGCTTTACTTTCAATTTTCCTTCAGACCGTAATACCTGAATTTGGTGATTTTCAAAGTTCCCACCTCCTATATCTTCCTGTATAGGCCACTCCCTGGTCCCAACATACTAAAATCAAATCTAAAAACAGAGAACCAGAAAAATAATTTGAAATATACTTTTGCTACTTGACTATTTGCTGTTGCTGCATTTCACTGAAGGGGAGACCAGGACACCTCCATTTGGAGGTACATAATATCCTGAGAGGCTCTAGGATTCTGAAGGTTGCAGAAACAATATTGGGAATGAAGGAAATCAATAAAGAGTCAGATTGAGTTATTACAAACTAAAACCAATAAACGGCCCCTGGACTCTAGGCCTACATGACAAAACAATTCAATAATTCACTGTAAAAATAAAAATATACATCATTGCGGGAGCTCTTGTAATGTCCTCAGATTAGAGAGGTTAACAGCATATGTACCATTGTTAAATGTTTAACTCTGTGGAGATACTGATTTATTTGATGCTCCTGTCAAGTAAAATTTTATCATTATAACCTTGATATATTCACTAAATTGATAGTGCTTAACAAATGTGTTTTTTCAGAGACTGCTCTCTAATTTACAGAAGATTTCAAGTTTAAGGGCACATTTTTAGGGGCAGCTTTATCTTAATGACCCTTTGGTTACCCTTTGAGAATATCTTATTATTTTTATGTTCCGGTTCTCTGTGACTGTGAAAAATGAATTCTGTTACTGGAACTTATTTTTGTTATTTTTCCTGCTGACATTTAGGAGACAATTTTAGGAGCCATTTCTGTTCATCCTCTGAATCACAACATAAAAATCCATATAGAATGGTATTGTGAGTGAGGCTAAGTCTGCTTTCTAATTGTAGATTGTTCCATTAGAATTAACTCCTCTGGTCACCAAGAAAAATCATTGATTCATACACTATTGCTTTTATGCAGAGAATGGACTAGAAACTTGAACCCAAGGAAAGGTTTGCAAAGTTAGAGTTTTGGTTCTAAGTTTCTGTTATTTAAGTAATACTTCCCAGTATTTAGTGTTTAAACATATTGTTAAAAATGTGCTGTCTACCTCCCTACATTAACTTCTCTTCCTCTGAAGAAGAAAATTCCATTAACTTATATTATGCAATATTGTGAAAATTATGTGCAATATTTTGCAAATTATGCAAAATTGTGCAAATAGTTCAATTCCCCCTCAAAGAAAATATTAATTATGCATTTGATTCAGATAGCAAATCATTATTTTTAAATAAATATTTTAGAACACTTTTAGATTTTAAAAAAATTGTGGAGATTGCGCAGACTTCCTATACACCCCACACCCAGTTTACCCTACCGATAAAACCTTACAGTAGTAGTATGGTACATTTGTTATAATTAATGAACCAATATCGATACACTATTATTAACAAAAATCCGTACTTTATATTTCCTTAGTTTTTACCTAATAAACTTTATTTTTTCCTCAAACTCATCTAGGTTATCACATTACATTTAGTATAATAATAATTATTATTATTAATAATAATGGCTAAACTCCTAGTTCTCAAACCATGAAATAAGAAGCCCCAAGATACTACAGTGAACTCTCAGAAATGCCCTGGATATTTTAAGTTTTGAGGATATTATTGATTCTTGACAACTATCATACAACATGGGAACTACCAGCTAAAATAATTTTATTAGATCATGCTACATAAGTTTTGAAGTTATATCTTTGCACAACTGGGTTTCTTACAGTTTCAGATATAAAGGCAAATACAATCATCAACATAAAATAGGAAATTAGTTGTCTTTTCTAATCTGCTTCTGAGGTTCAAAAATATGTGACTTGCCCAGCACACATACACATTCCACAAGTACAAAATTGTGGTTATTTTAGAATAAAATAAATGTTTTTCTTCAATTACTATGTGTTCTTGTTCTATATGGCTACTAAGTTGTTGGATAGAAGTATTTAGTTTGGATGTAACTGCTTTAGAGAATGAAATTCTTAGGTATTTCTTTAGGTCTTTGGATAATAGGAAATAATTATTGAGACTCTAAGGGTACCAGCAACCAAAAAAGGTTGAGAACCTCTTGGGTAAAACAAAGTGACAGGGATTTAAGACAAAGGATCAAACATAGAGTCACACACACAAAATTAAAATGGAGACTTTAAAATAGAGTCTGTTAATTATAATTTTTAACAACGAAAAATAGAATGAGGACAGTGCTTTACAAAAGCAATTATTCTCAGTATTTATGGGAAAATAAACTAACAGGGATTGGAAAGATGATGATAGAAGATCATTAAGGGTCTTTAACTCTAAGTTTCTTTGATATTAAAGCTACAAATTAATGTTTTGTGACCTGCTACAGTTTTTGTTCCATTTGATGACTGGGGTAGAGAACCTCTTCACTTCAAAACATAAAGTTATATAGATCAAATCCAGGCCCATAGTATCACTGGGCTGCAGTCCATATAGTTTATGTATTTATTTGCATTCTTTTAGACCTAACTTTTATTGTAGATGCAGTCAGAAGTGTTCGTTATTTAGAAATAGGTTTAGTGGTTATTGTCTTTTATTTGAAGCATTACTTTTATAATTGCAAACATTAGTAAGCTGACAGGTCTAATTACATCTCCAATTATATGTCTAAGATGTTATTTAGGTTTTGAATGCTTACTATAGTGGTTATTTTTAAATGAATATTCCCTTAGATGGCTTCCACAGAAATCACCATGGAAAAATTCAAACATGGTTTGAAAACGCACAATATAGTCTCAGTTCTGCCTCAACATATGTGATTCAAACTCTTTACTATGGTAAAATATACACGCATTTTTGTGTGTAATTCAGCGGCGTTAAGTGCATTCTCATTGTTAGATAACCTCTTCACTAGCTATCTTCAGAACTTTATCATTATCCCATACTGAAGCTATGTATCCATTAAAAATAATTACCCACTCTCTTTTCCTGCAAGTCCCTGGCAGCCACCATTCTACTTTCTGTCACTATTAATATGAGTACTCAAGGTACCTCATGTAGGTAGAATCATGCAATATTTGTTGTTTTGTGTATCTGGCTTACTCCCACTTAGGATGTTTTCCAGCTTCATTCAGGCAGTAGCATGTATCAAAATTTCATTCCTTTTTAAGACTAAATAATATTCCATTGTATGTATATATCACATTTTGTTTATCCATTCATCTGCCGATGGACATTTGGGTTGTTTCCATCTTTTGGCCCTTGTGAATAATGTTGCTAAGAATATTGGTGTACAAATATATTCATATTGTTTAATACTGCTTTTTAGAATGGATAGGAGAACATTAATTCATGGAAATGCTTACTAAATGTGACATTTTGGTCATTGTTTTAAAAATTGCTAGTTAGGGGCACCTGGGTGGCTCAGTCAGTTAAGGGACTGACTCTTGATTTTGGCTCAGGTAATGATCCAGAGTCCTGGGATTGAGCCCCGTGTTGGGGGCTCCCTGCTCAGTGGGGAGTCTGCTTCTCCTTCTCCCTCTGCCCCTCCCTCTGTTCTCTCTCTCTCAGATAAATGCAAATCTTTTTAAAAAATTGCTAGTTAAAAACAGGGCCTTGGCAAATCAGTCTTTTCTTGGAACATTTCTGACTTCTAAGAATGGATCCCACAATTACAGGTTGTTATACTATCATGAACCTCTACTGGATAAGACTTATTCTGGTTATTCTTGAATATTTATTTGTGCAATTATTTAATACAGTTTTCTCATTTCCTCACTATACTGTAATCCCTGTGAAGACAGACCTGACTTTGCTCATTGTATTTTTATATGTCAAATATCGTAGGAAGATACCAATCTTTATATAAGCTCCAAAGTACACATATACCAGCAACAATACAGATCATAAGGAAGACATTTCAGCAGGATAGCCTTACACAGTCTTTTTCCAATTTCCAATTGCACTTGATACAAAATTATAGCTATTCTCATCATCGTAACTCAGAGAATGAAACAGAACCTGTCAGCAAAGAGGGGCTAACTTGCTAGTTTTAACAACCTTTACTTTGTCCTTCGATGCTGGTATTTGGAACTTAAACATCTTAGTGAATGACATCAATGAGAAAGGATAGTTATCAGATTATCAACTAATTATGTCTGCTGCATCACATATGATTCTTTTAAAGAAAGGACCATAAATTACTTGTACAATAAAAATATAAAAACATTTTAAAGATGCAGAATAAAGTAAACAAATTTTCATTTGTATAATAATTGTACTTTTAACTTATTTTATCTTTAGTTGGCTTCAATATCATTATAAGAAATGTCAATGATTATTGTGCCATATTGTGCAAGTATAGAAGGGCTAGTAGCTGACAATAGATATAATGACATGACCTAAATATTTCCCCTGAATACTTGCTCTGTGAAGGTATTAAGAGTAATAGTATTTTTGCGGTCTTCATTCGTATTGAAAACTGCACGTTGTGCAAAGTTTTAGAATAGAATTTGAGAGCAAATCTTTAGACTATAATTAAATGAGGTTTTATTTAAAAGAAAACTGAAACCAAAACAAAGTCATCTTCAGGCATATTGTTTAAAAAAGGTACATCCATATGTCTAGATTAAGAAAATAAATGAGTCTTAGAATTGATTTTCAGTATGATTGACGGTATCATGTGTTAATATGTTAACTACCTATTTGTGTGTGATGTGTGCATTTAATACACACACACACACACACACTAGTTTTGCCACTCTCATTCCTTTGTCCACCAATTTAAATTATTTCAAGCAGCATGTACCACTGGAGCAAGTAAGACCATTCTTGTTTCCCTGAGCATCACATAAGTATTTGCACATCACCCTTCTGTAACCTGGAAGGGCAGACATTCCTATGGCTGAATATTATATATTATTGATGGCTTTAAAGAGTCCCAACTTCTCAAGTGCCTGAGTCTTCCAAATTGCCTAATCCAAATTAAGTGAAGGACTTTAAAAGTCAACCCTTCAGTTGAAAAACCCCAGGGGGAGAAATTAAAGCCCATGTTTTAAGGCTTATTAGTATTAAATCAATATTTGTCAAAGACCTAATTAGTCAAAAGGGGCCAAGTGTCTTGGTTGGCAGAGTAGCTGAGATTATTTGACTTCCTAATCTCTTGAGTACCTGAGAAGCCACTCAACAGGACAGGAAGGATCATGTTGTATAATAACAATTCCACTTCACAATGAATAAATAAGGGTCATAGAACTTTGTGAATCAAATTGTACTGCAATAGCATCCAAAACAAAGCCACAGTAAATACACGTAGAAGACTTCACTGTTTACCTAACATACAGATAATTATAAAGTGAGTGTATGACATAGGGAAGAAAAAAAAGACTAGAGACACATATACATTTGTTTTCCATCATATCTATAATTTGACTAAAATTCTGCTTTGATTTTTGTTTTGATATAACTTTATTCCCATATTTTTTTCATTTTCAGTATGATTCATGACTATTTCTGGACAAACATGTATGTTATTAAATGAATTGTTTTGTTTTGTTTTGCTGTGTGAGATTACCTTGAAGCAAAATGGTCTGGGTAACCTGAAAGCGGGGTGTCCACAATGGAATTTAGAAGGGAAGTGTCAATTATCAGATTTTTGTTTCAAGGACGAATTTTCATTTACATATAATAAAATGCACAGATATCAAATGTACAGTTCAATAAATTGACAATTGTGTATATCAGTGTTTTCACCACCTCAGTATATATATTTTTTCTCCTCCAGAATATCCCCTTTTGAGCTTTTGTATTCAATCCTCCCGCAATTTGCAGAGGCAACCACTTTATGAATTCTATAGTTAAAAATTAGTTTGCCTGTTCTTTGACCTTATATAAATTTAACCAGACAATATGTACTCACTGTGTTCAAATTCTTTCACTCAGAATAATATGTATGGGGTTCATCATATTGTCATGTGGTTCTCTGTTGACTCCCTTTTATTAATGGTAGTAGTCCATGATTTGAATATACCACAATGTGTTTATGAGATCCCCTGTTGATCAATAATTGAATAGTTTGTGGTTTAAATATCCTGTCTGATAAATTTTTGTGTATTCTACTTTCATGATGATGTTAACTTAATTTTGCTTCAAGTAATGTAATAATGCTAATATTTATGTCTGTAATTCATCTCAGATTAATTTTTAGAAATGGAGTTGGAGTATGGAATTCATTTTATCTACTGAGATATACAATTTTTCCAACACCACTTATGCAAAAAGAGATACCTTTCCCCACATTGCCAAATTATTAATTGACCAATAATCAAATTAAATATCACAGTAATTGTGATTATTATAGCCTTGATTATTGTAGCCCTAGTGTAATTCTTATAGTCCGGGTTTTTTAAGTATTCCAATTTTGTTCATTACCAGGATTATTAGCCTATAAGAGATACTTTGCATTTCTATATAATTTTTAGAAATACTAAATTTTAAAAAGCCTATTAGAATTTTCATTGGAGTTATATCGAATCTTAAAAACAATTTTGGTAGGATTGAATCTTAAAAATATTGGGTTTTCCAAGTCACCAGCATAGTATATCTCCTTATTTATTTATGCCTTCTGTAATTTTTACTTTTAGTGTTCAGTACAGAGTACATCTGCACTAGATTTATTCCTGAGTATTTGTTTTTTTGAAATTATATATTTTTTATTTTATAGTCTATAACATAGAAATAAAATTCGCTTCTGTATTTTAATATATCATGTGACTTGCTAAGTTTTTAATCTAGAGAGTGTTTTGTGCATCTTAAGTTTTATGCATGAATAATCATGCTGTCTATGAATTGTTTACTATTTTATTTTTAATCTTATGTGTCCTTTACTTTTTTGACTGATTATAATGCCTAGAATCTCCAGTGTTGTATTGAATAAAACAACTGTGAATAGATAAGCTTGAATTACATCAAATCTCAGAGGAAAACATTCAATATTTGCCATTAAGTATTAGAGAGGCAAAGGACTTTCATTCATGAATACCTTTAATCAGATTAGCTGATTTTCCCTGTTTCTAATTTCTAGTCTGCTGAAAGATTTTATGTATTGAGTTTTATTTCATCCTCTTCCAAATATATTGAGAATTGCCAAGTGCTTTTGCTCAATTTTTCTGTTACTGTGGTAATTTACATGATTTATTTTATTTTATTTTTTTAGAGGGAGCGAGCAGGGGAGGGGCAGAGGGAGAAAAAGGGGAGAGAGAATCTTAAGCAGCCTCCATGCCCAGCATGGAGCCTAATGAGGGGCTTGATCTCATGACCCTGAGATCATGACCTGAACCAAAATCAAGAGTTGGACACTTAACTGACTGAGCCAACCAGGCTCCCTTACATTGATTGATTTTCTAATGTTAATTAACCTAAAATATCTTTTCCTTTTTTTTTTTTTAAAGATTTATTTATTTTCTGAGAGAGATAGAGAGTGTGAGCAGGGGAAAGAGCAGAGGGAGAGGAAAAGAATCTCAAGCAGACTTCCCCCTGAACTCAGAGACCAATGTGGAACTCCGTCTCACAGCCATGAGATCATGAGCTGAGCCAAAACCGAGTCCAGTGCTCTACTTACTGAGCCACCAGGTGTCCCAACTTAAAATTTCTAAGATAATGTGCCATGGTGCATTATCTGTCTTATATAATGTTTGATTCATTTTTTTCCCAAAATTTTGCTTATAATTTTTAAATCTATGATCACTCGTATAATTAGTATGATTGAGGAATATTGGTCCATATATATTTTTGAACTATCTTGGTCAGATTCTGATATCAGGGTAATGCCAGCCTGATAAAACTAGTTAAGAAAATTTTCATAAAGTATTTTGATTTTCAATTATGTCATAGAGTGGTAGACTTGGCCATAAAAGTTATCTTTGCCTGAAATTTCCTTTTAGGAAGGATTTTTAAATTACAAATTCATTTACTTTAATAGATTTAGGACTTTTAAAAAATAAGTAGCAAAATGTTTAAACTCAAGCATATCAATAATTACATTACATGTAAATGAACTAAACACTCCAATTATAGCATAGAGATATTTGGACTGCATAGGAAAGCAATCCCCAAGTTAAAGTGTCTATAAGAAATGCACTTTATTGGTGGTGCGTGGGTGACTCAGTCAGTTAAGCATCCAACTCTTGATTTCAACTCAGGTCATGATCTCAGGGTCGTGGGATCAAGCCCTGCATCAGGCTCCACACCAAGCATGGAGTCTGCTTGTCCTTCTCCCTCTGCTCCTCCCCTAAATTCTCTCAAATTAATTAATTAAGTAATTAAAATTTTTAATAAAAAGGAAAGAAATGCACCTCATTGGATATGGGGGTAGGGAGTGTCTGTAAGTGGATATGAGGTTTCTTTAATGGTGAAGAAAATGTTCTAGAATTAGACTATCATGATAGTTATACAACTGTAAATATACTAAAATTCATTGAAAGGTGCACTTGAAATGGATAAATTCTATAGTATGTAAATTATCTTAACAAAAGTATTTTAAAAAGTGAAATCCATTTTAAATACAAAGATAGGTTAAAAGTGAAGTGATAAAAAAGGTACCCCAAACAAACAACAAAATGGACTGCTAACATTGTCTATGCTTCTATAAAAAAATCTATGAGAAAAGTCATTTTTCCGTTTTTCAAAAATCTAAAAATTTAACGAATGCAGAAATCACTTGTGATAAACTGCTACAGTGAAATAATATGCAAATATAAAGAAAAGACTTTATAGAACATTAATACTTATATTTTAATGCTGTATTTAATGAGATGTCAAATTTGCTTATATTATGGGATTCCTTTTTTTTTCATTTAAAATGAAATTATTTTGATGTGTATTTTAAAAAACAAAACTCCTCATTCCCACTTGAACCCTATCATTATCAGTTTGTTTGGTTGGCATTCCTTTCAGCATCAAAATTAGAAAATTGGCATATAAATAAGAGAAACTGGTCAGATTGATGAACCGATAATTGGTATAGACTATAAATTAATATAGTTGAATATTATAGATATTTTATATAACCAAAATATAAACATAAACTTAGCAATAGAAAATAAATACAATCATAATTATTGATACAAAAGCATCAGTAATTATCTCTGGTGAACATACTAATAATGTTTTCAGCATTTTTCATTTTGTAAAATTATGAAATTAAAATTTAAAATGAAAGAGGGATGGCATTAAATAAGCCTTTAAGAAGAAAATTTTAGTTTCCCAAAAAATTATAGTATACCCATATATTTCATATTCCAAAAATATTTATAATGTAAGCTTGTAAATTTATTCAGCAAGAATATACCTTAATGTTTTATGTGAAAGCTACCCATGTTTCATCATCTTTTTTAACAAATATTTATTGAACACCTTATGAGAAATGCTGGTACATACTGAAGTAGAATTGGTATTATTGAGCACTAGGGATAAGTATTTGATTTTGAGACTTTTGAAATCATTATTATTCTAAAAATACATCTTCATGACCTTGTCTAAACAGTCCTGTTTGTCAACCAAGTAATCAACATTCGTTCTCAGCTCCCACTGTCTTTTTCTGGATCTTCATTAATGTGGGAATTATATTCATAACTAGGTATTCGGCCTCTAACATTGATCTTTCTCATTTTCAAAGATTATTTCAGGGATTAAACAATAAGTAAGCAGGGAAGATTATTTGTTAAATAAGAATTAAGTTTCAATAGAATTTAAGATACGAAGGTTAAAAGGGTACAAATTTCATTCCCCAAGCTAAGAACATGAAAAATGTGCAATATCTTATTTTAGAACTCCATTGCTAACATGATCTGCAAGAAACTAGGAAGAAATTTATGAACTAAAATATAAAATCTTGGTAAAATATTACTCTAAAATACTAAAAGATGTTAACATCCCACAGAACAGGAAGAATTGAATTAGTAAGTCTCAAATGCTAGTTAAAATGTAAAATTTTATTCTCAAAATTATGTTGCTGGGTTATTTTGAAAAAGAAAGCAAGGACAATTATGTAGCTGGCATTTATATGGATTAATGTAGGAGCTCCAGGCATACTACTTTAGATTTTTTTAAAAGGGGTGTTAGCTGATGTACATTGCTATCGTAAAATGCAACCCTGAGCTACTGAGTTATCCTTCTTTCTACTGAATGACCTAAAATTGTTAATATGATGATATATATACATCTTACATTTATACCATGCACTGATATTTTGTCTAATTAGTTATTTGGGGTTCAACATTCATTGTCTGCTTATTGCAGTCAATCTTATCTACTTTTTCAAATCAAGACTGAGGCTAACTGAGAGCTAAGAATCTTACATGGGAGATGTGGGGGAAAAATCTTTATTTCATGAATAGGATGTTTTCAATGTCCTTATTTGAATCATATTAGGAGTATGTGTGTGTAAGTGTGATCAAAACAAATGGAGTCATAAAAATCCTTAACTGCTATTTAGTTTCAAATCTTCATTTTAATCATTATTACAATTAATCTAGCATGAATTACATTATTAAAGCTATCTCAATATTTCAAGACTTTATCTTTTAGAGAAGATATACTAAAATTGAAAGGAAGAAAGGTACAGAGATTTGCCCTGCCCCACTCATGCATAGGTTCCTCCACTATTAACATCATTTGCCGGAATGGTATTTTGTACCAAGAATGAACCTACATTGACACTTCACAATCACTCCAGAGTCCATAGTATACATTACGGTTTACTCTTGGCATTGTATGTTCTATGGGTTTGGAAAAAATGTGTAATAACCTGTATCCATCATTATTATATCACGCAGAATATTTTCACTGCCCTAAAAATTATCTGTGCTCTGCCGAGTCATCTCTCTCCTTTTCTACTCCTCATAACCACTGATCTTATTCTCCATAGTTTTACCTCTTCTAGAATGTCATATAGTTGGAATTATACAGTATATGGCCTTTTCAAATGAGATTCTTTCACTTAATAAGGTGCATTTCAGGTTCCTCCATGTCTTTTCCTGATTTGATAGCACATTTCACTGTAGTGTTGAATAGTATCCCATTGTATGGATGTACCGCAGTGTATTTATCCATTCACCTACTGAAGGACATCTTTGTTGCTTCCCACTTTGGGCAATTATGAAAAAGCTACTCTAAACATCCACATGCAGGTTTTGGTGTAGACATAAATATTCATCTCACTTGGATAAATACCAAGGAGCATGACTGTTGGAGTGTGTGGTTTGAATAAGTTTAGTTTTGTAAGAAACCACCAAACTTTCTTCCAAAATGACTGTACCATTTGGCCTTCCAACCAGAATGTAAAACAGTTCCTGCTGCTTCACAGCCTCTCCAGCAATTGATTTTGTCAGTGTTCTAATTTTGGCCAGTTTAATAGATGTATAGTGGTATATCTTACTATTTTTTTTTAAAAAAAGCCCATTCTAGAGTTTATATTGACAGTTTTTTCTCATTTCCCTTTTCTTCCTGTCATGTTCTCACAATTAATCCAAAATCCATACACACATTCCCAATGACTGATATAGTAAGAGTAACTAGCTAGCTGTGGAATAGCTTCAAGAACATACAGGATTTGTTTCTTGGCAACTCTACTGCCTGAGCTACTTTATCCTTCTAATACTTTGTGTCTTGAACTTTAAAATGGGGATAATGATAGAATCTACCTCATAAAATTACTCTAATCTGAATAAAATACTTAATACATTGAAAGGAAAAAGCAGAGCTTATTAGCTATTATTTGTATCACAACTAATATTTTAAAGCTATATAATAATTTCTCTATATCACATAAAAATAATGTCTTTTATATAACAGGCATATTGGTTAGTTAGTGGATTGGTTGATAATAGTTCTTTGAAATCAAGAATGAGGTTTTATTTCTCTTCTCAGATCCAATGTCCAACAGAGTTTTAGGAGAGCACTGAGTAGGTGAATAGTTGAATGGATAAACGTACATACAGAACTAAAATAGTTACCAGATTTTCAAAGTTGATGTCAAACATAATTAATTTAGTTCATATGAACTGTAAACAATAGTTTTGCCTTTTTAATTTTTAATATTCTGAGTACTTCCTGTGGGGGAAATACTTCTATTGAGTTAAACATACTTTCTGCTATTATAGAGCTGATGCTATCCTAAGAGTCATTACTGAAATTAGATACACAAAGCAGTAGAATTTTCCTTTCTGTGACTGTGTATATTCTGTTACCATATAATAACACTGAATGAAAGAGTCTGAAAATGTCAATATTTATTTTAAATAAGATACATAAACTCAGGGATTAAAAAAATATCTTTAAGTTGTCTTCTACTTAATGCTTAAACCTGTTCATTCACCTTTCAGCAATCCCTAGGGCAAGGATTGTTCTAACTTTCAGGTTCATTTTGTAAAATAATGAAAACTCAGTCCAGGAGAAGAAATATAAGAATTTAAGAAATAAGTAAAATACAACATGATTGAATCCATTGTAAATTATATACAAAGGGATCTCCAAAGTTGTGCTGAAAGTTCTGGAAGAGATTTGAAATCACATCTTTGTTTGAGGGGAGGGCTGAATATTTTTATGTTTAATCAAGTAAATATGGGGCGTGTTCAGCCATGGCCAGATCTTTTGGAACCTGAAAAGGAAAAGGTTATGATCTTTAAAGCATTCCTGTATGTGTTTACCATGTTAGTTTCCTATAAACTTGGAATTTAGTGAAATCATGTACAGTAAATTTTGCTTCCATCATAATTGATTGAGCTTCATTGACCTTACAGTCAGTCCAACATAGAACCACAGCTTAGACGTTATCTAAAAACAAAAATAACCACAAGTTAATCAAGCCATCCAAGAAGATGAAATGTTTTAGGTTTCATTAATAATATCTAAAAACATGTAGATATCTGAAAAAAAACACTGTACACAGGTAATTTTAAAAATATGAAATGGACAGAAACATGAATTTTTAAAAATCCATTCTTATTTTTGTTGTCATTGTTAGTTTATTTTTAGTATAGTTGACACACAGTGTTACATTACAGATGTACAACCTAGCAATTTGACAAATTTACCCATTATGCTGTATTCACCCCATTATGCTATATTCAGCATACCCATCATGCTGTATTCACTGCTATACTTAGTGATTTGACAAATTTACCCATTATGCTATATTTAATGCATTATACTATCTGTTCTGTGACATCACTATTATAGTACCATTGACTGTATTTCTTATACTATGCTTTTTATTTCCATGACTTATTCATTCCATAACTGGAAGCCTGTACCACCCACTTCCTTTACTTAATTTTGCCCCATACTCTACCCCTTTCTCCTCTGACAACTATCAGTTTATTTTCTGTATTTATAGGCCTGATTCTGTGTTTCTTTGTTTACTCATTTTTTAAGATTCCATGTATGAGTGAAATAACTTGGTATTTGTCTTTCTGATTCTGACATTTATCACTTAGCATAATACCCTGTAGGTCCATCCATGTTGTTTCAAATGGTACAATCCCATCCTTTTTATGGCTAAGTAATATTCCACAGTGTGTGTGTGTGTGTGTGTGTGTGTGTGTGTGTGTACCACTTTTTATCCATTTGTATATTGATGGACACTTAAGTTGCTTCCGTATCTTGGCTATTGTAAATAATGCTACAATAAATATAGGGGAACATAAATTTTTTCAAATTACTGTTTTCATTTTATTTGGGCAAATACCCAGTAGTGGAATTACTATATTTCACGGTATTTTTATTTTTAGATTTTTGAGGAAACTCCAGTTTTCTACAGTGACTGAGCCAATTTACATTCCCACCAACAGTGCACAAAGGTTTCTTTTTCTCCACATCCTCAACAACAGGTGTTATTTCTTGTCATTTTGATTTTGACCATTTTTACTGGTGTAAGGTGATTATCATTGTGGTTTGGATTTGCATTTACCTAATGATTAGTGATCCTGAGCACCTTTCCATGTGTCTGTTGGCCATCTGTATGTCTTCTTTGGAAAAATGTCTAATAGGTCTTCTGCCCATTTTTTAATCAGATTGTTTGTTTTGTTAGTGTTGAGTTGTATAGTTCCTTTATATATTTTGGATATTAACCCCTTATTGGATATATCATTTCAGATATATTCTCCCATTCAGTAGGCTGTCTTTTGTTGATGGTTTCTTTTGTTGTGCAGGGGTTTTTTATTTTGATGTAGTGTCAATATTTTATCTTTGCTTTGGTTTCCCTTGACAGAGGAGACATATCTAGAAGAATGGTGCTATGGCCAGTGTCAGAGAAATTACTGCTTGTGCTCTCCTCTAGGATTTTTATGGTTTCAGGTCTCACATTTTAGATCTTTAATTGATTTTGAGTTTATTGTTGCATATGGTGTTAGAAACTGCTCCAGTTTCATTCTTTTACATGCAGCTGTCCAGTTTTCCCAATACCATTTGAAGAGACTGTCTTTTCCTCATTGTATATTCTTGCCTCCTTTGTTATAGATTAATTGGCCATATAACTGTGGGTTTATTTCTGGAGTCTCTGTTCTATCAACCTAGGTGTCTATTTTTATGTCAGTACCATACTATTTCAATTTTATAGCCTTGTAGTATATCTTGAAGTCTTGTATCATGATACCTCCAGCTTTGCTCTTCTTTCTTAGCTTGTTTTGGCTTGTGTGGTTCCATACAAATTTTAGTATTCTTCATTCTTGTTTGGGGAAAAATGCTGTTGCCATGTTGATAAGGAATGCATTGAGTTTGTAGATTGCTTTGGGTTGTATGAACATTTAAATGATATTTGTTTCCCAATACGTGAGCATGGAATATCTTTCCATTTGTTTGTGTCATCTTCAATTCCTTTCATCAGTGTTTTATAGTTTTTGAAGTATAGGTCTTACACCTCTTTGGTTAAGTTTATTCCTAGGTATTTTGTTCTTTTTGATGCAATCATAAATGGTGTTTTTAAAATTTCTTTCTTCTACTGCAGTACTAATGTTTAGAAACCCTACTGATTTCTGGGTATTAATTTTGTATCCTGCCACTTTACTGAATTTGTTATTTTTAGTAGTTTTTTCAGTGGGATCTTTAGGGTTTTCAATATATAGTATCATGTCATCTGCAAATAGTGACTGTTTAAATTCTTTACCAATATGGATGCCTCATTTATTTTTCTTATCTGATTTCTGTTGCTAGGACTTCCAGTACTATGTTGAATAAAAGTGACAAGAATGGACATCCTTGTCTTGCTCCTGACCTTAGAGGGAAAGCTCTCAGTTTTTCACCATTGAGTGTGATGTTAGCTGTGGGTTTTTATATATGGCCTTTATTATGTTGAGGTATGTTCCCTCTAGACCTTTGTTGAGAGTTTTTATCATGAATGGATGTTGTACTTTGTTAAATGCTTTTTCTATATCTATTGACAGGATTATATGATTTCTATTCTTCATTTTGTTGATGTGGTGTGTGACATTGATTGGTGAATACTGAACCATCCATCCCTGGATAAATCCCACCTGATGGTGCTGACTTTCTAATTTATTGTTGTATACAGTTTACTAGCATTTTGTTGAGAATTTTTGCATTGATGTTCATCATGGATATTGTTTTATAGTTTTTTTTGTTTTTGTTTTTTTTTGGTTTTGGGTTTTGTTTTTGTGTGAGTGTGTTTGGTTTTTTGGTGTCTTTACTTTTGACATTAGGATAATGCTGCCCTCATAGAATGTATTTGGAAGCTTTCCATCCTCTTCTATTTTTTGGAATAGTTTGAGTAGAATAGGTATTAACTATTCTTTAAATGTCTGATAGAATTCAGTTTTGAGTACGTCTGGTCCTGGACTTTAATGTTTTGGTAGTTTTTTGATTACCAATTCAATTTTGTTACTTGTAATTGTTCTGTTTAGATTTTCTAATTCATCGTGGTTCAGTGTTGGAAGATTGTATGTTTCTAGGAATTTTTCCATTTACTCTAGGTTGCCCAGTTTGTAGGAATATAGTTTTTCATAATATTCTTTTATAATCCTCCGTATTTCTATGATGTCAGTTGTTTCTCTCTCATTCCTGATTTTATTTATCCAGGTCCTTTCTCTTTTTTTATTGATGAGTCTCGCTATGGGATTGCCTATTTTGATTATGTTTTCAAAACCAAACTTCTGGTTTTATTGATTTCCTCTTTTTTTTCTAGCCTTTATATCATTTACAATCTTCATGATTTCCTTTGTTCTACTCATCTTGGGCTTTGGGGGGTTTTTTTGGTTGTTTTTCCCCCCCCTACTTTCTTTAGGTGGAAGGTTAGATTGCTTATTTGAACTATTCCTTTTCCTTAAGGTAGGTCTGTATCTCTATTCACTTCCCTCTTAGAACTGCTTTTGCTGTGTCTCAAAGATTTTGCACCATTTTTTTTTTCATTTTCATTTGTTTGCATGTATTTTTTTAATTTATTTCTTGATTGCTTTGTTGAGCCATGGGTTGTGCAGTATCATGTTGTTTAGTCATGTTTGTATTTTTTCCTTTTGTGATTTCTAGTTTCATACTGTTGTGAGCAGAAAATAATGCATGATATGATTTCAATCTTCTTAAGTTTATTGAGTCTAGTTTTATGGCCTAATATGTGATCTATTCTGGAGAATGTTCCATGTTCACTAAAAAAGAATGTGTATTCTGGTTTTATTTTTTGAATGGAATGTTCTTCATATATTTGTTATGTCCATCAAATCCAATGTGCCATCAAACACATTGTTTCCTCATTGATTTTCTGTCTGGATGACCTATCCATTGATGTATGTATTAAAGTCCCCTCTTATTGTTTTACCATTAATTTTTCATTGTGTCCATTAATATTTCCTTTATGTATTTAGGTGTTCTAGTGTAGGGTGCATAGATATTTATAATGGTTATCCTTTTTTTGGATTGATATCTTTATCATTTTATAATTCCCTTGTCTCTTGTTACAGTCTTAGTTTTAGACTCTATTTTGTCTGATACAAGTATTGCTACTCCAGCTTGTTTTTTTCCCACTTTCATCTTGCATGGAAATATTTTTCCATCCCTTCATTTTCACTCCATATGTGTCTTTGGTTTGAGTTGAGTCTCTTGTAGGCAGCATACACATGGGTCTTGTTTTATAATCCATTCCACCATGCTGTGTCTTTTCATTGGAATATTTAGTCAATTTGTATTCAAAGTAATTATTGGTAGGTATGTAATTATTGCCATTTTAAAATGTGTTTTGTTATTGGCTTTATAGTACTTCTTCGCTCTTTTCTTCTTTTCTTGCTCTTTTTGGTTGATGAGCTTCTATAGCATTAGGTTTGGCATTCCTTCCCTTTACTTTTTGTGTATGTAACATAGGTTTGGGATTTGTGGTTACCATGAAGTTTGTTTATAACATCCTATATAAATAGCAGTCTATATTACTTTGATGGTCATTGCAGTTCAAACAGATTCTAGAAGAAAAAAAAGAAAGAAAATGAAAAAGAAGAAAGCTCGTTTTGTTTTTCACCTTCTCTTAAAACTTTTCACTCCCTTTTCTATGTTTTGTGTACATGTTGCCATATTTTACATCTTCTTATTCATAATATGGACTATGTCTAATTATGGACATTTATTTTCCACTAAAAGAAGGTACTTCAACATTTCTTAGAAGGCTGGTTTAGTGGCGATAAACTCATTTATTTTTACTTGGGAAACCCTTTATCTCACCTTCAAACCTGAATGATAACCTTGCTGGGTAAAGTACTCCTAGTTGTAGGGTTTTTTTTTCTTTCAACACTTTGAATAATATCATGCCACTCCCTTCTGACTTGCAAAGTCTCCACTAAAAAATTAGCTGATAGGCTTATAGGTTTACCCTATAAGGTAATTTGTAGGTAAATTTTTGTTTCTCTCTTCCTGCTTTTAAGATTCTCTTTATCTTTAAACATTGACATTTATTTTTTACATGCCATGGTGTGGCCCTCCTAGGGTTCATCTTGTTTGGAATTCTCTCTGATTCTTGGACTTGGATGTCTATTTCCTTCCCTACATTATGGAAGTTTTCAGTTATTTCTTCAAATAAATTTTCTACACCTTTCTCTATTTTCTTCTACTTTTGAGAACCTATAATGTGAATGGTTGTTCACTTGTTGCCCAAGATATCTCCTAATCTATTCTCACTTAAAATATATATATATAATATATATATATATATATATTTTATATATATATATTTTATATATATATAAAATATATATATAATCTTTTTGCTGTTCAGCTTGAATGCTTCCCATTACCCTTCCAGAGCACTGATACATTCTTCTGCAACCTCTAATCTACTGTTGATTCCCTCGTGTGTGTGTGTGTGTGTGTGTGTGTGTGTGTGTGCTATTTGTTATTGTATTCTTCAGGTCTCATAGGTTCTTTCAATATTTTCAATCCCCTTTTTCAAAGTTTCACTGAGATCCTTCACTCTTTTCTCCAGCCCAGTGAATATCTTTACAATCACTACTTTAAATTATTTATCAGGCATATTGCTTATCTCTGTTTCTTTTTCTGAGGATTTTTCTTGTTCTTTCTTTTGGAGCATATTCCTCTGTCCCACCATTTGGCTGACTTTTTTTAAACAAAATGGTTATTCATAAGTTTGAAAAAGTGGTCTTGTTCATTGTGTACTCTATAGAGGCTGTGTGTGCTTGGTGACTTTTGCTGGGTGGCTGGAACTGTGCCTGTATATGTTAGTTGCTCTTTCTTTTTTTTTTATTTTAATGTTTTTTTATTATGTTAGTCACCATACAGTACATCCCTGGTTTCTGATGTAAAGTTCGATGATTCATTAGTTGCATATAACACCCAGTGCACAATGCAATACATGCCCTCCTTACTACCCATTACCAGTCTATCCCATTCCCCCACCCCCCTTCCCTCTGAAGCCCTCAGTTTGTTTCTCAGAGTCCATAGTCTTTCATGTTTCATTCCCCCTTCTGATTACCCCCCTTTTCTTTATCCCTTTCTTCCCCACCAATCTTCCTAGTTCTTATGTTCCATAGATGAGAAAAATCATATGATAGTTGTCTTTCTCTGCTTGACTTATTTCACTTAGCATTATCTCCTCCAGTGCTGTCCATTTGCAGCAAATGTTGAGAACTCGTTCTTTCCGATAGCTGAGTAATATTTCATTGTATATATGGACCACAACTTTTTAATCCAGTCATCTGTTGAAGGACATCTCAGTTCCTTCCATGATTTAGCTATTGTGGACAGTGCTGCTATGTACATTGGGGTGCATATGGCCCTTCTCTTCATTACGTCTGTATCTTTGGGGTAAATACTCAGTAGTGCAATGGCTGGGTCATAGGGAAGCTCCATTTTTAACTTTTTAAGGGACATCCACACTGTTTTCCAGAGTGGCTGTACCAACTTGCATTCACACCACCAATGTAGGAGGGATCCCCTTTCTCCACATCCTCTCCAGCAATTGTTGTTTCTTGCCTTGTCAATTTTTGCCATTCTAACTGGCATAAGGTGGTATCTTAGTGTGGTTTTGATTTGAATTTCCCTGATGGCTAATGATTTTGAACATTTTTTCATGTGTCTGTTAGCCATTTATATGTCATCATTGGAAAAGTGTCTGTTCATATCTTCTGCCCATTTTATTTGTTTGTTTCTCGTGTATTGAGTTTGAGAAGTTCTTTGTAGATCTTGGATACCAGTCTTTTATCTGTAGCATCATTTGCAAATATATTCTCCCACTCCGTGGGCTGCCTCTTAGTTTTTTTGACTGTTTCCTTGGCTGTGCAGAAGCTTTTGATCTTTATGAAGTCCCACAAGTTCATTTTATCTTTTGTTTCTCTTGCCTTTGGAGATGTGTCATGAAAAAGGTTGCTTTGGCTGATGTCGTAGAGGTTGCTGCCTATGTTCTCCTCTAGGATTTCGATGGATTCCTGTCTCACATCGAGGTCTTTCATCCATTTGGAGTTTATCTTTGTGTACGGTGTGAGAGAGTGGTCAAGTTTCATTCTTTTGCATGTAGCTGTCCAGTTTTCCCAGCACCATTTATTGAAGAGACTGTCTTTTTTCCACTGGATGTTTTTCCTGCTTTGTCAAAGATTAGTTGCCCAAAGAGCCAAGGGTCCATTTCTGGGTTCTCTATTCTGTTCCATTGGTCAATGTGTCTGTTTTTGTGCCAGTACCATGCTGTCTTTGTGATCACAGCTTTGTAGTATAGCTTGAAATCTGGCATTGTGATGCCCCCAACTTTGTTTTTCCTTTTCAACAGTTCCTTGGTGATTCGGGGCCTTTTCTGGTGCCATACAAATTTAAGGACTATTTGTTCCAGCTCTTTGAAAAATGTCCTCGGTATTTTGATTGGGATAGCATTGAAAGTGTAGATTGCTCTGAGTAGCATGGACATTTTAACTATGTTAATTCTTCCAATCCATGAGCATGGAATATTTTTCCATCTTTTTGTGTCTTCCTCAATGTCTTTCAAGAGTGATTTATAGTTTCTAGAATATAGGTCCTTTACGTCTCTGGTTAATTCCAAGGTAACATATGGTTTTTGGTGCTATTGTAAATGGGATGGATTCCCTAATTTCTCTTTCTTCAGTCTCAGTATTCGTGTATAGAAATGCAACTGATTTCTGAGCATTGATTTTGTATCCTGCCACATTACTGAATTTATCTATAACTTCTAGTAGTTTGGGAGTGGATTCCTTTGGGTTTTCCATATAGAGTATCATGTCATCTGCAAAGAGAGACAGTTTGACTTCTTCTTTGCAGATTTGGATACCTTTGATCCCTTTTTGTTGTCTGATTGCTGTTGCAAGGACTTCTAGTACTATGTTGAATAATAATGGCAAGAGTGGGCATCCTTGTCATGTTCCTGATCTTAAGGGAAAGGCTTCCAGCTTTTCCCCATTGAGAATGATATTTGCTGTAGGCTCTTCACAGATGGTTTTTATGAGATTGAGGAATGTACCCTGTATCCCTACACTCTGAAGGGTTTTAATCAGGAAAGGATGCTGTATTTTGTCAAATGCTTTTTCTGCATCTATTGAGAGAATCACATGATTTTTGGCTTTTTTCTTCTGGATAAAAGTTATGACACTGATAGATTTGCGAATGTTGAACCACGCTTACATCCCAGGGATGAATCCCACTTGGTCATGATGGATAATCCTTTTAATGTACTGTTGGATTCTATTAGCCAGGATCTTGTTGAGGATTTGGGCGTCCATATTCATTAGGGAAATTGGTCTGTAATTCTCCTTTTTGATGGGGTCTTTGCCTGGTTTGGGGATCAAGGTAATATTGGCCTCATAGAATGAGTTTGGTAGCTTTCCTTCTGTTTCTATTTTTTGAAATAGCTTTAGGAGAATAGGTATTATTTCTTCTTTGAATGTTTGGTAGAATTCCCCAGGAAAACCGTCTGGGTCTGGAGTTTTGTTATTTGGAAGGTTGTTTATCACTGTTTCAGTCTCTTCATAATTAATTGGCCTGCTTAAAAAATAAATTTCTTCCTGTTTCAGTCTTGGTAGTTTATAGGTTTCCAGGTAGGCCTCCATCTCTTCCAGATTCCTTAATTTATTGGCATAAAGCTGTTGATAAAAGTTTCTAATAATCCTTCCAATTTCATTGGTGTTGCTAGTGACCTCTCCTTTTTCATTCATAATTTTATTAATTTGGGTCCTTTCTCCATTCTTTTGGATACGTCTTGCCAGTGGTCTGTCAATTTTATTGATTCTCTCAAAGAACTAGCTTCTAGTCCTGTTCACCTGCTCTACTGTACTCCTAGTTTCTAATTCATTGATTTCTTCTCTAATCTTGGTCAACTGCTTCCTCGTGCGTGGATTAGGCCTGTCCCTCTGTTGCTGTTCCAGCTTCATGAGGTGAGAATATAAAAACTGCATTTTAGATTGTTCTGTTCTTTTGAGTGAGACTTGGATGGCTATGTATTTCCCCCTTAGGAGTGCCTTTGCAGTATCCCATAGGTTTTGGACCGTTGTGTTTTCATTCTCGTTGGTCTCCATAAATTGCTTAAATTGATTTTTGATTTCCTGGTTTATCAAGTCATTCCTGAGCAGGATGGGTCTTAGTCTCCAAGTGTTTGAGTTTCTTCCAAATTTTTCCTTGTGGTTGAGTTCCAATTTCAGAGCGTTGTGGTCTGAGAATATGCAGGGAATAATTTCAGAGCATTGTGGTCTGAGAATATGCAGGGAATAATTTCAGTCTTTTGGTATCAGTTGAGACCTGTTTTGTGACCCAGAACATGGTCTATTCTTGAGAATGTTCCATAGGCATTAGAATAGGATGAATATTCTTTGGGTCTGGGGTGTAGTGTTCTATATATATATATATATATGAGGTCCAACTCGTCAAGTATGGCATTCAAAGCTCTTGTTTCTTTGCTGATTTCTTGCTTAGGTGATCTGTCTATTGCTGATAGTGGAGTGTTGAGGGCTCCTACTATTAGTGTATTTTTATCTATATGTCTCTTTATTGTGGTTAAGAGTTGGCTTATGTACCTTGCTGCTCCCCTGTTGAGGGCATATATATTTATAATTGTCGTATCCACTTTGGATACATCCTTTAAGAATAATATAGTGCCCTTCTGCATCTCTACCTATAGTCTTTAGTTTAAAATCTAATCTGTCTGATATGAGAATTGCTATCCCAGCTTTCTTTTGAGGTTCATAGGTGTGAAAGATGGTATTCCATCCCTTTACTTTCAGTCTGAATGTATCTTTAGGTTCAAAATGAGTCTCTTGTAGACAGCAAATGAATGGGTCATGTCTTTTTATCCAATCTGCAACCCTGTGGTGTCTTATGGGAGCATTTAGGCCATTTACATTGAGAATGATTATTGAGAGATATGATTTTAATGATGCCATGTTGCCTGTAAAGTCCTTGTTTCTATAGATTGTGACTTTCTGTTCTGTATCACTTTTGGGCCTTTTTACTTTTATAGAACCCCCTTAATATCTCCTGTAGGGCTGGTTTCGTGGTTATGAAATTGGTCAATGGCGATTCTGGAAAGTCTTTATTTCTCCATCAATTCTGAATGACAGCCTTGCTGGATAAAGGATCCTTGGCTGCATGTTTTTCTCTGAAAGAGCTTTAAAAATGCCCCCCCCCAACCCTTTCTCTCATTCCAGGTCTGTGTAGACAGGTCTGACGTAATTCTGATACCTTTGCCTTGGTTCTTGAGAAATTTCTTTGCCCTGGGCGCATTCAATACTGTATCCTTGGATCTAATATTTGCGAATTGTACTATGACGTGACGTGGCTTAGGTTTGTTGTGGTTGAGCTTGGGAGGGGTCCTCTCTGCCTCTTGGACACGAATGCTTGTTTCCCTTGCTAGATTGGGGAAGTTTTCAGCTACAATTTGTTCAAATATCTCTTCTAGACCTCTGTTTTTCTCCACCCCCTCGGGTATACCAATGATTCTGACTTTGGAACGTTTCATTGAGTCAGTAATCTCCGGAAACCTACATTCCTGAGCATGGATTTTTTTGAGCCCAGATTCTATTTTAGCTTTTTCTTCTACTAACCCATCCTCCAATTCACTGATACGTTCTTCTGCCTCATTCAATAGAGGCCATCAGAGCCTCTATTTTTGACTGCATTTGGCTCATAGAATTTTTCATTTCTGCCAGATTCGCTCTCATTTCTGCCCTTAGAGATTCTATATTCTCATTAATATTTTCGTTAATATTTTTTTTAAGTCTACACATCATCTTGACCATTGTTACTCTGAACTCCATTTCTGATGTGGCAGAGGCCACAGACTCATTGTCTTTTCTTTGCTGGGGGGGATTTCTCCTTCTCGTCATTCTGATGAGGAGAGGTTGCAGGATTGTCCAGAGCCCAAATTATTGACCGGGACCCAGGCCATGCGCCCTTGTTTTATAGGGATCTTAGGGATGTGGGCTTCTTAATTTTTCAGCCTGCCTTATGGGGGAGGGGCCTGCTGCGCCGATACTCAGGCAACCCTGTTTGGGTAGAGTCTCCGTGTCCCCTGCGAGGGGGGATGGGGATGGGCACACTGTGAGCTGGTATTTCCAGGCTTTTGTTCTCTGGTGGCTTTCCCTGGAGGTTTGCCGTGCCTCTTCTGAGAGTCAGAGCAGCAGTGGCCGAATCTCAGCCTCTGTCTCAGAAGAGAGGGATTGCGGCCCGTTCTCCACTGATAATCTAGCCACTTTAACTCTGTTTCTGTTGTTGCTGCTCAACCCTGCAGCATCCCGGGATGTGCGCCCCACACCCGGCGTCCCATCCCTTACTTCCAGGGCTGCGAGTCTCTGTCCTTTGTTTTTCTAACACCGCCAGCTGCCCTGCGCGCACTCCCTGAGCTCCTGGTCTCAGTCTGGTTCCAGTGAGCACACCGGAGCTCCATTTCAGTCTGGTGGCGCGCACTCCCAGCTCACGGTCTCAGTCTGCTCTCTCGCGGGTGCCGTCCTCGAGTCCGCCCGCTCCCCCGTGCAGGTGGCTACCGCTTCCCAGCGCCCCAACGCGGTGGCTCCCTCCCCCTTCTGTTTATTTCCCCATATCTGTGCACGGTTTCACGGCTCCCCACCTTGTACCTCAATACTCAGCGCAGGAGATGTTCATTTGTAGAGATCCAGATGTATCTTCCTGCGTCTCAGGCTGATTCCATGGATGTTCAGGCTGGTCTGGTACCTATCCAACTCGACTCAGGGGACCGGCTGAAAAAGGGGTCCCCTACTCCTCTGCCATCTTAACTCTGACTCCCCCAAACTGTTCACTTTAAATGTGGGCAGTTTATGAGATGCCAGTTATACGTCAGTAAAACTGCTCGTGGGGAAGATTTGTGAGAACCACTTGTTAGTGCACCAAAATCTGTCAGTGGTCAGTTCTTCCTGACGCTCCAGGCGTCCTGCTAAAGCCTGGCCCACTTCCTGGAGGTGCTGCTCCCCCGTCATGGGAAGGGCGCAGGCAGAAATGAGGGGGCAGAGGCGTGAGGACAGGGAGGGCAGAGTCCGTGGGTAGCAGCCCTGCGAAGGACATCCAGGCTCCTGTTAGCCACCCCGGCGCCTGGCTTGTGACAGAGCCGCAGGGAGACTGCTGCCCGCCCACCTGACCATCTGCGCATCCCTCTTGCTGCTTTCGTTAGTTGCTCTTTAAACCACAAGTTCTTACAGAAAGAAGAAAATAATAAAAGAAAAATAAGGAAAATGCATAGAAAGAAATCAGAAAAAAAAAAGAAAATAAAACAAATTTTTAAAAATAAAACAAATAATTTAATTTAAAAAATAAAATAAAATCCAATAAATACTCCACAGCTTATTTTCTGTGCCCCAGCAACAGAGTCTGACGTGGACTTGCCAACCCTCACTAAGCTCACTGTGATCTGGACCCTGTTCTAACCTGGACTTTTAAGGTAAAGGTGGAGAGAGGGTCCCCACAGCTCCTTAGTCCTTTTAAACCATATTGTGACAGAGGCTGATGTGGCTTGGGGATTCTGGGATTGCTGAGGCTGCAAGCTCCCTGTGAGGACCGACCTGCCAGTTATCGTGCTGGGACCAGCCTGTTATGGCATCCAGACTCTTCTCCAGTCTATAATTTAAGGAACAGTGGGAAAGAGCATTGCCACTACTTCTTGGTTCTTCGAAGCCCCAGCTTTTTTCCTGTGTCGCAGCCTGACCAGGGTGGGTTTGGGCTTGTGGACTGTGGGCTTGCTGAGGTTGCAAGCTCAGTGACAACCAGACCTGCCTGTTTTGGTGTCTGAACCTTGCTCTGGTCTAGGATTTTAAAATGCAATGGGAACATAAACCATGTTTTTCTCCAGTCCCTCTGACCTGAAGAGTGTTCCAGCAGCTTCTCTGCCTCTTGACAGATTCTAGGATGGTCTCTGTTATATGCTACCTGCTTTTTTAAACCACGGCCTTTTTTTTTTTTTTTTTCTTTTTCTGTGCCCAAGGACAAAAGGATTTTGTTCTCAGTCCCTAGTGCTATCTGCCTACCACTGCTGTTCACAGTGTTGGGGGCGGGAGTTCCCCCCACACTGTCTTCATCTCTCTTGATGTTTTCTTGCCATTCTGTCTTTGGTTGTTCAGTAGCTGTTCAGTCAGTCCTCAGCGTTTCTTCAGGAGGAATTGATGTATTAATAGGTGCAATTTGATGTGCTTTGTGGAGGGAGTGAATTCAGAGTCTTCCTAGGTTGCTGTCTTGGAGCAGAACTTGCTTTATTTGTTTTATTATTGCTTGACCTAAACATTTTTCCCTCTTATCACCTTCTACATGAATTTTATAGAGAATGTCTTTTTCTATCTTACTAAAGTTACCTGTGGTAGATAAAAAAAAAAAAATGGCCATAAATTCTTTGCTATTTCTTCTGTTGAGAAATTCAGGCTATTTCATTTCTCCTTGGATCTAGTTGGCCTTGTGACTAGTTTTTACTGATAGAATACAGCAGAAGAGATACTATGTAATTTCTGAGGCAGGGTTTTAAGAGATCTGCATCTCCTGCCTTCACAACTTAAAACACTTCCATTTAGAACCACCATGTTATGAAAAACCCAAATAAGCTGAAGAAGAGATCATATGAGAGGAGGAAAGACATGCTGTCCAGCCCCAGCTAAGCCCCCCAGCAACTGCTAGCCATGTCATTTTGCTATCTTGAATGTTTTAGCCCAAATCAAGTCTCCAGCTGAATAGTCTCAGACAACACCACGGGAAACAGAAAACATATACAGCTGTTCCAAGTCAACCTAAAAATCATAAATGATAACATTTGTTTTAAGCCACTAAGTTTTGGGCTAGTTTGCAATGTGGCAATAGACAAAAAAGATACATATGGTTTTCTAAATTTTTCTTCTATTTCTTGTTATATTTTCTTCTCTTACATCTTTTAATTTTTAAGGTGCTACCTTTTTGCTGATGCAATAGTGTATTCTCCCACTGGTCCCCATGCGTGAATGTATGTATAAATGTGAACCTGTGCAGACATAATCATAATTTACTCCTTAAATAATAGTTCATGTTTCATAAAAACTATACCTTTTAGGTTGCAGTATCTCACTACCAGTTTCCCCTCCTCTGTTTGTTTCTACTTTTCTTGATGCTATAAAGTTAAATACATTTTTTGAAAATTAGCTTAGGGAGCATGAATATGGGGAGTACAATGTTTCCTGAATACTTCTGAGATTTTTCTGGAGATAGAGAATGAGAGACTCTGAACAAAAGACAGAGACATGGATGACAGGCATATTAGCTTCTTATATTCTTTGTTCTGTTTCATTATAGCAAGAATGAGTATGCCTCCGTTTTTGTTGTTATTGGAAACTCAAGTCAAAATTCCTTGCATATCCTAGCCACCATAATTTAATAGGAATTATATATTTATAGTTAGTTGGTGTTAAAGCAGGGGCTGTCGTTCAGATAAGATTTTTTAAAAGGTGGTGGAATTGTGAAATTTTATGTATATTTCTGCCCCTGGTTCTGGGCACAGAGCTCCTGAATCTCTTGGAATTTCCTGGGTGAGAGTAATTTCTTTTTGTTTTAATGAAGTGACTCTCAGTCATCTCCTGGATAGCTTCAGGATGGAGGCTGGTCACCAGGAGGTCCAAGTCATTATTAGAAGCTTGGAACTTTCAGCCCCACCTCCATTCCCTGAAAAGGGAGGGAGGCTGGAGATTGAGTTAATGATTAATTATGCCTGCATGATGAAATCTCCATAACAATCCAAAAAGTATGGGGTTTGGTGTTTCCAGGTTGGTGAACACATCTTCAGGACAGAAGGGTGGCACCCTAACTCCATAGCAATCTAAGTTCCTGCTCTTGGGACCTTTCCAGACCTTTCCCTATGTATCTATCTCTTAATCTGGCTGTTTTTTAAATATCCTTCATTATATAATACACCTGTAAACATAAGTAAATATTTCCCTGAGTTCTGTGAACCATTCTATCAAATGATGGCATCTGAGGAGGGGGTCATGGAAACCTAGACTTGCAACAGGTATCTGTGGTAGGTTAGGAAGGCAATCTTGTGAGCCTTAATCTGTGGGGTCTGCACTAACTCTGATTGGTGTCAGAATTGAATTCATTTACAAACACCAGCTTGTATCATAGAGAATTGCTTGGTGTGGGGGAAAAAATCCACACATTTGATATCAAAAGTGTTGTGAGTGTAGTAATAGTGACAGTAAAGTAAAAGTAGTGAATTCTCCCTCTAGACAGGAATTCATAATAAACTTTCCTAAATCTAGCCATTAAGTGTCATATACAATTCCACTCAAGCAACTGAAAATCAGTTAATTTTCACATAAGCTCTATGTATCTAAAGAAAGATGAATCATTTACGTTTTTCAGTATTAACACTGATGTCAGTACATTTTAAGGAGAACTAATAGTGATGCCAATATTTCTTATTGAACTGATATACAAGCAGAAAAATAACTTACCAAAACAATGATGAATAGAGTTTAGGAACTGTTTTTTGTTTTTGTTTTTTTACAGATACTGAGAAAAGAAGCCCCAACACTGACTCTTTGGTCAAACTACAGTCATTACTTTGTTATGTTTGAATAAAGAGTAATAGATTTCGTAATTGAAATATTATAAAGTGATTTCCAGAAGTTGGATATAGACTATATCAGCATTAATTAAGTTAGACTTTGTGTGTGTGCTTACGCACTTAGGAATATGAATGAAATGAGCATACAACAGCACAAATATAAAGAAGGGAAAATTGTCTTAGATTTCATTATTTATAGAAAAAAATGTAGTTCCAAACTTGTATAATGATACAAAGTATATTCTATTTTCAAAATACTCTTACATCTGTAATATATACTACAAAAGAAATTGCAGAAATGTACAGAGTATTTTCAGTCTAAGATGATTTTTCCAGCATTATCCTCACTTGAAAGGGAAACTAGGCCTTTGCTTAATAAGGCTTTGAACCTCCTCTGTCTTAAATCTCTTCTAATAATACTAAGCTAGCACTTAACCACTGAAATGCACCATATCATTAGTACCAGATAGAATTTTCCAGAAGACCCTTTACAATCACCAAACACAAGGTCTAACATCTTCCCCAGGAATAATTCTAAGGCCACGTAGTAAGAGAGTGCTTGCCTCTTTGTAAACCAGGGACAGTTGAAATGTGACAGTTTTTCATTGATACAGTTGTGTATCTTACTACTAATGTGCAATAGCAACCTGAGCTGCTTCTCTCCTGCCACCTCCACATTCTTTCCCAGTGTCTATCACCATGTCAGTTATATTTGTTCAGGGGAGATATGGCACCCAGTTTATTACTTCCTTCATCACATTTTATTACAAGTTCATTATATGGGGGATTATTGAGATGCTTTATTTATAGGAATAGGGAGATGGAATTGTAGCAGCTCTGCTCTTGAGGCATATACAATTGGACCATTTTCTGCCAGGTTATTGTGTGTGATTCCAATGCTGATGAATTCTTCCATTCCTAATTCGGATTCTACTTTTCTGGAACTTTCTAACTGACTCAAAATTCCCTGCATCTAACTTTCTCTTCCTATACAGATGGAGAGACATATTCAGGTACAGATTACAGATTGATATCCATATAGTAATTTGTTCATGCAAAATTCCAGAAAGATGCATTTACCATTTTTTATGAAAAGGTATGTGTCCCTAAAAGAAGAAAACATAGTATTTATTTATGCCAACACTCAGGAAATACATTCTCCAGAGTATTTCATCACATCATAGTGAAAGAAAAAAATCAGTGAAATACGGTTTTAATATCTCTTCCTATGATGACTTTAACAAATAATTAGATATGAAATCACAATGTTTGGTATTTTTAGTCAATACCATGAAAGAACATTGAAAGCCTGAAGTGTGTTATCTACTTAATTCATCTATTCTTCATTGGACATAATTTTTTAACTTCAAGACATGCAATATTTTATACAATGTTTACTTTCTAAATAATGTGTCACTTCTCTGCATTATTGTTTCCTGGGGACAGTTTGAAACAAAATTACAAAGTTTGATACCAGCAGAATATTTTGCAGAGGGTTTCTAAAATCTACCTTTAATTGTAGAGTCTGGCATTGCCCCAAGGATCTCTTTGTAAGTTGATAAGCAGGCAGTGGGGGAGTGTCATGGAATACCAGCATGTTTGAAGATAAAAGGACATTCTTTGCAAGTCAAATGAAGATAACCTATTTACAATTTCATTTTTACTTCACCACAGATGATTTGGAACTTTGTAAGTATAAAACAAGGGGGAAAGCTTCCATTTAACCTTCAGTGTCAAACAATAAAAGGAGCATTATCTATAAGTAGGTCCTTCTGTGTCTCATATCATTTGAAATGTATTAAAATAAAAAAGATAATAGCATTGTTGTTAGCAATAGTGAAAGAAATAGCCTTTCCTTTCTAAATTCAATTCACTATAAGCTTCAGATATTTTTGTTTTACTAAACTATAGTTGGACTTTTTGGAGTTATTTTATCTTACTATCCTTTGTGTGTGTGTGTGTGTGTGTGTGTGTGTGTGTGTGTGTGTGTGTGCAGCGCCCTCCTCCCTTTATCTATGTATTTGGACAATGTAAGCATTTTGAAATATTTTCTTATAGCATATTTATGTCCAAGAAGTAATCCTTTGTATTTTATACGTGGTGGTCTCCTGTAAGGAAACAATAACATGTATGCCAAGTAACACTTGATTTGTTCCCAAATCATTGAAGGTGTTTGTGTGTGTAGTTGGGGGGGAGGGGGTCAAGCACTGAGACACAGTTCAGTGACAAGTACAAGGATGCATAAAAAGGAATGACTGTGAGAAATAATCATAAAATTATAATACCGAAGCTTTCTTAGAGGTACTTCCTTCAAATTTCTTCAGTCTCTGCTTGAACATTCCAATGGGTAGAATCTTAATATTTTCTTACCAGTATTTTCCTTATGGAGGTCACACTAATCATTAGAATTTCCCTTTTATTAAATCCATTCTTTAATATAAGGTAATATTAATCTCCTCTATAAGGAGTATTAATATATATATTAGTGCTAATCAAATATCTCATTTATTTTTGCTGATTACTTTTTTAAGATAGATACCCCTAAACACAGTCATTCTCATATTATTACAATAAAGTTAAAGAACATTTTGGGGGAAACAGTTCTACTACCCAAAATTATTTTATTCCTGTGTATTTCTTTATTTTTTGTTTTTGCCTCTAGAAAAAAAATGTTTTGTAACTTTTCCCACTACTAATCCTTTGTTCTATAGGTATAAATAATATGTATGCTTTCAAATATTTAACATAGTTCTATTATATTTCTTGATTGATAGTCCCATATCTAGGTCCATAGTATCAGGTGACAATGAGGGATTATTCAAATGTGATTTCAGAACCCTTCATGTTCCTGGTTGATCTCCTTTGTATATGCTTTGGTTAATCAACTATCAGTCAGAAGGGAAATCGTGTCTAGATGTGGCCTAGAGACCACATATAACTTGATGAGGGCATTCCCTATGTTTTTGTTAATACAACTTGTATCTGTATTTATTTTGGTGCCTGATTCCTGAGTTTTTTTAAGCTTTCAGGTAGCATCATTTTCTTTCTTTTTTTAATATAAACATCTGTCAATTCAGTTTCTACCTCTGTTTCCTATAATAATCCTCTATTGTGTATGCCTAATTTCAGAACTGCACACTTTGTTTTTATAGTTTATCTTTTAGCTACCATTTCAGTTTACTTATTGATGTTAAGGAATCTTGATCTCCATTT